>NC_137114.1:553998-1231498 GCF_949357685.1 Gobio gobio
AATTGAATTCATTATTTATTGATTACTGTACTTGAGTATTATTTTTGTGGATTTTTACTTTACTTGAGTACAATTAAAAACCCTGAACACATAAAGTGTGCGTGTTCCTTTAAAGTCGAGCCCTGTGTGTCAGTAAAATCAAGAGTTAATCTCAAGTGTCCACTGACTGGACTAAAGAGAGAACAGAGCAATGAGAAGCGTTTTCAGTGTTTATCACCTCAACAAATCACACACCACAGAATACATCGGTTAAACCACACACACACACACACACACACACACACACCGCTGTACTCGCTAATTAAACTATTACATCCTAGCCATCCATTCACTAAACACTTTCTAGGACATTAATAACACTCTGAGCAACAATATTACTGCATATTGTGCGCTTCATCAAACTTGTGAGAAGTTTATATTGAAGGAGCACCGCGAGTCTTACCTCTCCTCAGCGCGAGCTCCCGCAGACTGAGCTGAAGAGGAGGACGCGGCGGCCGCGCGGGCGCAACATATGACGTCATGACGCCAGCGCGATCGATCATTAACAACAACACTGATAAAGCCCACAACTAAATCACAACATTTCCTTACATACAATAATATAAAGGAGAGTTTAGCATCCAAGTGTGAATATAGAAACATTAGGATTTGTGCAGAATGAGAGAGGAGCAACTCTACTTTCAGTTTCACTTTAATTATAGGCCGGCATAATTCCTTTAGGCTTTAAATAAATACAGTTTCAAGGCTAATGAATGGCATTATGTGTGTTTTACATTTATATTTCAACTATCCAACTCCGACTTAGTGTGAAAGGGATGGTGAAATTGAATCCAATGTGGTTTCAAATGGATGACAGTGTTTATAGATGATATTTCACATTTAATATACATTTTAAAACACCTCTACTGTACTAAGCACACTCAACCGAAAACATTCATCTAACTTTAAGATCATTTGAGCTTCATTTGCATAGAAATGGCAGTGTCCTCTGTCTACGTCTCAGCGCCCCCTATCATGTGTGGAATACTTTGCATTTCTTTCCTAGAAATCATGCCAAAGTTTCAGAGAATTGGAGTAGCATCTGCCTGTAACCGGAGGCTGCATTTTCAGGAACACAGTCCTAGGACCGCATTTCTAGGACCCTAGGCTTTTATTGACAACGCCACCTATCGAATTAGAGGACCAGCAAAGATGGATGACGATCAGAGTGTGAGTATCACATGTGAATCAGTTTTTATTTTAACATTAAAACAATCGTGATGCATTTCATTGGAAAGTTAACGTAGCCGAAGTGATCGTGATTTGCTAAATAGTCTGGAATGCATCTATCTAATCATCCGGATATTAGATAGTGCTGTAAATGAATTGTTAGCACATTCGTTTAACTAAACTTGCATGAAAGCTTGTGTTGACTTAGTGACAGCACAATTGTGTCTTAAGACAACTGTATTACGTTCGTTGTGAAAGCTTGTTAGTTACTCGTTGTTTTTTTCTTCATTTTAAGAGTAAGTTCAAATAAAAGTAATGTTTTAGCTGTCACGTGCTCACAGTCAGCCTGTTTAACGTTACCACACAATACATGTGTAACGTACTGCTCCGAGACAGAGGTTGAGAATCCAAATGCAGCTTTATTTGTAAGGGGTAATCCACAATCATAGTCAAAAACAGGCAACAGGTCATACACAGGCAAGCAGTCCAAACAGGCAAACAAGGCAGGAGAGACAGGCAAACGGGTAATCCACGGAACAGGCAAGAAATCCAAAACCACAGACATGAAACCAGGAAAACACTCAGAAATCCAGTTTACAACAAAACAAGACTTTGCAGTTAAAGACAGTGTGAACATGGTTTATATAGGCTGGTGTAATGGGGTAATGAGGTGATGAGACACAGGTGCAAACAATGAGTGATGATGAGTCCGGGTAAAGGATTATGGGTAATGTAGTTTATGATGAAGTGACAAGTCCGGGGTGGAGTGACAGTGCCCTCAGGTGGTTCTCATGGGCACTCACACTGGTGAATTGTGACAACATGACATGTTAAGGGTACGTCTCTTCATTTTGGCATGGTTTTATAATGTTGATTGAGACATATGACATTTTTAAAGTCAGGCATAACAGTTAAAATAGCACGTGTTAGATTGTGTCATGTATTGTGTGCTGTACTCTATATGAAGTGCTTTCAAGGACACAGCTCAGGGCAGGCAGAAGTATAACAAAAGATGAATTAATTGGTCAAGTCCTAGACTTAGCCCTAATTTATGTCTATTTATTTATATAAAATGAACTTGTTGAAAAGAGGGAGAGCATCCAGTTGGTAGGTAGTGCTGCTGCATACATCACAATGTGTGCTTTAAATATTTAAAGGACAGGAAAAGTCATATTATTGTAGAAATACAAGTTATTTCTATTCAGATTTCTTGCATCTTTCTCTATAAATGTATTTTTCTTGGTTCAGGTGCGCTTTATTGACATGAATGTTTCAAGAACCTGTTCACCCAAATCTTTGAACAGTATGCAATAACAGTAATATGAACATTATTTGGTATGAAGATTGATATAATTTTGTATTGTAAATAATGTGTGTGCTTAAATTTGAAATTAAAAATTAGAGAGTTGAACAAGTTCAACTCAATGTTCTTATTTCATTCACTTCTCTATCTTTCTCTCTCTTAGGAGTCAGTGAAGACGTTGTCCATGAAGTTCTTCCTATGTGGTTCACGTCATGAACAAATTTGTTTTTGTGTGTGTTCAAATTAAACTGTTGCAATATATTATTTTATAAAATATACACAATCTTAAATCTACCCCCAGAGTCATCCTTGTGTATTCCCTCTGTACTTGAAAATGTGATTGACTGAAAAGGCTAAACCATTCCTTGTTTATTTTACTTGATGAGTTATTCAATTATGCAACTTGGACCCAATAATTACTACTCAACATTCCTAGAAACCAGATTTAATTGCAATAAAGAAAGCAGTATTTGGGTGTAATAAACCTTTAAAAATCTCAACAAAAAATGGTTTAAAATACTGCCTTGGTGGCACTTGTTTCGGATCTCCAAAACTAGGGTCCTGGAAATGCGTTCCTGGGATTGCGGTTCTCCGATTCGGTAGGCGGCGGATCCTAGAAATGCGGTCCTGAAAGTGCAGCCTCCGGTATTGCAGCCGGATAATGTTGGAGAATTCAGATTAATTTTTGTTTAATTCTTTAATTCTTTTCTATTTATTTTAAATGTGTATGAGACATTTGTTTTGCAGACAAAAAAGACATGACAGTGGGAACTTTTCAAACATTTATTTTCAACACAGAGAACAGAATGTGTATTTCCTCGGCTCCTTCAGTGGGGATTGATTGGAGGAACGGGCACGACCCGAGGCACGACTCTGCAGACAGGAGGACGGACTCTGATGACCCGAGGACAGACTCTGATGACCCGAGGACAGACTCTGATGACCCGAGGACAGACTCTGCAGACAGGAGGACAGACTCTGATGACCCGAGGACAGACTCTGATGACCCGAGGACGGACTCTGATGACCCGAGGACAGACTCTGCAGACAGGAGGACAGACTCTGATGACCCAAGGACAGACTCTGATGACCCGAGGACAGACTCTGATGACCCGAGGACAGACTCTGATGACCCGAGGACAGACTCTGATGACCCGAGGCACGACTCTGCAGACAGGAGGACAGACTCTGATGACAGGAGGACAGACTCTGCAGACAGGAGGACAGACTCTGATGACCCGAGGACAGTCTCTGATGACCCGAGGACAGACTCTGATGACAGGAGGACAGACTCTGCAGACAGGAGGACAGACTCTGATGACCCGAGGACAGACTCTGATGACCCGAGGACAGACTCTGATGACCCGAGGACAGACTCTGCAGACAGGAGGACAGACTCTGATGACCCGAGGACAGACTCTGCAGACAGGAGGACAGACTCTGATGACCCGAGGACAGACTCTGCAGACAGGAGGACAGACTCTGCAGACAGGAGGACAGACTCTGATGACCCGAGGACAGACTCTGATGACCCGAGGACAGACTCTGATGACCCGAGGACAGACTCTGATGACCCGAGGACAGACTCTGATGACCCGAGGACGGACTCTGATGACCCGAGGCACGACTCTGCAGACAGGAGGACAGACTCTGATGACCCGAGGACAGACTCTGATGACCCGAGGCACGACTCTGCAGACAGGAGGACAGACTCTGATGACCCGAGGACAGACTCTGATGACCCGAGGACAGACTCTGCAGACAGGAGGACAGACTCTGATGACAGGAGGACAGACTCTGCAGACAGGAGGACAGACTCTGATGACCCGAGGACAGACTCTGATGACCCGAGGACAGACTCTGCAGACAGGAGGACAGACTCTGCAGACAGGAGGACAGACTCTGATGACCCGAGGACAGACTCTGATGACCCGAGGACAGACTCTGATGACCCGAGGACAGACTCTGATGACCCGAGGACAGACTCTGATGACCCGAGGACAGACTCTGCAGACAGGAGGACAGACTCTGATGACCCGAGGACAGACTCTGATGACCCGAGGACAGACTCTGCAGACAGGAGGACAGACTCTGATGACCCGAGGACAGACTCTGATGACAGGAGGACAGACTCTGCAGACAGGAGGACAGACTCTGATGACCCGAGGACAGACTCTGATGACCCGAGGACCAGTGATGCGCGGGTCAATGTATAAACAACCCGCACCCGACCGACGTTTTCAACTAACCCGCCCGCAACTCGGACCGCAAAAAAAAAAGAAGAAAATATTGTACCCGACCCGCTTCCTGACCCGCATTTTTTAAAAGTAGTAAATGCTCATCGTAGCTCATTGGGCCATTGAGAAAATGTTTCAGGCCCTGGCGTGGTGCTCAGAGGTGCAGCAGCGAGAGCAGGAAGTTCTTGAGGCGGCCCATCATTTTCCATTTCAGCTCCAGATGCATATTATTGATGAACGCGATGTTTATGTTTCGACCCGGCTTGAAGAATTCATCAGCCCACATTTGGAAAACATTTGGAAAAGTGTGAAAGCCCTTAGGAGCGCAAACTGTTATTTTTCTGAATGCTGTATGATATAGCCTAGTGTTATGTAATACAGGCTTGATTTATTCATTTATTTCGTTTAATTTTCTTAACCATTAAGATGCTGCATGTGTTTATCCAGTCTAATCGAAGTGTGCGTCTCTCCCCCGACTTTCCCAACAAAAATCCCGCCCCCTCTCAGAAAATACATAAAACTGACTTTAAATGCGTTTAAAAGTAGCCTATTAAAATGGTACAATGGCATTGCTCAGTTCAACGTTTTGGGAAATCGGGCATTTTGTCCCGCGTCAGCATTTATTCAAAAGTTAATAACGCTCAACATTCAAAAGGTAAATAAGGATTTATTGACGATCCGACCGACCGTGACCCGAATATCATTAAAAATATTTTTGGATGACTCGTAACCGCGAGGACAGACCATGGCATGAAAAATTCATTTTAAGAGGTTTTTTAACATTAATATGAGTTCCCCTAGCCTGTATATGGTCCCCAAGTGGCTAGCAATTTTGAAGGGTGTAAACCGAGTTCTGGCTGTCTTTCTTTCTTATAATGAATGCCGCTGTTATGCTGCAGAAGCTCTTACTGTATTCATGTCCATGTGTGTTTGCTGTTAGTTGTGGTGAAAGCATTTTGTGAGAGAAAACGCGCTGCAATGACAGAGTCGACGTGACTGGGACTGTTTATTCAGAAACTCTCAGATACAAATAAGCTCGCGTTAACAGCAACAACTCAGTACAATAACTGTAGCGGACCCCGTCCGAATGATGGCTAGACTTTACTGATGTTTCAGGAGTTTATTGAAACCGTTTATCTCCAAAAATCACCGTAAGAGCTGAACAAAAAACAACTCTTACACACACTCTCTCTCCATAGCATTCTCAATAACAATACAGCGAAATACACAAACATACTCATTACAAATGACAGTAAACAAGCACATACACACCCATTGTCTTTTCGGGGGATGCTAAACAAACTGTAAACTTTAAATCTGCTTAAACCCACTGAATGATGAACCGCGAGCTCTCACGAGCGCTCCCTCTCCGTAGACTGCAACACCCATCAAAATAAAAGTCCCTACTTATTTACACAGATAACACAGACCTAAAACCTATTTAAATGCACAGAAATGTGCAAAATGTACACACAAACTAATTATAAGATACATTACAATGAAGTCTGTTACAATAAAACTTCCTCCAGCTCTCCATGGTTCAAGAGTGCACAGTCAGTTTCTCTCTCTCATGCATGCATCAGTGCCTCGCTAAACCACGCCCCCTCCGCAACATAATCTAACACTCATTTCAAATGCAAAGATGTCAGCCAATCACAACAGTGGGCGTTTTCACTGAAGTCTCACAGCAGACACGCCCCTTGAAACAGGGCATTCAGCCACAGGGCAAACATCAGTATAGAAAAAAATGCCTTTTATTTCTAAATTATGACATTTAGTGTGCAGTGTGTAGTGTGCAGTTAGTAGTGTACAGTGTGTAGTGTGCAGTTAGTAGTGTACAGTGTGTAGTGTACAGTTAGTAGTGTACAGTGTGTAGTGTACAGTTAGTAGTGTACAGTGTGTAGTGTGCAGTTAGTAGTGTACAGTGTGTAGTGTGCAGTTAGTAGTGTACAGTGTGTAGTGTGCAGTGAGTAGTGTACAGTGTGTAGTGTGCAGTTAGTAGTGTACAGTGTGTAGTGTGCAGTTAGTAGTGTACAGTGTGTAGTGTGCAGTTAGTAGTGTACAGTGTATAGTGTACAGCATGTAGTGTGCAGTTAGTAGTGTACAGTGTGTAGTGTGCAGTTAGTAGTGTACAGTGTGTAGTGTGCAGTGTGTAGTGTGCAGTTAGTAGTGTACAGTGTGTAGTGTGCAGTTAGTAGTGTACAGTGTGTAGTGTACAGTTAGTAGTGTACAGTGTGTAGTGTGCAGTTAGTAGTGTACAGTGTGTAGTGTGCAGTTAGTAGTGTACAGTGTCTAGTGTACAGTTAGTAGTGTACAGTGTGTAGTGTGCAGTTAGTAGTGTACAGTGTGTAGTGTGCAGTTAGTAGTGTACAGTGTGTAGTGTACAGTTAGTAGTGTACAGTGTGTAGTGTACAGTTAGTAGTGTACATTGTGTAGTTTTCAGTTAGTAGTGTACAGTGTGTAGTGTGCAGTTAGTAGTGTACAGTGTGTAGTGTGCAGTTAGTAGTGTACAGTGTGTAGTGTACAGCATGTAGTGTGCAGTTAGTAGTGTACAGTGTGTAGTGTGCAGTTAGTAGTGTACAGTGTGTAGTGTGCAGTGTGTAGTGTGCAGTTAGTAGTGTACAGTGTGTAGTGTGCAGTTAGTAGTGTACAGTGTGTAGTGTACAGTTAGTAGTGTACAGTGTGTAGTGTGCAGTTAGTAGTGTACAGTGTGTAGTGTGCAGTTAGTAGTGTACAGTGTCTAGTGTACAGTTAGTAGTGTACAGTGTGTAGTGTGCAGTTAGTAGTGTACAGTGTGTAGTGTGCAGTTAGTAGTGTACAGTGTGTAGTGTACAGTTAGTAGTGTACAGTGTGTAGTGTACAGTTAGTAGTGTACATTGTGTAGTTTTCAGTTAGTAGTGTACAGTGTGTAGTGTGCAGTTAGTAGTGTACAGTGTGTAGTGTACAGTGTGTAGTGTGCAGTTAGTAGTGTACAGCGTGTAGTGTGCAGTTAGTAGTGTACAGTGTGTAGTGTGCAGTTAGTAGTGTACAGTGTGTAGTGTACAGTGTGTAGTGTGCAGTTAGTAGTGTACAGTGTGTAGTGTGCAGTTAGTAGTGTACAGTGTGTAGTGTGCCGTTAGTAGTGTACAGTGTGTAGTGTGCAGTTAGTAGTGTACAGTGTGTAGTGTACAGTTAGAAGTGTACAGTGTGTAGTGTGCAGTTAGTAGTGTACAGTGTGTAGTGTACAGCATGTAGTGTGCAGTTAGTAGTGTACAGTGTGTAGTGTACAGCATGTAGTGTGCAGTTAGTAGTGTACAGTGTGTAGTGTGCAGTTAGTAGTGTAGAGTGTGTAGTGTGCAGTTAGTAGTGTACAGTGTGTAGTGTACAGTGTGTAGTGTGCAGTTAGTAGTGTACAGTGTGTAGTGTACAGTTAGTAGTGTACAGTGTGTAGTTTTCAGTTAGTAGTGTACAGTGTGTAGTGTACAGTGTGTAGTGTGCAGTTAGTAGTGTACAGTGTGTAGTGTACAGCATGTAGTGTACAGTGTGTAGTGTACAGTGTGTAGTGTGCAGTTAGTAGTGTACAGTGTGTAGTGTACAGTTAGTAGTGTACAGTGTGTAGTTTTCAGTTAGTAGTGTACAGTGTGTAGTGTACAGTGTGTAGTGTGCAGTTAGTAGTGTACAGTGTGTAGTGTACAGCATGTAGTGTGCAGTTAGTAGTGTACAGTGTGTAGTGTGCAGTTAGTAGTGTACAGTGTGTAGTGTACAGTGTGTAGTGTGCAGTTAGTAGTGTACAGTGTGTAGTGTACAGTGTGTAGTGTGCAGTTAGTAGTGTACAGTGTGTAGTGTACAGCATGTAGTGTGCAGTTAGTAGTGTACAGTGTGTAGTGTGCAGTTAGTAGTGTACAGTGTGTAGTGTACAGTGTGTAGTGTGCAGTTAGTAGTGTACAGTGTGTAGTGTGCAGTTAGTAGTGTACAGTGTGTAGTGTGCAGTTAGTAGTGTACAGTGTGTAGTGTACAGTTAGTAGTGTTCAGTGTGTAGTGTACAGTGTGTAGTGTGCAGTTAGTAGTGTACAGTGTGTAGTGTGCAGTTAGTAGTGTACAGTGTGTAGTGTACAGCATGTAGTGTGCAGTTAGTAGTGTACAGTGTGTAGTGTGCAGTTAGTAGTGTACAGTGTGTAGTGTACAGTGTGTAGTGTGCAGTTAGTAGTGTACAGTGTGTAGTGTGCAGTTAGTAGTGTACAGTGTGTAGTGTACAGTGTGTAGTGTACAGTTAGTAGTGTACAGTGTGTAGTGTGCATTTAGTAGTGTACAGTGTGTAGTGTGCAGTTAGTAGTGTACAGTTTGTAGTGTGCAGTTAGTAGTGTACAGTGTGTAGTGTGCAGTTAGTACTGTACAGTGTGTAGTGTGCAGTTAGTAGTGTACAGTGTGTAGTGTACAGCATGTAGTATGCAGTTAGTAGTGTACAGTGTGTATTGTGTAGTGTACAGTGTGTAGTGTGCAGTTAGTAGTGTACAGTGTGTAGTGTACAGTGTGTAGAGTGCAGTTAGTAGTGTACAGTGTGTAGTGTGCAGTTAGTAGTGTACAGTGTGTAGTGTACAGTTAGTAGTGTACAGTTTGTAGTGTACAGTGTGTAGTGTGCAGTTAGTAGTGTACAGTGTGTAGTGTGCAGTTAGTAGTGTACAGTGTGTAGTGTGCAGTTAGTAGTGTACAGTGTATAGTGTACAGCATGTAGTGTGCAGTTAATAGTGTACAGTGTGTAGTGTGAAGTTAGTAATGTACAGTGCGTAGTGTGCAGTTAGTAGTGTTCAGTGTGTAGTGTGCAGTTAGTAGTGTACAGTGTGTAGTGTACAGTGTGTAGTGTGCAGTTAGTAGTGTACAGTGTGTAGTGTACAGTTAGTAGTGTACAGTGTGTAGTTTTCAGTTAGTAGTGTACAGTGTGTAGTGTACAGTGTGTAGTGTGCAGTTAGTAGTGTACAGTGTGTAGTGTACAGCATGTAGTGTGCAGTTAGTAGTGTACAGTGTGTAGTGTGCAGTTAGTAGTGTACAGTTAGTAGTGTACAGTGTGTAGTGTGCAGTTAGTAGTGTACAGTGTGTAGTGTGCAGTTAGTAGTGTACAGTGTGTAGTGTACAGCATGTAGTGTGCAGTTAGTAGTGTACAGTGTGTAGTGTGCAGTTAGTAGTGTACAGTGTGTAGTGTACAGTGTGTAGTGTGCAGTTAGTAGTGTACAGTGTGTAGTGTGCAGTTAGTAGTGTACAGTGTGTAGTGTGCAGTTAGTAGTGTACAGTGTGTAGTGTACAGTTAGTAGTGTACAGTGTGTAGTGTACAGTGTGTAGTGTGCAGTTAGTAGTGTACAGTGTGTAGTGTGCAGTTAGTAGTGCACAGTGTGTAGTGTACAGCATGTAGTGTGCAGTTAGTAGTGTACAGTGTGTAGTGTGCAGTTAGTAGTGTACAGTGTGTAGTGTACAGTGTGTAGTGTGCAGTTAGTAGTGTACAGTGTGTAGTGTGCAGTTAGTAGTGTACAGTGTGTAGTGTACAGTGTGTAGTGTACAGTTAGTAGTGTACAGTGTGTAGTGTGCATTTAGTAGTGTACAGTGTGTAGTGTGCAGTTAGTAGTGTACAGTTTGTAGTGTGCAGTTAGTAGTGTACAGTGTGTAGTGTGCAGTTAGTACTGTACAGTGTGTAGTGTGCAGTTAGTAGTGTACAGTGTGTAGTGTACAGCATGTAGTATGCAGTTAGTAGTGTACAGTGTGTATTGTGTAGTGTACAGTGTGTAGTGTGCAGTTAGTAGTGTACAGTGTGTAGTGTACAGTGTGTAGAGTGCAGTTAGTAGTGTACAGTGTGTAGTGTGCAGTTAGTAGTGTACAGTGTGTAGTGTACAGTTAGTAGTGTACAGTTTGTAGTGTACAGTGTGTAGTGTGCAGTTAGTAGTGTACAGTGTGTAGTGTGCAGTTAGTAGTGTACAGTGTGTAGTGTGCAGTTAGTAGTGTACAGTGTGTAGTGTGCAGTTAGTAGTGTACAGTGTATAGTGTACAGCATGTAGTGTGCAGTTAATAGTGTACAGTGTGTAGTGTGAAGTTAGTAATGTACAGTGTGTAGTGTGCAGTTAGTAGTGTATAGTGTATAGTGTACAGCATGTAGTGTGCAGTTAATAGTGTACAGTGCGTAGTGTGCAGTTAGTAGTGTTCAGTTTATAGCGTTCAACAAGTACTGCACAGTGTATAGTATACAGATCATAGTATGTAGATAGTAGTGTACAATTTATAGTATACAGTATTCAATGCAGCTTAATATATTTGATACACATTGTGTAAATTACTGAACAGATGGAATTTAGAATAAGCTATTATTTTTTTTTGATTATAAACAGCATAAGCAACTTTATTTCCAACTATGTGTCCTGCACACCTTGCTCAGGGATATGATTCTTTGCCACGTCTGTTTCAACAACGGTAAGTGAATATGAGGTTTCCCATAATGCACTTCTTTTCCTTGTTTTTCTTAGTTTGTGTAATTTTAATATAAAAAACATTATTTAAAATTTGTATTTAATATTTTTGTAAAAATAATTGATCAAATGTGTAAGTATATACCTGTTGGTAAGGGGTGAAAAGGTTTGCAAAGTTTAAATTAACATATTAAATGTTTTTAAAAAGTTACCATAATTGTAACAAGCGTCTTTTTAGTTGGGTCTGTGCAGTCCAGCAATACTGAATTACTTAAACCCTTCTACAGTGTGTAATTGGGAACATCAGTGGCACACATGTAGTGACTGAGCAATCAGACACATAACTGAACATTACATTCAACAAATATGTTTTAAATACTCTATGCTGAATAACAGTAGCCTGGATGCCAGCCGAATTTAGCCCTGCCCACAAAATATTTTGCTTGGGCAATTCGGTCTGGACTCGCTCCATAGAGGAGGAACAGAAACTGTTTGGACCAATGAAATCATCAGGGCGGGCTTTAGACGATGATGGACAGATGATCAACACTAACGTAATGATCCACGTCATCAAAGGCTCTTGGGTTGAGTTTGCTCTTATCCTAAACGGAGAGCTTGTTCGTATATGCATTCACCTTCACTATTTCTCTCAGAAACGATGATCGTGTTGGTAAGTACTCTGTGTATCCTTAAATTATTTTATTACTGGCAAAGATCGTTTACACTCATCTTTTTCTTGTAACGTTACTTAATCCAGCGTGCGTGCAGACAGGGTTTCCAAGTGTTTTTGCAATGTCGCGCACAATTGCTACTCAAAACTATAGCCCAAAACAATAACTTTCCGCGGGGTTCTCCGGAAAAAAATGGCGTTTGATTGGCAAAATATGTTATTTTGGCAAGGTTGCCTGCTAAAATTCGCATTCCTGGGTTTATATAATCACATAATTGGGGTCGCTTCAACCCGCGGACATGAAGAAAATCACGGACTTGGCAACACAGTGCAGTTGAGTTCTGTTGACATTTGACAACTAACGCTACGCGTCGCTCCGTTGCTCTGATTGGTTGTGGGTCTATCCAATTGAGGTCTTTCCTGGCTCGGTTGAAACACGCCCCATAATCACAGCCCAACGGAGCGGTCCCAGACTCATATTCTGACTAGAATTGAGTATGGCCACGCCAGGCTAGAATAACAGACCTTCTCCTAACACTCCAGAGAAGGATCCTCAGTTACCCTGGAAAGGTAAGAAGTTTTACGTTGTGATACACCATCTTAAACTAATATATCTAATATCTAACCACCTGAGAAATATATAAATTTGTATCCATTTCATAATTTGTTTTTACAGGGTTTAATCTATGTGTTAATTCAATCTCTGTTGGATTGGTTTCAGAATTGCTTACTATGATTAACGAAATTCATATGTACGGCATGTTTGGTGTCTACGAAGTTGAAATGTAAAGATCTGAATGATGGGGTATATGATATGTCAATCCTTGTGCAACATATTAGTATTACAAGAGTCTTTAATAGCACCTTCCTCTGCACTTGAATGGCCCACTGAAACAAAGGGCCATAAATCTCCAGAGGAGATTTTCCTGCTTGGACATCCCAACAATCTCATTGGTCAAGTCTACTTGAGGAGGTGGTGACCTCCTGCAGACTTCTTAAGGAGCAAGGCACTCATCCCTCCTCCTCTCTTCTCCTGCTAAAACGGACACGCTGTGGCTGTGGGCTCCCGCATGGCAGGCCTCACACACACGAGCCAAAGGCCTCACAAGGCCATGGACCAGAAGGCCCAAACTCTGCATGCCATGTGCAACTTCCTCTATGGATTCGAAGCAACCACGCAAGCTCATCATCTCTTCTTCATCCAATGCAGAAGAACTTGATCGCCACGTCAAAGCCATCGGACGGAACCCACAAACTTTCTCCTGCGATTTCACTTCGGACGGTCTTCTACAGCTCAGGCTAAATGCAAGTAAAGTACGAAACAGAAATCGCTGTGTATTTAGTAACTGTAAACTCTTTGTTCAGACAAAGTTTATTAATGATGGTTCTTCACAAAGGTTCTAGATTTTCTGCATAACTTCATCCATCTTTTCTGACCCTTTTCCCTCCAACCACTTTAACCTTACCTCTTGTTATGTATACATTGTGTATGTCATGTTTGTCTTATATTAGTTATAGTCTTGTTCCGTGATTTAGTCATTAAAGTTTGTGCACAATATATGTTGGTCCTGACTCCGTGCCTGCAAACATATTGTCCCTTTAACAGTGTTGGGGCTAGTTACTAGTTACTGCAAGCGGTGGAGAGCAGCTTTCTCCCCGGGCAGAGTGTGCACTTCATCGTCAAGTTATTTTCCTTCCGTTCAACATAATATTCAAAATAATTACTGAATCTCCACCCGTCGAAACTAGCTTTCTGTTGCTGGGAACCTTCCTCTGAAAAAGAGCTTGCCGTTGTTGACGCTTCCATTTTTCCCCATCTGTCTTTGAGGGTGCCGCTCTGCTGCTGGCTGCCGGGTGTCGAGTGTCGACCAATCGGTGATGGTAAATGATACCTCGTGCCAAACCCAGACCAATCACTGTTCCATTCACGCCCTCCTCCCCTTCCCTTCTGTTCTCTGTGTTGTGTGCCTTGTGTGTGATGAAGGTGCCACTGGCAAATGTAACGCAAGTAACTAGCTCAGGAAAACTGTAATAATATTACCATTTTCAGACGAGTAATGCCTTACACTACCAGTTACTGAAAAAAGTAATTACAGTATTATTATTACAGTAACGCGTTACACCCAACACTGCCCTTTAATGGAGACAGGGGTAACTGCAGCTTGGAGTAATGGGCGTACCGGACGGTATCTCATCGGTGAAAGGAGTTTCTTTCTGGCAACCGTGTTGGCCAATCAGCGATAACCATACATTGACGTAATTCCCTGTGAGAAGATGGCGGCGGTAAGATGTGGTTTAAATCGTCATAGATAGTCATACTTTTATATATGAGATTAAAGCTTTATATATCGTAGATATGTATATTACAATAGCTTATTAAAAAAACGATCATCATTTATTTATTTTGCGGTTATATCTTGCAGCTTTAGTAATTACTTAATTGTTGTTTAACAGACACATGTTACTGTGAGACGAAACGATGACCACGAGTGCATCGAAGACGAGGCTTACAGAGTTGGCAGTTTGTACCGCTGTCCGTTTTGTGCCACCCATGTTTAAGACAAGTGAAAGACAAAACGTTCTCACTCATTTGCAAAGCCACAGACTTCGCGTGGTTCACCATGAACGTAAGTACAAGTTTAGTTTTGTATTATGCATGTTACATGCATCATTTGAGTCATTCCGTGTCAAATCAACCACATTTCTGTAACTTTTTTTTTGTTAATATATATATTTTTTTTTTCTAAAGAGAAATATAAATAGTTAAGAAAGCAAACGTATTGAATGCAATTAATGTCGATTTAGTGGTTAATCCGTTTTGTATTTGTATTACCAATTATATTTTGTAGAGGGGGTCAAAATGACCAATTTCACTTGAGATTTGGGCCAAATTACAGGTCTAGTACAAAGTACTTTATACATTATATTGGTCGGCAACCAAACGTGGGTCTCTTTGCATACAGCTGTTACTTTTATAGAGTAATATCTGAACAATAAATAATGTTGACACTAGAAATGTATCCTGTTTTATTTTTCTATTAACACAATTGGTCATGACCGAAAGGACAAGATCCCGGATACAGGCGGCCGAAATGAGCTTTCTCCGCAGGGTGGCTGGGCGCTCCCTTAGAGATAGGGTGAGGAGCTCAGTCACTCGGGAGGAACTCGGAGTAGAGCCGCTGCTCCTCCACATCGAGAGGGGACAGCTGAGGTGGCTCGGGCATCTGTTCCGGATGCTTCCTGAACGCCTTCCCGGGAAGGTGTTTTGGGCATGTCCAACCGGGAGGAGGCCCCGGGGAAGACCTAGGACACGCTGGAGGGACTATGTCTTCCGGCTGGCCTGGGAACGCCTCGGTGTCCCCCCGGAAGAGCTGGAGGAAGTGTCTAGGGTGAGGGAAGTCTGGGCATCTCTGCTTAGACTGCTGCCCCCGCGACCCGGCCCTGGATAAAGCGGAAGAAGATGGATGGATGGATGGATGGATGGAACACAATTGCATAGATCAGGGGTGGGGAAACGTTGATCCTGGAGGGCAAAACCTGAAACTTTTCCAAACCTGAAAAAAAAAAAATCACCTGCCTGTACTTTTGAAGACCTTGATTAGCTTCAGGTGTGTTTGATTAGGGTTTGAGCTAAACTCTGCAAGAGAGTGGCCCTCCAGGATCAACATTTCCCCACCCCTGATGTAAATATACACCCACAACATCTAATATTTTGGCTTTCATCACTATTTATGTTTGTCTTTAACAAAATTAACGATTTGAGCCAGGGACCTCTGGTCGAGTTGACAGGGAATGTTAAGATGACAAATGATAACGTGAACGGGGATATTATGTATTGTTAAAGCTTTGGTCCGTAACTTTTTTTCAGTTCAAAATTTATAAAATTTGCGAGTACATCATGAATCCATTTTCCAAACAGTGTTTTTGTCTTATGCTGAATCACTACCGGACACCTATAACAAGTGTCTTTATTCAGACTATTTCAGACTGATTTGGGGCGGCACTAGGGATGCAACAATACAGTTGGTCCACGGTTCAATACATACCTCGATTTTTAACCACGGTTTTTCGGTTTTGGTTCGGTTCTGATGGCTTGTCACATCAGTTTTTTGCTATTCTATTCTTAGGCGACAGGAACAGCAAGAGGTTAAGGAGAAAAAATACTATTTTTTTATTGCAATACTCCTTCTTTATTTTACTTAAAAGAATTGAAAACCCTTACTTAAACTTAAAACTTTACTTTAAAAAAGAAAAAACCTTGTACACATTCCTAGTGTATTGTAAGATATAAAATAAATATAGGCCTATATAAAGATTTACACTGGCAGCTCAGAGCTGTACAGCAGCATTTAAGTATGAAATTGAATTAATAAATGTAAAAATAAAAGACTTCACTATAAAATAAACATTGATTCTTATTAAAGCTATACTGTATTAGTTTTTCAGTCAAGAGCAGTGAGTGATTTTCTTTGTCTTTTGTTGTTGTATTAACATTAAAAGGATTGTTCACTCAAAAATGAAAATTCTGTCATCGAGAAATTAATACAGGTTTGGAACAATATTAGAGTGAGTGAATAATGACATCGTTTTATAGGTGAACTGTCCCTTTAAGGACATCGTGTTCACTATAGGCTGCACTGCTGTCACTTTAAGACCTGTGCCTCTAATGGCTCTAATAACCTCTTACACCAGCTGGAGGCCTTGCTGATGTAAGATTGAATATTATGAAGGATTTCATTAAACATATTTGTTGTCATTTCAAGTAATATTTGTTTTTAGCTCTGGAAAAAATTAAGAGACGACTTAACATTGATTAATTTTTTCCAGAGCTGAATATTTGTTTATTTATATATTTATATTTTATTCAGCTTCCATCAGAGCTGCTCAGATGGATTCTTATAGATGTGGTGTATGAAGAAGGAGATGGAGCCTTTCTCACTGTCAGTAGTGTGCAGAAAGTTCAACGACATTGTCAGCCGTCAAAGTTTTAGAAGAAAAGCTCACTTTGCCTGCGGCTGGGCAGTATGTATATTTATTACTTTTATTAAATGAACATTAAATGAATATATATATATACAGGGAGTGCAGAATTATTAGGCACGTTGATTTTCTGATCATATTTTTTTTCCAGGCACATTTGACCAATTCCAAACCACAGTAATCCTAATAACTACTATTGATTTAGTATTTAATAATGTATAAGTGATATATAATTGTTCATGAAGGCTGGAAATGAAAATCACCTTATATTCAGGTGTGCAGAATTATTAGGCATGTTTTCTTTTACAGATAAATTGAGCCAAAAAAGAGATTTAACTCAGAATGAAAAGTCAAAAATTATTAAATGCCCATGAGAAGGATGCAATACTAATGCAATACTAGACATTGCAGTTAAGGCATGACCATTGGACAGTGAAATGCTCGTTGGGTCAGCAGGGTCAGACAAAAACAGGTGGTGAAGAAAAGACACCTGTTAACTGCAAAAGAATTAAGAATTAAGGTGAAGTATTAAGGGTGAAACCATCAGGAACTCTTTAGTCTCCAGCGCCACCATTTTCCAGAGCTGAACCTACCTGGAGTCTCCAGAAGTGCAAGGTGTCAGGATCTCAGAGACTTCAGTTAGGTAAAGAATCCTAAAAAATGACCCCCACTAAATAAGAATCATAAGCTGAAGTGTTGTAAAATACATGAAGCCTGCTTTTTTATAGGCTTTATAGGTTTTATAGGTTGAGAGTGACTCTTGAAGGACCAGCACCACATCCTCTAGTACCACAGTTTGAAGAATTCATCTTCCAGAATCTGGCAGTACGTTTTGGGAGTTCATTTTAGTCCATCCTGAAGTCAGTTTTGCAGAGATGGACTAAAAATGAACTCCCAAAACCTACTGCCAGATTCTGGAAGATGAATTCTTCAAACAGTGGTACTAGAGGATGAGTAGCTGGTCGAAAAGAAAACATGCCTAATAATTCTGCACACCTGAATATAAGGTGATTTTCATTTCCAGCCTTCATGAACAATTATATATCACTTATACATTATTAAATACTAAATCAATAGTAGTTATTAGGATTACTGTGGTTTGGAATTGGTCAAATGTGCCTGGAAAAAAATATGATCAGAAAATCAACGTGCCTAATAATTCTGCACTCCCTGTATATTTGTTTATTTATTTATTTTAAATATTTAGATAGTTTATTGCATTAATTTCTTGTGTAGGTATTGTTGACTGGAAGTCTGTCAGTCCAGATGTGAGGAAGATGTACAGAGTTGGAGCTCACCAGGTGTGATGGCTGTAAGTGCATCTACAAAAACACCACTGGATACTGTGGCAAGGGAAAGAAGGGGATCTTCAGAGCTTTCTATTCAGACAGAGATTTTGATGGATTCTGTTCTATGGACTGCTACTACAGCATGATTGAATGGATGGATGAAAAAAGAGATTTGTGTGGGTTCTTTCTGTCTTTCTTTCTGTCTTTCTTTCTTTCTTTCTTTCTTTCTTTCTTTCTTTCTTTCTTTCTTTCTTTCTTTCTTTCTTTCTTTCTGTCTTTATTACTTTCTGTCTTTATTTCTTTCTTTCTGTCTTTCTTTTTCTTTCTTTCTTTCTGTCTTTTTTCCTTTCTTTCTGTCTCTTTCTGTCTCTATCTTTCTTTCTGTCTTCTTTCTGTCTTTCTTTCTTTCTGTCTCTCTCTTTCTTTCTTTCTTTCTTTCTTTCTTTCTTTCTTTCTTTCTTTCTTTCTTTCTTTCTTTCTTTCTTTCTTTCTTTCTTTCTTTCTTTCTTTCTTTCTTTCTTTCTTTCTTTCTTTCTTTCTGTCTTTCTGTCTCTCTCTCTCTTTATTTCTCTCTTTCTGTCTCTTTCTTTCTTTCTTTCTGTCTTTCTTTTTTTCCTTTCTTTCTGTCTCTTTCTGTCTCTCTCTCTTTCTTTCTTTCTTTCTCTCTTTCTTTTTCTTTCTTTCTTTCTTTCTTTATTTCTTTCTTTCTTTCTTCTTTTGAACCCAAGCTTGAAAAATTAAATTGATTTAAAAACTGAATTGAAAACTGAATAAATGTTTTAGTGGATAAAGCTGTGTCTGTGTTGCTAAATGTCACTCAACAGAAGGTTACTAAACAATTTTATTTCTTTTTTTTATCAACCATATAATTTGTCTCAGAATCAGACAAAATTGTTTTTAGGGTAAAGCTTAAGGTTTCAGGTAACTGAGCAATACATTTGATACAGTAGCCTATTTATTAATCTTTGTTGGTATTAGGTAAAACAAATACAGCTGTTCATGTTCAGAAAATGATTTTAATCTGTATTAGTACGTTGAATTTAACATTAACAAAGAATATTTTTGTCGTCATTAATTTTGATGGTTAATGAACTTCGACCCAAACCCGCTTTGATGACGTCATTAATCTGCGCCATATGATGACGTCAGTAATCCGCACCATGCAAAAGTTCCGATTGTACTGTTGAAAGTATATATATATTTTTTTTTTTAAATCGAATATTCTTCATATCATTAACGTTGCTTTTATTTTAAAAGAATGGAATTTGTTTTAATGGGATTCGGTTTGATTTATTGCTTCCTTTTAAGAGTATAAGAACAGGCAGCTTTCGCGACCAATGAGAAACCGTCCGGCACGCCCAGTACTCCAAGCTGCAGTTACCCATACTTGCTTTAATGATCGATCTTGCTAATGCGCTCTAAGCGCTTAGGTAAATTCAAAGAAATAATTATTTTTTTATGTGGCTATGAAAAATATCCTTTTCTAAGAATTAAATTAATAATCAATACTGAACGTCCTTAGGACGAACTGATTGAATGATTGTAATGTAAATGTAGCTACATCAAGTTAATATAGTTAACTGATTCAAATATTCACAATTAATCACAATGAATAATCATAATGAGTTATGAATAATTATTAATATTTCCCCTCAGAGCTAATTTTTTACACCCAATAGACTCAGATGTGTTGATGAACCTGGTGTCATATGTCAAGAAAATATATAGTAGATGCGCATCTATCACATCTGAAGCTTGCAATTATTTTTGCTTGTTGTATAAAGTAATCATACATTTCTTGTTTGAAATGTTCTAGACTGTTCAATTACTTTGACTGACGACTGTCACGACTGCAAAGCCCTGCAAAGAGTGGTGCGCTTATCCGAGCGCATCTCAGGCTCAGCTCTCCCGTCTCTGCAGAACATCTACACCAAACGCTGCAGAGGTAGAGCTACCAAAATCATCAGACATTAATCACCCTGCAAACTCTCACTTCACCCTGCTGCCATCTGGTAAGCGCTTCCGTAGCCTGATGGCAAAGACTGAAAGACTCAGGAGGAGTTTCTTCCCCCAGGCCATCAGACTCCTGAACTCAGTCACGTGACTTCACTTCACCCCGCACACGCATAAACATCCAGTTTATACATTAACATTCACATACTGCCATTGCACTGCACTTTACGTTCCTATTGTTACTGTGTAACAACCTGTAATAAACCTGTTTGCACATCATACTCCTGTTTGCACATTATACTCCGATTTGCAATTATACCTATTGCATGCACATCATACTTCTCTATATATAAATATATATATATATTTTATGTTAACCACTTATTTTTAAGTCTACAGTTTATCTCACTTATCATATCCACTTACTTTATATTTTTATTTTATTTTTTTATTTTTATCTTATTTCCTATTTTTATCTTACTTGATTTATTTATAACTCTACTTATGTTAATACTTTTTATTCTAATTTTATTCTATTTCTAATTTAATTTCCCTTGTGTTCTTGTAACTGTTATTTGCACTGTCCATGGAGCGGACCTGTTTACATTTCACTGCCAGTTGTATATTGTGTATATAACAGTGTATGTGACAAATAAAACTCTTGAATCTTGAATCTTGAATCTTGAATCTACTTGTAGTAGTGGAAAGTTCAGATACATTTCCTGACTTGGATCTCTGACTGTTATTCAGCTAAATAAACAAATCTTTTTTCAAGTCATATCATTCATTTTGTTCATTTCAGCAGAATCTAATTAAATGTTACATGCTACATTTGTCAACACATTTAGTACTTTTGGAATAAAAAAAAAACTATAAGCTAATACAGCTATGGCCAAAGCCTTTGAGAAAAGAGAAGATTAATTAATTGCTTAAGCTGGGTCTTCAGTCTATGTATGCAGTCTGTTAGTTCACCTCTCGTGTCTTCGGATTCGAGCCGTTAGTTCCGTCATCATGTCTGATCTGCGCCATGACAGCCTCTACATGCATCCGGAAACAGAAAAGATTAGTTCATCTCTCGAGTCTTCGGGTTTGAGTCATTCGTTCATCAAGTCCCAGCCCCATAGGCAAGGCTATGCAGTCACCGGAAACAGAAAAGATTAGTTCATCTCTCGAGTCTTC
Organism: Gobio gobio; assembly: GCF_949357685.1. Classification (NCBI taxonomy): domain Eukaryota; kingdom Metazoa; phylum Chordata; class Actinopteri; order Cypriniformes; family Gobionidae; genus Gobio; species Gobio gobio. The sequence continues at coordinate 575,244 of NC_137114.1, forward strand.
GGGTTTGAGTCATTCGTTCATCAAGTCCCAGCCCCATAGGCAAGGCTATGCAGTCACCGGAAACAGAAAAGATTAGTTCATCTCTCGAGTCTTCTCGTTCGAGTCGTTCGTTCTTTTTTCACCGCTGCCCCGTTCAGTATCTCACAACATATACATTACAGTCGTATTATTGACTGCATGTTGTAATATATTTATTATTATAAAATCATCAGAAGATATGAGCAATAAACATGTATTATGCCTATTATGCCTTTTGAACAACCCAATGTGTCCAGGCTTCATATGAAAATCAATTATTATACTAGCTAAAAACTGAACTAAACAAACATAAAAAACTACTCACTTGTTTGTAAGGAAGGTTGTGAATTAACCACAGACTGTAAAGGAATGAACTAATTTCTGAATCCAACACGGCTGTCACGTCACGTGACAAAAGAACGAGACTCGAGAGATCTGTTTCTGCATTCAGCCTATGGGGACTTGAACGAAAGACTCGAACGAGAAGACTCGAGAGATGAACTAATCTTTTCTGTTTCCGGTGACTGCATAGCCTTGCCTATGGGGCTGGGACTTGATGAACGAATGACTCAAACCTGAAGACACGAGAGATGAACTAATCTTTTCTGTTTCCGGTGACTGCATAGCCTTGCCTATGGGGCTGGGACTTGATGAATGTATGACTTGAGCGAGAAGACTCGAGAGATGAACTAATCTTTTCTGTTTCCTGTACAGAACATATGGGATGTTGTGCATGCACAGTCAACACAAAATGAATGAATCGCTCTCTGAGACAACCCGTTGTTCTCGAGTAATATTAAAGATTTGTTCAAAATGAACAAATCGTTCATGAACGACACATCACTAATTGCTTGTCAACTTGCATATTTGTCTTCTTGTCTACTTGAATGCTTGTGTGCATGTATATATATATATTAAAGGTCCTGTTCTTCGTGATCCCATTTTTCAAACTTTAGTTAGTGTGTAATGTTGCTGTTAGAGCATTTATAATACCTGTAAAATTATAAAGCTCAAAGTTCAATGTCAAGCGAGATATTTTATTTAACAGAAGTTCCCTTTCAAAGCCTACAGCGAACGTCTGGTTAGGACTACATCCTGGTATTTCCTGCTTTAATTACGTCAGTAGAGCAGTTTGTCGACTAACCTCCGCCCACAAGAACACGCGAAAAAGGGGGCGTGGTCTTGCTGCTCCCGCGTGGAGAATAGGAAGTGTTGCGTTCGGTTGCGTTCGTATAGTTTGTTTGTTGCCATGTCGTCGAGACGCTGTTATTTTCATCCCGGAGTCAAGTCACCTTTGTTTGGCTTTCCCAGGGACGCTGTACTTAGAGATCATTGAGCGCATGCATCCCCGTTATGGTGAGAGGCGTGACCTTTCCGGTAATGTGCGCTCTGCGTGCCCTAAGCTGCTGTCCAATCACAACACGGGAACCGCTGGCACAATCAGAACTCGTTACGTATTTCTGAAGGAGGGACTTCATAGAACAGGGAAATCTTTCAAGCCGTTTTGAGGACAGTGAAAACAGCGGTATACAGATAAGTAAATTGTAAAAAGTAAATACTGTGTTTTTTTACACGCGAAACATGAACACATGTTATATTGCACACTGTAAACACAATCAAAGCTTCAAAAAAACACGAAAAACGGGACCTTTAAAGATCTATAAGAAAATGACAATATGGTTATGAATCAATAAGGATTGATAAGAAAATGACAGGATGATAACATTTAACAGTTATTTTACATTTTAATAATATTTCACAATATTACACACACACACACACACACACACACACACACACACACACACACACACACACACACACACACACACACACACACACACACACACACACACACACACACACACACACACACACACACACACACACACACACACACACACACACACACACACACACACACACACACACACACACACACCTCTCCTTATGTTTTCACAGTGACAAAGATGGCCACATGTCTGCTGTGAGACAAACCCCTGCTCATCTGTTCATCCTGGAGAGAGACAACTGACTTCTTCAACCAAGATAAGTTCAACCGTTTTATATGCTAAGAAGAAATCTTGCACTTGCACAATCATTGGTTAAAAAATCAAATAGATCACCCCCACACAAGCAACCGATAGTTTCACTGTCTTTCTTCATACAAAATAGGTGATACATGTTTCATTATGGAACTACATGTAAAAACATCCCTGTAAAAGTACTGCAGTAGTAGAGAGAATACTGCAGACGTTGTGGAATCATTGAAGAATCTGAAATATATTGATGAAAAACAATACAGTACAATCACAACATAGGTTTATTTGAATCAAAGCTAAAATAATTAGCTACGAAATAGAAAAGACAGTACTGTAAAACATCAAATGCAGTGTTCCTCAACTTGCTTGCTTGTACTGTAGAAAGCAAAACATAGGAGTAATTACTGTACCTCAAAATTTCCGCTGGCCAATGAAATTCCGACCTCTCCTCCTTGTCTTGAAGAAGAAGAAGAAGGAGAAGAAAAAGGAGAAATGTTATTGTTTGTATGAGTCAAAATGCACCACATAAAACACATAGTACCAACACATTTTACAAACATACCTGCACAATGAGGAAACAACACGTGGAAATGAAGGATCCAATCAAGAAAGAATAAATCATTTCTACATAAAACACAAGACAATGCACAAATTAATTATGGTTGTACCACGTAATACAAAATCAAAATAAATCACTATAAAACAACACATTCGATGCCAAACGCATATGAAAAGTTCCCTAAGGAGTTAATTGAAAGAATCCACACAAAGTAAGTATTTATGCGTTTTACACACTTTTAACTGATAATTCTCTGCCTGCTCAAAACATGCAACTCACCCACAGTCTATCTCGTTAGTTCTGCTGTGGGCGGTCCCCATTCCACGCGCTAAAAGCCATCACGTACACCTACAGATGGCGCTGTCCCCATTTATGCATCATTTAACACTTTAACATTTACACTCCGTTACACTTACACTGTCTCTTGATCTCTTACAGTGAGAAATGTCGCTACTGCTTGACAGTAAAGACACAGACAGATTGTTGCATACAAAGCACAGTGCAACATTGCACTTCAGGCAGATGATAGGAGTCTTGACTTTCTTGTCCTCCATTTAGCACATAATGCTAACTCTTCTTGCTTATAAATAGCTGAAAAAGCTCAAGTGGAGAATACGTAGCATTCATTATCAGCTGAGGTCCTGGTGGTCGTTTTGTAGCACATGAGAACAAAACCAGGTCCTCGTCTACATTGTGCCAGCTTTCTTCATCAGAAGATGATGATGGCTGAGCACTCCTCCCTCTTTGAATGAACATCAGTGTTTCAGATTGTTCCCCTTGCGTGATGGACAGTAGGAGATCAAACCAATTTAATTATGTTACACAGACCATAATATACAATTTAGTCAGGATGAATGTTGACAAAATGTTACTGACCCTAACACTGATGACTATATTACAATCAATAGAAAGACTTTATAAGCAGGCTTTGCAAATATTGCATAAAAGGTATCATATAAATCATCATTGTAACTATTTTTTTTTGTATTCGGCCACTAGTTGGCGCTAACGTGTTTTACAGCTCTGTAATCACGCGGTGTTTGACATATCCACACCAATATGCATATCATTTGATAGATCTCCTCATGCTGAACAACTTTGCCTCAAGAACGACTGCTGTCAATCAAATCGTTCATTAAATATTTGCAATTATGTTAAAAACCTACTTTTGCGAGCTAGTCCTAGGTTTTTGCCCGATCGGAACCAAACCACTGCAGTATGATTCTCTGGACGCTACTGATCAATAGTTATCAAGAAATTGAACTTTACCCTTTGGGTAGCTATAACAGGGTCATTTAGAGAACGGGTGTAGCAAAACATGCTCAAAAGCCTATTAATCCTGAACGAAAACTCAAAACACGTGCAGCCTATGACTCTAAACAAGTATGAAAAATTTCATTAAAAAATTTCGGGCATTAGATGCCTCTATAACAGTTAAAAAGGTGACAATGTGCCAATGCTTATAATGGCGCATTACCTTAAATTGCCATAAAGCCACCAGAGGGCAGCAGAAGACCACTCATTGGTTCATTCTGCTCACTAAGCATGTATATAAACTTTAAAAAACATTATAATAGCATTGCAAATGACATTTTGTCAATGTTTACCAATTAATTTGTTCATTTGATGTATGTTTTTACAATAATATTATATTACAAATAAAATAACGCCTGAAAATATGTTTTAAAGGGGAAAACCTGGAATAAGCAATTTGTTACCTATTATTTATTTCAAATATCTATATCTGCAACAAAATGTTCATATGAGTTAGCATGTTTGACGGCATTAACTTGCCCATTAAATGAAAAACAGACATTTAAAAGGAAATAGGTTAAAATAGGTCATTTTGTCATACTATTTACTTATAATGTTCTATAAATCATATTTAGACATTATAAAGTAACTGTTATAATATTTACAATCAAATTTTCTCAAAATGAATCACTTAGTTTACATTACATTACATTTAGCAGACGCTTTTATCCAAAGCGACTTACAAATGAGTGCAATAGAAGCAACTAGGACAGTCAAGGGCAACAATATGCAAGTGCTGTAACAAGTCTCAATTAATCTAGAACAGAACACATAGGACTTTTATTTTTACTTTTTTATAAATAGACAAACAGAAAATGAATAGGGTGATAAGTGCTATTCTTGATTGGTCAGGTGGTGCTGGAAAAGATGTGTTTTTAGATGTTTCTTGAAAATGGCTACAGACTTGGCCGCTCGGATTGAGATAGGCAGGTCATTCCACCAAGTGGGAACGGTCCAGGAAAAGGACCGTGACAGTGATTTCATGCCTCTTTGGGATGGCACCACAAGGCGTCGTTCATTTACAGAACGTAAGCTCCTGGAGGGTGTGTAAGTCTAGAGTTTAGGTATAATGGTGCAGAGCCAGTGGTTGGCTTCAATATCTATTGAAGTATTGGTATTGTCAATTGTGCCACATTATGAGTAATGTAAAACCTGAAGGAGACTTACAGTAAATATTTAGTTACCCAACATATATTATCTATCATATAACTGCACAAAAAAAGCCTATGGCGGTCTTTAAAATGGTATTTTCCTTCTATGGCTTTTACATCCTAATTGATCTTAATTGTTACATGTTTGCTAAATAAAACCTCATATTTTTCGACAACATTAGTAGGGACCTTGGGAATATAACCCGGTCTGGGAAATAAGAAAGCCTTAACCATGCCCGGCACAAATTCCAAGCACGAGGGTGCCACAGACAAAGCTTGAATGTCTCCAATTCTTCTAAGAGACGAGATAGCGAGCAAAAATAATGCTTTTAAGGTGAGAAACTTCTCAGGGACCTCTTCAATTGGCTCAAACGGGGCCAAAGACAAGCCCTTTAAAACAATAGCCAAGTCCCAAGCACCCTGCTGCGAACCGTTAGGTAGAACCAAAGACAACAGTGAGCGGTCTCTGATGATGCGAATAGATCGACATCCGCTCTACCGAAGTTCTCCCACAGGAGCTCCACCACCTCGGTGTGGAGTCTCCATTCCCCGGCCCTCGGCCCCTGTCTCGACTGGATGTCTGCTTCCACATTTAAATACCTCAGGATATAAACTGCCCTGATTGAGCGCAGTTTCCCTTGGGCCCAAAGGAGGATCTGAAGAGCCAGTCTGTATAGCGGGCACGATCTCAACCCCTGTTCTCTGAGCGGACTAACACATGATCGCCCCTGAGTTCCGGCAGGAAGTGTCTCAGGGCCTGAAACACCACCATCATTTCCAGACAATTTATGTGCCAGGAGCGATGATGGTCCTGCCATAGGCCCTGGGCCAAGCGACCACTCATGGTCTCCCCCCAACCCGTAAGAGAAGCATCCGTCATTAGAGTGACTCGACGACACAGAGCTCCCAACACTGGGCCTTGAACTAAGAACCAAGGCTGCTTCCACATCACCAAGGCATGAAGGCATCGCCACATGAACTTGAAAACCCCTTGGTCATGAGCCACCAATGCAACGATCATATGTACAACAGGCCGCAAGGAATCACGTTGGGCGCCGCTGCCATCAGACCCAACAGTCTCTGATATATACAAATAAATATAAGCAATAATTTGCTAGTTAGTTCACATGCATTATTTTACACACTAGCAATAACAGTTTGAAATAATTGAGACTTTTAATAATTAAGACTAATGTTTTTGAAAGGAAAAGGCTGAATTTATTTGATTAAAAATACAGTAAAAACACAATATTAAGAAATATGAATACAATTTCTAATAGCTGTTGTGAATATATAGTAAAATGTTTTTTATTCCTGTGATCAAAGCTGAATTTATCATCATTACTCCAGTCTTCAGTGTCACATGACCCTGCAGAAATCATTCTCATATGCTGTATTTTTCATTAAAAAAAAAACTTCAGGACCAATAATATTTTTAAACTTGAATTTTTAAACAAATTGAGCCCTATTTCATAAGATGACAGATGTCAAGCTCCTGAAAGGACATATAACCACTAGAAAGGCAGCATAAAATAGTCCACATTCTGCACTACATACTAAGTCTTAGACCATAGCATTGCTTATATGGACTGATTTTATGGTAGATATTGAACCTTAGTGCATAGTGCTTTTAAATTTGGGTAGGGCAAATCCATACGGAAATGGTACCAGAGTAATTTAGTGTAAATAAGAGGCACTTTTATGATGGATAGATGCACTTTTATGAAGGACGGATGCACTTTTATGATGGATAGATGCACTTTTATGATGGAAAGATGCACTTTTATGATGGATAGATGCACTTTTATGAAGGACGGATGCACTTTTATGATGGATAGATGCACTTTTATGATGGACAGATGCACTTTTATGATGGATGGATGCACTTTTATGATGGATAGATGCCCTTTTATGATGGACGGATGCACTTTTATGATGGACGGATGCACTTTTATGATGGACGGATGCACTTTTATGATGGACGAATGCACTTTTATGATGGACGGATGCACTTTTATGATGGATCGATGCCCTTTTATGATGGACGGATGCACTTTTATGATGGATGGATGCACTTTTATGATGGACGGATGCACGGATGCACTTTTATGATGGACGGATGCACCTTTATGATGGACAGATGCACTTTTATGATGGATAAATGCACTTTTATAATGGATAGATGCACTTTTATGACTTTATGCGCAACCAGATGGAACAGTCAGTTGCGGATGATCGAGTCGGTGCTGAAAATGTTTGAAAAGGCTGACATCGCAGCACTAGACGTAAAAGGAGAAGTCGAACGATACCCCGCAATGCCAAGAGTGAACCCCGATGTTGACGTCCTTAGCTTCTGGAAGGACAACTCCATTATTCTGCCCCAACTTTCACAAATGGCAAGACGAATATTTAGCATCCCCAGCGGCTCGGCCAGCACAGAAAGGGTGTTTTCTATTGCCGGCCTGATGTCCAGCACGAATCGCATGTGCTTGACACCTGCCACTCTGCAAAAGCTTGTTTTTCTGAAAGTGAACGCAGCATTGGATATATAGTTTTGATGATTACAAATTCAACCAACCAACCTTTTTGCCGTTCAGATAATTCAGTTACAGTTCTTAACCTCTTAAATAGCGCCCTTATTTGGGTTAGGGTTAGGGTTAGGGTTAGGGTTAGGTAGTTAATGCCTAAAAGTAGGCAATAGTCTATTTTTTTCTTTTGGAATTTTAACTCATTTTAGTTTGGTGATATATAATTTTATTTCATGTTTTTTGTTTGGTCATTTAGGCTAATTTAGCCTCATCCAGCATTTAGTTTTATGTTAATTTTGTTCAAAAGTGAGCTAAACGATAGCCTAATTTATTAGCTTACTATTATTTATTGGCTTAATATTACTGTTCCAATGAAGAACGTTGATGTTTTCCACCTAGTATTGTGTATTTATTTTACACTGAATGCATCTTTAAATCTGCACAGAGGTTTGTGATATTTAAATAAATAAAATACAAATTAAAGCTGCAAGCAGCGCTGAAAGGGCCCTCGCACCCAGTGAATAGTGGTAAATATAGGAGACATATGGCAAAGTCACTTCGATGTGCTACACTTCCTGCTGCCAGCAGGTGATGCTTTGACTATAACTGAATATTGGCGTGTAGATTTCTTCAGGCCAGCTCTTTTATCAAACATGTGAAGTTTAAGACAGATCAGACATTGTATGAGTTACAACAATTTCCTGTTTTGTTGCATTAATCGCATATATTAGCACTGAACCTGTGTTGCATGATTTAACGTGTTTTTAGCATCTTTGGTACTTTGTGGCATATTTAAATGTGTTTCTGGGAGTGAATACAGTGTAAAGCATGCCATTTCCTGTTGCCAGCATTTTTTCAAATACGCCGCACTTTCGCCGCATAAATTGCCTATTTCCGCATGCAAAATATGCGGGGCTAGCATGATTTCATAATCCCCGCATTTTCGCTGCAAAAGTCATATATATTAGCAGAAAGTTGAAAAATGTTTGTTTACTTCACACAAGAGCCGCCATTTCCCCCTATTGCCATGGGAACGTTTTGAAGTGACGTAATTACCCGACGTGAACGTCATCAAAAAGCTGCAAACCCCGTGGAGAAACCATAGATATCGGTGAAACCATGATGAAGCACGCAAATTCACATTTGCCAACAAAAATAACAGCAAAAGACAGCGCAATGCAGTTTCCCCTTGTGTTGACCAATTTCAAAACACAGCACCATGAAGCTTCGAAGCGTTATGAATCAGTGAGTCGATTCAGCGGTTTGGAGCTTATGAATCAGTGAGTTGATTCAGCGGTTTGGAGCGTTATGAATCAGTGAGTCGATCAGCGGTTTGAAGCGTTATGAATCAGTGAGTCGATTCAGCAGTTTGGAGCGTTATGAATCAGTAAATCGATTCAGCAGTTTGGAGCGTTATGAATCAGTGAGTTGATTCAGCGGTTTGGAGCGTTATGAATCAGTGAGTCGATTCAGCGGTTTGAAGCGTTATGAATCAGTGAGTCGATTCAGTAGTTTGGAGCGTTATGAATCAGTGAGTCGATTCAGCGGTTTGGAGCGTTATGAATCAGTGAGTCGATTCAGCGGTTTGGAGCGTTATGAATCAGTGAGTCGATTCAGTGGTTTGGATTGCCAAAGTCACGTATTTCAGCAGTTTGACACACAATCCCAATCATGAATCGACTCGCTGATTCATAACGCTTCGAAGCTTCATGTGCTGTTTTTTTTAAATCGGTCATCACTATATAAGTAGTTATTTAGGTTTTAGCACAAAAACTATTCTCGTCGCTTCATAAAGTTATTGTAGAACCACTGTAGTGAGATGGACTTTGTAATGACGTCTTTAGTACCTTTTAAGGGTCTTGAGAGTGCACAGTGCATTGAGCCAGTGGAGGCCTTTCTGAGCCATCGGATTTCAACTAAAATATCTTCATTTGTGTTCCGAAGATGAACGGAGGTCTTACGGGTGTCCAACGACATGAGGGTCAGTCATTAATGACAGAATTTTCATTTTTGGGTGAACTAACCCTTTAAGAGATTGCACTTTGTGCATTGGAAGCACTCAAATATCTGTTTTGTAAAGCTACCTCTGTAAAACAGGAAGTTATTTATTCATTTCTTCAGAAGTTGTAGCATTTTCCTTTTGTAAAGCTACATATTAAGGTCTTCAATAAAAGAAGATGAGAAATTAAATATTCCCAGCACTTTCTGTGATGTAGTGCTTTTTTTTCTTTTTCATCAAACCGCAGTTTTTGCAAGTTCCCGCAATTTTATCGCATAAAATTGCATAAATATCCCGCATTTTCCATCGCATTTTTTAAGAAAACGTGCCACATAATCAAGGATTTTTGCCCGCAACAATCACAAAAAAAGCCGCATTTTTCTGGAAGGACTGGTATTACTGTCAAAATGTAGCACATTTCTGTTATTATTATTTGTTTGTGTTGTGTTAGGTTTTGAACATAAGTTTAACAAATTTTATGAAAAGAGAATGTCAAAATATTCAAATTGGTCTGTATAGTTCATAATGTTTTGGTGGTGTTTGTGTCTAAGTGAGAAAAACTGGCAAACTTCAGACAGGCCTGGACATGCGCTGCCTTGAGCAGGGGGACCTTGCCTGCACTGCAGGAATTAATCCATGTGTGGAGTGTGTTACTAATGGTTTTCTTTGAGACTGTGGTCCCAGCTCTCTTCAGGTCATTGACCAGGTCCTGCCGTGTAGTTCTGGGCTGATCCCTCACCTTCCTCATGATCATTGATGCCCCACGAGGTGAGATCTTGGATGGTGCCCCAGACCGAGGGAGATTGACCGTCATCTTGAACTTCTTCCATTTTCTGATAATTGCGCCAACAGTTGTTGCCTTCTCACCAAGCTGCTTGCCTATTGTCCTGTAGCCCATCAAAGCCTTGTGCAGGTCTACAGTTTTATCCCTGATGTCCTTACACAGCTCTCTGGTCTTGGCCATTGTGGAGAGGTTGGAGTCTGTTTGATTGAGTGTGTGGACAGGTGTCTTTTATACAGGTAACGAGTTCAAACAGGTGCAGTTAATACAGGTAATGAGTGGAGAACAGGAGGGCTTCTTAAGAAATAAACAGGTCTGTGAGAGCTGGAATTCTTACCGGTTGGTAGGGGATCAAATACTTATGTCATGCTATAAAATGCAAATTAATTATTTAAAAATCATACAATGTGATTTTCTGGATTTTATATGCATTCGCTCACAGTTGAAGAGTACCTATAATGAAAATTACAGACCTCTACAAGCTTTGTAAGTAGGAAAACCTGCAAAATCAGCAGTGTATTAAATACTTGTTCTCCCCACTGTATATGTGTGGAATATGCACCTGCTTGGTCTGCAAACGGGAGTCCCGTTCCATTATTCCCAGATGCAGTATTCGGCTGGCCTGACACACCGAGTTGGTACTGGAGGAGACAACCTTTCTGAAGGCTTTAATCTAAACCTAACCTTTATGATCTCAGAGAAACCCATCTGATCATAGCGCTGGCAGGAGGACTCTCTACTGGGAAGTTGGAAAGCCTTAATCATCATATCTAAGCCCATAGATGCAGTGTAAATGCTTTGAATCTGAACGTCCTCATGGTTTCCATGCAATCATTTTTGGCAGATGAATGTCAGGTCCATGTGGAATCCATCTTACTGGTATCTCGTTTTAATTTGCAACAACAGGTTTTTTTTAATTGTTTTTATTCCCCTAACCTTGACGAACAAATACGTCTTTTTTATGGGACTGCTGTGGGCACGATACAGATGTACTAGTTACTACCTCACCTGGCCCCGAGACAGGTCGGAGGATCCACTGCTCTCTCCTGGAACCAGCAGTGCTTTCACACAAGCTTGTGCTGCACCTCCTCTTTCTTCTGTGGACCCAGAACCAGCACCTGCTTGGTCTACACTCCTTCAGTGAGAGAGCTCATGTACCCGGCTTCGTCATGGATGCTCTCCTCCATGGCCATTCCTTCTGCAGATTGGATTGCCTTCCCGTGGTAATCACACACAATGGCGCCTTTAGAAAACGGTCGTGTTGCAACCACTCTTATAATCAAGAGAACATTACGAGGTCTGGATTGCTGTCATCATTGTGGATTTCTCCATCCGATGAGGATGTTTTCCACCTACTTGTTGATCCCGTTTCCACTTTGGATACAATGCACTCTAAACACCTAGTGTAGAGTGATCGGTTTGATACGTTGACAGCATGAATGCAGATTTATGTAAATATAATACACAGGAGAGTCCAAGCAGGAGGAAGTAGATAATCACTGAAGTGTTCAGATATTTATTGTTTTTTTTTTTCTTATATTTTAATCTGTGTTTTACGAATGTTTATAATAAATGTATTCCAAATACAATTATACATTATTTTGCTCAAACATGTTTATTGATTTATTTTCATAGCTCAAAAAAAAAAAAAATTTTTTTGCTTTATATAGGTAGTCCGAAAAGCTCGAAGATCGAAGAGAAACGTCCTAGCGGTAATCGGGGAGCGGGTTCGTGGACGCGGGGTCGCTGCGCGCCGGTCAGCAGAATTTTTTGGCGGGCCGGCCGACGCGCTCCCACGACCCTCCCGGGCCGGCCGAAACATCCCTGCCTGGTTCGGCAGCCCTGACCCCACCAAACCAGTGCTCATGTCTACGTCTCAGCACCCTCCTATCAGATCGGTGTACTTTACCATATGTGATAATCATTCCCAGAAATCATGCAACAGTTTCCGAGAATTCAGATTATTTAAAATTTTTTTACAATTAATTTAACATTCTTTTATTCATATTAAATGTGTAAAAGACATTTGTTTTGCAGCCAAGAAAAGACATGAGAGTATAAACCTTTCAAACATTTATTATGAACACATGGAACAACAAAATAATGAACGGTAAACAGATTGAAAACGGAAAAAAACTGGGTGGCTTTCCTCTGCCGCTTTTTCAAGATCCAGAGGGATTGGCGACAGCACGAAAGGGGGATCAGGAACTTCCTCTTCCCTGGGCTGGGTAACTTCTGAAAAGAAGGAGAAAGAGAAAAAAGAGTCAGCAAACACGCACACAAACGGTTAAACAAGCTGCATGAGAATCAGCCGCCTGCTTTGCATCCAAATTAATGGCGTAGAAGCGGTCAGCCGTGGAGATGTTGTGGATTGGGATACCTTGTGCCGGTCCGTCTGGAGAGCTGGCTCCTCCACAGCAGGTGGTAGCAGTGAGTCAGTCTGTATAAAGTCTCTCTAAGACTGTCCAGAAGCTTGCGGAGGTCTTCCTCTTCTTCCCATAACATCTGGCAGTTGGGGTTATCACAGTTATCACCAATCCTCCTGCCTCGGCTCCTGCCCCACCGCCTGCTCCAACACCTGCCTCGCCTTCTGCCCCACCGCCTGCTCCAACACCTGCCTCGCCTCCTGCCCCGGCTCCTGCTCCAACACCTGCCTCGCCTTCTGCCCCTCCTCCACCATAGATTGACTGCCGGTCCTTTTCGGTGACTGGCGGAGGCGGGCTGCGTGAAAAGAGGGAGAAGTGTCAAGCGTGTGTGTGTGTGTGTGTGTATTGGAGGTCGGAGTCAAAAACGTACCCAGGATCTCAGGGATGGCAACCTTTGCCTTGGCCAGGCACTGGCAGATAGTGGACTTGCGGATAAGGCGGCCCTCCTTGGCCTGCTTTACTTTGACCTCGTGCATGACCACTCTCTGCCGGACGGAGCGGATCATATTTCGGATCTCCCGGTTCAGCCCCACCATTACTGTCCGGGAGAGCCTGCTGGTGGGCGGCAGGGTCTCGGTCACGTAGGCCAGGAACTGGGCCACATTCTTCAGATAGTGGTGAATCGTCGGCTCCGCGATCTTGGCCTGGGTGAGGTTGTTCAGGCAAGACCCCATCCTCGCCGTCTGATTTAGGAAGCCCAGGCTGGCCAGGTCCGTCTGCCCCGCCGCCGTGTAGCCCACAAAATTCCGTATACAGAAAACTTTGCAGGCTACATTATTCACTAGCCTCGGGCCCGGATCCGCTCCCTCCTGGTGGCCTCGGAACTCCTCAAGTAGGACATCTGCGGAAAAACACACAAGAACGACAGGGTCAGTCAGAACAACGGCCACAGAGAAGGTGAGAAAGCGACAGAGAGCACAAGAGGTACTGACTCAAAGCTGGCACTGCTCCTGCTCCTCGTCTCCCGGAGTGCAGATGGGGTGGTTCCCGAGGTCCCCGGCCTCCTGGAGGTCCAACACAGAGGACATGGGAACTGCCGGGTCGCTGGCCCGCAGCTTGGCCAGGTCTGCGAGGATCTTTGTTCTCTTGAGGGAGTCCATGGCCTGGTGTTCGGCCCCGGCCGTCAATTCCGTGTGGGCCTTGAGGTGCCGGTCCATCCGGGCGGTCGGCTTACCGCAGCCTAGCACGGGGCAGGTACCTTTGCGGACGTCTACCCTCCCGGATGGGATGGAGAGGAGTAGTTTCCGCTCCTCCTTGTTTCTCACTCTTAGGTGCTGGCTGAGCTGGCTGTACGCTTTAAAGCAAATCGGGCAATCTACAATAATTTTTGAATTAACTTTGAGCAAAATAAAAGTGCGGAATGCGTCAAAGTTCGAAAGTCGAGGGGGCCCCTGCGTTACCGAGATATTCTTATTAATTTTAACTAGAATTTGCCCCCTACCACAGTATTTATAGATGCTTTTTCACATTGTAAATCAATGTTTATGGATTGAACCACCCGTGCCATGCTCGGTGCACTCATTGGGATGCATTTGACTTAACTTCTCGGGTCTTTTGAGAGCACACAGTGACAACACACTGTGTTTATGCAATTTGTTTTGCAGCCAAAAATGACAAGAACACAATAAACACAATCATGCAACATCACAATTATAAGAACTGTTTTTTTGTTGTTGTTGTTTTACAAATGAACACATAAAAACACATTGAACATTAAAACCAATTAAAAACAATTAAAACCATTCAAAAAAAGAAAAATGTATCGTCTGCACTTCCTCCTGCATGGATGGGAAAAGCTCTTCTGAAAAACAAACAAAGCATTGATTTAGTTTCACGTATTGAGTAACTGTAGCACTATTAGGATTATGATGACAATCAATGGATTCCTACCAATGATTTACATCAGCTGATCATCAACAGCCGGACCCTGCTCCGGCACCTCTACCTCCTCCAGCACTGGGAGGGCTGGGAACCTGACGGTTGTTCTGGCGGGGCGTCAGGTGGGGCCTCGTCCTGGGAGAAGTCGTGGACCATGGGGACTGCTGGCTCCGAATCCCAAAGAATCCGGAGCTTCCCCATGGTCACCAGCCTCCTCAATGACCTCACCACCTTCTTCCTCGCCTTCTCCTTAACATCACAATTATAAGAACTCTTTTTTTCTTTATTTTTTTTTTCTTTCACATAGGAACACATTAAAAAAACATTAAAACACATTAAAACCAATTAAAAACAATCAAAACCAGTCCAAAAAAGAAAGATTTATTGTGGCGACTTCCTCCCGCATCGATGGGAAAAGCTCCTCTGAAAAACAAACAAAGCATTGATTTAGTTTCACGTATTGAGTAACTGTAGCACTATTAGGATTATGATGACGATCAACGGATTCCTACCAATGATTTTTGACAGCTCTTGGTCCGGACCCTGCTCCGGCACCTCTACCTCCTCCAGCACTGGGAGGGTTGGTCTTCCGCCGGGCGGGAACCTGACGATTGTTCTGGCGGGGCGTCAGGTGGGGCCTCGTCCTGGGAGAAGTCGTGGACCATGGGGACTGCTGGCTCCGAATCCCAAAGAATCCGGAGCTTCCCCACGGTCACCGGCCTCCTCAATGACCTCACCACCTTCTTCCTCGCCTTCTCCTTAAACATTATAAAAACAGCATTTCAGTATTCTTCGCATAACCAGACAGCTGTTTCATACATTCATTTGGTCAATCCTATCAGTTTTAAGACTGACTTACCATCAAGTCCTTGTGGCTCCTCTCCAGGTGCTTCTCCTGGTACTTTATCCGCTTGCCGCAGAGTGGGCAGTCCAGGTCGTACAGCCTCACCCTGTGGTGTGCAAAGTGAATGAGCAGGGTCCGCTATTGAGAGTTTCCCATCTCATGCACCCCGCTCAGGTGGCGGCTAATGTTCACAATCACAGACTTAACAGCTGTATGAAAAGATGATGAGAAAAATTTAAGAAAAAATTGTTAGAACACACAGGGTATATGACGCAAAACGATTTAATACTGTGTAATAAATTATTTGTAACACTTTGATATGGCAAAAGTAACTACAAACACTGAATAGATCAACTTACGAGGTCCAAAATGGCCAGGCATTGTATGGCTATGAAGAAGAAGAAGAAAAATAAAAAAAATTTAATATTGATTTTTTTAAAACATTTTATTACATGAATATATACACTCACCTAAAGGATTATTAGGAACACCTGTTCAATTTCTCATTAAGGCAATTATCTAATCAACCAATCACATGGCAGTTGCTTCAATGCATTTAGGGGTGTGGTCCTGGTCAAGACAATCTCCTGAACTCCAAACTGAATGTCAGAATGGGAAAGAAAGGGGATTTAAGCAATTTTGAGCGTGGCGTGGTTGTTGGTGCCAGACGGGCCGGTCTGAGTATTTCACAATCTGCTCAGTTACTGGGATTTTCACACACAACCATTTCTAGGGTTTACAAAGAATGGTGTGAAAAGGGAAAAGCATCCAGTATGCGGCAGTCCTGTGGGCGAAAATGCCTTGTTGATGCTAGAGGTCAGAGGAGAATGGGCCGACTGATTCAAGCTGATAGAAGAGCAACTTTGACTGAAATAACCACTCGTTACAACCGAGGTATGCAGCAAAGCATTTGTGAAGCCACAACACACACAACCTTGAGGCGGATGGGCTACAACAGCAGAAGACCCCACCGGGTACCACTCATCTCCACTACAAATAGGAAAAAGAGGCGACAATTTGCACAAGCTCACCAAAATTGGACAGTTGAAGACTGGAAAAATGTTGCCTGCTCTGATGAGTCTGGATTTCTGTTGAGACATTCAGATGGTAGAGTCAGAATTTGGCGTAAACAGAATGAGAACATGGATCCATCATGCCTTGTTACCACTGTGCAGGCTGGTGGTGGTGGTGTAATGCTGTGGGGGATGTTTTCTTGGCACACTTTAGGCCCCTTAGGCCCTGTCTACACGAACACAGGTATTTTCAAAACCGCAGCTTTTTCTATGCAGTTTGGCTGTTCGTCCACACGCAAACGCAGTATCCGGTTACTGAAACCGGACTTTTTTGAAAACTCCGGTTACAGCGTTGTCGTGTAGATGGTGAAACCGGAGATTTAGGCTTTTGTTCAGTCAAAATGTGCGCCCTTCTCTCCTTTGTTTGACGTCAGTTTGTGCGCCGTTATCGCTTTTGTTTAACGTTACATGAGTCGAGTCTATGCAATGGCGGACGTAGCTTTTAATAACTCTGCTAACAGCGCTTATCACATGTAGCCTATACAGATACAGTTATCTCATTGTATTGCAGAACAGAGGCGCCAGAATGCAATAATACAACATAGTAAGGCAAGTGTGTGAAGCTTCAGTCCACTTGGGCCTGCCCATGTGTACAGTTACCTGTCACTGAGTCCAAAGAAAACTTGTAGAAGGGTTTCACTGAGCCCATAGCATCCCTCCGTGGATGGGACCCATGTGGAAATCAGGCAGCCAATCATAGCGCAGTTTTAAGTTTTCATGTGGACGGAGATTTTTTTTAAACCGTGCTTGTGTGGACGTGATTGTTTTTTTAAACGGAGGAGGAAAAACTCCGGTTATAAAAATACCCGTGTACGTGTGGACTAGGGCTGTCAAAATTGCTCAAAAATGACGTTCGAATATTCCCTCTAAAAAAAGCACGAATATTCGAACTATTCGAACATCTGGTTGCGCATTTTATCAATGACGCGCATTACGTCAATAACAGGACAGATGAATACAAAGACACATAACTACTTATATAGGTAGTCTATTTAAGTTTAAACATATTTGACAACGTATTACCTACACAAAAACAAGTAAATCAACTAATGGCTAAAGACCGCAGACCTCACTCTCTCTCGCCCTCACCCTCTCTGCTTAAAACGGCTTAAATGAACACACACATTTTGAGAGCTGATCAAGAGTTTTGTGCAAGCAATTTAAGGTTGCGACTCTTGTCCCAAATATAGCAGGCTTCATTCAGTGATTGAAACAAATATTAATATAAGTTTTACAGCATATTATTGAACGCTCCGAGCGAGCTGTGCTGTGGTAAACATGGAACTTTTCCTTGACATGAAACGGTAACGTTAAATAATCAAACCAGTGGAAGCAGTGCATTTATCCTTCATTCATGCAATATCTATTCAGTCAGTACCTCGGTTCCATTGCTTGACAGAACTCCAGCCTGCCCCATCCACGACACTGATCGCTCTCATGTCCTTACAAATGAACAAAATTAATTTCTCCGTTATGGCCTCTTGTCGTTTTGCAGACAGAGAGCTTGTGGCGGGCGATGCAAAGTAACACTGGTCCAGTTTGCACACAAATTAGTTGCTTATATTTACAAAACGAGCCTACAAAAGCATAAAAAAGCCTGTTTAATAAGGAAAAGTTCACGAAACTAAGTGAAAACTCACTAAAGTGTTTAGTGAAATTAGGAAACATTTAGATATCATAAATTGAGTTGTATAAGTTAACGTTACATTTCTACATACATTTTGTTCTCATGTCACAAGTAATATCAAGGTTTATTTTGATCTGTTTTACATGATTCTTTTGTAGTGTGGTTTTCGGTGAAGTGTACTAAAATAAATATTGTCACCTGTGTACATTAGCCCACTTCTTCTCGATGCTTTTTCTGATAGTTTATAGAACAATTACTCTGAGTCGCCATCTGTCGTTTCAAAGAAAAGCACAACGGCGAGCGCATCAAGTATAAACACCTCGTCCGTTTGGGGAGGAGCGCGCGCAGTCAGCGGGGGCTCGCGCTCTGGAGACGGGCCAAAGTACACAAGGCTTCAGGCACGCTAGCGCCCACTCGCAAAGCAGACAGCCACGCCTCTACTACCGCGGGCGTTTTTCCCCCCACATTTATTTATTTATTCGAATATTAATTTTCACCTTCGAAATTCGTTTTTTAAAAACTATTCGAATATATATTCGAATTTAGAATATTCGTTGACAGCCCTAGTGTGGACAAGGCCTTAGTGCCAATTGGGCATGGTTTAAATGCCACAGCCTACCTGAGCATTGTTTCTGACCATGTCCATCCCTCTATGAGCACCATGTCCCCATCCTCTGATGGCTACTTCCAGCAGGATAATGCAACATGTCACAAAGCTCCAATCATTTCAAATTGGTTTCTTGAACATGACAATGAGTTCACTGGACTAAAATGACCCCCACAGTCACCAGATCTCAACCTAATAGAGCATCTTTGGGATGTGGTGGAACGGGAGCTTCGTGCCCTGGATGTGCATCCCACAAATCTCCATCAACTGCAAGATGCTCTCCTATCAATATGGCCAACATTGTTGAATCAATGCCACGTAGAATTAAGGCAGTTCTGAAGGCTAAAGGGGGTCAAACACAGTATTAGTATGTGTTCCTAATAATCCTAAAGGTGAGTGTAGATTATCTCACCTGTCCTGATGAATGTGAATAAGTAATGAGCTCAACAAAACAGATGGCCGCTATACTAACCAATAGCAGCTCTCGTTAAGTACCATGACATTTAATCACCTGTCCATGAACAAGGAACACCTGTCCACTAATCTATTGTTTGTCCTCTTCAGACCAAATGGAGAGACAGCCTGGACTGGAGGATCAGGGCGAGAGCAGTTCTTCTTCCTTCCGTCCCACACGCTGGGCAGGCAACAAACACATCCCTCGGCCTGAAAAGAACGAGAAATGCAAATGGTCATCAAACACACCCACAAACAGTTCAACGAGCCCCCTGTGAGAAGATGGACTTACCCAGACAAAGGAGAGTGGTATGACAGAGGAGAGTGGTATGACCGGTCAAGTTTTTCCCCCAGGGCCTCGGTCAGCTCCTCTACCTGCCTCCTCAGGTGGCCTAGCTGCTTGAGGCACCTGGGGTCTGTGCAGGGGGTCCGCTCCTCCTGCCCCGCCCACTGCCCTGCCCTGCCCCGCCTCCACCGTCAATGGGTTTTGAATCCGTTGAGCCATTTCAATGAAAGTGAGTGACAAAGATTGGCGTGGCAGGGGCTTTTATAGCATTCAGGGTCAAACCTCATGTCAAACGGGTGAGAAATTGGATCGAGAAAAAGGCTGACCAATCAGCGGATGGGACATCAGGTCAAACTTGGTTTCAAAAGGGATGGTGAATTGGTGTTTATGGATAATTATTTTTTTCACGTTTAACGTAATTTTTCATGGATGAAAACACCTCGACTGTACTAAGCACACCCAACCGAACGCGCACATCTAACTTTTGAGGCGTTTGAGTGATTCATTTGCATAAAAAGCTACTTTGATGGGGTAATGAACGATATCAGTAATGATATCTGCATTACTGAGATATTTTAAAATTTGGCAAAAAAAGGGCCCTAACTCTGGGCCCCAAACGCTATCCTGGTCGCACTCGGCTCGTTGGAACCGTCTAGTCGAGCTCTACACACGTTCCGAGTGTCAGGACGATCTGCCGTGTCCCCGCGGAGAAATCCGACAAAAACGGTACGGTGCATTTCAAAATGGCGGCGCCCATTGGAATGTCAATTTTCGGCCAACTTTTGCTCATTACTCGGGGTCAAATGTATGTCAAAAACTCCCCTCTGCCCCACGACCTGAACGTGACAGTCTCCGGCCCCCAATATTTATAAAAAAATTAATATTTTATTTCAAGTTATATTGTGCTTTGTTTGTATAATGTCTGCTGGAATGCTAAAAATGTTCAGTGTTAAATAAATATTTTTAAATTGTAGTTTAGTTTTTTTTGTAATTTATTTTAAAAGCAAGACAAAATAATAAAAAAGCTCATTTATGCAATGCTGAAAAAATTTGCAAAATGAATAAAAAAAAAAAAATTAAAATAGAAAAACCGTGTTCGGTATTTAGCTTCGGCCAAGAATTTTCATTTCGGTGCATCCCTAGATTAATTATTGTAAAGATGAATAATAAGACATTTCATTAATTGCAATGGCAAAAGTTTGTTTAACAAAAACGCCAATATAGCCAATATACTTGTCACAGGACTCGAACTGCGTCAAAAGCAGTCAACTTAAAGGGTTAGTTCACCCAAAAATGAAAATACTGTCATTTATTCCTCACCCTCATGCCGTTCCACAGCCGTAATTATATAGGGATAACCGACTTCAAAACACTGCCTCATGAAGCTTCGGAGTGCATCGATTCAGTGAGTCGATTCATGATTCGGATCGCGTGTCAAACAACCAAACTGCTGAAATCACGTGACTTTGGCGCCACTGAATCGACTCACTGATTCGTTACACTCCGTATGAAAATCACTATTGTGTGTAAAATGATTCTGAGCAGCGACACATACACATACACACACACACACACTCACATATACACACACACACACACACACACACTCACATACACACACACACACACACACTCACATATACACACACACACACACACACACACACACAGCTCCCGCTCCACTGACGCTTGATGTGAAACAGGCGTAATAGACACAGCAGAACCGCTGTCATTTATGAATGAGATCACGTGTGTGTGTTTGAATCGAGATTGCGATCTTTTAATGATTAATCGTGCAGCTCTAGCATCCGTCGAAAGAAATAAACACAATGACCACTTTCAAGGTCCAGAAAGGCAGTAAAGACATCTTTAAAATAGTCCATGCGACTCCAGTGGTTCAACCTTACGAACATATTAAGTATTCAGTCCATTTTATCACGAAATTCAAACGCTAAATGCCGTTTTGACGCTGTGGCGAACAGCGAGGCCGAGGGACCGTGAGGGCGGGACGAGGCGGCGCTCATCAGGGAGGATGAGCGCCAGCTGCGCGCCGCAGCGATCTCGGCCCTCGCGGAGGAGTGAGGGACTATAAAGGCGGAGCGACGACAGTGAGGGACGAGAGAGGACCAGGCCTGGATTTTGTGTTATGTTTTATTTTGTGTTCGCTGCAGTCGTCCGTGAGGGGCTGCAGCTTTTTATTTTCATTTTGTGTTTGTTTGTATGTAGGCGGCAGTCGACCGTGAGGGGCTGTCGCCGCCATTTTATTTTGATTAAATGTTTTGATTGTCCGCCGGTTCCCGCCTCCTTCTTCCCGTACAAACAACGTTTACTACAGTGGTGCCGAAACCCGGGAGGAAGGAGGGACACGCTGTCGAAGAGCCCTCGCAGCTGAGGGGGATCGCGGTGCCGCGGAGTTCGGGCAGCGCGGAGGAGAGAAGCGGTGGTGCTGGAGCGGATGAAGGTCGGTGGGACGGAGAGCTTGCTGCCGTGCCCCTGGGTCGCGGCGGGGTGGCTGCCGTCCGCGAGGGGGCGAAGGAGTCCCCAGCGCTTGCCCGGAGCCGAAACCTGCTGCCGTCCGCCGTATTGGGGAGGAGCCGGAGCGCTGCCGTCTGCCAGGTTGGGGAGGAGCAGGGAGCGCGGGACGGGGACTCGCTTCCGGCCGCCCTCAGAAGGAGGAGCCACCGCCGGCCGCCAGGGGGCGGAGGAGTGTCGAGCCGTCCACCGGCCGTCCAGTACCACCACGAGGAAGAGCCTCTCGGCTGGCTGAGGACCGAGCGGCAGTGTGTCTGGGAACCGGACCAGAATTTTTTTTTCTTTTTTTTTTCTCCTCTCTCCACTCTCTCGTCTCTGTCGCTCCTCATGCTCCCCGCTCCGTTCTCTCACCTCGCTGTTCTTACCCCCAGGTCCCGCGGCCGCCGTGATCGGCCCCCCCGGGGAGGGGGGGGGGGGGGGGGAGTAGAGCGCAGACTCGGGAGTGCCCCCCGGCCTGCGAAGGGCGTTGGGGGTATGT
This sequence comes from Gobio gobio, assembly GCF_949357685.1. NCBI lineage: Eukaryota > Metazoa > Chordata > Actinopteri > Cypriniformes > Gobionidae > Gobio > Gobio gobio. The sequence goes on from NC_137114.1 coordinate 597,840, forward strand.
GGCGAGCAGCGAGGCCGAGGGACCGTGAGGGCGGGACGAGGCGGCGCTCATCAGAGAGGATGAGCGCCAGCTGCGAGCCGCAGCGATCTCGGCCCTTGCGGAGGAGTGAGGGAGTATAAAGGAGGAGCGACGACAGTGAGGGACGAGAGAGGACCAGGCCTGGATTTTATGGTGTATTTTATTTATGTTTTGTTATGTGTTGCTGCAGTCGACCGTGAGGGGCTGCAGCTTATTATTTTCATTTTGTGTTTATTTGTATCTAGGCGACAGTCGTCCGTGAGGGGCTGTCGCCGCCATTTTAGTTTGTGTTTATTTTTGATTAAAACTTGTTGAATGTTCGCCGGTTCCCGCCTCCTTCTTCCCGTACAAACAAGCTTTACTACAGACGCTCTTTAATGTGGCGTGACTGATCACTGATCGCAGTTCAAGCGGCCGCGTGAAACCCCATCATCTGTGAACGCGATCGATCATCTCTTCCCAAAGAATAAACATGAATGAACATCTGAAGGTGTGTTGAGGATACATTACAACTTACTGTCACGTATCATATGTGGTGTAATCGCTAAATCAGTGTCATCAACGGCGGAAAGACCTCAATATAACAGCTGTAAACTAAACAATGTCATGTAGCATCACATTTACCTCAGGCAGTCATTCAGTGTCCACAGAATTATATTCACTAGATAAATCAACTCTTTCACTAAATATATGCTCTATATTAGCTTATTCATTATATTCTACTGAACCTGTTAGTGATGTCTTGATTATTTAATGTATGTTTAAATAAACCTGTCATGAAAATGACAGCCACTGTGAATAAATGATTATATTTCAACAACGAATTGGAATTTTTTTTTTTTTTAAATAAGATTTAGAAGTTATTGCAAAAACTGCCTCATGTGAAGTTTACATGTTCACTATGTTATTTGAGTGTTGATTATTATACCTAAAAATAAATAGCAACTGAATTTAGGCTAATAGTTTGGGCTCTGTTGTCAACCTTTAATATTAATATGCAAGTAAGGGCTCCCTATATAGTTTACAGCAATATCTTCAATAAACTTTTAGTTATAATTTAATTAATTTAAGGACAGACACTTTTATTTCAGTAAACCACAGTTTAATAAAAAGAAATAAAAAGCAATTTTGTAAAACTGCTGTACCGAACCGTGACTTCAAAACCGAGGTACCGAGCCGTCAGTTTTGTGTACCGTTACACCCCTAATATATATTAATGTTTTAGTTTAAATTTCCATTAACACTCTTTACTTAGTGTATGAGGCTGATGATCCTGGTGGAAGGGAGAGACCGAGAGATATTAGGGAAAGGTATATGTCTGATTTCGAAGGAATCAACTGTAAAATTTTAGAAGAAACGGTACAGCACCTTTAAACATCAACCTGCGCCCTTGACACACTCCCCACTTCTTTTTTCAAAAGTGTGTTTAACTGTTTAGAAGCAGATCTCCTAGAAGTGGTAAACTCCTCACTTCTTTCTGGGACTTTTCCAAACTCCCTTAAAACCGCAGTAGTTAAGCCTCTTCTGAAAAAGAGCAATCTGGATAACTCCATATTGAGCAACTACAGACCAATCTCAAATCTCCCCTTCATAGGCAAGATCATTGAAAAAGTTGTTTTCAATCAGCTGAACAAATTATTGAGCTCAAAGGATACTTTGACAATTTTAACAGGCTAGAAAACTGGGTTGGGCTTTCTGGAATGGTCCTTAAATGGTTCAGGTCATACTTAGAAGGGAGAGGTTATTATGTGAGTATAGGTGACCATAAGTCCGAGTGGACATCCATGACATGCGGAGTCCCACAAGGCTCAATTCTTGCTCCACTCCTATTCAACCTGTACATTCTCCCACTGAGCCAAAATTGTGTTTATATCATACATGGATCGGTCTGCGCAGCGCCGATGCATCTCGAACAAGCCTGGTGTGTGTGTGTTTCCCACTGCCTCGCTAGCGTTGCTGAGAAAGATGAGACGTATACAGTGACGTGACCTGGCTCTGTGGCGGCTCTCAGCCCGTGGAAAAGCAAACGGTTCTTAGAAGGCTCCTCAGTCGAACCAACTAATGCACTGGGACTAGCACTGGCTCTGAACTAGCACCGGTTCATTCTGGTGGAAAAGGGGTAATACAGAACGCAGAGCAGAACCAGAACATATGACCATATCACACCAGTCCTCAGGTCTTTACACTGGCTTCCAGTTACATTTAGAATAGATTTTAAAGTATTATTACTGGTATATAAATCACTTAATGGCCTAGGACCTCAATACATTGCAGATATGCTGATAAAGTACAAACCCAACAGATCACTCAGATCATCAGGATCAAGTCAGTTAGAAATACCAAGGGTTCACTCAAAGCAAGGAGAGTCTGCTTTTAGCTATTATGCCAGCCGTAGCTGAACCAGCGTGCCATAACTCTGACGAACACACCGCTAGCCTAGCTTAGCACAAACACTGGAGGTAAATGGCTCCAGCTAGCCTTCTGCTCAATAAGTGACAAAACAACACCAACATTTTCCTATTTACATGTTGTTATGTGTGTAGTAGGGATCGACCGATATGGATTTTTTAGTGCCAATGCGATACCGATTTTTTTTTCATCAGCCTTAGCCGATGACCGATACGGGCTGCCGATTTTCTTAAGCCGATATTTGGAGCCGATACTGCTTTCTCTCCCTCAATTTACATTAGGGCTGTACGATTAATCGAAAAATAACCGAAACCGACATTCAGAACCTCTAACCGACGTATTTTTCCCATGTCGGTTATTTCGGTTTTCACGTGACTCCGCCCCGTCAGTCACATCAAGTGCAGTTTGAGGGCACACACAGATGCAGGAGCAGTTATCTGTGTTTATAGATGCCCAGAATCACTATAGTAACTGCATGTTTTACACAGTTTATACAGGTCAGTTAATTGCTGTTCTTATAGCCTACGCGCTGACACACACACACACACACACACACACACACACACACACACACACAGAGCGCGCAAGCCCCGAAGCCGCTTTCACTTTCGTGCTCATAAAGTTTGTCAAGTAAATGCGTTTAAAGGCTTGCCAGTTTCAACATTTAAACCGATTGTGAACTATTCAAAAACAACAATACGGAAAACTTCTCCGTTCAGTGCTCAGCTTTTTTCAGTGACTCAGAGCCAAGCCGTGTCGCGTCTCTGACAGCGCGCGCCCTGAAGGCAGATCTTTCACCTATTGCTTTCACCTGCATCCTCACAAAGCTTGTCATTTGTAGGTGGTTTAAGCCCTGCCAGTTTGAACATTAAAGCGAGTTTCGACCATCAGATGTGTATTATGTTGAACTAATGCCTGATATATTTTGACAAACGAACACTCAGACAGAAGCTGTGACTAAAGTAAAGACAGTAAGAGTAATTCACACACACAATCACTCTCTCATTAATGCATTCAAATAAATGTAATGTAGGCCTACAGTGTTAATTTATCTGTATCTGATGTACAACAAACAGAAATCTGCCCCATAGACAATAACTGCTGAAAGTTTCCTTCAAGTATTTTAAAATCACAATGCACTTTTTCAGTAGAATAAAAAAATTCCACCTTTAATAGTAGAAAATATTTACAGTACAAACCTTATCAGTGAACTTACTCAAAAACCTTATGAGGGCAAAAAAAAAAGAAAAAAAGAAAGAAAAATAATCGTTCATTAATCGTAATCGAGGTCAAATGTTCAATTAATCAAGGTTTTTATTTTTGGTCAAATCGTTACAGCCCTAATTTACATCATAAAAATGACACCATGATCTTGATGATAACAATTTTACAAGTCTCAATTTTAAAAAAGGAACATTTATTGAACAAAAAAAAACAATATTTAACAAATAGTAAAAACAGGTGAGGTAGAACAAGAAAAAAAAAAGAGTTCAGTGGTGAAAATAAATATTTAAGCATAAATAAAATAATTACACTATTGCACACAATAGCAACAAGCAAGCAGCATGATAAAGTGCACACTGACTATACTATACTTCATTTTAAAACTATTTACAACCTAGTCATTTAATGCTTAGGTGCACTTAACTTAATCTCTTGTAGAGCAACACCAGCAGTAATTCAGGAAAAAAATCTCCCAATGCTCCACATGAAACTTCGGTCTTTCGACCTTTTACCATCGTGTCAATTCTCAATTGATTTTGATTAATATGCGCGAAGGAGGGAGAGCAAGACAGTTTGAAGACGGTGAGAGCACGCGCACACTCTCTGCTCGTTCTCTCAGCAACACATATGACCAGCGAAACAGTCAGTCTCATCACTCACCGATCAAATAAGGCTTTAGCGGGATAAAAATTTGCTTTGGCAGCCGCCAAAAAACGTAGTATGTGACAGCCAGTGTTGATTCTGTGGCACACCACCGCGACTTAGTCTATGTGTGGGAAACACTGGAGAGACACACACACACACACCACACGCGAGCTCAGCCAGGTGGTCGCTGAATAAAACTCCCACAAATACCACGGTACGTCGGCATTACTTAATCCTATGAGCAGTGTTCGTAACAGCTACCGTATACATAGAATAGCCTACAACTTCACTATTTGCAGCTCCATAAATACAATGGCAAGCAGTTTTATAGACGAGGCATTCAGCATTTGCATTTTCCATTTGGACGCACAAACTTGCTTAGCTATAGTGGCAAGCACATATAGAGCAACGTGTTTCCACTTTCAAAGTGTATGGCAATATTTCAACTAAGTCAAACTGTTAAAATATGCTTATCGTAAAACTTATCGTTTTCTTGAAGAGAAGATTCTAGCACTGCTAGTGGGGGAGGGCAGTGCATGAACTGCAGCGTCTCCAGCAACTCAGAGCTGCCTGTGGGACGCCTGTCTGTAAATAATGGCGGGAAAAAATATCGGCGAATACAGCAGCCCTGGATCGGCCGATTCCGATACACGTATGAATCGCAAATATCGGCCCGATATATCGGTCTAACACTAGTGTGTAGTTACATCGTCAAGATAAGATGTTGTGTTCACTCGTCTGTGCTGAGATACTCACCATCACTGACCCATCCTCAGTATTCACTTCATAAACCCGTTTATCACATTCCTCGTCTGTTTCCTTCTGTTGTCTGACAGCACCAGCACTTTCAGCTCAAGATGAGGACAGGTTGCAGGTCTGTGTGTCCCTTGATTACATGCACACAAAATAAAACATTCAATAATAAAGTTAGATGAATAAATATGGTTCCTGCCTAGGGTCAATACACCTGCTGTGATGTCATCAGACCGCTGAGCAAAGTCCTCAAAGCTCAACATGCTCAAGGAAATGATGTCATCATCATCAACAGCCACAGCAAAACTCAATCAGTCAGAAATAAATCAATAAACTCAATCAGTCAGAAATAAATCAATAAACTCAATCAGTCAGAAATAAATCAATAAACGCAATCAGTCAGAAATAAATCAATAAACTCAAACAGTCAGAAATAAATAAATAAACTCAATCAGTCAGAAATAAATCAATAAACTCAAACAGTCAGAAATAAATAAATAAACTCAATCAGTCAGAAATAAATCAATAAACTCAATCAGTCAGAAATAAATCAATAAACTCAATCAGTCAGAAATAAATCAATAAACTCAATCAGTCAGAAATAAATAAATAAACTCAATCAGTCAGAAATAAATCAATAAACTCAATCAGTCAGAAATAAATCAATAAACTCAATCAGTCAGAAATAAATCAATAAACTCAGTCAGAAATAAATCAATAAACTGAAACAGTCAGAAATAAATCAATAAACTGAAACAGTCAGAAATAAATCAATAAACTCAATCAGTCAGAAATAAATCAATAAACTGAAACAGTCAGAAATAAATCAATTAACTCAAACATTCAGAAATAAATCAATAAACTCAATCAGTCAGAAATAAATCAATTAACTCAAACATTCAGAAATAAATCAATAAACTCAATCAGTCAGAAATAAATCAATAAACTCAGTCAGAAATAAATCAATAAACTCAATCAGTCAGAAATAAATCAATAAACTCAATCAGTTTGTTGAGAATGAGGAAACATGAGGAAGATCTAGACTTACCTGAAATAAGAAGATGATGAGAAAATGAAAAGAAATGAAAGAGAAAAAACTATTTCTTCTTCTGAACTGCTCAAAGTAATTCTTGCGGTCAAAGATCCGTATGGTGAACTACAGAGAGAAAACAACATAAAGAGTGTGTGAGATTTCACTATCAGAGCAGGAAAACACACTGTGTAGCTTTGCATCTGTAGACTAGAGGTCTGCTACCCGAGGGGTTTCGGGTCGGGTTCAGGCTAATGTTTAATGAAATCCCAGAGCTCTCTGACCCTCCATAGACAGCAACACAACGACCACTTTCAAGGTCCAGAAAAGCAGTAAAGACATCTTTAAAATAGTCCATGTGACTCCAGTGGTTCAACCTTAAAGGAACACGCCGACTTTTTGGGTCTTTATCTTCCCCATATCCCCAGAGTTAGATAAGTCCATAATAGAGGTCGACCGATAGTGGATTTTACCGATACCGATAACTGGGTTGGGCCGCACTTGCCGATAACAGATTAATCGGCCAATAGTTTTTTAATGGATTAAAAAAAACATAAGTAAAACGGTGCTGAACTTTATTACAAGAAATAAAAGAACAGAACTGATCCATGAAAATGTGCTAAATTAAAAACATATGAATATTAAAATGAGACGTTCTAACGGAACAAATTCTTCAGAAAATCATTTAAACATTAAAATATTACAGGTCAAATTTGTTTCTTTAGCTATAATTTATGAATAAATTCACATTTATATGAGCACTGGGAGCAGGGAGACAGGAGCAATAGTGCAGACATCAACAAAAAATAATGCAATAACATTTTATCAGGATATTTATAAATAGATACTGTCATAATGTAGTTTATTATTGAATACATTTTGACATTAAGACTATTTATAAAATGATGGGTGTGTCTCAATCATCTCCCTAGTTCAGGAGTCACTGATCAGGGAATCAGCCCGTGTGATGACTACTGAACTAGGGAGCTGATTGAGACGCACCCTATGTCGACCCATTTGTGAGGTTTAAAGGTTGTAAAACTGCTGTACCGAACCGTGACTTTAAAACCGAGGTACGGAGCCGTCAGTTTTGTGTACCGTTACACCCCTAATATATATTAATGTTTTAGTTTAAATTTCCAATAAGACTCTTTACTTAGTGTATGTTAAATTTCCAATAACACTCTTTACTTAGTGTATGAGGCTGATGATCCTGGTGGAAGGGAGAGACAGAGAGATATTAGGGAAAGGTATATTAAAGGGTTAGTTCACCCAAAAATGTAAATTCTGTCATTAATTACTCACCCTCATGTCGTTCGACACCCGTAAGACCTCCGTTCATATTCGGAACACAAATGAAGATAATTATTGTAGAGTCACTGTGGTGAGATGGACATTGTAACAACGTTTTAAGTGCCTTTTCTGGGTCTTGGGAGTATTAATGTACTGAATGCCAATGGAGGCCTATCTGAGGCCTCTTTCAGCCATCAGCTTTCAACAAAAATATCTTCATTTGTGTTCTGAATATGAACGGAGGTCTTACGGGTGTCGAACGACATGAGGGTGAGTAATTAATGACAGAATTTTCATTTTTGGGTGAACTAACCCTTTAAGAATATTAAGAAAAGGAAAAGGGAAGTGAGGGTACCGTTCAAGATAAAGCCTTTAATTATTTAGGGAAAAAATAGGGTTGTCCGTGTTTCTAAATTTAGTTTGGGTGCATAGGACGGCCTGGATGGGTGTAGGATTTCACGGCCTGAAATTGTGTCCCAGTCCGGCCCTGACTGTATGTATTAATATGAGCAATACAATTGTACCTTGTGTAACAAGGTATTCCACTGGAGGCAAGTTGTTGGACCCAAATGCAGTTCCCTTTCGAAAGGGAACTCTCGCTGCGTCTAGCTGACGCTATGGGGAACGCCCTCGGCGTGACTGGTGTCTGAAGCTACTATCGAATCACGGCAAAGTCTTTGACCGACGTCAGCCCATGACGTCATCAACGTGCGACCCGGAAGTATAAAAGGGCGCCGTGCCAACACATACACATCTTTCTCGTCTTCAGGGACTGTCTGTTTGAACTGCTATACGAGTTAAGGTAAAACAAATTCAATTATTAAATACACACGAGTGTGTATTTACTGCCTGGGATCAAGAGCATGCACAGTCAAGTTCATTTGAAGTTGTTTGTGTGTGAGTGTGAGCGGTTTTCAATCTGAGATCGCTCCACTCTAGTCTGGCTTTTTTCCTGAGGGAAGAGAGTTTGGCATCTGGGACTGGATGATGCTGTCCCGCTCAAGCTGAGGCTGAGCGTTGGCATACATCATGGGTTTTCAGATGCAGCTCGCCGATCGTCGCGACGATCTGGCGGCTAACAAGACTAAACAGCAAGTGCTCTTAGGGATGGCTGGTGAGAGTGGTATGAATCCTCTCAGCCACCTTGACCGTGTGTGCTGAGCTGATGAATGTTATGGAACGTACTGCAGGCAGGCTGCGGCTGCCATGTTGGCGCGTTAGAGGAGAGATCGCTCGTGATAGATTGCACGATCGATTTCTCCTTGGCCATAAACCATCAGCTCAGATGAGCCTTCCATTCCTTCTTGATCTTCTTACAGAGATCGAGGGGGCATGGAAGAATCCATATTCGACCCAATGTTCATCAGCATCAGCGTTTCAACTTCGCTGATGTCGAGGGGATAGGGGAATATGGATATGTGTTGAGGCTACCGACTGGCGAGGAAAGTTTGCAAACTTTTCTCGCGTTTCGTGGGCATCAACACTGAAGAGCTCAAACTCTGCCTCTCTAAATCACGTTGTGCTTTAATGGCAGGGGCATACACGGCAGCAGGTCAGGCTGGTGCTGCTTTTCACACCATGGCGGTGTTTCAGGCGTACCAGGCGGACCTGCTGGAGGATCTCGACCAGGGGGCCGGGCTGTCCCCTGAGGCGGTTGCTGAGCTGCGCCGCACCACAGATCTTTTTCTCCGGGCCACCAAGCAGACTGCTGCTGCTATCGGCCGCTCTAGGGCGGCTATGGTGGTCACGGAGAGGCATCTGTGGCTGAGCCTGGCTGATATCGGGGAGAAAGAAAAGGGTTTTCTCTTCGATTCTCCGGTTTCGCCTACTGAACTTTTCGGCACCTCCGTTGAGGCGGTGGTTGGAAAGTTCAGGGAGGCGAAGGCGCGCTCAGCGGCATTTAAGAGCATGCATACCGCTGAGATGCGCACCCCCACCCAGGCAGGCGGGACCAGGTCTTCACGGTCTGAGGACCGTAGGCAGGACCAGAGGGCAGCGTCTCCTCTCGTAACCCCCCCCCCCCCCCCTCCATGGAGGGGCGGGGCACAGAGGAGACGGGATTCCCGCGGGGGAAAAAGGATCTGAGGGAGGTGATCCAGGACAAACGCTCTCAAAGAGGGCGTTGGTGGTGGATCACTTCCCTTGAGGGCGGTTACATCCTAGCCCTCTCCTTTTTCCTTTTTAAATGTCTTTTTATGATTTTTTACCCAGGCGCTTCTTACATCAGGCCTGAGGCACAGTGAGAACGCCCCTTTCAGGCATTCAAGGGCGGTAGAACATGGTGGTGAGAACTGCACAATGAGTCTTCGCTCAGCATGCCGCAGGTGAGAGTGGTCATTTTTGTGTGTTATACTAAAAATATGTATTTCTTACAGACCCCGGGTTCCTGTATAGAGTTGGGTATTTATCAGAGAGAACTGTCTTTCCCCTGCTTAGTTAGGCTTTAACACAGCACCATTATCTGGGCTGTGTATGTGAGCGTGTGTTGGCTTTCCCTGGTTGGTCAAGATGGCGCCATATAGGCCACCGCTTATGGTTATCAGAAGATGGGCCTCCTCTCATTTTGAGAGTAGTGTTTAGGCCGCCGCTCTTTCTTTGAAATGTTTGCGGATTACTAGGCGGTAGCACACTTTTCTGATAGAATGTAGTGTTTATCTACCGCTTAGGGTTACTATGTGTCTTCGGTTCCCTAAGCCACTGCAGGTTGGATTAGTTTGTCTCTGTTACGACTGATCGCTACGGCGTCAGTTGGTATGTGGATGAAGGAGGCGCGTTGCTGAGGCACCGTCACCTTTTGTTGTACACCACTTAGATTGGAGGCCTCCTCTCATTGAGAGTCGTTGGTTTTAATAGCAGTCAGTTTGTTTGTCTGGCAGTTATTTCTCGTTTTTGCGAAACTCGTACAGCTTGTAGGCTTGTAGACCCTCAGGCGTGGGAGGACCTGGACCCTCAGGCGTGGGAGGACCTGGACCCTGTGGCGTGGGCGGACCTGGACCCTGTGGCGTGGGAGGACCTGGACCCTGTGGCGTGGGCGGACCTGGACCCTCAGGCGTGGGAGGACCTGGACCCTCAGGCGTGGGAGGACCTGGACCCTCAGGCGTGGGAGGACCTGGACCCTGTAGCGTGGGCGGACCAGGACCCTGTGGCGTGGGCGGACCAGGACCCTGTGGCGTGGGCGGACCTGAACCCTGTTGCGTGGGCGGACCAGGACCCTGTGGCGTGGGCGGACCTGGACCCTGTTGCGTGGGCGGACCAGGACCCTGTGGCGTGGGCGGACCTGGACCCTGTGGCGTGGGCGGACCTGTGAACAGTGATGAGACAATGAACCAATGACATGACAACACATGAGGGCATGGGGGATCACATGACAAACCAGGAAGTGCATGACAAGACTGTGAACATGACACTAAAACAAAGCAAGAACATGATAAACTAAAACATGAACAAGGAACAATGAACATGAACCAACACCAAAACACCCTGTGACACCTTGATCATTCATGTTAGTTCATAGTGCATTAACCAAGGTTAACAGATACAAATTCAATAGGGCTGAAACGATTCATCGAGTTACTCGATTAACTTGATTACAAAAATTCCTCGAGGCAAAAATTCTGCCTCAAAGCCTCGTTAAATTCCTATGACGCGCACTATAAGCGCAGGGATCTGATTCACACGGACCGCTGTTCAATGTTCAGGAAGCACACCATAGCGCATGATACATTTTGAATTTAGTTTAGATTCTAGATGCCTAGAATCACTATAGTAACTGCATGTTTTACACAGTTTATGTAAGTTGATTACCGTTCTTATAGCTGCCACACACACACACACACACACACACACACACACGCGCGGCGCGCGCAAGCCCCGATCGAAGCCAGATCGCTTTCACTTTCATCCTCATAAAGTTTGTCAAGTAAATGCTTTTAAAGCCTTGCCAGTTTGAACATTGAAGCGGTTGTGCACTATTCAAAAACAACAATACGGAAAACTTATCCGTTCAGTGCTCAGCTTTTTTCTGTGACACGGAGAGTTGAGCCGTGTTGTGTCTTTGATAACGAGCGCGAGCCCTGAAGGCAGACCTTTTTTTCGCGTGAAGATCGCGCGCGGAGAGCAGCGCAGAACTGATAGTAGAAAATCAGTAACACACACACACACACGCGCATGCACCCTCCTCTCTCTCTCTCGCGCGCCAGTCAGACCAATCGTGGCAATGCATCACATATGCTTAAACTTTTATGTAGCCACGCAACAATAATTTCAGCTTGCGTTCACTGTATACACCGGGACGTGATGTTGTGACACGATTTTTCGAACGGATGCTTCACCTTAAATGCACCGCTATGCAAGTGATGCAAGCCAAATGCAGCGTTCTGTTGAAAATGAATGTATGTATTTCTGCTGTACCAAACTGCAATGAAGCCTCACGCGCACACACACACACACACACACACACACACACACACACACACACACACACACACACACACACACACACACACACACACACACACACACACACACACACACACACACACACACACACACACACACACACACACACACACACACACACACACACACACACACACACACACACACACACAGGTTGCTAGGTTACCATAGCAAATAGGCTCACCACATATGATATATTATTTGTTAGTAGCCTAATGGTAAATGCTGCAGGTGTAGAAATCTACATAAAAGATATTTACTTTGATGTCAGCGCTAGATTACAGCATGAAACCTGTTGTGCATATTAATAAATTAAATTGCTTTTCATTTTCGTTATGCATTATTTGTTTTGGTTGTTTAAAAACACAGAAAAATTTTTATCCGATTAATCGACCGATTAAGTGCTAGATTAATCGATTACAAAAAGAATCGATAGCTGCAGCCCTAAAATTCTAACTCAATTTAATGTTGCAATTAACACACTAACAATGAACAATACTCTCACAGCATTTATTAACCTTAGTTAATGTTACAAATGGAATCTTATTGTAGTGTTACCATTTCATATAAACCCAAACAGTCTGCTTTATCTAATAAAAAGCGAATGTGCTTCTGCTGTGTTTATGTTTCTGTCTGCAGCATGACGATACAGTTTGCTTTCTCACATCACTGATTTTATATGTGCAACATTTGGGTCGGACTTGCGTGTGTTTTTATCACATTGATTGAACTGCTTGAGGTAGTGCTAATGTTAGCGTCCTCTCAGCCTCGTCAACAAACATACACAGTGCTGTTCTTTACCTGCTAATGCAGCATCTAGTCAACAAATTAATGACTTTATAATGATTTGGCAACAAGTACTGTAGTGTTCTGTATTCATATCGTTTCGCTGTCATGACCATTTGTGACCCAGGAAAAACCCTGAATATTACCAAATAAAGCACAAAAAACGAAGTCCCCCGACTCTTCCCGGTCCGCCGCATCATCCCCCCCCAGCCGAGCTTGAAGTGCATCAGAAACAGAAGCGAGATCAGTTTGACGTTGGGGATTTGTGGTGTCGTGCCGCCTCTCAACGCAGCGCTGCTTTCATTTTTTAGGGTGCTTGGCCGCTCGCTCAGGTGTAGACTCAGTGAAAGTTGCCTGATTATTTATGACTGAGGGCCGAATTGTAGTGTCAAAAAATATGCAGGAAAGATAAGGGATTAATACTCATGTACACCATACACTGATTCACCAGCTCGGGAGCGGATTGAGACGCACCCCAGGTTTGTGTGTATTCTAGAGAGACACATCGCACCTGTGACATCATCAGCCGTCACTCCATCAGCACCAGTTCCCCAGCTCCACCCACTGGTTCCCTCTCGCCCCAGTTGACCTGTAACACCTCTGATCAGCTCACAGTATATCAGCAGCTCTCTCACCTCACTTCAGTGTCTGCTCTCGTCTCTACAACACAAGCTATCCACTCCCTTCTGTCTTTACCTCCTGAGATCTGACCTGATCATCCGTCATCAGTGATCGTCTGCCTGTGTCATCGCTCCTGCCCACCTGACCGCTCATCATCTGCCTACAAGAGAAACATCTATTCATCACCAGATAAGATGTTGTGTTCACTCGTCTGTGCTGAGATACTCACCATCACTGACCCATCCTCAGTCTTCACTTCATAAACCCGTTTATCACATTCCTCGTCTGTTTCCTTCTGTTGTCTGACAGCACCAGCACTTTCAGCTCAAGATGAGGACAGGTTGCAGGTCTGTGTGTCCCTTGATTACATGCACACAAAATAAAACATTCAATAATAAAGTTAGATGAATAAATATGGTTCCTGCCTAGGGTCAATACACCTGCTGTGATGTCATCAGACCGGCGATCAAAGTCCTCAAAGCTCAACATGCTCAAGGAAATGATGTCATCATCATCAACAGCCACAGCAAAACTCAATCAGTCAGAAATAAATCAATAAACTCAATCAGTCAGAAATAAATAAATAAACTCAATCAGTCAGAAATAAATCAATAAACTCAATCAGTTTGTTGAGAACGAGGAAACCTGAGGAAGATCTAGACTTACCTGAAGTAAGAAGATGATGAGAAAATAAAAACTATTTCTTCTTCTGAACTGCTCAAAGTAATTCTTGCGGTCAAAGATCCATATGGTGAACTACAGAGAGAAAACAACATAAAGAGTGTGTGAGATTTCACTATCAGAGCAGGAAAACACACTGTGTAGCTTTGCATCTGTAGACTAGAGGTCTGCTACCCGAGGGGTTTCGGGTCGGGTTCAGGCTAATGTTTAATGAAATCCCAGAGCTCTCTGACCCTCCATAGACAGCAACACAACGACCACTTTCAAAGTCCAGAAAAGCAGTAAAGACATCTTTAAAATAGTCCATGTGACTCCAGTGGTTCAACCTTAACCCCCTCGAGTTGGCGGTCGCCCGGCGTGATCGGCTCTCTTTTTTTTCTTATCAGTGCCAAAGAGACTCAAATAACTCTGTCGTTTTTTAGGCAAGTGTTATACATCATCATAATCTGTTGAGTTTATTTTTTTTTGTGTACAGTCACAATAAAACCAAAATGTTTTGCTTTTTGCAAAATAAAGAAATCAAACATGATGCGCGATCTGCAGCCTCTCTGTCAAAGACGTTCATTCAGATAGTCTTCAGAAAAGGACCTCTAGCTTAGTGAATACTTGTCTCACAAACATGAGACATATGTCTCAAGAAACGCTGAAATGTCAGGTTTTAAACATTGTAAACTCACCACAACTCCCAAGATGGCAGCATGTCTCTCCTCTCTCCCGTCTCTGTCCTGTTTGTCTTGTTCAACGTTATTTTAAACTGACTGTTTGTGGACACGATCTATGCCTATACCCAGTCTGTTTTTATATAATTTGAAACTCTGTGTTACCGTCGGCTGCGGGCAGCATCTAAACCTCCTGCAGCTAAGTGCTCCAGGCTTCGGTGGTTGAAACAGGGTATCTGCAGGTTTCACCAAGTCAAATGTAAGACTTTTTAAGACCTTTTCAAGACCATTATGAATTAAATTGAAGACCTATATCACGCAATTAAAAAAAAAAAAACGTACAAAAGGAAATGCAGAATCACAAAATTACTTGCAAAGCAAATTAATTCATTCAAATTGAACAAAGTATTAGTAAACTTGCACTTCCTCATAGCTCAATCCCACCAGGATTAATATACAAACACACTACCGGTCAAAAGCTTGAGAACTGTAAGATTTTTAAATGTTTTTAAAGAAGTCTCTTCTGCTCACCAATGTTGCATTTATGTTATTAAAAATACAAAAAAGCTGTAATATTGTGACAGTTGTGTTTTGACTGTTCTCATATGTGAATATATAGTAAAGTGTCATTTATTCCTCTGATCAAAGCTGAATTTATCATCATTACTCCACTCTTCAGTGTCACATGATCCTTCACTAATCATTCTCATATGAGGATTTGATGATCAACAAACATTTATGATTATTATCAGTGTTGAACACAGTTGTGTAAAACATTTTTTTAGGATTCTTTGATGGATAGAAAGTTCTAAAGAACAGCATTTATCTGAAATAGAAAGTTTAAAAAATATATTTCTGAAGGATTATGTGACTCTAAAGTCTGGAGTAATGATGCTGAAAATTCAGCTTTGAATCACGGAAATAAATTGTTTTTTAAAATATATATTGAAATATAAAATAGTTATTTTAAATTGTAAAAAAAAAAATTCACAATAATACTGTTTTTGCTGTATTTTGGATCAAATAAATGCAGCCTTGGTAAGCCTTGCTTTCACTTTAAGAACTGCAGTAATGAGCCTAGATTCGGTACACTTGCGCGAGCGTGTGCACAGAATCCGGCATCGAGTCTGACATCGGTCCGTGTGTCAGTAGCGAATGAGTTCGGAAAGCTGAAAGCTGATTGGCTGCTATATAAGATGCATGTTGGTCTCTCACTAGCGAAAAAACGAACTGACAACAACCTATGATGACAACACACACACATACACACACTCTCTCTCTCTCTCTCTCTCTCTCTCTAAAACGCTGTTTTTGTCTTTGGAACAAAATGTTATTCCTGAATCCTGGAAAGCAGCACATGTGATACCTCTTTTTAAAAGTGGGGACCCCACATTATTGGACAATTATCGCCCTATATCTAAATTATCAGTACTGGCTAAGATATTTGAGGAATTAGTCAGTGAACAATTAAAAGAGTTTTTAACCTGCAATTGTATCCTCACCCCCTTTCAGTCAGGCTTCAGGAAGGGGCATAGCACCGTCACGGCAGCCACTAAAGTAATTGATGACATTGTGTCTGCCATTGATTGCAAAAACTCATGTGCAGGATTGTTTATTGACCTTTCTAAGGCTTTTGATACAGTGGATCACAGCATTCTTTTAAAATGTCTAGTTAAAATTGGGGTGTCATCAAATGCGGTAAATTGGTTACTGGTAGGTTTCAATGTGTTACATGTAATAGTATTACATCAGGGAAGGCTGCAATTACAATTGGGGTTCCACAAGGCTCCATCTTAGGGCCACTTTTGTTTACCATCTACATAAATTCTATTTCTGAACGTGTAAATGCTAATGTACACCTTTATGCGGATGACACCATCATCTATTGCACTGCACCCTCTCCATGTGAGGCGTTAGTAAAACTGCAGGAGGCTTTCACAGTCTTGCAAGAAAATTTAAGGAGATTAAAGTTAGTGCTTAATGCTAAAAAAACCAAACACATGTTGTTCACACACTCCAAGTACAAAGTAAAATCTCTAACTCCAATTGTAACCGCACAGGGACAGGAAATAGAGAAGGTGTCATGCTACACATATCTAGGTTTTTTATTGGATGAAAATCTTTCTTTTAATCCTCATGTTATGCATGTGGTAAAGAAACTTAGAGTAAAGCTAGGTTTCTTTTTTAGAAATAAGGCTTGTTTTAATTTGAAAGCTAGAAAAGAACTTGTAGCAGCCACATTTTTATCTGTTCTGGATTATGGCGACATTATCTATATGCATGCCTCAAAGTCTGTATTGCGTTCACTGGATTCTGTCTACCATTCAGCACTACGATTTATAACAAAAGCCGACTATAACACACACCACTGCAATTTGTACAGCTTATCTGGTTGGTTACCACTGTCTATACGCAGACAACGCAATTGGTTGATTTTCATTTATAAAGCAATTACTGGATCATTACCATCATATTTATCAGTATTCTCATTGGCAACAAACAATAGATATAACCTCAGGTCTAACAATAGCATACTTTTCAATGTGCCTACTGTTCACTCCGAATTTGGTAAAACAGCCTACCGTTACAATGCTCCGTCAACCTGGAACGCACTACAGAAAGAACTGAAACTAAACATGTTTATCTCCATTTCTGATTTCAAGTCATATCTGGCAGACACTTTACATCATACCTGTGAGTGTGTCTAGACTTTTTATTGTTTACAGCCTGCATATTCTCACTTGTTAATTGTATTTATGTTTTTTATGTTGTGTCCATCTCTGTTTTTATGTCTTTTTAAGCTATGTGCTGCCTTTTCTTGGCCAGGGCTCACTTGAAAAAGAGACTACTGTCTCAATGTGACTACCCTGGTAAAACAAAGGATAAATAAAAAATAAAAAAGTAAACCAAATCAAAAACAAATATTCTGTGTTTATGTAATCTGGTTGAAAAGTGATAGATGTCAGTCTTTCGCGAGCCACTTCATTATCCGCTAATGCGACCACGCCCACGGATCGCGCGCTCTTTCAGATTCAAATACTGACGATCCAGAGTCGACGCCCACACATCAACTCATACAAACACATCTAGTGAAGCGCTGTAACGTTACTTCAGCTACATCGTTTTGAGACGCGTTGAGCAGTAATCCTGGATTTATTCTCCTCATGAAAAGCTGTTCATTTCTGAAAGCAACGGTTTCAGGGCTGATTGTAAGGTAGGCTTTATTCTGTTAAATTTATTCTGTTAGCATCTGTGAATATTAAAGGGTTAGTTCACCCAAAAATGAAAATTCTGTCATTAATTACTCACCCTTATGTCGTTCGACACCCGTAAGACCTCCGTTCATATTCGGAACACAAATGAAGATATTTTTGTTGAAAGCTGATGGCTGAGAAAGGCTTCAGATAGGCCTCCATTGGCATTCAGTACATTAATACTCCCAAGACCCAGAAAAGGCACTTAAAACGTCGTTACAAAGTCCATCTCACCACAGTGACTCTACAATCATTTTACGATGCGACGACAATAGTTTTTGTGCGCAAAAAAAAAATCAAAATAACACCTTTATCCAACTTGTTATTGCCTTCCATGTGTGCCTCCACGACACCTGCGCGAGAATATGACGTAGATCCGGCGTTCGGACACATGAACCCCCGGCGCTACGTCATATTCTCGCGCATGCGTCGTGGAGGCACACACGGAAGGCAATAACAAGTTGGATAAAGCTAAAACTATTGTCGTCGCATCGTAAAATGATTGTAGAGCCACTGTGGTGAGATGGACTTTGTAACTACGTTTTAAGTGCCTTTTATGGGTCTTGGGGGTATTAATGTACTGAATGCCAATGGAGGCCTATCTGAAGCCTTTCTCAGCCATCAGCTTTCAACAAAAATATCGTCATTTGTGTGCCGAATATGAACGGAGGTCTTACGGGTGTCGAACGACATGAGGGTGAGTAATTAATGACGGAATTTTCATTTTTGGGTGAACTAACCCTTTAAACGCACAAAGACCGTTTAAATATGAAACCTGCTGCATGTCATACACACAAGATATATTTGGCCTGTTTTGGACAGATTATAACGTGTTTATTGTAAAAGAGCTTAGTGACACATCAATAAAGCTTTTATTCACAAATGTCTGCATAGAATGTAAGATTACAAATGTATTAATGTTTGAAATATATTGTGGTACAGTTTAAGGTAAAGATTGACTACATTCTAACATGATCAAGTTAATCAGCCCATGGGTTGGAGACATTAAGTCTTTTGTCTTTATGCACCTCCTGACCATTAAGCATAAGATCAGAGCACAATATCGTTTGGCTGATTGGGATTAGGATTGGTGATACTCTGTCTGGGCGGGTTTCCCAAAACCTGTATCTTCCCGGCCAGTTCCTGTTCTCTTCATTGTAAGTAAAATGATCACCATTTGTCTTTAATGGCTCTTGGAGCCCCCGAGTGATTGGATTTGCATCTATGCATTTGAATGACACTGTTATGCTGATTGAATTAGGACAGGTGACACCGTTATGTCTGAGGTGTGTCCTTTACCTACACAACATATGCATTCCTTTGTTTGAATGTCTCCTCCCCTGCTGTATAATCCCTCCCCCTGAAATGTAGATAAATTGCATTGTTTTGTACTGTTAAGTTAGAGTGTTTTCGGACGACCTGCAGCACAGAGAGTTCTCATTAAACGAATAACTTCTGTTTGAACGCGATCCCGAAGTCTCCTGGTCTTCACTTCTGAGTTTCCTACACTTTAGAAGATAAAAGTTCACAACAGATGCTATAAATATAGTACCAGTCAAACGTATTTTTCTTCATATTGATGTTTAAATATTATAGCCTAATGTTTTTTTTTTATTATTTAATATCAAAGTTAGTTTTATCGAGTTAACCCTTTGGAGTCTGAGCTGTTTTGGGGCCCTTTGTAAGTTTTGACATGCTCTGACATTTGTGTTTTTTTCAGTTGCTTATAAACACATTAATGGCAAAAGTGTAATTACATTGTATTCAGCACAAACTGGGCTACCATAATATGTGAGCAACATGTATGTGCATGCTTGTATTTTTGAGAAAAATGTTTATGCACAGTTTTTGAAAAAAAAAAAAAAAAAAACTTTTTTAAATTAAGGCCTCAGAACACACAATAGATATGTGTCCACAAGACTTTTGACTCCTGTGTGTATTTTCATAGAGTTTTTTCTTTAAACTGATGTGAGAATCATTGAGCCTACTCATTCACATAAAACAATATATTCATTTACAATTTGTAAGACAGTTTCTCTTCACAAAGCCAATATGCGAGGAGGCGTGATATCTAATGAATAATGATGAGATACCACCTGAGATGACAAAAGAACATAATAGCCCGCATTAATGAGCTGCATAATGATGGAGCTTCAGGTAGGCCTATGTGACAGAGAGCAACAGAGCAAAGGAAATATATTTTTTTGTAGTTTATTTTATTTGGAATGTAATCAACAAAGACCTATTATATTTTAAATGATCAAAAGATTTGACTACACTGCAAAAAATGCTCTTCTTATTTGGTATTTTGTCTTGTTTCCAGTCCAAATATTTAAAATTCTTCAATCAAGATTAATTTACTAGATAAGTAAAAATGTCTGGGGGGAAAATCTAAATGAAGTGAGTTTTTGCTTAGTTAGTTAGTTAACTGTATTGTCCCCAAGGGGAAATTCTGATTGGGCACAGTGCAGAGTTGCTTCATAAAGGTAGACCAGATAACTTAAAACAATCTATATTATCTGCCACAACAATTTATGATTTATTAAACCATAATTTATGATTTATTACACCAATTTATTAAAACACAACAATTAGCTAATGAGATTAAAACCATGTTTTTACTCCAAACTTACTTTATATCACAAGTCAAATGTTTTAAATTGGACAGGAGAAGCGCGCAGAGAGTGAAGGAGCGCATTAAAGCCGTGTGTAAGTGTTTTTTCTAATTACTCAGTTTGCTGGATTTGCTCAGCGTATTACACGCTATCAAGTGGATACATTTCGATTCTGTAGTTGATCTTGGATTTATAATTTTACGGGTTAAGATAATTGTATTTGAATTATAACCAGTGCTGTTTTTGCAGGACTTCTCTTTCTCCCCGATGTCCGCCAGGTTCAACCACAGATGTCTCTCCGTGGCTACCATCGGCGCCATCGAACGACCGAAGCCATTGGCAGCCGGAGAGCGAGATCCGTGGTCCGGCGCAACTCGGTCACCGCATCAGGGGTTAGTCCCTCCCCCTGATCGAGGTCCCTCAGTAGGTCCGCCTGGTAGGCTTGTAACACCGCCATGGTGTGCAAAGCCGCCCCAGCGTGACCCGCTGACATGTACGCCCTGCCGTTCAAACGTGATGTTGTCCTGAGAGGTTTGGTCGGCAGGGTGGGAGCCCTCAGTGTCGATGGCCGCCCAGAGAAGAGATAGTTCGCAAACATCTCGTCCACGGGCGGCAACGACACATATCCAGCCTCAGCCAGTCCCTCGACATCAACGAAGTTAGCTCGCTGATGCCGATGGATGCGGGCTGAATAAGGCTTCTTCCATCCCTTCGAGATCTGCTGATGGAGATCTGGAAGAAATGGAAGACTCCCGGGAGCTGGGCGGTCATGAGCGGAGAGAAACCGGTCATCCAAGCGATTAGGACGCACAACCTCTCTCCTCGCATGCTGCCACGGCAGCTGCAGTCTACCTACAGCACGCTCCACGACTTCCACCAGCTCCCCGTACATGGGACAGGATGGATGCGAGGTTTCAGCCTCAGCTGACTCACCAACCTCTTCATCCATCCTTTGCTCGGTAGGAAGAGCCGCAGACGAGGAGGAGGAGCCCAGATCCCGCTCCTCCTCCGATGTCTGCCCCTCGCGATCTGGATCGTCATCCGCGAGCACTACACCAGTCTCCAGACGACGAGCCAGATCCATCTGGGACCCAGGACTTCAGACGCCGCTCAGCCTCAGCTCAAGCGGGGCCGTCCCCAGATGCTGAACTCTCTCCCCTCGAGAAGAGAGCCAGACGAGAGCGGAGCGTTTTCGGGGGAAACGCTCGCAGTTTGCACAGGAAGCTCCCTCGAGAACTTCCCGTGCATGCTCCTCACCCAGACAGTAAACACAGAGTGTGTGTGTATCCTCAGGTGTAAGATACCTGGTACACGGGTTCACACATCTGCGGAAGTGGCGTTGCTTCTGAGCACACTTCATTCTCTCGCTTGCAAAACTTTCTTTGACGCTTTACGTGAGATAGGCAAAAACAGTCCCTGAAGACGAAAAGATACTGTCATGTTGGCAAGGCGCCCTTTTATACTTCCTGGTTGCACCTTGATGACGTCATAGGCTGTCGCCGGTCAATAGGATTGACGTTTTGTGATTGTGATTTCAGGCACCTGTCACGCTGGAGGCGTTCCCCCGTAGCGTCAGCTGACGCAGCGCGAGTTCCCTTTCGAAAGGGAACAACATAAAGAGTGTGTGAGATTTCCCTATCAGAGTAGGAAAACACACTGTGTAGCTTTGCATCTGTAGACTAGAGGTCTGCTACCCGAGCGGGTTTCGGGTCGGGTTCGGGCTAATGTTTAATGAAATCCCAGAGCTCTCTGACCCTCCATAGACAGCAACACAATGACCACTTTCAAGGTCCAGAAAGGCAGTAAAGACATCTTTAAAATAGTCTGTGTGACTCCAGTGGTTCAACCTTAAAGGAACTTTTTGGGACTTTATCTTCACTGTATCCCCCAGAGTTAGATAACTTGGTTGGGCCGCACTTGCCGATAACCGATTAATCGACTGATAGGTTTTTTTTATGGATAATGGATTAAAAAAACATAAGTAAAACTGTGCTGAACTTTATTACAAGAAATAAAAGCTCTACAAACATTCCGAGTTTCGTACCTTTTCGTACCTTACCGAGTCCCTTATCAAACTTGTGTAGGGCAGTTCCAGCATTATGGACATGACGTTTGAGGTCAAAACGTGAAATATAAATTCTCAGAGAATACATTTAAAACTGATTAGGGCTGTCACGATATTAGATTTTTCACACCATGGTTATTGTGGCCA
The DNA here is from genome assembly GCF_949357685.1 of Gobio gobio. Taxonomy (NCBI): domain Eukaryota; kingdom Metazoa; phylum Chordata; class Actinopteri; order Cypriniformes; family Gobionidae; genus Gobio; species Gobio gobio. Next base: position 620,498 of record NC_137114.1, read on the forward strand.
AAAAAATTAACGATATCGATATATCGCAATATCAATAGAAACCTTGGGGGGGGGGTTATACAATTAATTTTTACTTTGTTTATTTCTTTTTTTCTTTTTTATCCAACGAACATATGGGGATGGGGAAATTGGACGAAAACGCGGTTCCAAGTGGATGACAGTGTTTATGAATGATATTTCACATTTAATATCAATTTTCTACAGATGAAAACACATCTGCCTTGCCTCCTGCCCCGCTGCCTGCCTTGCAGCCTGCTCCGCCACCTGCCTCGCCTCCTGCCCCGGCTCCTGCCTTGCCTCCTGCCCTGCCTCCTGCTCCGCCACCTGCCTCGCCTCCTGCCCCGGCTCCTGCCTTGCCTCCTGCCCTGCCTCCTGCTCCGCCACCTGCCTCGCCTCCTGCCCTGCCTCCTGCCCCTCCTCCACCATGGATTGACTGTCTCTATTCATCTTTTAAATGATGAAAACCAAAGTGCAGAACGGGAAATGTAAGTGAGTGAAAAAGATTTTCGGGACAGGGGTCTTTTATAGCCTACGGGTTCCAACTTCATGTCCAACGAGTGTGAAATCGGATCGAGGAAAAGGCCGACCAATTGGCGGGCGGCACATCGGATAAAGATGGATGGGGAAATTGGAACAAAACCTGGTTACAAGTGGATGGGGAAATTGGAACGAAACGCGGTTCCACGTGGATGGGGAAATTGGAACGAAACAAAATTTTTCGGATCTCCCTTTTCAGCCCCATCATTACTGTCCGGGAGGAGCGACAGGAGGCGAGGAGCTTGCCGGTCACCCGTGCCAGCTGGCTGAATGGGGTGACCCGGGACCTCCTCTTGAGCAGGCGGAAGCGCCGAGACATCTTGCAGAGTGAGTCGGTCAGGATCTCTACCTGCTTCCGGATGTCTTCCTGGACTGCCCGGTCCTTCCGGCAGCGGAGGTCGTCGCAAGGGGGGGGGGGGGCGGCGGCTGCTGCTGCTCCTGATCTCCCAGAGCGCAGACGGGGTCGTCCCCGACGTCCCCGGCCTCCTGGAGGTCCAACGCAGAGGACATGGGAACTGCCGGGTCGCTGGCCCGCAGCTTGGCCAGGTCTGCGAGGACCTTCGCCCTCTTGAAGGAGTCCATGGCCTGCTGGCGGGCCCTGGCCGTCAGTTCCGTGTGGGTCTTGATGTGCCGGTCCATCCGGGCGGCCGGCTTGCCGCAACCTATACAAGTGGATGGGGGAATTTGAACGAAACGCGGTTAAAAGTGGATGGGGAAATTGGAACGAAACGCGGTTCCAAGTGGATGGGGGAATTTGAACGAAATGCGGTTAAAAGTGGATGGGAAATTGGAACGAAACACGGTTCCAAGTGGATGGGGGAATTTGAACGAAACGCGGTTACAAGTGGATGGGGGAATTTGAACGAAATGTGGTTAAAAGTGGATGGGGGAGTTTGAACGAAACGTGGTTACAAGTGGATGGGGGAATTTGAACGAAACGTGGTTACAAGTGGATGGGGGAATTTGAACGAAACGCGGTTACAAGTGGATGGGGGAATTTGAACGAAACGCCGTTACAAGTGGATGGGGGAATTTGAACGAAACGCAGTTACAAGTGGATGGGGGAATTTGAACGAAACGCCGTTACAAGTGGATGGGGGAATTTGAACGAAACGCCGTTACAAGTGGATGGGGGAATTTGAACGAAACGTGGTTACCTTGGCCTCCTTGGCCTGCTTTACTTTGACCTCATGACCACTCTTCGCTGGACGGAGCGGATCATATTTTTGATCTCCCGGTTCAGCCCCACCATTTCTTTCTTGGAGAGCCTGCTGGTGGGCGGCGGGGTCTCGGTCACGTAGGCCAGGAACTGGGCCACATTCTTTAAATAGTGGTGAATCGTCGGCATCCTCGCCGTCTGATTTAGGAAGCCCAGGCTGGCCAGGTCCGTCTGCCCCGCCGACATGTAGCCCACAAAATTCCGTATACGGAATACTTTGGAGGCTACATTATTCACCAGCCTCGGGCCCGGATCCGCTCCCTGCTGGTGGCCTCAAAACTCCTTAAGTAGGACATCTGCGGAAAAACACACAAGAACGACAGGGTCAGTCAGAACAACGGCCACAGAGAAGGTGAGAAAGCGACAGAGAGCGCAAGAGGTACCCACTCAAAGCTGGCACGTAATCCGGGAAAGGGTAGGAGGAGGAGGAGGAGGGGGAGGAGAAGGAGGTCGACGCGTGAAAAAAAGATGTGTGAAATGTAAGTGAGTGACAAAGATTGTCGGGGCAGGGGCCTTTTATAGCCTACGGGTTCCAACTTCATGTCACACGAGTGCGAAATCGGATCGAGGAAAAGGCAGACCAATCGGCGGGCGGCACATCGGCTAAAGATAGATGGGGGGGTGGACAAAATAAAACGCGGTTTCACGCGGATGGGGAAATTGTAACAAAACGCGGTTCCACACGGATGGGGAAATTGGAACGAAACGCGGTTACAAGTGGATGGGGAAATTGGAACGAAGCGCGGTTCCACGCGGATGGGGAAATTGGAACGAAACGCGGTTACAAGTGGATGAGGGAATTTGAACGAAACGCAGCTACAAGTGGATGGGGGAATTTGAACGAAACACGGTTACAAGTGGATGGGGGAATTTGTATGAAACCCGGTTACAAGTGGATGGGGAAATTGGAACGAAACGCGGTTCCAAGTGGATGGGGAAATTGGACGAAACGTGGTTCCAAGTGGATGGCAGTGTTTATGGATGATATTTCACATTTAATATAAATTTTCTATAGATGAAAACACCTCTACTGTACTAAGCACACCCAACCGAACACATTCATTCAACTTTCAAGTGATTAGGGGCCTCCCGCTACGAACGGGAGACCGAAACACAAAGACGTCCCACTTCCCAATTACGTAACGTCCGGCAGATAACCGACTCCAGGACACAGTGTTGTTTAGATGATATTTCACCTTTAATATCAATTTATGCACATAAAACACCTCTATACTAAGCACACTCAACTGAACACGTTCATGTGACTTTCAAGTCTTGAGCGCTTCATTTGCATAGAAAAGGCAGTATCCGTGGACCAGTTATTGGGCGGCCACTGCATATTTGGGAAGTGGAACGTCTTAGTGTTTTGGGCTCCCATTGAGCTCTGGAAGGCCCTAGGGCCACCAAACTTGCGCTCCTATCTACATCTCAGCGGCCCCTGTCGGAATCCAGAGTTTCGAGCTTCCAGCGCCCCCACAGGCCGAGATACGGGGGCAGACAGGAAAGGGTGCACTTTGGAAGGAAGGGTCCCAGAGGCTCGGGACACCGGGGTCTGAGAGGGCCCCTAGGGACCCCTCATCACCCCGAAGGACGAGCCGCTGGGACCCGCCCTTCCCGAGATATAGACCATTATGTCCAAAAGTCCCATATGTATAACTGGGTTTTTCTCGGAAGTCCAGCCGAGTTGGAGCTTCAAACTCCGGGCACTGAGAGGGGCCCTGGGGCCCCTTCATACCCCACTGTCCCCAGCTCCTGGGTCCTTGGGTTTCCAAGATACGGCCACCTCCGGTCCAGCTTTGAGGCGCCGTTTCTCGGAAACCAAAGCGAGTTGGCGCTCCAGATTTCTGCTGCTGGGATCTGCCCTACGGGCCCTTCCAACCCCACCGTCCCCAGCCCCTGGGACCTCCCAGTTCCGAGATATTAATTGTTAAAGTTTCGTCAGAAAAAGGGCCCTAACTCTGGGTACCATGAAGCTATCCTGGCAGCACTCGTGTCGTTGGAACCGTCTAGTCGAGCTCTACACACGTTACGAGTTTCAGGACGATCTGGTGTCCGAAATCTGACCAAAACGATACAGCGCGTTTCAAAATGGCGGCACCCATTGGAATGTCAATTCTCTGCCAACTTTTGCCCATTACTCGGGAACGCGAAGCCCGATCGGGCTCAAATTCATGTCAAAAACTCCCCTCTGCACCACGACCTGAAAGTCTTTGTGGCTCCTCTCCAGGTGCACTTCCGGGTGCTTTAGCCGCTTGGTGCAGAGTGGGCAGTCCAGGTCGTACAACCTCACCCTGCGGCGCGCAAAATTGATGAGCAGAGTCTTCTGTTTAGAGTTGCCCATGCTATGCACCGTGCCCAGGTGGCGGCTTAAATTAAAAACTAATGAAGGGCAGATCGGGCACTTAACGGCTGTATGAAAAGATGACGAGAAAAATGTAAGAAAAAATTGTTAGAACACACAGTGTATTAGACGCAAAACGATTTAATACTGTGTAATAAATTATTTGTAACACTTTGATATGGCAAAAGTAACTACAAACACTGAATAGATCAACTTACAGGCTCCATAATGTTTTGGCATGTTATGTCTATAAAGAAGTAGAAAGAATAAATTATAATTGTAAAGAATTATTATGATTATAAAGAATCAAAACATTTTGATTATTGAAAAAATATTTTTATTACATGAATATATATATATATATATATATATATATATAATATATATATATATATATATATATATATAAACTGTATCGATCAAGGCAGAAAGATTTACATACATGCAATTTACAATAACACAAATGTATGAAAACGTTAACAACGGAAGGGTGACCTTCTGTGACAATGGTCTTAAATAACGGGCCTGGATGGTCAAATTTAGGCAGATATATATATATATATATATATATATATATATATATATATATATATATATATATATATATATATATATATGTATATATATATATATATATATATATATATATATATATATATATATATATATATATATGTATATGTATATATATATATATGTATATATATATATATAGGCTACATACAGTTTATTCTTCTTAATAATCTTGCGATAAAGCTTTATGAGCATTCTGTACTGGTGAACTAAACCAAACTGTACTGACAGATTTACAAAGATGTAATTTATAATAAGACTTTTACAATAAATGAAGATTATGGTCTTACCTGTTCTGATGCATGTAAATTAGGAGCTCAACAAAACAGTTGGCCGCTATACTTTTTTTTTTCAAATTTAATGTGTGTAAGACATTTATTTTGAAGCCAAAAAAAGACATGACAATGGGAACTTTTTAAAATATTTATTTTTAAATTGGTCAAATGGGATGGGTCCTCTTCCGGCGAAATGGAGCTACAATCTGGACTGGAGGATCAGGGCGAGAGGAGTTCTTGTTCCAGACACTGGGCAGGCAGCAGACACATCCCTCGGCCTGAAAAGAACGAGAAATGCAAATAGTCATCAAACACACCCACAAACGGTTCAACGAGCCCCCTGTGAGAAGTGTTTAAACACCCCACAGTGTTTATGGATGATATTTAACATTTAATATCAATTTTCATGGATAAAACTCTCATGGCACACTCAACCGAACACGTTCACGTAACTTTCGAGCCGTTTGAACGCTTAATTTGCATAGAAATGGCAGTGTCCGTGGACCAGTTATTTGGCGACCACTACATAATATGGAAGCGGGACGTCTTTGTGTTTTGGGCTCCGGTTGAGCTCTGGAAGGCTCTAGGGCCACCAAACCAGTGCTCATGTCTACGTCTCAGCGCCCCCCTATCAGATCGGTGTACTTTACCATATGTGATTCCCAGAAACCATGCAACAGTTTCCGAGAATTCAGATTATTATTATTTATTATTTTTACAACTAATTTGTTAACATTCTTTTATTCAAATGAAATGTGTAGAAGACATCTGTTTTGCAGCCAAGAAAAGACATGAGAGTATGAACCTTTCAAACATTTATTAGGAACACATGGAACAACAAAATAATGAACAGTGAACAGATTAAAAACCAAAAGAACTGGGTGGCTTTCCTCTGCCGCTTTCCAAGATCCAGAGGGATTGGCGACAGCACCACGAAAGGGGGATCAGGACTTTCCTCTTCCCTGGGCTGGGCCCCTTTTGAAAAGAAGGAGAAAGAGAGAAAAGAAAAAGAGTCAGCAAACACGCACACAAACAGTTAAACAAGCGCCCCCCCCCCCCCCCTCCAAATGAAGGGCATAGAAGCGGTCGGCCATGGAGATGTCGTGGATTGGGATACCTTGTGCAGGTCCCCTGTGAGAACTGGCTCCTCCTCAGCATGGTGTAGCGGTTATTAATTACAATCAAAGTCTCTATTAGGCATGCAACCATCTGGCGGAGTTCGTACACCTTTGCCCCGCAGTTGGGGTTATCGCAGTCGGGCTGCTGCTCCTGTCTTGCCTCCTGCTCCGCCACCTGCCTCGCCTCCTGCCCCGGCTCCTGCCTCGCCTCCTGCCTTGCCGCCTGCCCCACCACCTGCTCCGCCACCTGCCTCGCCTCCTGGCCTGGCTCCTGCCCCTCCTTCACCATGGATCTCTATTCATCTTTTAAATGATGAAAACCAAAGTGCAGAACGTGAAATGTAAGTGAGTGAAAAAGATTGTTGGGACAGGGGTCTTTTATAGCCTACGGATTCCAACTTCATGTCCAACGAGTGCGAAATCGGATCGAGGAAAAGGCCGACCAATCGGCGGGCGGCACATCAGATAAAGATGGATGGGGAAATTGGAACGAAACACTGTTCCAAGTGGATGGGGGAATTTGAACGAAACGTGGTTACAAGTGGATGGGGGAATTTGAACGAAACACGGTTACAAGTGGATGGGGGAATTTGAACGAAACGTGGTTACAAGTGGATGGGGGAATTTGAACGAAACGCGGTAACAAGTGGATGGGGGAATTTGAACGAAACGTGGTTACAAGTGGATGGGGGAATTTGAACGAAACACGGTTACAAGTGGATGTGGGAATTTGAACGAAACGCGGTTACAAGTGGATGGGGGAATTTGAACGAAACGTGGTTACAAGTGGATGGGGGAATTTGAACGAAACGCGTTTACAAGTGGATGGGGGAATTTGAACGAAACGTGGTTACAAGTGGATGGGGGAATTTGAACGAAACTCAGTTACAAGTGGATGAGGGAATTGGAACGAAACGCGGTTACAAGTGGATGGGGAAATTGGAACGAAACGCGGTTACAAGTGGATGGGGAAATTGGAACGAAACACGGTTACAAGTGGATGGGGAAATTGGAACGAAACTCGGTTACAAGTGGGTGGGGAAATTGGAACGAAACTCGGTTACAAGTGGGTGGGGAAATTGGAACGAAACGCGGTTACAAGTGGATGGGGGAATTTGAACGAAACGCAGTTACAAGTGGATGGGGGAATTTGAACGAAACGCAGTTACAAGTGGATGGTGAAATTGGAACGAAACGCAGTTACAAGTGGATGGGGAAATTGGACGAAACGTGGTTCCAAGTGGATGGCAGTGTTTATGGATGATATTTCACATTTAATATCAATTTTCTAAAACACATCTACTGCACTAAGCACACCCAACCGAACACATTCATCCAACTTTCAAGTGATTAGGGGCCTCCCGCTACGAACGGGAGCTGGAAACTCAAAGACATCCCACTTCCCAATTATGTAGGGGCCGCCAAATAAGTGGTCCACGGACACAGTTTTTATAGATGCCCTATCACATTTAATATCAATTTTCATGGATAAAAACACTTCTGCTGTAGTTGGGCACACTCAACTGAACACATTCATCTAACTTTCAAGTGACTTGCCGCCTTCTGCTCTGAACGGGAGCTGGAAACGTAAAGGCGTCCCACTTCCCAATTATGTAATGGCCGCCAAATAAGTGGTCCACGGACACAGTGTTTATGGATGATATTAAACATTTAATAACAATTTGTACACATTAAAACACCTCTACTGTACTGGGCACACTCAACCTAACACGTTCATGTAACTTTCAAGTCATTTGAGTGCCTAATTTGCATAGAAATGGCAGTGTCCGTGGACCAGTTATTTGACGGCCACTACATAATTGGGAAGTGGGACGTCTTTGTGTTTTGGGCTCCCGTTGAGCTCTGGAAGGCTCTAGGGCCACCAAACCAGTGCTCGTGTCTACGTCTCAGCGCCCCCCTAACAGATCGGTGTACTTTACCATATGTGATTCCCAGAAACCATGCAACAGTTTCCGAGAATTCAGATTATTATTATTATTTTTTTACAATTAATTTGTTAACATTCTTTTCTTTAAATTAAATGTGTATGAGACATTTGTTTTGCAGCCGAAAAAAGACATGACAGTAGTGAATTTTTCAACATTTTATTTGGAACACACTGAACGGAAACGGGGAACAAATTAAAAGAACTGGGGTGGTTTTCTCATCCACTTGGCCAAGATCCGGAGGGTCTTTGTCTTTATCGATGACAGCATGACAAAAGGCGAACCATTTCTGGGAGTCAGGACCCTCTGTTTCTTTGGTGTGCTGGGTACCTTCTGAAAAGAATGAGAAGTAGAAAAAAAGAGTCAGCAAACACGGCAACAAACGGTTAAACAACCAATGAGAATGACAGACTTACGGAAGCGGCAGTTTCCACATCCTCCTCCGCTCCCGGGCTGGCGGAGGACGATGGGCTGGCAGAGGGCGACGGGCTGGTGGAGGACGATGGGCTGGCAGAGGGCGACGGGCTGGTGGAGGACGATGGGCTGGCGGGGGTTGGCCTGGCTGGCCTGGTGGGCTTGGTTGGCCTCTTTCTTTTTCTAGGCTCGAGGGCCTTCGGGGACCCCGGGGGGGTGTCCTCTCCCTCCACGGCCACATTAAACAGGCTTCGGTGCTCGCCCGCCTGTTTGGCATTTAAGTTCAGCGCGTAGAAACGGACGGCCGTGGAGGTATCGTGGCACATAAATTGGGACAGCTGGAGCCGGTTCTCAGGGTTATGAGTGTTCTTGCCCTGTGCGGATAGAGTGGAAGGCATAGTTAGAAACAAACAAACACACACACACACACCTCAGAAACTCACATAGAGAAAAAGGCCGTGCAGTAGTGCGCTTACGTGGGTGGCGATGGACGTCCTAATGTCCGTAAAATTCAGGGTTCCTGGGAGGCCCATCCCAGCCCATGCTTCCTGAAAGTACTGATTCAAATTTTTGCATGAGCTGGGCTTGGATGTAAAGAAAAAAAAAGTAGGGTCGGACCCCCCCACCATATAGGGCCTCAGCTCCAGGAACCCCGTCATCCACCCGTATTCCTCCTCTGTTAAACCCAGCTGGGCCGCCCCGAACGCTTGATTTGTCTTATGTGCAAGGGTCTGCAGAAACAGAGACAAAGCGTAAGAGAGAGAGAGAGAGAGAGAGAGAGAGAGAGAAGAACGTAGCAGAGAGAGAGAGAGAGAGAGAGAGATAAAACCACTCACGTTTATCACATACCAGCCATCCCTGTATGTGTCCCTGGCCGCCTCGACCTCCCGGATCGTCATGTTTTGGAACACCCCACCGCGATGCCCGTAAATGCAGGCAAAGTATGCGGTGAGGTGTCCGTACAACGACCACTGGTCGGTCCTTTCCGGCGACTGGCGGAGGCGGGCTGCGTGAAAAGAGGGAGAAGTGTCAAGCGTGTGTGTGTGTCTGTGTGTTTGTGTATTGGAGGTCAGAGTCAAAAACTTACCCAGGATCTCAGGGATGGCAACCTTTGCCTTGGCCAGGCACTGGCGGATAGTGGACTTGGGGATAAGGCGGCCCTCCTTGGCCTGCTTTACTTTGACCTCGTGCATGACCACTCTTCACCGGACGGAGCGGATCATATCTGCTGCTGCCCTGCTGTCCTCGTCGCCCAGAGCGCAGACAGGGTCGTCCCCGTCCTCCTGGAGGTCCAACACAGAGGACATGGGAGCTGTCGGGTTACTGGCCCGCAGCTTGGCCAGGTCTGCGAGGACCTTCGCCCTCTTGAGGGAGTCCATGGCCTGCTGGCGGGCCACGGGCGTCAGTTCTGTGTGGGCCTTGAGGTGCCGGTCCATCCGGGCGGTCGGCTTGCCGCAGCCTGGCACGGGGCAGGTACCTTTGCGGACATCTACCCTCCCGGATGGGATGGAGAGGAGTAGTTTCCGCTCCTCCTTGTTTTTCACACCATGACTCACTCTTAAGTGCTGGCTGTACGCTTTAAAACAAATCGGGCAATCTACAATCATTTTTGAAATAAATGAAAGCGAAATAAAACGCGTCAAGAACCGTGAGGTGCAATGAATGTGTGAAAGTGTGAGTTAGTGATGAGAACGTGTTGTGCAAAAAAGATGTGTGAAATGTAAGTGAGTGACAAAGATTGTCGGGGCAGGGGCCTTTTATAGCGTACGGGTTCCAACTTCATGTCACACGAGTGCGAAATCGGATCGAGGAAAAGGCTAGATGGGGGGGGTAAGAAAACGCGGTTCCACGCGGATGGAGAAATTGGAACGAAACACGATTACAAGTGGATGGGGGGATTTGAATGAAACGCGGTTACAAGTGGATGGGGGAATTTGAACGAAACGCGGGTACAAGTGGATGGGGAAATTGGAACGAGACGCGGTTCCACGCGGATGGGGAAATTGGAACGAAACACCTTTACAAGTGGATGGGGGGATTTGAACGAAACACGGTTACAAGTGGATGGGGAAATTGGAACGAAAAGTGGTTCCACGCAGATGGGGAAATTGGAACGAAATGCGGTTACAAGTGGATGGGGGGAATTTGAATGAAATGCGGTTACAAGTGGATGGGGGAATTTGAACGAAACGCGGTTACAAGTGGATGAGGGAATTTGAACGAAACGCGGTTACAAGTGGATGGGGGAATTTGAACGAAACGCGGTTACAAGTGGATGAGGGAATTTGAACGAAACGCGGTTACAAGTGGATGGGGAAATTTGAACGAAACGCGGTTCCAAGTGGATGGGGAAATTGGACGAAACATGGTTCCAAGTGGATGGCAGTGTTTATGGATGATATTTCACATTAAAATACATTTTCTATAGATGAAAACACCTCTACTGTACTAAGCACACCCAACCGAACACATTCATCCAACTTTCAAGAGATTAGGGGCCACCGAAACACAAAGACGTCCCACTTCCCAATTACGTAACGTCCGGCAGATAACCGACTCCAGGACACAGTGTTGTTTAGATGATATTTCACCTGTAATATCAATTTTTGCACATAAAACACCTCTATACTAAGCACACTCAACTGAACACGTTCATGTGACTTTCAAGTCTTGAGCGCTTCATTTGCATAGAAAAGGCAGTATCCGTGGACCAGTTATTGGGCGGCCACTGCATATTTGGGAAGTGGGACGTCTTTGTGTTTTGGGCTCCCGTTGAGCTCTGGAAGGCCCTCGGGCCACCAAACTTGCGCTCCTATTTACGTCTCGAAGTTTCGAGCTTCCAGCGCCCCCACAGGCCGAGATACAGGGCCCAACAGGAAAGGGTGCACTTTGGAAGGAAGGGTCCCAGAGGCTCGGGACACCGGGGTCTGAGAGGGCCCCTAGGGACCCCTCATCACCCCGAAGGACGAGCCGCTGGGACCCGCCCTTCCCGAGATATAGACCACTATGTCCAAAAGTCCCATTTGTATAACCGGGTTTTTCTCTGAAGTCCAGCCGAGTTTGAGCTTCAAACTCCGGACACTGAGAGGGGCCCTTGGGCCCCTTTATACCCCACCGTCCCCAGCTCCTGGGTCCTTGGGTTTCCGAGATACGGCCACTTCCGGTCCAGCTTTGAGGCGCCGTTTCTCGGAAACCAAAGCGAGTTGGAGCTCCAAATTTCTGCTGCTGGGATCTGTCCAAGGGGCCCTTCCAACCCCACCGTCCCCAGCCCTTGGGACCTCCCAGTTCCGAGATATTAATTGTTAAAGTCTCGACAGAAAAAGGGCCCTAACTCTGGGCCCCATGAAGCTATCCTGGCAGCACTCGGCTCGTTGGAACCGTCTAGTCGAGCTCTACACACGTTACGAGTCACACGTTCAGGACAATCCGTCGTTACTTCGCGGAGAAATCTGACCAAAACGATACAGAGCGTTTCAAAATGGCGGCGGCCATTGGAATGTCAATTGTCGGCCAACTTTTGCTCATTACTCGGGAACGCGAAGCCCGATCGGGCCCAAATTCATGTCAAAAACTCCCCTCTGCCCCACGACCTGAACGTGACAGTCGCGGGCTCCCAAGGTGCCCCCTGGCGGATGGCGACTTTCGAACTTCCGAGGGCTCTAGCTCCCGAACCGAGAGGGCCCCAACCTTGGTGGGCTCATTCGACGGGGGAGGGCGAGACCTTTCCAATGAGACCACCCACGATGCCCCTTCGTTACCGAGATATTCTTATTATTCATTTTAATTTTAACTAGAATTTGCCCCCTACCACAGTGTTTATAGATGCTTTTTCACATGTATCTAAAATTTGTATATCAATGTTTATGGATTCAACCACCCGTACCATGCTCGGTGCACTCATTGGGATGCATTTGACTTAACTTCTCGGGTCTTTTGAGAGCACACAGTGACAACACACTGTGTTTATGCAATCTGTTTTGCAGCCAAAAAAGACAAGAACACAATAAACACAATCACGCATCATCACAATTATAAGAACTCTTTTTTTCTTTATTTTTTTTTCTTTCACATATGAACACATAAAAACACATTAAAACCAATTAAAAACAATTAAAAACAATCAAAACCAATCAAAAAAGAAATATGTATTGTCTCTACTTCCTCCCGCATGGATGGGAAAAGCTCGATTTAGTTTCACGTATTGAGTAACTGTAGCACTATTTGGATTATGATGACGATCAATGGATTCCTACCAATGATTTTTGACAGCTCTTCCTCAACAGCCGGACCCTGCTCCGGCACCTCTACCTCCTCCAGCACTGGGAGGGTTGGTCTTCCGCCGGGCCGGGACCTGACGGTTGTTCGGGCGGGGCGTCAGGTGGGGCCTCGTCCTGGGAGAAGTCGTGGACCATGGGGACTGCTGGCTCCGAATCCCAAAGAATCCGGAGCTTCCCCATGGTCACCGGCCTCCTCAATGACCTCACCACCTTCTTCCTCGCCTTCTCCTTAGACATTATAAAAACAGCATTTCAGTATTCTTTGCATAACCAGACAGCTGTTTCATACATTCATTTGGTCAATCCTGTCAGTTTTAAGACTGACTTACCGTCAAGTCCTTGTGGCTCCTCTCCAGCTGCACTTCCGGGTGCTTTAGCCGCTTGCCGCAGAGGTCATACAGCCTCACCCTGCGGCGCGCAAAATTGATGAGCAGGGTCCGCTGTTCAGAGTTGTCCATGCTATGCACCGTGCCCAGGGGACGGCTTAAATTTAAAACCCATGAAGGGCAGATCGGGCACTTAACGGCTGTATGAAAAGATGACGAGAAAAATGTAAGAAAAAATTGTTAGAACACAGTGTATATGACGCAAAACGATTTAATACTGTGTAATAAATTATTTGTAACACTTTGATATGGCAAAAGTAACTACAAACACTGAATAGATCAATTTACAGGGTCCATAATGGTTTGGCATTTTAGGTCTATAAAGAAGAAGAAGAAGAAGAAAATTTTTATTATTGAAAAATATTTTTATTTTATTACATGAATATATATATATATATATTACAGTAATAATACATTACAATTGTGTAATAAAGCTTTGTGAGAGGTCACCCAAACTGTATCGATCAAGACAGAAAGATTTACATACATGCAATTTACAATAACACAAATGTATGAAAACGTTAACAACGGAAGGGTGACCTTCTGTGACAATGGTCTTTAATAACGGGTCTGGATGGTCAAATTTACGCCGAGATATATATATATATAGGCTACATACAGTTTATTATTCATAATAATCTTGCGATAAAGCTTTATGAGCATTGTGTACTGGTGAACTAAACCAAACTGTACTAACAGAGGTCGAAAAATGTACAAATATGTAATCTATAATAAGACTTTTACAATAAATGAAGATTAATATGATAGATTGTCTTACCTGTTCTGATGAATGTCAATAATGAGCTCAACAAAACAGATGGCCGCTGTGGGATTACAAATTTATACATTGTTATATATAGGTTCCAATGTAATAGAATATAACTGAAAACATTATCTATATTTGTGTTTTACATTTTGACGTAAACTTTAGGAAATTCTAAGGAGATTACGCCAGGCTGTGTAAGTGGTTGAGACATTAAGTATTTTGTCTTTATGCACTTCCTGACTATTTACCATGACAAGTTTAGAGCAATACTGCCTGAGTGATTGGATTAAGATCTATGCATTTGAATGACACTGTTATGCTGATTGAATTACGGCTGATGAGACAGGAATGTTTGGGGTGTGTCTCTATTTTCCTATGTCTCCTCCCCTGCTGTATAATCCCTCCCCTTGAAATGTATATAAAATACAATGTTCAACTGGCTTTAGTCAGACTTGGAACCTCAGCGGAAAGACAGCACGTTTTTCTCAATAAAGAATCCTGCTGAAAAACCTATCCAAGTTCTCCTGGTCTCGACTTCAAGAAACAACAGAAGTTCACAACACCGCTATACTAACCAATAGCAGCCCTCGTTAATTACCATGACAATTTATCACCTGTCCGTGAACAAGGAACACCTGGCCACTAATCCAAATGGCCCCTCCCACTTTTAATAAAAAAATTTAAATTATTATCAGTTTCTTTACAATTATTATTTTTTTTAAATATTTTTTTATATTTTTTAATAAATTTTTTATAATTATTTTTTATAATACATATTTTTTAATAATAAATTTTTTACAATTAATTTTTTAATTAATATATATATATATATATATTAGACATGTGCCGGTATACAGTAATACGATACACCACAATAATGAACATGCACAATATTGTTATCGTGGGCACTTCAAAATACCGTGAATAATTATTTATTACGAATTATTCCGATTTTTAGAATGCATTTTAAGAATACTTTACCCATCAACCGTTTAAAATGAACAACACGTCAAAGAGGAACGCGCACTGATGTAAACAAACGAAGAATAACTTCTGTAAAAATGTAGCTATTCATTCTTTGTTAATGTTAATGCATTAACTGGTGAAACATTATTGTAAAGTGTTAACTATTGTTCTTTATAACTCTTTTGCACTTAATCTGTTTTGAGTATTGCTTTATTGTATTTAAATGTTTAGCTCTTTTGTTATAAGAAAGTTATTAAACCTGTTATAGTATGACAACACTTTTTTTGCAACTTATTTCAATATCGTGATAATACCGTATACCGTGATAAAAGCTTCAGCAATTAATCGCAACATGAAAATTTTATACCGGCACATGCCTAATATATATACATTTTATAATATTCTTTTTTTTTTATTTGACGTGTGTAAGACATTTGTTTTGGAGCCAAAAAAAGACATGACAGTGGGAGCTTTTAAAATATTTATTTAATTAAATTGGTGGGTGCTCTTCAGGCCAAATGGTCATCAAACACACCCACAAACGGTTCAACGAGCCCCCTGTGAGAAGATGGACTTACCCAGACAAAGGAGAGTGGTATGACAGAGGAGAGTGGTATGACCGGTCGAGTTTTTCCCCCAGGGCCTCGGTCAGCTCCTCTACCTGCCTCCTCAGGTGGCCTAGCTGCTTGAGGCACCTGGGGTCTGTGCAGGGGGTCCGCTCCTCCTGCCCCGCCCCACCTCCACCGTCAATGGGTTTTGGACAAGCGGCAACCTCCCGCAGTTTCTCTTGAAGCCACTACGGAAGAGACATATGCTGCAATTCATCGACTGGCCACTAGAGACAGGCTCCAGAAGGAGCAGAATGTTAAAATGCCCAACTTTAAAGCAGATTAAAACCTGTTTTCAGTCTGGAACAAATTGTGGTTTTGGTCTATAAATCTAATTTTGCCCTTCATGACAACTGTGAGGGGGTGACATTTTTTTATAACTCGTTCATTTACATTATATAAAGCATTAAAGTTCTGCATAATTAAGGGTGTGGCCACTTCGAGTGACAGGTGGATAGCCATTAGCTGCTGTCTGTTAGTCATCGCGTCACTTAAGCTCCGCCCACGTCCCGCCTTTTTGCCCATTTTCTGTTATCCGGGAGTGATGCGCGATGCCAAGATGGCGACGGCCATCTTGTCTATACTTTGCACTTCAAAACTGCACTTCAGAATCCTATGTGTGATGTCACGGACACTACGTCCATATTTTTTTACAGTCTATGGTTTTGTATCAGTTGAGCCATTTCAATGAAAGTCAGATGTAAGTGAGTGACAAAGATTGGCGGGGCAGGGGCTTTTATAGCATTCAGGGTCAAACCTCATGTCAAACGGGGGAGAAATTGGATTGAGAAAAAGGCTGACCAATCAGCGGACGGGACATCAGGTCAAACTTGGTTTCAAAGGGATGGTGAATTGGAACCAAATATCAAATGGTGTTTATGGATTATTATTTTTTTAACGTTTAATGTCATTTTTCATGGATGAAAACACTGTACTAAGCACACCCAACCGAACACGCATATCTAACTTTTGAGGCGTTTGAGTGATTCATTTGCATAAAAAGCTCTAGCTCCCCTCGGGGGTGTGCTACTTTGATGGGGGGGCCCGAGACCTTTCCAAAGAGACCCCACACGAGCCAAGGGGCCCCTGCATTACTGAGATACCGCAATCGGCTCGTTGGAACCGCCTAGTCGAGCTCTACACACGTTCCGAGTTTCAGGATGATCCGCCGTGTCCCCGCGGAGAAATCCGACAAAAACGATACGGCGCGTTTCAAAATGGCGGCGCTCATTGGAATGTCAATTTTCGGCCAACTTTTGCTCATTACTCGGGAACGCGAAACCCAATCAGGGTCAAATGTATGTCAAAAACTCCCCTCTGCCCCACGACCTGAACGCGGCAGCCCCCGACTTTTATAAAAAAAAATAATATTTTTAAATTGTAGTTTAGTTTTTTTTGTAATTTATTTTAAAAGCAAGACAAAATAGTAAAAAAGCTAATTTATGCAATGGTGAAAAAATTGGCAAAATAAATGAAAAACTAAAAAAATTTAAAATAGAAAAACCGCGTTCGGCTTCGGCCAAGAATTTTCATTTCGGTGCATCCCTAGATTAATTATTGTAAAGATGAATAATAAGACATTTCATTAATTGCAATGGCAAAAGTTTGTTTAACAAAAACGCCAATATAGCCAATATACTTTTCACAGGACTCGAACTGCGTCAAAAGCAGTCAACTTAAAGGGTTAATTCACCCAAAAATGAAAATACTGTCATGTGTTCCTCACCCTCATGCCGTTCCACACCCGTAAGACCTCTGTTCATCTTCAGACACAAATGTGTTGAAATCTGAAGGTTCAGTGAGGCCTGCATAGGCATCAATGCAATTTACACTCTCAAGATCCAGTAATGCACTAAAAACATATTTAAATCAGTCCATCTGAGTACAGTGGTTCAATATTAATATTATAAAGCCACGAGAATATGTTTGGTGTGCCAAAATAAACGAAATAACGGCTTATATAGGGATAACTGATTTCAAAACACTGCCTCATGAAGCTTCGAAGTGTATCGAATCAGTGAGTCGATTCATGATTCGGATCGCGTGTCAAACCACCAAACTGCTGAAATCACGTGACTTTGGCGCCACTGAATCGACTCGCTGATTCGATACACTCCGTATGAGAATCACTATTGTGTGTAAAATGATTCTGAGCAGCGACACATACACATCTACACACACACACACACACACACACACACACACACACTCACACACACACACAGCTCCCGCTCCACTGATGCTTGATGTGAAACAGGCGTAATAGACACAGCAGAACCGCTGTCATTTATGAATGAGATCACGTGTGTGTGTTTGAATCGAGATCGCGATCTTTTAACAAGTAATCGTGCAGCTCTAGCATCCGTCGACAGAAATATTTAGATACTGAGATACTCACCATCACTGACCCATCCTCAGTCTTCACTTCATAAACCCGTTCATCACATTCCTCGTCTGTTTCCTTCTGTTGTCTGACAGCACCAGCACTTTCAGCTCAAGATGAGGACAGGTTGCAGCTCTGTGTGTCCCTTGATTACATGCACACAAAATAAAACATTCAATAATAAAGTTAAATCAATAAATATGGTTCCTGCCTAGGGTCAATACACCTGCTGTGATGTCATCAGAGAGTCAATCCAAAGTCCTCAAAGCTCAACATGCTCAAGGAAATGATGTCATCATCATCAACAGCCACAGCAAAACTCAATCAGTCAGAAATAAATCAATAAACTCAATCAGTCAGAAATAAATCAATAAACTCAATCAGTCAGAAATAAATCAATAAACTCAATCAGTCAGAAATAAATCAATAAACTCAATCAGTCAGAAATAAATCAATAAACTCAATCAGTTTGTTGAGAACGAGGAAACATGAGGAAGATCTAGACTTACCTGAAGTAAGAAGATGATGAGAAAATAAAAACTATTTCTTCTTCTGAACTGCTCAAAGTAATTCTTGCGGTCAAAGATCCATATGGTGAACTACAGAGAGAAAACAACATAAAGAGTGTGTGAGATTTCACTATCAGAGCAGGAAAACACACTGTGTAGCTTTGCATCTGTAGACTAGAGGTCTGCTACCCGAGGGGTTTCGGGTCGGGTTCGGGCTAATGTTTAATGAAATCCCAGAGCTCTCTGACCCTCCATAGACAGCAACACAACGACCACTTTCAAGGTCCAGAAAGGCAGTAAAGACATCTTTAAAATGCTCTTTTTTTCTTATCAGTGCCAAAGAGACTCAAATAACTCTGTCGTTTTTTTATCATTCAGGCAAGTGTTATACATCATTATAATCTCTTAAGTTTCTTTTTTTTGTGTGTACAGTCACAATAAAACCAAAATGTTTTGCTTTTTGCAAAATAAAGAAATCAAACATGATGCGTGATCTGCAGCCTCTCTGTCAAAGACGTTCATTCAGATAGTCTTCAGAAAATGACCTCTAGCTTAGTGAATACTTGTCTCACAAACATGAGACATATGTCTAAAGAAACGCTGAAATGTCAGGTTTTAAACATTGTAAACCAAATCAAAAACAAACATTCTGTGTTTATGTAATCTGGTTGAAAAGCGATAGATGTCAGTATTTCGCGAGCCACTTCATTATCCGCTAATGCGACCACGCCCACGGATCGCGCGCTCTTTCAGATTCAAATACTGACGATCCAGAGTCGACGGCCACACATCAACTCATACAAACACATCTAGTGAAGCGCTGTAACGTTACTTCAGCTACATCGTTTTGAGACGCGTTGAGCAGTAATCCTGGATTTATTCTCCTCATGAAAAGCTGTTAATTTCTGAAAGCAACGGTTTCAGGGCTGATTGTAAGGTAGGCTTTATTCTGTTAAAGGTCCTGTTCTTCGTGATCCCATTTTTCAAACTTTAGTTAGTGTGTAATGTTGCTGTTAGAGCATTTATAATACCTGTAAAATTATAAAGCTCAAAGTTCAATGCCAAGCGAGATATTTTATTTAACAGAAGTTCCCTTTCAAAGCCTACAGCGAACGGCTGGTTAGGACTACATCCTGGTATTTCCTGCTTTAATTACGTCAGTAGAGCAGTATGTCGACTAACCTCCGCCCACAAGAATGCGCGAAAAAGGGGGCGTGGTCTTGCTGCTCCCGCGTGGAGAATAGGAAGTGTTGCGTTCGGTTGCGTTCGTATGGTTTGTTTGTTGCCATGTCGTCGAGACGCTGTTATTTTCATCCCGGAGTCAAGTCACCTTTGTTTGGCTTTCCCAGGGACGCTGTACTTAGAGATCATTGAGCGCATGCATCCCCATTATGGTGAGAGGCGTGACCTTTCCGGTAACGTGCGCTCTGCGTGCCCTAAGCTGCTGTCCAATCACAACACGGGAACCGCTGGCACAATCAGAACTCGTTACGTATTTCTGAAGGAGGGACTTCATAGAACAGGGAAATCTTTCAAGCCGTTTTGAGGACAGTGAAAACAGCGGTATACAGATAAGTAAATTGTGTGAAAAATACTGTGTTTTTTTACACGCGAAACATGAACACATGTTATATTGCACACTGTAAACACAATGAAAGCTTCAAAAAAACACGAAAAACGGGACCTTTAAGTTTATTCTGTTAGCATCTGTGAATATTAAACGCACAAAGACCGCTTAAATATGAAACCTGCTGCATGTCATACACGCAAGACTGTTTAGACAAGATTTATTTGGCCTGTTTTGGACAGATTATAACGTGTTTATTGTAAAAGAGCCTAGTGTCACATCAATAAAGCTTTTATTCACAAATGTCTGCTTAGATGCTATAAATATAGTACCAAAAATATCAAAGTTTGTTTTATCGAGTTAATATCGAGTTTTGTTTTATAGAAAGTGAATTGCTTTCATTAAAGTGAATTTCGTTTTGTATAAATTGTATCTTAATTTTAATTATTTATTTTTACATTTTTTAGCATGGGACTACTTTCAAAACCAAAAAATAGTACAAAAATTGTATTAAAAAAATGCTCTTCTTAGTCATTTTTGTCTTGTTTATAGTCTAAATATTTAAAGATTCTTAAATCAAGATGCATTTACTAGATAAGTACAATTTCAACTAAATAAGAAGAGCATTTTTTTCAGTGTAGTCAAATCTTTTGATCATTTAAAATATAATGGGCCTTTGTTGACTATATTCTAAATAAATGGAATTATTGAGCGCATGCATCCCCATTATGGTGAGAGGCGTGACCTTTCCGGTAACGTGCGCTCTGCGTGCCCTAAGCCATCTTGGCTCGCCATCTTGGCTCGACCAAGATGGCGGCGCGAGTAGATCGCGAGGCTCAGCGTCTCTCCAGATTCTGCAATTTTGCGGTATTTTTCTTGTTCATCTCGGGTCTGTTCGTACAGAACAGTTGTGCTTTTACATCGTACACCCGTTGTGAGCTTTTGGATATTGGTTTGCGAATTTCTGACAGTTTTATGGACAATCTTCGACTCCTTCCTGAGATCGCTAGGACGCCCGAGGCCATGCGCTCTGCCCGGCCGGGCGGAAGTGCTAGAAGGCGGCGCTGTGATCGTAAACAAAGGCGGGGTAAGCGTGGAGGTCTAAGAGCTAAGCTAAGGCTAACTCCTTACCGGCTCTCTTTACCCAGCATTTTCCTTGCCAATGTACGATCGCTAGTGAACAAAATGGAGGAGATTCGACTCAGCATTACACACAGTAAGAAACTTTTGAACTGTAACGTCCTAATCTTCACTGAAACCTGGTTAAACAGCGGAATACCGGACACCGCTATTGAGCTAGCGGGACTCCACACACTCCGGGCGGATAGAACATTAGATGGCTCCGGGAAGAGCAGAGGGGGTGGATTGTGCATTTATATTAACAAAGCTTGGTGCACAAACTCTGCTATTGTTGGGAGTCATTGTTCAGCTAACCTGGAGTTTCTCATGGTTAAATGTAGACCGTTTTATCTACCGCGGGAGTTCACCTCCACTATTATCACTGCAGCCTATATTCCCCCGGATGCTGATGCCAAGCTTGCTATGAAAGAACTTCACGCAGCCATCAGTAAACAACAGACTGATCACCCGGAAGCTGCGTTTATTGTTGCAGGTGACTTTAATCATTCAAACCTAAAGTCAGTGCTACCCAAGTTTCACCAGCATGTTTCCTGCCACACCAGAGGAAACAAAACCTTAGACCATGTTTACACGAACATGGCTGGCGCTTACGTTGCGACACCCCTCCCCCACCTGGGACAGTCAGATCACCTCTCTTTGTTTCTATCACCCAAATATTCACCCCTCATCAACCGTGTGAAGCCATCAGTAAAGACCATCAAGGTGTGGCCTGCGGGGGTTGATTCCACACTCCAGGAAAGGTTTCTAAACACAGACTGGAGTATGTTTGCTTCTCAAGCCACCAGTGGCGCTCACACGGACATTGACTCATTCACTTCCTCTGTATTGGATCATATCAATACCACCATCGACAGTGTTACAACCCAGAAACAGATCACCACATACCCTAATCAGAAGCCTTGGATGAACAGGGAAGTTCGACTCCTGCTGAAGTCACGCAATACTGCCTTCAGATCAGGTGATGCACAAGCCTACAGTACATCCAGAGCTAACCTGAAGAGGGGCATCAAAAAGGCCAAGCACTGCTACAAGCTAAAGATAGAGGGTCACTTTTCCAACTCTGACCCTCGACGCATGTGGCAGGGCATCCAGGCCATCAGTGACTACAAACCCCCCCACTCCACCCCCGCAGCCACTGATGTCAACTTCCTGAACGAGCTAAATTACTTTTATGCTCGTTTTGAAAGAGACAACAGAGAAACTGCCACCAAGCTCAAACCCTCAGCTGACCACCCACCAATCACACTCTCCTCCACAGATGTCTGCAAGGCACTGAGCCGGATCAGCGCACACAAGGCTGCTGGACCAGACAACATCCCTGGACGTGTGCTCAGGGCATGTGCGGAGCAGCTCGCTGGGGTTTTTACAGACATTTTCAACCTGTCTCTTGCCCAAGCAGCTGTACCGACATGCTTTAAACGCACTTCCATTGTGCCAGTGCCGAAACACTCTAACCCGAGGTGCCCTAATGACTACCGCCCTGTAGCACTCACACCCATCGTCATGAAGTGCTTTGAGCGGCTGGTCCTGGAACACCTAAAAGACTCTATACCATCCACATTGGACTCACACCAGTTTGCCTACCGCAGCAATAGGAGCACAGAGGATGCCGTTTCCATGGCACTGCACTCTGTGCTCACCCATCTGGACCATAAGAACACGTATGCACGCATGCTGTTTGTTGACTTCAGCTCAGCGTTCAACACTGTCATCCCATCCAAGTTAATAGCCAAACTTGGAGACCTGGGCATCAACACTTCAATGTGTAACTGGATTTTGGACTTCCTAACTGACAGACCCCAGAATGTTCGTTCAGGATTCACCTGCTCCACATCCATCACACTCAACACTGGTGTACCACAGGGCTGTGTGCTAAGTCCGTTTCTCTACTCCCTCTTCACCGCCGACTGCAAGCCTGTGTATGGATCTAATTCCATCGTCAAGTTTGCGGACGACACTACGGTGATTGGTCTCATCAGCAACAACGATGAGACCGCCTACAGGGAGGAGATCCAGCACCTGGCCACATGGTGCGCTGATAATAACCTGCTCCTCAACACCACCAAAACGAAGGAGCTCATTGTGGACTTCAGGAAGGAGTCAAGAGGCACACACGACACCATCCACATCAATGGAATGGCTGTTGAACGTGTCTCCAGTTTCAAGTTCCTGGGGATCCACATCTCGGCGGACATGTCGTGGACGACCAACACCTCCAGCCTGGTCAAGAAGGCTCACCAGCGCCTCTTCTTCCTGAGGACACTGAGGAAGAATCAGCTCTCCTCGGCTATCCTGGTGAACTTCTATCGCTGCGCAATAGAAAGCATCCTGACCAACTGTGTGGCAGTGTGGTATGGGAGCTGCTCTGTTGCGGAGCGCAAGGCACTGCAGTGGGTGGTGAAAACTGCCCAGCGCATCACAGGGACTCCACTGCCTGCCATCGAACACATCCAGAGGAAACGCTGTCTGCATCGAGCTCGCAGCATCCTCAAGGACTCCTCTCACCCAGCCCACAGACTGTTTTCTCTCCTGCCCTCCGGCAGGCGTTTCAGGATCCACCGGACCAGGACCAGCAGACTAAAGAACAGTTTTTTCCCCAGAGCTGTCTCTTTATTGAACTCAAACCCCCGCTGATCCACTTCCCTCATAAACTGATAACTCTCCTACCTCACATCCACCTTCACTCTGTTATTTTCACTACCGACTGTTTATCACAGTAACAACTGTTTACATATGCATCTTGCACTGCCATATCTTAACTGGATTATGCTCATTTGCACTGCCGACTGTATTTATAGTACCAATGTTTACATTTGCATTTTGCACTGTACTTCTAACTGTAATATGCAACCACTTTCCACTGCACTTTCCACTTTTTTTTCCCGGATAGCTCTGTCCATAATTTATTGCACTACCCTAATCCACTGCTATTCCTCATATTAGCCTAGCATATTATTGTATACCTCTATCTGTAAAATTCTGTTTATAGTAATAGCCATCTGTATATTGTATTCATAGTACATATTCACCTGTAAATTCTGTTTATAGTAATAGCCATCTGTATATTTATTCACTGTACATATTCACCTGTAAATTCAGTTCTGTTTATAGTAATAACGTCTCTCTATTTATACATATTTATACATATTCAGTACATATCCATGTCCTGCACTTACGCATCCATTGTATATCCTGCACTTGCTGCTATTGCACTTCTGGTTAGACCTAAACTGCATTTCGTTGCCTTGTACTTGTACTTGTGTAATGACAATAAAGTTGAATCTAATCTAATCTAATCTAATCTAAATGATTCTGGAGTTTTGTTTTGTAGAAAGTAATTGCTTTCTTTAAAGTGAATATCGTTTTGTATAAATTGTATCTTAATTTTAATTATTCATTATAAAAATGTTTAGCATGAGACTACTTTCAAAAACAAAAAATAGTAAAAAATGTAGAAAAAATGCTCTTAGTAATTTGTGTCTTGTTTCTAGTCTAAATATTTTAACATTCTTAAATCAAGATGCATTTACTAGATAAGTACAATATATAATATATGTCCTGTTGGTTTCAGTGACACATCTGAATTAAGCTCATTCATTATGCAGCTCATTATATGGCCTATTATGTTCTTTTGTCCTCCCAGGTGATCTACATCATTATTCATTAGATATCACACCTCCTCGCATACTGGCTTTGTGAAGAAAAACTGTCTTTCAAATATTAAATAAGTGTATTGTTTTATGTGAATGAGTAGGCTCAATGATTCTCACATCAGTTTAAAGCAAAAACTCTAGGCAACGACACCCATTAGTCAAAAGTCTTGTGAACACATATCTATTGTGTTTTGAAGCCTTAATTAAAAAAAAAAAATTTTGTTAAAAAAAAATTATGCATAAACATTATTCTCTCAAAAATACAAGCATGTAAATACATGTTGCTCACATATTATGGTAGCCCAGTTTGTGCTGAATACAGTGTAATTACACTTTTGCCATTAATATGTTTATAAGCAACTGAAAAATGCACAAATGTCAGAGCATGTCAAAACTTCTAAAGGGCTCCAAAACTCCTAGGGGTAAAGAAAAGGAAAAGGGAAGTGAGGGTACCGTTCAAGATAAAGCCTTTAATTATTTAGGGAAAAAATAGGGTTGTCCGTGTTTCTAAATTTAGTGTGGGTGCATAGGATGGCCTGGATGGGTGTAGGATTTCCCGGCCTGAAATTGTGTCCCAGTCCGGCCCTGACTGTATGTATTAATATGAGCAATACAATTGTACCTTGATCATTCATGTTAGTTCATAATGCATTAACCAAGGTTAACAGATACAAATTCAAACTCAATTTAATGTTGAAATTAACACACTAACAATGAACAATACTCTCACGGCATTTATTAACCTTAGTTAATGTTACAAATGGAATCTTATTGTAGTGTTAGAAGGAGATTATCTAATAAAAACGAATGTGCTTCTGCTGTGTTTATGTTTCTGTCGGCAGCATGACGATACAGTTTGCTTTCTCACATCACTAATTTTATATATGCAACATTTGCAACAATACACAGTTGAGCACAACTGCTGTGCGCATGCGCCAACTGCGGTGGCAGCAAGTCTTGAGTAGCTCTGTGTTTGTGTTGGGAATTAATGTTTTACGAATGTGTTAATAAGGTATACTGACAGTATGTGTTCGATAACGTATTCATGGGAAGAGCTCCTTCATCTGCGGGGAAAATATAAAAGTATTATACACCCTACTCCGCGCAAACTCAAGAAACCCTTCCGCGGACGCCGTGCCGGTGTCAAGATTAGGACTAGGAAAATGAGATAAAAACCTTTCCTACCAATGATCATCATGGGGAATATCAATTCCCTATCCAATAAATGTGAGGAGATGGAGGCCCTGGTGAAAACGGACAGAATTTATTGCAGGGCTCCAGACAAAAATATCAATTAAGGAGCCATTGGCTCCTATAAGGGAAAAACTTAGGCGCCAAATAATTTTTTCAAGTGCCACAAAAGAATAAACGCATTTTAATTTTTCATGTGCAATTATATGGGCGGTGCTGAATTTCATTTTTGGCTTCTTCCATTCTTTCTCATTAAGACAACCGGTTAAGTAAAACTGTGTAGCCTGTGTAGAACTGAAACAACTTACACACACACACACACACAGAGCGATTTTCGCAGTTTTCTCCACTATAGGCTTTATTAATTTATTGTCATATACATAGAGCGCTTCACAGCTGTTCCACATCACATAGGCTGCCCAACACTTGATTTGTCTTGTTAAACTACTTGTCTAAAACGCTCCCACATTTTACTTTAATTTATTTCCTTCCTTTTGTTAATTTGGTAAATTTGGCAAATTAGAACCTGAAGAAAAAAGTTTTAAACATGTTGATATTTCCAATCACTATGTTGGACAATTCTTATCAGAATCATTTCTATTAAGTTAGTGTATAATTTTTTAGGTAAAACTGTTAAATTTTTAAGCAATATCTCATGTAGGATTTTTCCTTTGCGTTATATATACTGTCCACTAGGAGGTGCTCTAAGCACATCTTATCCTTGATTTGTCTTCCCTGAATAGACGCTGGTTTTGAAAGTGAAAGTGTGACGCACGTTCGTTGCGTTTTGCAGTGAAATGAGAGTTCCGTGTCTTTAATAATATCAACACATTAATTATTTATCTCTCATCCACCCGTAATTATTTACAATGTTATGATCCGCTCATTACAAACACACTCAAAAATATCCACACATACATCCGCTAAACTTCACTGCGGACAAATAAGCATGATCAAAAACACGGCGGATAGAGATCCCAAGACGAGTGGCAAAACCAAAGGAGATGGACTTGCACCGCTTGTGAATAATAAATGGTGTTATTCTAGTCACATAACTGTGAAACACAAATCCTGTTGCCTGGCAAGATCGAAACCTCTACAATACGAGGGGAAAGCAATACATATCTTTCCAGACCTCGCCGCTGACGTCTGGAAACAGAGACAGAAGTTTGGCAGCATTCGAAGAAAATGCAGGGAACACGAAGTGAGATGCGGTTTTCGTTTTCCTTCCAAGTTCATTGTGACCGTGAGGGATAAAGAAACAAAGACTTTTGATTCATCGGAGCTGGTGAAATTCTGGTGATATTTCGAAATCGCTGTGATGAACAACGGAGTAAGAAGGAACTTGTTTAAATAATTTCATCTGATAAGACTGGAAAGACTGCAAGGTATATTTTTGTTGTATTTAGTTAATTGAGTGAAGGGCTATTTCAGCGGAAGAATGTCAGGTGGCATCGAGGGTGAGTTGACAGATGCAAAGGTTTGGGGGTGTTGTGAACTTCAGTTGTTTGTTGAAGAATAGACCAGGAGACGTCGGATCAAGACAGAATTATTCTTTTAATGAGAACCTTCTGTGCTGCAGGTCGTCCGAAAACAGTCTGATTTCACAGCACAAGATAATGCAATTTATCTACATTTCATGGGAAGTGGTTCTACAGCAGAGGAGGAGACATTCAAACAAAAGAAATGCATATGTTGTGTAGGTAAAAGACACACCCTACTATGAAATCCCTACCAGTCCCATTGAATCAGCATACCTATTCGTATGCTGATACTAGCCAGGCCAAAGAGCCATTAAAGTCTGGGCTCCCAAAAGGTGGGCTCTGACTCATTTAAAACACAATAGAGAATAACAGTTCTGGCAGGAAAGGAGACTCTTGTTAGAGCCTTTGAAGTCAGTAAAACAGGTCTGGGAGATTTGCGTAGCAGACTAATTCAGCTGACATCATCATTTTTACCTAAAATCCTAAATGCAATGTACTTTCTAAAATTTGTAATCCCACAGGGGGGATCGGCATCCATAATGTTTGCATGGGATGCGGGAGGGGGGGGGGGAGAGAGTGATTGGGAATTTGTTTACAAAGTTCATGGAAAGGTTTCATTTTTTTGAGTTTACGTTCGAAGGTTCTATGCTCAGTTTTTTTATCAATGGAGTCAAGTAAAGTATGCTCTCTCATACACTGAGTAACGGAGTAAATGCTAGTGGTGACGGCACACTTAATTTATTAAGTTGGAATGTGCGTGGAATTAATAGCCCAGTCAAAAGAGGAAATGGTTTTCGCGCATCTTAAGAAATTGGGTGCGGAGATAGTTTTCCTTCAAGAAACACATTAAAACTACAGCAAAGTTTAGCATTAAAGCACCATGGATGTCTCAAGTTTACCAATCAAACTTCTCTACGCAATCAAGAGGAGCAATTATTATTAAGAAGTCTGTCCCCTTTATACATAAGCAAACAATAAGGGATAGGAATGGCAGGTACTTAGTCGTGTGCGGAGAGATAAATGCACTACCCATTACTTTAGTGAATGTGTATGGTCCTAATTTTGACGATCCCTCATTTTTTGAGAACATTTTTAAGATCATACCAGACTTTACGTATTCACGAGTCATCTTGGCAGATGATTACAATTGCGTGTTAAACAACAAATTAGACGCGCGTCCCCATCGAACGCTGATAAGTAAATCGGCTGGTGTGTTAAACAATTATATGCAAAAGTTAAACTTAGTTGATAGCTGGAGAGCTGTGCATCCGACCGATCATGATTTTTCATTTTATTCTTCAGTCCACAAAACTTATTCAAGGATTGACTTTTTCCTAATAGATTCAAGTTTGTTGCAATCTGTAGTCTCAACTCAATACCATAATAGACTGATATCAGACCACGCCCCGGTTTCTCTTAATTTAAGAATAACATTTAGTAGAGGAAACTACGCCTGGAAATTTGACAATACGTTATTAAATGATGTCAAATTTAGTTTACATCATTTGTAAAAAATAATGATAAAGGAGACGTGTCCGACTCAGTCCTTTGGGAGACAATGAAGGCAGTTATCAGAGGCGAAATTATAGCATATCAAACAGCTAAGAAAAGAGAGAATAGAGTAAAATTAAATGAAACTGATGCACAAATAACAAAATTAGAGTTAGAATACAGAGCGAATTGTAGTAAGACGATTCTTAAGAAAATAGTTGTGCTATATAGTAAATGAATATAACTCAATTCTCTCTAAGAAAATCTCAAAACAATTTATGTATATCAGGCAAAGACAGTTTGAAATAGGAGATAAACCCCAAAAATAACTTGCACGCCAATTGAAGCACTTTCAGGCAACATGTGCAATTCATAAAATAAAATTGGATAATGGAAATGTGATAGTGGACCCAAAGGAAATTAAAGGGTTAGTTCACCCAAAAATGAAAATTCTGTCAATAATTACTTACCCTCATGTCGTTCGACACCCGTCAGACCTCCGTTCATCTTCGGAACACAAATGAAGATATTTTAGTTGAAATCTGATGCCTCTGAAAGGCCTCCATTGGCTCAATGGCACCGTTCACTCTCAAGACCCTTATAAGGCACTAAAGACGTCGTTACAAAGTCCATCTCACTACAGTGGTTCTAAAATAACTTTATGAATCGGCGACAATAGTTTTTGTGCGCAAAAAAACCCTAAATAACGACTTACATAGTGATGAGGATTTCAAAACAAAGCATCATGAAGCTTCGAGGCGTTATGAATCACTGAGTCGATTCAGCGGTTTGAATCGCCAAATTTCAGCAGTTTGCCGGTTTGACACGCGATCCGAATCAACATTCGGCTCAGTGATTCATAACGCTTCGAAGCTTCATTCATTATTTTAGAACCACTGTAGTGAGATGGACTTTGTAACGACGTCTTTAGTGCCTTTTAAGGGTCTTGAGAGTGTAAAGTGCATTGAGCCAATGGAGGACTTTCAGAGGCATCGGATTTCAACTAAAATATCTTCATTTGTGTTCCGAAGATGAACGGAGGTCTGACGGGTGTCGAACGACATGAGGGTAAGTAATTAATGACAGAATTTTCTTTTTTGGGTGAACTAACCCTTTAACTGTTGCTTCGCTGATTTCTATAGAGAAGTCTATGAATCAAAATGTGAAACAAGCCAAGAGGCAACATAAAAAAAAATTCTCAGCCATTCTTAGCACTGAAGTGAAACAATCTTCAGACAAGGAAATCACTTTGGAAGAAATCAATGAAATAATATCTCAGTTACCTAATAACAAATCTGCGGGCCCTGACAGATTTAGTGCCGAGTTCTATAAAAAAATGTAGGAATAATCTTGTACCTATAATCCAAAGATTGATTAAAAGCACAACAACAACACGCAGCAAATTTCCACCAACAATGTATCGAACGAATATAGCATTAATTCCAAAACCGGGACGGGACAAGCTGCAGATGTCTTCTTACTGTCCGATTTCTCTCATTCCCACTGAATCTAAGATTATAAGTAAGATAAGCCATTGGCAGCCAGTATCAGGCAACATATTAAAATAGCGCCTATAGTGGTAGAAGACAGACCCCAGCAGCTTTCGCTGTATGCTGATGACATTCTTTTGTATGTCTCTAACCCTGAAACGTCTATACCACCATTACTTGAGCTTATTGAGAAATTTGGTAGTTTTTCTGGATTTACAATAAATTGGGAAAAAAGCGAATTAATGCCCATCTCTAACGATTTAGATTCAATTTTTTTTGCCAGTACCAAATTTAATATTGCAAACCAATCGTTTAAATATTTAGGTTTAATAATCACTAAA
Organism: Gobio gobio; assembly: GCF_949357685.1. NCBI lineage: Eukaryota > Metazoa > Chordata > Actinopteri > Cypriniformes > Gobionidae > Gobio > Gobio gobio. Next base: position 651,173 of record NC_137114.1, read on the forward strand.
AAGCCTGAAATGCTATTAAAATCAAATTGGAAAAAGATAATTGACCAGCTTAAGGACGACATTACCTTTTGGAAGATGCTCCCTATGTCCATGGTAGGTAGGATAAATGCTATAAAAATGGTTGTACTTCCAAGATTTTAGTATATATTTCAATCTATTCCTTTCTCCATCCCCCCTTTATCAGTTTAACCTCTTAACCGGATTGAGGGCGCATTCGTCCTCAAGCTTTATTTGTTTAACTGAGTCACCAAGTGAACCACTCAAATCCTTCAGAAGGTCAGCCTGATATGCCTGCAAGACAGCCATAGTGTGCAGCGCAGCACCAGCCTGTCCCCTTATATTTATTATTCTTATATAAATCATATACAATATATATACAATATTATATATATATATATATATATATATATATATATATATATATATATATATATATATATATATATATATATATATATATATATATATATATATATAAATAATAAATAATATACAATATATAATTCATATATATAATTCATATATATATATATATATATATATATATATATATATATATATATATATATATATATATATATATATATATATAAACAGGGAGTGCAGAATTATTAGGCACGTTGATTTTCTGATCATATTTTTTTTCCAGGCACATTTGACCAATTCCAAACCACAGTAATCCTAATAACTACTATTGATTTAGTATTTAATAATGTATAAGTGATATATAATTGTTCATGAAGGCTGGAAATGAAAATCACCTTATATTCAGGTGTGCAGAATTATTACGCATGTTTTCTTTTACAGATAAATTGAGCCAAAAAAGAGATTTAACTCAGAATGAAAAGTCAAAAATTATTAAATGCCCATGAGAAGGATGCAATACTAATGCAATACTAGACATTGCAGTTAAGGCGTGACCATTGGACAGTGAAATGCTCGTTGGGTCAGCAGGGTCAGACAAAAACAGGTGGTGAAGAAAAGACACCTGTTAACTGCAAAAGAATTAAGAATTAAGGTGAAGAATTAAGGGTGAAACCATCAGGAACCCTTTAGTCTCCAGCGCCACCATTTTCCAGAGCTGCAACCTACATGGAGTCTCCAGAAGTGCAAGGTGTCAGGATCTCAGAGACTTCAGTTAGGTAAAGAATCCTAAAAAATGACCCCCACTAGAAAAGAATCATAAGCTGAAGTGTTGTAAAATACATGAAGCCTGCTTTTTTATAGGCTTTATAGGTTTTATAGGTTGAGAGTGACTCTTGAAGGACCAGCACCACATCCTCTAGTACCACTGTTTGAAGAATTCATCTTCCAGAATCTGGCAGTACGTTTTGGGAGTTCATTTTTAGTCCATCTCTGCAAAACGGACTTCAGGATGGACTAAAATGAACTCCCAAAACGTACTGCCACGTACACTCTCTGAAAGGACCATATTTGGTTCGAGAGCCGTTTCCGAACAGTGGAAAATCAGCAGTCAATCAAAACGCACGCAACCCATAGCAACGCGTTATGGCAACGCCTAAACAGAAATTGTCCGACTTTTGAGCTGTTCGTTACTATTGTATACATTGTCATGTTATAACATTTATTTAGTTTTATTGACCACGATATTATCATTGATATTTGTCTGAGAGGGGCACTTTTGATTCATTTTGTGTGTGGTGTGTGTGTGTGTGTGTGTGGTGTGTAACAGTCGCTCACACGAGCCGGTTGAACTTCTTACAGTCTTCTCAAAAGCATCAGTTATAATCGCATTATAACCAATCACACGTGTTTCTGTTGAGCTTATGAACGTCTAATAATCAGAGGCCTTCAGATAAGCCGGAGTTGTGTTCAGACGGCTCTCACTCACTGAAACCTGCACTCAGAGCAGAGATGTGTGTGTGATGTGAGCAGAGATGTGTGTGTGTGATGTGCGCAGAGATGTGTGTGTGATGTGAGCAGAGATGTGTGTGTGTGATGTGAGCAGAGATGTGTGTGTGTGATGTGAGCAGAGATGTGTGTGTGTGATGTGAGCAGAGATGTGTGTGTGTGATGTGAGCAGAGATGTGTGTGTGATGTGAGCAGAGATGTGTGTGTGTGATGTGCACAGAGATGTGTGTGATGTGCGCAGAGATGTGTGTGTGATGTGCGCAGAGATGTGTGTGTGTGATGTGCGCAGAGATGTGTGTGTGATGTGCACAGAGATGTGTGTGTGATGTGCGCAGAGATGTGTGTGATGTGCGCAGCGATGTGTGTGTGATGTGAGCAGAGATGTGTGTGTGATGTGAGCAGAGATGTGTGTGTGATGTGAGCAGAGATGTGTGTGTGATGTGAGCAGAGATGTGTGTGTGATGTGAGCAGAGATGTGTGTGTGATGTGAGCAGAGATGTGTGTGTGATGTGAGCAGAGATGTGTGTGTGATGTGCGCAGAGATGTGTGTGATGTGCGCAGAGATGTGTGTGAGATGTGAGCAGAGATGTGTGTGTGATGTGAGCAGAGATGTGTGTGTGATGTGAGCAGAGATGTGTGTGTGATGTGCGCAGAGATGTGTGTGTGATGTGAGCAGAGATGTGTGTGTGATGTGAGCAGAGATGTGTGTGTGATGTGAGCAGAGATGTGTGTGTGATGTGAGCAGAGATGTGTGTGTGATGTGAGCAGAGATGTGTGTGTGATGTGAGCAGAGATGTGTGTGTGATGTGCACAGAGATGTGTGTGTGATGTGAGCAGAGATGTGTGTGTGATGTGAGCAGAGATGTGTGTGTGATGTGCACAGAGATGTGTGTGATGTGCGCAGAGATGTGTGTGTGATGTGCGCAGAGATGTGTGTGTGTGATGTGCGCAGAGATGTGTGTGTGATGTGCACAGAGATGTGTGTGTGATGTGCGCAGAGATGTGTGTGATGTGCGCAGCGATGTGTGTGTGATGTGAGCAGAGATGTGTGTGTGATGTGAGCAGAGATGTGTGTGTGATGTGAGCAGAGATGTGTGTGTGATGTGAGCAGAGATGTGTGTGTGATGTGAGCAGAGATGTGTGTGTGATGTGAGCAGAGATGTGTGTGTGATGTGCGCAGAGATGTGTGTGTGATGTGAGCAGAGATGTGTGTGTGATGTGAGCAGAGATGTGTGTGTGATGTGAGCAGAGATGTGTGTGTGATGTGAGCAGAGATGTGTGTGTGATGTGCGCAGAGATGTGTGTGTGTGATGTGAGCAGAGATGTGTGTGTGTGATGTGAGCAGAGATGTGTGTGTGATGTGCGCAGAGATGTGTGTGTGTGATGTGAGCAGAGATGTGTGTGTGATGTGCGCAGAGATGTGTGTGTGATGTGAGCAGAGATGTGTGTGTGATGTGCGCAGAGATGTGTGTGTGATGTGAGCAGAGATGTGTGTGTGATGTGAGCAGAGATGTGTGTGTGATGTGAGCAGAGATGTGTGTGTGATGTGAGCAGAGATGTGTGTGTGATGTGCGCAGAGATGTGTGTGTGATGTGCGCAGAGATGTGTGTGATGTGCGCAGAGATGTGTGTGAGATGTGAGCAGAGATGTGTGTGTGATGTGAGCAGAGATGTGTGTGTGATGTGAGAAGAGATGTGTGTGTGATGTGCGCAGAGATGTGTGTGTGATGTGAGCAGAGATGTGTGTGATGTGCGCAGCGATGTGTGTGTGATGTGAGCAGAGATGTGTGTGTGATGTGAGCAGAGATGTGTGTGTGATGTGAACAGAGATGTGTGTGTGATGAGTGCAGAGATGTGTGTGTGATGTGAGCAGAGATGTGTGTGTGATGAGTGCAGAGATGTGTGTGATGTGAGCAGAGATGTGTGTGTGATGTGTGCAGAGATGTGTGTGTGATGTGAGCAGAGATGTGTGTGTGATGTGAGCAGAGATGTGTGTGTGATGTGAGCAGAGATGTGTGTGTGATGTGCGCAGAGATGTGTGTGTGATGTGAGCAGAGATGTGTGTGATGTGAGCAGAGATGTGTGTGTGTGTGTGTGTGTGTGTGTGTGTGTGTGTGTGTGTGTGTGTGTGTGTGTGATGAGTGCAGAGATGTGTGTGTGATGTGCGCAGAGATGTGTGTGTGATGTGCACAGAGATGTGTGTGTGATGAGCAGAGATGTGTGTGTGTGTGTGTGTGTGTGTGTGTGTGTGTGTGTGATGAGTGCAGAGATGTGTGTGATGATGTGAGCAGAGATGTGTGTGATGATGTGAGCAGCGATGTGTGTGTGATGTGAGCAGAGATGTGTGTGTGATGTGAGCAGCGATGTGTGTGTGATGTGAGCAGAGATGTGTGTGTGTGTGTGATGAGTGCAGAGATGTGTGTGTGATGAGCATAGAGATGTGTGTGTGTGTGTGTGTGTGTGATGTGAGCAGCGATGTGTGTGTGATGTGAGCAGAGATGTGTGTGTGTGTGTGTGTGTGTGTGTGTGTGTGATGAGTGCAGAGATGTGTGTGTGATGTGAGCAGAGATGTGTGTGATGTGAGCAAAAATGTGTGTGTGTGTGTGATGAGTGCAGAGATGTGTGTGATGTGAGCAAAAATGTGTGTGTGATGTGCACAGAGATGTGTGTGTGATGAGTGCAGAGATGTGTGTGTGATGTGAGCAGAGATGTGTGTGTGATGTGCACAGAGATGTGTGTGTGATGAGTGCAGAGATGTGTGTGTGATGAGTGCAGAAATGTGTGTGTGATGTGCACAGAGATGTGTGTGTGATGTGAGCAGAGATGTGTGTGTGATGTGAGCAGAGATGTGTGTGTGATGTGCGCAGAGATGTGTGTGATGTGAGCAGAGATGTGTGTGTGATGAGTGCAGAGATGTGTGTGTGATGTGCGCAGAGATGTGTGTGTGTGTGATGTGCACAGAGATGTGTGTGTGATGTGAGCAGAGATGTGTGTGTGTGTGATGAGCGCAGAGATGTGTGTGTGATGTGCGCAGAGATGTGTGTGTGTGTGTGTGATGAGTGCAGAGATGTGTGTGTGATGAGTGCAGAGATGTGTGTGTGATGTGCACAGAGATGTGTGTGTGATGTGAGCAGAGATGTGTGTGTGATGTGCGCAGAGATGTGTGTGTGATGTGCGCAGAGATGTGTGTGTGATGTGCGCAGAGATGTGTGTGTGATGTGCGCAGAGATGTGTGTGATGATGTGAGCAGAGATGTGTGTGTGATGTGCGCAGAGATGTGTGTGTGATGTGCGCAGAGATGTGTGTGTGATGTGTGCAGAGATGTGTGTGATATGCGCAGAGATGTGTGTGTGATGTGCGCAGAGATGTGTGTGTGATGTGCGCAGAGATGTGTGTGTGATGTGCGCAGAGATGTGTGTGTGATGTGTGTGTGATGTGAGCAGAGATGTGTGTGTGTGTGTGATGTGCACAGAGATGTGTGTGTGATGTGAGCAGAGATGTGTGTGTGATGTGCACAGAGATGTGTGTGTGATGTGCGCAGAGATGTGTGTGTGATGTGCGCAGAGATGTGTGTGTGATGTGCACAGAGATGTGTGTGTGATGTGTGTGTGATGTGAGCAGAGATGTGTGTGTGTGTGTGATGTGCACAGAGATGTGTGTGTGATGTGCACAGAGATGTGTGTGTGATGTGCGCAGAGATGTGTGTGTGATGTGTGTGTGATGTGAGCAGAGATGTGTGTGTGTGTGTGATGTGAGCAGAGATGTGTGTGTGATGTGCACAGAGATGTGTGTGTGATGTGCGCAGAGATGTGTGTGTGATGTGCGCAGAGATGTGTGTGTGATGTGCGCAGAGATGTGTGTGTGATGTGTGTGTGATGTGAGCAGAGATGTGTGTGTGTGTGTGATGTGCACAGAGATGTGTGTGTGATGTGAGCAGAGATGTGTGTGTGATGTGCGCAGAGATGTGTGTGATGTGCGCAGAGATGTGTGTGATGTGCGCAGAGATGTGTGTGTGATGTGAGCAGAGATGTGTGTGTGTTGTGCGCAGAGATGTGTGTGTGATGTGCGCAGAGATGTGTGTGATGTGCGCAGAGATGTGTGTGTGATGTGCGCAGAGATGTGTGTGTGATGTGAGCAAAAATGTGTGTGTGTGTGTGATGAGTGCAGAGATGTGTGTGTGATGTGAGCAGATATGTGTGTGTGATGTGAGCAAAAATTTGTGTGTGTGTGTGTGTGATGAGTGCAGAGATGTGTGTGTGATGTGAGCAAAAATGTGTGTGTGTGTGTGTGATGAGTGCAGAGATGTGTGTGTGATGTGAGCAGAGATGTGTGTGTGTGTGTGTGTGATGAGTGCAGAGATGTGTGTGTGTGTGTGTGATGAGTGCAGAGATGTGTGTGTGATGTGAGCAGAGATGTGTGTGTGATGAGTGCAGAGATGTGTGTGTGATGAGTGCAGAGATGTGTGTGTGATGTGCACAGAGATGTGTGTGTGATGTGAGCAGAGATGTGTGTGTGATGTGAGCAGAGATGTGTGTGTGATGTGCGCAGAGATGTGTGTGTGATGTGCGCAGAGATGTGTGTGTGATGTGCGCAGAGATGTGTGTGTGATGTGCGCAGAGATGTGTGTGTGATGTGTGCAGAGATGTGTGTGTGATGTGAGCAGAGATGTGTGTGTGATGTGTGCAGAGATGTGTGTGTGATGTGAGCAGAGATGTGTGTGTGATGTGCACAGAGATGTGTGTGTGATGTGAGCAGAGATGTGTGTGTGATGTGTGCAGAGATGTGTGTGTGATGTGTGCAGAGATGTGTGTGTGATGTGCGCAGAGATGTGTGTGTGATGTGCGCAGAGATGTGTGTGTGATGTGCGCAGAGATGTGTGTGTGATGTGTGTGTGATGTGAACAGAGATGTGTGTGTGATGTGAGCAGAGATGTGTGTGTGATGTGAGCAGAGATGTGTGTGATGTGAGCAGAGATGTGTGTGTGTGATGTGAGCAGAGATGTGTGTGTGTGATGTGAGCAGAGATGTGTGTGTGATGTGCGCAGAGATGTGTGTGTGATGTGTGCAGAGATGTGTGTGATGTGCGCAGAGATGTGTGTGAGATGTGAGCAGAGATGTGTGTGTGATGTGCACAGAGATGTGTGTGTGATGTGTGCAGAGATGTGTGTGATGTGCGCAGAGATGTGTGTGAGATGTGAGCAGAGATGTGTGTGTGATGTGCACAGAGATGTGTGTGTGATGTGAGCAGAGATGTGTGTGTGATGTGCACAGAGATGTGTGTGTGATGTGAGCAGAGATGTGTGTGTGTGATGTGCACAGAGATGTGTGTGTGATGTGAGCAGAGATGTGTGTGTGATGTGCACAGAGATGTGTGTGTGATGTGAGCAGAGATGTGTGTGTGATGTGCACAGAGATGTGTGTGTGATGTGCACAGAGATGTGTGTGTGATGTGAGCAGAGATGTGTGTGTGATGTGCACAGAGATGTGTGTGTGATGTGAGCAGAGATGTGTGTGTGATGTGAGCAGAGATGTGTGTGTGATGTGCGCAGAGATGTGTGTGTGATGTGCGCAGAGATGTGTGTGTGATGTGAGCAGAGATGTGTGTGTGATGTGAGCAAAGATGTGTGTGTGATGTGCGCAGAGATGTGTGTGTGATGTGCGCAGATATGTGTGTGTGATGTGAGCAGAGATGTGTGTGTGATGTGCGAGATATGTGTGTGTGATGTGCGCAGAGATGTGTGTGTGATGTGCGCAGAGATGTGTGTGTGATGTGAGCAGAGATGTGTGTGTGATGTGAGCAGAGATGTGTGTGTGATGTGCACAGAGATGTGTGTGTGATGTGAGCAGATGTGTGTGATGTGAGCAGAGATGTGTGTGTGATGTGCGCAGAGATGTGTGTGTGATGTGCACAGAGATGTGTGTGTGATGTGAGCAGATGTGTGTGATGTGAGCAGAGATGTGTGTGTGATGTGCACAGAGATGTGTGTGTGATGTGAGCAGAGATGTGTGTGTGATGTGAGCAGAGATGTGTGTGTGATGTGAGCAGAGATGTGTGTGAGATGTGAGCAGAGATGTGTGTGTGTGATGTGAGCAGAGATGTGTGTGTGATGTGAGCAGAGATGTGTGTGTGATGTGAGCAGAGATGTGTGTGTGATGTGAGCAGAGATGTGTGTGTGATGTGAGCAGAGATGTGTGTGTGTGATGTGAGCAGAGATGTGTGTGTGATGTGAGCAGAGATGTGTGTGTGATGTGAGCAGAGATGTGTGTGAGATGTGAGCAGAGATGTGTGTGTGAGATGTGAGCAGAGATGTGTGTGTGTGATGTGAGCAGAGATGTGTGTGTGATGTGAGCAGAGATGTGTGTGTGATGTGAGCAGAGATGTGTGTGTGTGATGTGTGCAGAGATGTGTGTGTGATGTGAGCAGAGATGTGTGTGTGATGTGAGTAGAGATGTGTGTGTGTGATGTGCACAGAGATGTGTGTGTGTGTGATGTGCACAGAGATGTGTGTGTGTGTGATGTGCACAGAGATGTGTGTGTGATGTGAGCAGAGATGTGTGTGTGTGATGTGCACAGAGATGTGTGTGTGTGTGATGTGCACAGAGATGTGTGTGTGATGTGCACAGAGATGTGTGTGTGTGATGTGCACAGAGATGTGTGTGTGTGTGATGTGCACAGAGATGTGTGTGTGATGTGAGCAGAGATGTGTGTGTGATGTGAGCAGAGATGTGTGTGTGTGATGTGCACAGAGATGTGTGTGTGATGTGAGCAGAGATGTGTGTGTGATGTGAGCAGAGATGTGTGTGTGATGTGAGTAGAGATGTGTGTGTGTGATGTGCACAGAGATGTGTGTGTGATGTGAGCAGAGATGTGTGTGTGATGTGAGCAGAGATGTGTGTGTGTGATGTGCGCAGAGATGTGTGTGTGATGTGCGCAGAGATGTGTGTGTGATGTGAGCAGAGATGTGTGTGTGATGTGAGCAGAGATGTGTGTGTGATGTGAGCAGAGATGTGTGTGTGATGAGCACAGAGATGTGTGTGTGATGTGCACAGAGATGTGTGTGTGATGTGAGCAGAGATGTGTGTGTGATGTGAGCAGAGATGTGTGTGTGTGATGTGAGCAGAGATGTGTGTGTGATGTGAGCAGAGATGTGTGTGTGATGAGCACAGAGATGTGTGTGTGATGTGCACAGAGATGTGTGTGTGATGTGAGCAGAGATGTGTGTGATGATGTGAGCAGAGATGTGTGTGTGATGAGCACAGAGATGTGTGTGTGATGTGCACAGAGATGTGTGTGTGATGTGCGCAGAGATGTGTGTGATGTGAGCAGAGATGTGTGTGTGATGTGAGCAGAGATGTGTGTGTGATGTGCACAGAGATGTGTGTGTGATGTGCACAGAGATGTGTGTGTGATGTGAGCAGAGATGTGTGTGATGATGTGAGCAGAGATGTGTGTGATGATGTGAGCAGAGATGTGTGTGTGATGTGAGCAGAGATGTGTGTGATGTGCACAGAGATGTGTGTGTGATGTGCGCAGAGATGTGTGTGTGATGTGCACAGAGATGTGTGTGTGATGTGAGCAGAGATGTGTGTGATGATGTGAGCAGAGATGTGTGTGTGATGTGAGCAGAGATGTGTGTGTGATGTGCGCAGAGATGTGTGTGTGATGTGAGCAGAGATGTGTGTGATGTGCGCAGAGATGTGTGTGTGATGTGAGCAGAGATGTGTGTGTGATGTGTGCAGAGATGTGTGTGTGATGTGAGCAGAGATGTGTGTCAGATGTGAGCAGAGATGTGTGTGTGATGTGCGCAGATATGTGTGTGTGATGTGAGCAGAGATGTGTGTGTGATGTGCGCAGATATGTGTGTGTGATGTGCGCAGAGATGTGTGTGTGATGTGAGCAGAGATGTGTGTGTGATGTGCGCAGAGATGTGTGTGTGATGTGAGCAGAGATGTGTGTGTGATGTGCGCAGATATGTGTGTGTGATGTGCGCAGAGATGTGTGTGTGATGTGAGCAGAGATGTGTGTGTGATGTGAGTAGAGATGTGTGTGTGATGTGCGCAGAGATGTGTGTGTGATGTGCGCAGAGATGTGTGTGTGATGTGCGCAGAGATGTGTGTGTGATGTGAGCAGAGATGTGTGTGTGATGTGCGCAGAGATGTGTGTGTGATGTGAGCAGAGATGTGTGTGTGATGTGCACAGAGATGTGTGTGTGATGTGAGCAGAGATGTGTGTGTGTGATGTGCACAGAGATGTGTGTGTGATGTGAGCAGAGATGTGTGTGAGATGTGCGCAGAGATGTGTGTGATGTGAGCAGAGATGTGTGTGTGATGAGCACAGAGATGTGTGTGTGATGTGAGCAGAGATGTGTGTGTGATGTGAGCAGAGATGTGTGTGTGATGTGAGCAGAGATGTGTGTGTGATGTGAGCAGAGATGTGTGTGTGATGTGCACAGAGATGTGTGTGTGATGTGCGCAGAGATGTGTGTGTGATGTGAGCAGAGATGTGTGTGATGATGTGAGCAGAGATGTGTGTGTGATGTGAGCAGAGATGTGTGTGAGATGTGAGCAGAGATGTGTGTGTGATGAGTGCAGAGATGTGTGTGTGATGTGAGCAGAGATGTGTGTGTGATGAGTGCAGAGATGTGTGTGTGATGTGAGCAGAGATGTGTGTGTGATGTGAACAGAGATGTGTGTGTGATGAGCGCAGAGATGTGTGTGTGATGTGAGCAGAGATGTGTGTGTGATGAGTGCAGAGATGTGTGTGTGATGTGAACAGAGATGTGTGTGTGATGTGCGCAGAGATGTGTGTGTGATGTGAGCAGAGATGTGTGTGTGATGTGAGCAGAGATGTGTGTGATGTGCGCAGAGATGTGTGTGTGATGTGCACAGAGATGTGTGTGATGTGCGCAGAGATGTGTGTGAGATGTGAGCAGAGATGTGTGTGATGTGCGCAGAGATGTGTGTGTGATGTGCACAGAGATGTGTGTGATGTGCGCAGAGATGTGTGTGTGATGTGAGCAGAGATGTGTGTGTGATGAGTGCAGAGATGTGTGTGTGATGTGAGCAGAGATGTGTGTGTGATGAGAGCAGAGATGTGTGTGTGATGAGCAGAGATGTGTGTGTGTGATGTGAGCAGAGATGTGTGTGTGATGTGCACAGAGATGTGTGTGAGATGTGAGCAGAGATGTGTGTGATGTGCACAGAGACGTGTGTGATGTGCACAGAGATGTGTGTGTGATGAGAGCAGAGATGTGTGTGTGATGAGCAGAGATGTGTGTGTGATGTGAGCAGAGATGTGTGTGTGTGATGTGAGCAGAGATGTGTGTGTGATGTGCACAGAGATGTGTGTGAGATGTGAGCAGAGATGTGTGTGATGTGCGCAGAGATGTGTGTGTGATGTGCACAGAGATGTGTGTGTGATGAGAGCAGAGATGTGTGTGTGATGAGAGCAGAGATGTGTGTGTGATGTGAGCAGAGATGTGTGTGTGTGATGTGAGCAGAGATGTGTGTGTGATGTGCACAGAGATGTGTGTGAGATGTGAGCAGAGATGTGTGTGATGTGCGCAGAGATGTGTGTGTGATGTGCACAGAGATGTGTGTGTGATGAGAGCAGAGATGTGTGTGTGATGAGAGCAGAGATGTGTGTGTGATGTGAGCAGAGATGTGTGTGTGTGATGTGAGCAGAGATGTGTGTGTGTGATGAGAGCAGAGATGTGTGTGATGTGTGCAGAGATGTGTGTGTGATGAGAGCAGAGATGTGTGTGTGTGATGAGAGCAGAGATGTGTGTGTGATGTGAGCAGAGATGTGTGTGTGTGATGTGAGCAGAGATGTGTGTGTGTGATGTGAGCAGAGATGTGTGTGTGATGTGCGCAGAGATGTGTGTGATGTGAGCAGAGATGTGTGTGTGATGAGTGCAGAGATGTGTGTGTGATGTGAGCAGAGATGTGTGTGTGTGATGAGAGCAGAGATGTGTGTGATGTGTGCAGAGATGTGTGTGTGATGAGAGCAGAGATGTGTGTGTGTGATGAGAGCAGAGATGTGTGTGTGATGTGAGCAGAGATGTGTGTGTGTGATGTGAGCAGAGATGTGTGTGTGTGATGTGAGCAGAGATGTGTGTGTGATGTGCGCAGAGATGTGTGTGATGTGAGCAGAGATGTGTGTGTGATGAGTGCAGAGATGTGTGTGTGATGTGAGCAGAGATGTGTGTGTGATGTGAACAGAGATGTGTGTGTGATGAGCGCAGAGATGTGTGTGTGATGTGAGCAGAGATGTGTGTGTGATGAGTGCAGAGATGTGTGTGTGATGTGAACAGAGATGTGTGTGATGTGAGCAGAGATGTGTGTGAGATGTGCGCAGAGATGTGTGTGTGTGATGTGAGCAGAGATGTGTGTGTGATGTGCGCAGAGATGTGTGTGTGATGTGAGCAGAGATGTGTGTGAGATGTGAGCAGAGATGTGTGTGATGTGCGCAGAGATGTGTGTGTGATGTGAGCAGAGATGTGTGTGATGTGCACAGAGATGTGTGTGAGATGTGAGCAGAGATGTGTGTGTGATGTGCGCAGAGATGTGTGTGTGATGTGAGCAGAGATGTGTGTGATGTGCACAGAGATGTGTGTGAGATGTGAGCAGAGATGTGTGTGTGATGTGCACAGAGATGTGTGTGAGATGTGAGCAGAGATGTGTGTGTGATGTGCACAGAGATGTGTGTGTGATGTGAGCAGAGATGTGTGTGTGATGTGAGCAGAGATGTGTGTGAGATGTGCGCAGAGATGTGTGTGTGATGTGAGCAGAGATGTGTGTGAGATGTGAGCAGAGATGTGTGTGTGATGTGAGCAGAGATGTGTGTGTGATGTGAGCAGAGATGTGTGTGTGATGTGCGCAGAGATGTGTGTGTGATGTGCGCAGAGATGTGTGTGTGATGTGAGCAGAGATGTGTGTGTGTGATGTGCACAGAGATGTGTGTGTGATGTGAGCAGAGATGTGTGTGTGATGTGAGCAGAGATGTGTGTGTGATGTGAGTAGAGATGTGTGTGTGTGATGTGCGCAGAGATGTGTGTGTGATGTGAGCAGAGATGTGTGTGTGATGTGAGCAGAGATGTGTGTGTGTGATGTGCGCAGAGATGTGTGTGTGATGTGAGCAGAGATGTGTGTGTGATGTGAGCAGAGATGTGTGTGTGATGTGCGCAGAGATGTGTGTGTGATGTGCGCAGAGATGTGTGTGTGATGTGAGCAGAGATGTGTGTGTGTGATGTGCACAGAGATGTGTGTGTGATGTGAGCAGAGATGTGTGTGTGATGTGAGCAGAGATGTGTGTGTGATGTGCGCAGAGATGTGTGTGTGATGTGCGCAGAGATGTGTGTGTGATGTGAGCAGAGATGTGTGTGTGTGATGTGCACAGAGATGTGTGTGTGATGTGAGCAGAGATGTGTGTGTGTGATGTGCGCAGAGATGTGTGTGTGATGTGCGCAGAGATGTGTGTGTGATGTGAGCAGAGATGTGTGTGTGATGTGCGCAGAGATGTGTGTGTGATGTGCGCAGAGATGTGTGTGTGATGTGAGCAGAGATGTGTGTGTGTGATGTGCACAGAGATGTGTGTGTGATGTGAGCAGAGATGTGTGTGTGATGTGAGCAGAGATGTGTGTGTGATGTGAGTAGAGATGTGTGTGTGTGATGTGCGCAGAGATGTGTGTGTGATGTGAGCAGAGATGTGTGTGTGATGTGAGCAGAGATGTGTGTGTGATGTGAGCAGAGATGTGTGTGTGATGAGCACAGAGATGTGTGTGTGATGTGCACAGAGATGTGTGTGTGATGTGAGCAGAGATGTGTGTGATGATGTGAGCAGAGATGTGTGTGTGATGAGCACAGAGATGTGTGTGTGATGTGCACAGAGATGTGTGTGTGATGTGTGTGATGATGTGAGCAGAGATGTGTGTGTGATGTGAGCAGAGATGTGTGTGTGATGTGCGCAGAGATGTGTGTGATGTGAGCAGAGATGTGTGTGTGATGTGAGCAGAGATGTGTGTGATGTGAGCAGAGATGTGTGTGATGTGAGCAGAGATGTGTGTGATGTGCACAGAGATGTGTGTGTGATGTGCACAGAGATGTGTGTGTGATGTGAGCAGAGATGTGTGTGATGATGTGAGCAGAGATGTGTGTGATGATGTGAGCAGAGATGTGTGTGTGATGTGAGCAGAGATGTGTGTGATGTGCGCAGAGATGTGTGTGTGATGTGCACAGAGATGTGTGTGTGATGTGAGCAGAGATGTGTGTGATGATGTGAGCAGAGATGTGTGTGTGATGTGAGCAGAGATGTGTGTGATGATGTGAGCAGAGATGTGTGTGTGATGTGAGCAGAGATGTGTGTGATGTGCACAGAGATGTGTGTGTGATGTGTGCAGAGATGTGTGTGTGATGTGAGCAGAGATGTGTGTGTGATGTGCGCAGAGATGTGTGTGTGATGTGAGCAGAGATGTGTGTGATGTGCGCAGAGATGTGTGTGTGATGTGCGCAGATATGTGTGTGTGATGTGAGCAGAGATGTGTGTGTGATGTGCGCAGATATGTGTGTGTGATGTGCGCAGAGATGTGTGTGTGATGTGAGCAGAGATGTGTGTGTGATGTGCGCAGAGATGTGTGTGTGATGTGAGCAGAGATGTGTGTGTGATGTGCGCAGATATGTGTGTGTGATGTGCGCAGAGATGTGTGTGTGATGTGAGCAGAGATGTGTGTGTGATGTGAGTAGAGATGTGTGTGTGATGTGCGCAGAGATGTGTGTGTGATGTGCGCAGAGATGTGTGTGTGATGTGCGCAGAGATGTGTGTGTGATGTGAGCAGAGATGTGTGTGTGATGTGCGCAGAGATGTGTGTGTGATGTGAGCAGAGATGTGTGTGTGATGTGCACAGAGATGTGTGTGTGATGTGCGCAGAGATGTGTGTGTGATGTGCACAGAGATGTGTGTGTGATGTGAGCAGAGATGTGTGTGATGATGTGAGCAGAGATGTGTGTGTGATGTGAGCAGAGATGTGTGTGTGATGTGCGCAGAGATGTGTGTGTGATGTGAGCAGAGATGTGTGTGATGTGCGCAGAGATGTGTGTGTGTGATGTGTGCAGAGATGTGTGTGTGATGTGAGCAGAGATGTGTGTCAGATGTGAGCAGAGATGTGTGTGTGATGTGCGCAGATATGTGTGTGTGATGTGAGCAGAGATGTGTGTGTGATGTGCGCAGATATGTGTGTGTGATGTGCGCAGAGATGTGTGTGTGATGTGAGCAGAGATGTGTGTGTGATGTGCGCAGAGATGTGTGTGTGATGTGAGCAGAGATGTGTGTGTGATGTGCGCAGATATGTGTGTGTGATGTGCGCAGAGATGTGTGTGTGATGTGAGCAGAGATGTGTGTGTGATGTGAGTAGAGATGTGTGTGTGATGTGCGCAGAGATGTGTGTGTGATGTGCGCAGAGATGTGTGTGTGATGTGCGCAGAGATGTGTGTGTGATGTGAGCAGAGATGTGTGTGTGATGTGCGCAGAGATGTGTGTGTGATGTGAGCAGAGATGTGTGTGTGATGTGCACAGAGATGTGTGTGTGATGTGAGCAGAGATGTGTGTGTGTGATGTGCACAGAGATGTGTGTGTGATGTGAGCAGAGATGTGTGTGAGATGTGCGCAGAGATGTGTGTGATGTGAGCAGAGATGTGTGTGTGATGAGCACAGAGATGTGTGTGTGATGTGAGCAGAGATGTGTGTGTGATGTGAGCAGAGATGTGTGTGTGATGTGAGCAGAGATGTGTGTGTGATGTGAGCAGAGATGTGTGTGTGATGTGCACAGAGATGTGTGTGTGATGTGCGCAGAGATGTGTGTGTGATGTGAGCAGAGATGTGTGTGATGATGTGAGCAGAGATGTGTGTGTGATGTGAGCAGAGATGTGTGTGAGATGTGAGCAGAGATGTGTGTGTGATGAGTGCAGAGATGTGTGTGTGATGTGAGCAGAGATGTGTGTGTGATGAGTGCAGAGATGTGTGTGTGATGTGAGCAGAGATGTGTGTGTGATGTGAACAGAGATGTGTGTGTGATGAGCGCAGAGATGTGTGTGTGATGTGAGCAGAGATGTGTGTGTGATGAGTGCAGAGATGTGTGTGTGATGTGAACAGAGATGTGTGTGTGATGTGCGCAGAGATGTGTGTGTGATGTGAGCAGAGATGTGTGTGTGATGTGCACAGATGTGTGTGAGATGTGAGCAGAGATGTGTGTGATGTGCGCAGAGATGTGTGTGTGATGTGCACAGAGATGTGTGTGTGATGTGAGCAGAGATGTGTGTGTGATGTGAGCAGAGATGTGTGTGTGATGTGCGCAGAGATGTGTGTGTGATGTGAGCAGAGATGTGTGTGTGATGAGTGCAGAGATGTGTGTGTGATGTGAGCAGAGATGTGTGTGTGATGAGAGCAGAGATGTGTGTGTGATGAGCAGAGATGTGTGTGTGTGATGTGAGCAGAGATGTGTGTGTGATGTGCACAGAGATGTGTGTGAGATGTGAGCAGAGATGTGTGTGATGTGCACAGAGACGTGTGTGATGTGCACAGAGATGTGTGTGTGATGAGAGCAGAGATGTGTGTGTGATGAGCAGAGATGTGTGTGTGATGTGAGCAGAGATGTGTGTGTGTGATGTGAGCAGAGATGTGTGTGTGATGTGCACAGAGATGTGTGTGAGATGTGAGCAGAGATGTGTGTGATGTGCGCAGAGATGTGTGTGTGATGTGCACAGAGATGTGTGTGTGATGAGAGCAGAGATGTGTGTGTGATGAGAGCAGAGATGTGTGTGTGATGTGAGCAGAGATGTGTGTGTGTGATGTGAGCAGAGATGTGTGTGTGATGTGCACAGAGATGTGTGTGAGATGTGAGCAGAGATGTGTGTGATGTGCGCAGAGATGTGTGTGTGATGTGCACAGAGATGTGTGTGTGATGAGAGCAGAGATGTGTGTGTGATGAGAGCAGAGATGTGTGTGTGATGTGAGCAGAGATGTGTGTGTGTGATGTGAGCAGAGATGTGTGTGTGTGATGAGAGCAGAGATGTGTGTGATGTGTGCAGAGATGTGTGTGTGATGAGAGCAGAGATGTGTGTGTGTGATGAGAGCAGAGATGTGTGTGTGATGTGAGCAGAGATGTGTGTGTGTGATGTGAGCAGAGATGTGTGTGTGTGATGTGAGCAGAGATGTGTGTGTGATGTGCGCAGAGATGTGTGTGATGTGAGCAGAGATGTGTGTGTGATGAGTGCAGAGATGTGTGTGTGATGTGAGCAGAGATGTGTGTGTGTGATGAGAGCAGAGATGTGTGTGATGTGTGCAGAGATGTGTGTGTGATGAGAGCAGAGATGTGTGTGTGTGATGAGAGCAGAGATGTGTGTGTGATGTGAGCAGAGATGTGTGTGTGTGATGTGAGCAGAGATGTGTGTGTGTGATGTGAGCAGAGATGTGTGTGTGATGTGCGCAGAGATGTGTGTGATGTGAGCAGAGATGTGTGTGTGATGAGTGCAGAGATGTGTGTGTGATGTGAGCAGAGATGTGTGTGTGATGTGAACAGAGATGTGTGTGTGATGAGCGCAGAGATGTGTGTGTGATGTGAGCAGAGATGTGTGTGTGATGAGTGCAGAGATGTGTGTGTGATGTGAACAGAGATGTGTGTGATGTGAGCAGAGATGTGTGTGAGATGTGCGCAGAGATGTGTGTGTGTGATGTGAGCAGAGATGTGTGTGTGATGTGCGCAGAGATGTGTGTGTGATGTGAGCAGAGATGTGTGTGAGATGTGAGCAGAGATGTGTGTGATGTGCGCAGAGATGTGTGTGTGATGTGAGCAGAGATGTGTGTGATGTGCACAGAGATGTGTGTGAGATGTGAGCAGAGATGTGTGTGTGATGTGCGCAGAGATGTGTGTGTGATGTGAGCAGAGATGTGTGTGATGTGCACAGAGATGTGTGTGAGATGTGAGCAGAGATGTGTGTGTGATGTGCACAGAGATGTGTGTGAGATGTGAGCAGAGATGTGTGTGTGATGTGCACAGAGATGTGTGTGTGATGTGAGCAGAGATGTGTGTGTGATGTGAGCAGAGATGTGTGTGAGATGTGCGCAGAGATGTGTGTGTGATGTGAGCAGAGATGTGTGTGAGATGTGAGCAGAGATGTGTGTGTGATGTGAGCAGAGATGTGTGTGTGATGTGAGCAGAGATGTGTGTGTGATGTGCGCAGAGATGTGTGTGTGATGTGCGCAGAGATGTGTGTGTGATGTGAGCAGAGATGTGTGTGTGTGATGTGCACAGAGATGTGTGTGTGATGTGAGCAGAGATGTGTGTGTGATGTGAGCAGAGATGTGTGTGTGATGTGAGTAGAGATGTGTGTGTGTGATGTGCGCAGAGATGTGTGTGTGATGTGAGCAGAGATGTGTGTGTGATGTGAGCAGAGATGTGTGTGTGTGATGTGCGCAGAGATGTGTGTGTGATGTGAGCAGAGATGTGTGTGTGATGTGAGCAGAGATGTGTGTGTGATGTGCGCAGAGATGTGTGTGTGATGTGCGCAGAGATGTGTGTGTGATGTGAGCAGAGATGTGTGTGTGTGATGTGCACAGAGATGTGTGTGTGATGTGAGCAGAGATGTGTGTGTGATGTGAGCAGAGATGTGTGTGTGATGTGCGCAGAGATGTGTGTGTGATGTGCGCAGAGATGTGTGTGTGATGTGAGCAGAGATGTGTGTGTGTGATGTGCACAGAGATGTGTGTGTGATGTGAGCAGAGATGTGTGTGTGTGATGTGCGCAGAGATGTGTGTGTGATGTGCGCAGAGATGTGTGTGTGATGTGAGCAGAGATGTGTGTGTGATGTGCGCAGAGATGTGTGTGTGATGTGCGCAGAGATGTGTGTGTGATGTGAGCAGAGATGTGTGTGTGTGATGTGAGCAGAGATGTGTGTGTGATGTGAGCAGAGATGTGTGTGTGATGTGAGTAGAGATGTGTGTGTGTGATGTGCGCAGAGATGTGTGTGTGATGTGAGCAGAGATGTGTGTGTGATGTGAGCAGAGATGTGTGTGTGATGTGAGCAGAGATGTGTGTGTGATGAGCACAGAGATGTGTGTGTGATGTGCACAGAGATGTGTGTGTGATGTGAGCAGAGATGTGTGTGATGATGTGAGCAGAGATGTGTGTGTGATGAGCACAGAGATGTGTGTGTGATGTGCACAGAGATGTGTGTGTGATGTGTGTGATGATGTGAGCAGAGATGTGTGTGTGATGTGAGCAGAGATGTGTGTGTGATGTGCGCAGAGATGTGTGTGATGTGAGCAGAGATGTGTGTGTGATGTGAGCAGAGATGTGTGTGATGTGAGCAGAGATGTGTGTGATGTGAGCAGAGATGTGTGTGATGTGCACAGAGATGTGTGTGTGATGTGCACAGAGATGTGTGTGTGATGTGAGCAGAGATGTGTGTGATGATGTGAGCAGAGATGTGTGTGATGATGTGAGCAGAGATGTGTGTGTGATGTGAGCAGAGATGTGTGTGATGTGCGCAGAGATGTGTGTGTGATGTGCACAGAGATGTGTGTGTGATGTGAGCAGAGATGTGTGTGATGATGTGAGCAGAGATGTGTGTGATGATGTGAGCAGAGATGTGTGTGTGATGTGAGCAGAGATGTGTGTGTGATGTGAGCAGAGATGTGTGTGTGATGTGCGCAGAGATGTGTGTGTGATGTGAGCAGAGATGTGTGTGATGTGCGCAGAGATGTGTGTGTGATGTGCGCAGATATGTGTGTGTGATGTGAGCAGAGATGTGTGTGTGATGTGCGCAGATATGTGTGTGTGATGTGCGCAGAGATGTGTGTGTGATGTGAGCAGAGATGTGTGTGATGATGTGAGCAGAGATGTGTGTGTGATGTGAGCAGAGATGTGTGTGTGATGTGAGCAGAGATGTGTGTGTGATGTGCGCAGAGATGTGTGTGTGATGTGAGCAGAGATGTGTGTGATGTGCGCAGAGATGTGTGTGTGATGTGCGCAGATATGTGTGTGTGATGTGAGCAGAGATGTGTGTGTGATGTGCGCAGATATGTGTGTGTGATGTGCGCAGAGATGTGTGTGTGATGTGAGCAGAGATGTGTGTGTGATGTGCGCAGAGATGTGTGTGTGATGTGAGCAGAGATGTGTGTGTGATGTGCGCAGATATGTGTGTGTGATGTGCGCAGAGATGTGTGTGTGATGTGAGCAGAGATGTGTGTGTGATGTGAGTAGAGATGTGTGTGTGATGTGCGCAGAGATGTGTGTGTGATGTGCGCAGAGATGTGTGTGTGATGTGCGCAGAGATGTGTGTGTGATGTGAGCAGAGATGTGTGTGTGATGTGCGCAGAGATGTGTGTGTGATGTGAGCAGAGATGTGTGTGTGATGTGCACAGAGATGTGTGTGTGATGTGAGCAGAGATGTGTGTGTGTGATGTGCACAGAGATGTGTGTGTGATGTGAGCAGAGATGTGTGTGAGATGTGCGCAGAGATGTGTGTGATGTGAGCAGAGATGTGTGTGTGATGAGCACAGAGATGTGTGTGTGATGTGAGCAGAGATGTGTGTGTGATGTGAGCAGAGATGTGTGTGTGATGTGAGCAGAGATGTGTGTGTGATGTGAGCAGAGATGTGTGTGTGATGTGCACAGAGATGTGTGTGTGATGTGCGCAGAGATGTGTGTGTGATGTGAGCAGAGATGTGTGTGATGATGTGAGCAGAGATGTGTGTGTGATGTGAGCAGAGATGTGTGTGAGATGTGAGCAGAGATGTGTGTGTGATGAGTGCAGAGATGTGTGTGTGATGTGAGCAGAGATGTGTGTGTGATGAGTGCAGAGATGTGTGTGTGATGTGAGCAGAGATGTGTGTGTGATGTGAACAGAGATGTGTGTGTGATGAGCGCAGAGATGTGTGTGTGATGTGAGCAGAGATGTGTGTGTGATGAGTGCAGAGATGTGTGTGTGATGTGAACAGAGATGTGTGTGTGATGTGCGCAGAGATGTGTGTGTGATGTGAGCAGAGATGTGTGTGTGATGTGCACAGATGTGTGTGAGATGTGAGCAGAGATGTGTGTGATGTGCGCAGAGATGTGTGTGTGATGTGCACAGAGATGTGTGTGATGTGCGCAGAGATGTGTGTGTGATGTGAGCAGAGATGTGTGTGTGATGAGTGCAGAGATGTGTGTGTGATGTGAGCAGAGATGTGTGTGTGATGAGAGCAGAGATGTGTGTGTGATGAGCAGAGATGTGTGTGTGTGATGTGCACAGAGACGTGTGTGATGTGAGCAGAGATGTGTGTGATGTGCACAGAGACGTGTGTGATGTGCACAGAGATGTGTGTGTGATGAGAGCAGAGATGTGTGTGTGATGAGCAGAGATGTGTGTGTGATGTGAGCAGAGATGTGTGTGTGTGATGTGAGCAGAGATGTGTGTGTGATGTGCACAGAGATGTGTGTGAGATGTGAGCAGAGATGTGTGTGATGTGCGCAGAGATGTGTGTGTGATGTGCACAGAGATGTGTGTGTGATGAGAGCAGAGATGTGTGTGTGATGAGAGCAGAGATGTGTGTGTGATGTGAGCAGAGATGTGTGTGTGTGATGTGAGCAGAGATGTGTGTGTGATGTGCACAGAGATGTGTGTGAGATGTGAGCAGAGATGTGTGTGATGTGCGCAGAGATGTGTGTGTGATGTGCACAGAGATGTGTGTGTGATGAGAGCAGAGATGTGTGTGTGATGAGAGCAGAGATGTGTGTGTGATGTGAGCAGAGATGTGTGTGTGTGATGTGAGCAGAGATGTGTGTGTGTGATGAGAGCAGAGATGTGTGTGATGTGTGCAGAGATGTGTGTGTGATGAGAGCAGAGATGTGTGTGTGTGATGAGAGCAGAGATGTGTGTGTGATGTGAGCAGAGATGTGTGTGTGATGTGAGCAGAGATGTGTGTGTGATGTGAGCAGAGATGTGTGTGTGATGTGAGCAGAGATGTGTGTGTGATGTGAGCAGAGATGTGTGTGTGATGTGAGCAGAGATGTGTGTGTGATGTGAGCAGAGATGTGTGTGTGATGTGAGCAGAGATGTGTGTGTGATGTGCGCAGAGATGTGTGTGATGTGCGCAGAGATGTGTGTGAGATGTGAGCAGAGATGTGTGTGTGATGTGAGCAGAGATGTGTGTGTGATGTGAGCAGAGATGTGTGTGTGATGTGCGCAGAGATGTGTGTGTGATGTGAGCAGAGATGTGTGTGTGATGTGAGCAGAGATGTGTGTGTGATGTGAGCAGAGATGTGTGTGTGATGTGAGCAGAGATGTGTGTGTGATGTGCGCAGAGATGTGTGTGTGATGTGAGCAGAGATGTGTGTGTGATGTGAGCAGAGATGTGTGTGTGTGATGTGAGCAGAGATGTGTGTGTGATGTGAGCAGAGATGTGTGTGTGATGTGAGCAGAGATGTGTGTGTGATGTGAGCAGAGATGTGTGTGTGATGTGAGCAGAGATGTGTGTGTGATGTGCGCAGAGATGTGTGTGTGATGTGAGCAGAGATGTGTGTGTGATGTGAGCAGAGATGTGTGTGTGATGTGAGCAGAGATGTGTGTGTGATGTGAGCAGAGATGTGTGTGTGATGTGAGCAGAGATGTGTGTGTGATGTGAGCAGAGATGTGTGTGTGATGTGCACAGAGATGTGTGTGTGATGTGAGCAGAGATGTGTGTGTGATGTGAGCAGAGATGTGTGTGTGATGTGCGCAGAGATGTGTGTGTGTGATGTGCGCAGAGATGTGTGTGTGATGTGCGCAGAGATGTGTGTGTGTGATGTGCGCAGAGATGTGTGTGTGATGTGCACAGAGATGTGTGTGTGATGTGCGCAGAGATGTGTGTGATGTGCGCAGCGATGTGTGTGTGATGTGAGCAGAGATGTGTGTGTGATGTGAGCAGAGATGTGTGTGTGATGTGAGCAGAGATGTGTGTGTGATGTGAGCAGAGATGTGTGTGTGATGTGAGCAGAGATGTGTGTGTGATGTGAGCAGAGATGTGTGTGTGATGTGCGCAGAGATGTGTGTGTGATGTGAGCAGAGATGTGTGTGTGATGTGAGCAGAGATGTGTGTGTGATGTGAGCAGAGATGTGTGTGTGATGTGAGCAGAGATGTGTGTGTGATGTGCGCAGAGATGTGTGTGTGTGATGTGAGCAGAGATGTGTGTGTGTGATGTGAGCAGAGATGTGTGTGTGATGTGCGCAGAGATGTGTGTGTGTGATGTGAGCAGAGATGTGTGTGTGATGTGCGCAGAGATGTGTGTGTGATGTGAGCAGAGATGTGTGTGAGATGTGCGCAGAGATGTGTGTGTGATGTGAGCAGAGATGTGTGTGTGATGTGAGCAGAGATGTGTGTGTGATGTGAGCAGAGATGTGTGTGTGATGTGAGCAGAGATGTGTGTGTGATGTGCGCAGAGATGTGTGTGTGATGTGCGCAGAGATGTGTGTGATGTGCGCAGAGATGTGTGTGAGATGTGAGCAGAGATGTGTGTGTGATGTGAGCAGAGATGTGTGTGTGATGTGAGCAGAGATGTGTGTGTGATGTGCGCAGAGATGTGTGTGTGATGTGAGCAGAGATGTGTGTGATGTGCGCAGCGATGTGTGTGTGATGTGAGCAGAGATGTGTGTGTGATGTGAACAGAGATGTGTGTGTGATGAGTGCAGAGATGTGTGTGTGATGTGAGCAGAGATGTGTGTGTGATGAGTGCAGAGATGTGTGTGATGTGAGCAGAGATGTGTGTGTGATGTGTGCAGAGATGTGTGTGTGATGTGAGCAGAGATGTGTGTGTGATGTGAGCAGAGATGTGTGTGTGATGTGAGCAGAGATGTGTGTGTGATGTGCGCAGAGATGTGTGTGTGATGTGAGCAGAGATGTGTGTGATGTGAGCAGAGATGTGTGTGTGTGTGTGTGTGTGTGTGTGTGTGTGTGATGAGTGCAGAGATGTGTGTGTGATGTGCGCAGAGATGTGTGTGTGATGTGCACAGAGATGTGTGTGTGATGAGCAGAGATGTGTGTGTGTGTGTGTGTGTGTGTGTGTGTGTGTGTGTGATGAGTGCAGAGATGTGTGTGATGATGTGAGCAGAGATGTGTGTGATGATGTGAGCAGCGATGTGTGTGTGATGTGAGCAGAGATGTGTGTGTGATGTGAGCAGCGATGTGTGTGTGATGTGAGCAGAGATGTGTGTGTGTGTGTGATGAGTGCAGAGATGTGTGTGTGATGAGCATAGAGATGTGTGTGTGTGTGTGTGTGTGTGATGTGAGCAGCGATGTGTGTGTGATGTGAGCAGAGATGTGTGTGTGTGTGTGTGTGTGTGTGTGTGTGTGATGAGTGCAGAGATGTGTGTGTGATGTGAGCAGAGATGTGTGTGATGTGAGCAAAAATGTGTGTGTGTGTGTGATGAGTGCAGAGATGTGTGTGATGTGAGCAAAAATGTGTGTGTGATGTGCACAGAGATGTGTGTGTGATGAGTGCAGAGATGTGTGTGTGATGTGAGCAGAGATGTGTGTGTGATGTGCACAGAGATGTGTGTGTGATGAGTGCAGAGATGTGTGTGTGATGAGTGCAGAAATGTGTGTGTGATGTGCACAGAGATGTGTGTGTGATGTGAGCAGAGATGTGTGTGTGATGTGAGCAGAGATGTGTGTGTGATGTGCGCAGAGATGTGTGTGATGTGAGCAGAGATGTGTGTGTGATGAGTGCAGAGATGTGTGTGTGATGTGCGCAGAGATGTGTGTGTGTGTGATGTGCACAGAGATGTGTGTGTGATGTGAGCAGAGATGTGTGTGTGTGTGATGAGCGCAGAGATGTGTGTGTGATGTGCGCAGAGATGTGTGTGTGTGTGTGTGATGAGTGCAGAGATGTGTGTGTGATGAGTGCAGAGATGTGTGTGTGATGTGCACAGAGATGTGTGTGTGATGTGAGCAGAGATGTGTGTGTGATGTGCGCAGAGATGTGTGTGTGATGTGCGCAGAGATGTGTGTGTGATGTGCGCAGAGATGTGTGTGTGATGTGCGCAGAGATGTGTGTGATGATGTGAGCAGAGATGTGTGTGTGATGTGCGCAGAGATGTGTGTGTGATGTGCGCAGAGATGTGTGTGTGATGTGTGCAGAGATGTGTGTGATATGCGCAGAGATGTGTGTGTGATGTGCGCAGAGATGTGTGTGTGATGTGCGCAGAGATGTGTGTGTGATGTGCGCAGAGATGTGTGTGTGATGTGTGTGTGATGTGAGCAGAGATGTGTGTGTGTGTGTGATGTGCACAGAGATGTGTGTGTGATGTGAGCAGAGATGTGTGTGTGATGTGCACAGAGATGTGTGTGTGATGTGCGCAGAGATGTGTGTGTGATGTGCGCAGAGATGTGTGTGTGATGTGCACAGAGATGTGTGTGTGATGTGTGTGTGATGTGAGCAGAGATGTGTGTGTGTGTGTGATGTGCACAGAGATGTGTGTGTGATGTGCGCAGAGATGTGTGTGTGATGTGAGCAGAGATGTGTGTGTGTGTGTGATGTGAGCAGAGATGTGTGTGTGATGTGCACAGAGATGTGTGTGTGATGTGCGCAGAGATGTGTGTGTGATGTGCGCAGAGATGTGTGTGTGATGTGCGCAGAGATGTGTGTGTGATGTGTGTGTGATGTGAGCAGAGATGTGTGTGTGTGTGTGATGTGCACAGAGATGTGTGTGTGATGTGAGCAGAGATGTGTGTGTGATGTGCGCAGAGATGTGTGTGATGTGCGCAGAGATGTGTGTGATGTGCGCAGAGATGTGTGTGTGATGTGAGCAGAGATGTGTGTGTGTTGTGCGCAGAGATGTGTGTGTGATGTGCGCAGAGATGTGTGTGATGTGCGCAGAGATGTGTGTGTGATGTGCGCAGAGATGTGTGTGTGATGTGAGCAAAAATGTGTGTGTGTGTGTGATGAGTGCAGAGATGTGTGTGTGATGTGAGCAGATATGTGTGTGTGATGTGAGCAAAAATTTGTGTGTGTGTGTGTGTGATGAGTGCAGAGATGTGTGTGTGATGTGAGCAAAAATGTGTGTGTGTGTGTGTGATGAGTGCAGAGATGTGTGTGTGATGTGAGCAGAGATGTGTGTGTGTGTGTGTGTGATGAGTGCAGAGATGTGTGTGTGTGTGTGTGATGAGTGCAGAGATGTGTGTGTGATGTGAGCAGAGATGTGTGTGTGATGAGTGCAGAGATGTGTGTGTGATGAGTGCAGAGATGTGTGTGTGATGTGCACAGAGATGTGTGTGTGATGTGAGCAGAGATGTGTGTGTGATGTGAGCAGAGATGTGTGTGTGATGTGCGCAGAGATGTGTGTGTGATGTGCGCAGAGATGTGTGTGTGATGTGCGCAGAGATGTGTGTGTGATGTGCGCAGAGATGTGTGTGTGATGTGTGCAGAGATGTGTGTGTGATGTGAGCAGAGATGTGTGTGTGATGTGTGCAGAGATGTGTGTGTGATGTGAGCAGAGATGTGTGTGTGATGTGCACAGAGATGTGTGTGTGATGTGAGCAGAGATGTGTGTGTGATGTGTGCAGAGATGTGTGTGTGATGTGTGCAGAGATGTGTGTGTGATGTGCGCAGAGATGTGTGTGTGATGTGCGCAGAGATGTGTGTGTGATGTGCGCAGAGATGTGTGTGTGATGTGAGCAGAGATGTGTGTGTGATGTGTGTGTGATGTGAACAGAGATGTGTGTGTGATGTGAGCAGAGATGTGTGTGTGATGTGAGCAGAGATGTGTGTGATGTGAGCAGAGATGTGTGTGTGTGATGTGAGCAGAGATGTGTGTGTGTGATGTGAGCAGAGATGTGTGTGTGATGTGCGCAGAGATGTGTGTGTGATGTGTGCAGAGATGTGTGTGATGTGCGCAGAGATGTGTGTGAGATGTGAGCAGAGATGTGTGTGTGATGTGCACAGAGATGTGTGTGTGATGTGTGCAGAGATGTGTGTGATGTGCGCAGAGATGTGTGTGAGATGTGAGCAGAGATGTGTGTGTGATGTGCACAGAGATGTGTGTGTGATGTGAGCAGAGATGTGTGTGTGATGTGCACAGAGATGTGTGTGTGATGTGAGCAGAGATGTGTGTGTGTGATGTGCACAGAGATGTGTGTGTGATGTGAGCAGAGATGTGTGTGTGATGTGCACAGAGATGTGTGTGTGATGTGAGCAGAGATGTGTGTGTGATGTGCACAGAGATGTGTGTGTGATGTGCACAGAGATGTGTGTGTGATGTGAGCAGAGATGTGTGTGTGATGTGCACAGAGATGTGTGTGTGATGTGAGCAGAGATGTGTGTGTGATGTGAGCAGAGATGTGTGTGTGATGTGCGCAGAGATGTGTGTGTGATGTGCGCAGAGATGTGTGTGTGATGTGAGCAGAGATGTGTGTGTGATGTGAGCAAAGATGTGTGTGTGATGTGCGCAGAGATGTGTGTGTGATGTGCGCAGATATGTGTGTGTGATGTGAGCAGAGATGTGTGTGTGATGTGCGAGATATGTGTGTGTGATGTGCGCAGAGATGTGTGTGTGATGTGCGCAGAGATGTGTGTGTGATGTGAGCAGAGATGTGTGTGTGATGTGAGCAGAGATGTGTGTGTGATGTGCACAGAGATGTGTGTGTGATGTGAGCAGATGTGTGTGATGTGAGCAGAGATGTGTGTGTGATGTGCGCAGAGATGTGTGTGTGATGTGCACAGAGATGTGTGTGTGATGTGAGCAGATGTGTGTGATGTGAGCAGAGATGTGTGTGTGATGTGCACAGAGATGTGTGTGTGATGTGAGCAGAGATGTGTGTGTGATGTGAGCAGAGATGTGTGTGTGATGTGAGCAGAGATGTGTGTGAGATGTGAGCAGAGATGTGTGTGTGTGATGTGAGCAGAGATGTGTGTGTGATGTGAGCAGAGATGTGTGTGTGATGTGAGCAGAGATGTGTGTGTGATGTGAGCAGAGATGTGTGTGTGATGTGAGCAGAGATGTGTGTGTGTGATGTGAGCAGAGATGTGTGTGTGATGTGAGCAGAGATGTGTGTGTGATGTGAGCAGAGATGTGTGTGAGATGTGAGCAGAGATGTGTGTGTGAGATGTGAGCAGAGATGTGTGTGTGTGATGTGAGCAGAGATGTGTGTGTGATGTGAGCAGAGATGTGTGTGTGATGTGAGCAGAGATGTGTGTGTGTGATGTGTGCAGAGATGTGTGTGTGATGTGAGCAGAGATGTGTGTGTGATGTGAGTAGAGATGTGTGTGTGTGATGTGCACAGAGATGTGTGTGTGATGTGCACAGAGATGTGTGTGTGATGTGAGCAGAGATGTGTGTGTGTGTGATGTGCACAGAGATGTGTGTGTGATGTGCACAGAGATGTGTGTGTGTGATGTGCACAGAGATGTGTGTGTGTGTGATGTGCACAGAGATGTGTGTGTGATGTGAGCAGAGATGTGTGTGTGATGTGAGCAGAGATGTGTGTGTGTGATGTGCACAGAGATGTGTGTGTGATGTGAGCAGAGATGTGTGTGTGATGTGAGCAGAGATGTGTGTGTGATGTGAGTAGAGATGTGTGTGTGTGATGTGCACAGAGATGTGTGTGTGATGTGAGCAGAGATGTGTGTGTGATGTGAGCAGAGATGTGTGTGTGTGATGTGCGCAGAGATGTGTGTGTGATGTGCGCAGAGATGTGTGTGTGATGTGAGCAGAGATGTGTGTGTGATGTGAGCAGAGATGTGTGTGTGATGTGAGCAGAGATGTGTGTGTGATGAGCACAGAGATGTGTGTGTGATGTGCACAGAGATGTGTGTGTGATGTGAGCAGAGATGTGTGTGTGATGTGAGCAGAGATGTGTGTGTGTGATGTGAGCAGAGATGTGTGTGTGATGTGCGCAGAGATGTGTGTGTGATGTGAGCAGAGATGTGTGTGTGATGTGAGCAGAGATGTGTGTGTGATGTGAGCAGAGATGTGTGTGTGATGAGCACAGAGATGTGTGTGTGATGTGCACAGAGATGTGTGTGTGATGTGAGCAGAGATGTGTGTGATGATGTGAGCAGAGATGTGTGTGTGATGAGCACAGAGATGTGTGTGTGATGTGCACAGAGATGTGTGTGTGATGTGCGCAGAGATGTGTGTGATGTGAGCAGAGATGTGTGTGTGATGTGAGCAGAGATGTGTGTGTGATGTGCACAGAGATGTGTGTGTGATGTGCACAGAGATGTGTGTGTGATGTGAGCAGAGATGTGTGTGATGATGTGAGCAGAGATGTGTGTGATGATGTGAGCAGAGATGTGTGTGTGATGTGAGCAGAGATGTGTGTGATGTGCACAGAGATGTGTGTGTGATGTGCGCAGAGATGTGTGTGTGATGTGCACAGAGATGTGTGTGTGATGTGAGCAGAGATGTGTGTGATGATGTGAGCAGAGATGTGTGTGTGATGTGAGCAGAGATGTGTGTGTGATGTGCGCAGAGATGTGTGTGTGATGTGAGCAGAGATGTGTGTGATGTGCGCAGAGATGTGTGTGTGTGATGTGTGCAGAGATGTGTGTGTGATGTGAGCAGAGATGTGTGTCAGATGTGAGCAGAGATGTGTGTGTGATGTGCGCAGATATGTGTGTGTGATGTGAGCAGAGATGTGTGTGTGATGTGCGCAGATATGTGTGTGTGATGTGCGCAGAGATGTGTGTGTGATGTGAGCAGAGATGTGTGTGTGATGTGCGCAGAGATGTGTGTGTGATGTGAGCAGAGATGTGTGTGTGATGTGCGCAGATATGTGTGTGTGATGTGCGCAGAGATGTGTGTGTGATGTGAGCAGAGATGTGTGTGTGATGTGAGTAGAGATGTGTGTGTGATGTGCGCAGAGATGTGTGTGTGATGTGCGCAGAGATGTGTGTGTGATGTGCGCAGAGATGTGTGTGTGATGTGAGCAGAGATGTGTGTGTGATGTGCGCAGAGATGTGTGTGTGATGTGAGCAGAGATGTGTGTGTGATGTGCACAGAGATGTGTGTGTGATGTGAGCAGAGATGTGTGTGTGTGATGTGCACAGAGATGTGTGTGTGATGTGAGCAGAGATGTGTGTGAGATGTGCGCAGAGATGTGTGTGATGTGAGCAGAGATGTGTGTGTGATGAGCACAGAGATGTGTGTGTGATGTGAGCAGAGATGTGTGTGTGATGTGAGCAGAGATGTGTGTGTGATGTGAGCAGAGATGTGTGTGTGATGTGAGCAGAGATGTGTGTGTGATGTGCACAGAGATGTGTGTGTGATGTGCGCAGAGATGTGTGTGTGATGTGAGCAGAGATGTGTGTGATGATGTGAGCAGAGATGTGTGTGTGATGTGAGCAGAGATGTGTGTGAGATGTGAGCAGAGATGTGTGTGTGATGAGTGCAGAGATGTGTGTGTGATGTGAGCAGAGATGTGTGTGTGATGAGTGCAGAGATGTGTGTGTGATGTGAGCAGAGATGTGTGTGTGATGTGAACAGAGATGTGTGTGTGATGAGCGCAGAGATGTGTGTGTGATGTGAGCAGAGATGTGTGTGTGATGAGTGCAGAGATGTGTGTGTGATGTGAACAGAGATGTGTGTGTGATGTGCGCAGAGATGTGTGTGTGATGTGAGCAGAGATGTGTGTGTGATGTGCACAGATGTGTGTGAGATGTGAGCAGAGATGTGTGTGATGTGCGCAGAGATGTGTGTGTGATGTGCACAGAGATGTGTGTGATGTGCGCAGAGATGTGTGTGTGATGTGAGCAGAGATGTGTGTGTGATGAGTGCAGAGATGTGTGTGTGATGTGAGCAGAGATGTGTGTGTGATGAGAGCAGAGATGTGTGTGTGATGAGCAGAGATGTGTGTGTGTGATGTGAGCAGAGATGTGTGTGTGATGTGCACAGAGATGTGTGTGAGATGTGAGCAGAGATGTGTGTGATGTGCACAGAGACGTGTGTGATGTGCACAGAGATGTGTGTGTGATGAGAGCAGAGATGTGTGTGTGATGAGCAGAGATGTGTGTGTGATGTGAGCAGAGATGTGTGTGTGTGATGTGAGCAGAGATGTGTGTGTGATGTGCACAGAGATGTGTGTGAGATGTGAGCAGAGATGTGTGTGATGTGCGCAGAGATGTGTGTGTGATGTGCACAGAGATGTGTGTGTGATGAGAGCAGAGATGTGTGTGTGATGAGAGCAGAGATGTGTGTGTGATGTGAGCAGAGATGTGTGTGTGTGATGTGAGCAGAGATGTGTGTGTGATGTGCACAGAGATGTGTGTGAGATGTGAGCAGAGATGTGTGTGATGTGCGCAGAGATGTGTGTGTGATGTGCACAGAGATGTGTGTGTGATGAGAGCAGAGATGTGTGTGTGATGAGAGCAGAGATGTGTGTGTGATGTGAGCAGAGATGTGTGTGTGTGATGTGAGCAGAGATGTGTGTGTGTGATGAGAGCAGAGATGTGTGTGATGTGTGCAGAGATGTGTGTGTGATGAGAGCAGAGATGTGTGTGTGTGATGAGAGCAGAGATGTGTGTGTGATGTGAGCAGAGATGTGTGTGTGTGATGTGAGCAGAGATGTGTGTGTGATGTGCGCAGAGATGTGTGTGTGATGTGAGCAGAGATGTGTGTGATGTGAGCAGAGATGTGTGTGTGATGAGTGCAGAGATGTGTGTGTGATGTGAGCAGAGATGTGTGTGTGATGTGAACAGAGATGTGTGTGTGATGAGCGCAGAGATGTGTGTGTGATGTGAGCAGAGATGTGTGTGTGATGAGTGCAGAGATGTGTGTGTGATGTGAACAGAGATGTGTGTGATGTGAGCAGAGATGTGTGTGAGATGTGAACAGAGATGTGTGTGATGAGTGCAGAGATGTGTGTGTGATGTGAACAGAGATGTGTGTGATGTGAGCAGAGATGTGTGTGAGATGTGAACAGAGATGTGTGTGATGAGTGCAGAGATGTGTGTGTGATGTGAACAGAGATGTGTGTGATGTGAGCAGAGATGTGTGTGTGATGTGCGCAGAGATGTGTGTGTGATGTGAGCAGAGATGTGTGTGTGATGTGCGCAGAGATGTGTGTGTGATGTGAGCAGAGATGTGTGTGATGTGCACAGAGATGTGTGTGAGATGTGAGCAGAGATGTGTGTGTGATGTGCGCAGAGATGTGTGTGTGATGTGAGCAGAGATGTGTGTGATGTGCACAGAGATGTGTGTGAGATGTGAGCAGAGATGTGTGTGTGATGTGCACAGAGATGTGTGTGAGATGTGAGCAGAGATGTGTGTGTGATGTGCACAGAGATGTGTGTGTGATGTGAGCAGAGATGTGTGTGTGATGTGAGCAGAGATGTGTGTGAGATGTGCGCAGAGATGTGTGTGTGATGTGAGCAGAGATGTGTGTGAGATGTGAGCAGAGATGTGTGTGTGATGTGAGCAGAGATGTGTGTGTGATGTGAGCAGAGATGTGTGTGTGATGTGCGCAGAGATGTGTGTGTGATGTGCGCAGAGATGTGTGTGTGATGTGAGCAGAGATGTGTGTGTGTGATGTGCACAGAGATGTGTGTGTGATGTGAGCAGAGATGTGTGTGTGATGTGAGCAGAGATGTGTGTGTGATGTGAGTAGAGATGTGTGTGTGTGATGTGCGCAGAGATGTGTGTGTGATGTGAGCAGAGATGTGTGTGTGATGTGAGCAGAGATGTGTGTGTGTGATGTGCGCAGAGATGTGTGTGTGATGTGAGCAGAGATGTGTGTGTGATGTGAGCAGAGATGTGTGTGTGATGTGCGCAGAGATGTGTGTGTGATGTGCGCAGAGATGTGTGTGTGATGTGAGCAGAGATGTGTGTGTGTGATGTGCACAGAGATGTGTGTGTGATGTGAGCAGAGATGTGTGTGTGATGTGAGCAGAGATGTGTGTGTGATGTGCGCAGAGATGTGTGTGTGATGTGCGCAGAGATGTGTGTGTGATGTGAGCAGAGATGTGTGTGTGTGATGTGCACAGAGATGTGTGTGTGATGTGAGCAGAGATGTGTGTGATGATGTGAGCAGAGATGTGTGTGATGATGTGAGCAGAGATGTGTGTGTGATGTGAGCAGAGATGTGTGTGATGTGCACAGAGATGTGTGTGTGATGTGCGCAGAGATGTGTGTGTGATGTGCACAGAGATGTGTGTGTGATGTGAGCAGAGATGTGTGTGATGATGTGAGCAGAGATGTGTGTGTGATGTGAGCAGAGATGTGTGTGTGATGTGCGCAGAGATGTGTGTGTGATGTGAGCAGAGATGTGTGTGATGTGCGCAGAGATGTGTGTGTGTGATGTGTGCAGAGATGTGTGTGTGATGTGAGCAGAGATGTGTGTCAGATGTGAGCAGAGATGTGTGTGTGATGTGCGCAGATATGTGTGTGTGATGTGAGCAGAGATGTGTGTGTGATGTGCGCAGATATGTGTGTGTGATGTGCGCAGAGATGTGTGTGTGATGTGAGCAGAGATGTGTGTGTGATGTGCGCAGAGATGTGTGTGTGATGTGAGCAGAGATGTGTGTGTGATGTGCGCAGATATGTGTGTGTGATGTGCGCAGAGATGTGTGTGTGATGTGAGCAGAGATGTGTGTGTGATGTGAGTAGAGATGTGTGTGTGATGTGCGCAGAGATGTGTGTGTGATGTGCGCAGAGATGTGTGTGTGATGTGCGCAGAGATGTGTGTGTGATGTGAGCAGAGATGTGTGTGTGATGTGCGCAGAGATGTGTGTGTGATGTGAGCAGAGATGTGTGTGTGATGTGCACAGAGATGTGTGTGTGATGTGAGCAGAGATGTGTGTGTGTGATGTGCACAGAGATGTGTGTGTGATGTGAGCAGAGATGTGTGTGAGATGTGCGCAGAGATGTGTGTGATGTGAGCAGAGATGTGTGTGTGATGAGCACAGAGATGTGTGTGTGATGTGAGCAGAGATGTGTGTGTGATGTGAGCAGAGATGTGTGTGTGATGTGAGCAGAGATGTGTGTGTGATGTGAGCAGAGATGTGTGTGTGATGTGCACAGAGATGTGTGTGTGATGTGCGCAGAGATGTGTGTGTGATGTGAGCAGAGATGTGTGTGATGATGTGAGCAGAGATGTGTGTGTGATGTGAGCAGAGATGTGTGTGAGATGTGAGCAGAGATGTGTGTGTGATGAGTGCAGAGATGTGTGTGTGATGTGAGCAGAGATGTGTGTGTGATGAGTGCAGAGATGTGTGTGTGATGTGAGCAGAGATGTGTGTGTGATGTGAACAGAGATGTGTGTGTGATGAGCGCAGAGATGTGTGTGTGATGTGAGCAGAGATGTGTGTGTGATGAGTGCAGAGATGTGTGTGTGATGTGAACAGAGATGTGTGTGTGATGTGCGCAGAGATGTGTGTGTGATGTGAGCAGAGATGTGTGTGTGATGTGCACAGATGTGTGTGAGATGTGAGCAGAGATGTGTGTGATGTGCGCAGAGATGTGTGTGTGATGTGCACAGAGATGTGTGTGATGTGCGCAGAGATGTGTGTGTGATGTGAGCAGAGATGTGTGTGTGATGAGTGCAGAGATGTGTGTGTGATGTGAGCAGAGATGTGTGTGTGATGAGAGCAGAGATGTGTGTGTGATGAGCAGAGATGTGTGTGTGTGATGTGAGCAGAGATGTGTGTGTGATGTGCACAGAGATGTGTGTGAGATGTGAGCAGAGATGTGTGTGATGTGCACAGAGACGTGTGTGATGTGCACAGAGATGTGTGTGTGATGAGAGCAGAGATGTGTGTGTGATGAGCAGAGATGTGTGTGTGATGTGAGCAGAGATGTGTGTGTGTGATGTGAGCAGAGATGTGTGTGTGATGTGCACAGAGATGTGTGTGAGATGTGAGCAGAGATGTGTGTGATGTGCGCAGAGATGTGTGTGTGATGTGCACAGAGATGTGTGTGTGATGAGAGCAGAGATGTGTGTGTGATGAGAGCAGAGATGTGTGTGTGATGTGAGCAGAGATGTGTGTGTGTGATGTGAGCAGAGATGTGTGTGTGATGTGCACAGAGATGTGTGTGAGATGTGAGCAGAGATGTGTGTGATGTGCGCAGAGATGTGTGTGTGATGTGCACAGAGATGTGTGTGTGATGAGAGCAGAGATGTGTGTGTGATGAGAGCAGAGATGTGTGTGTGATGTGAGCAGAGATGTGTGTGTGTGATGTGAGCAGAGATGTGTGTGTGTGATGAGAGCAGAGATGTGTGTGATGTGTGCAGAGATGTGTGTGTGATGAGAGCAGAGATGTGTGTGTGTGATGAGAGCAGAGATGTGTGTGTGATGTGAGCAGAGATGTGTGTGTGTGATGTGAGCAGAGATGTGTGTGTGATGTGCGCAGAGATGTGTGTGTGATGTGAGCAGAGATGTGTGTGATGTGAGCAGAGATGTGTGTGTGATGAGTGCAGAGATGTGTGTGTGATGTGAGCAGAGATGTGTGTGTGATGTGAACAGAGATGTGTGTGTGATGAGCGCAGAGATGTGTGTGTGATGTGAGCAGAGATGTGTGTGTGATGAGTGCAGAGATGTGTGTGTGATGTGAACAGAGATGTGTGTGATGTGAGCAGAGATGTGTGTGAGATGTGAACAGAGATGTGTGTGATGAGTGCAGAGATGTGTGTGTGATGTGAACAGAGATGTGTGTGATGTGAGCAGAGATGTGTGTGAGATGTGAACAGAGATGTGTGTGATGAGTGCAGAGATGTGTGTGTGATGTGAACAGAGATGTGTGTGATGTGAGCAGAGATGTGTGTGTGATGTGCGCAGAGATGTGTGTGTGATGTGAGCAGAGATGTGTGTGAGATGTGAGCAGAGATGTGTGTGATGTGCGCAGAGATGTGTGTGTGATGTGAGCAGAGATGTGTGTGATGTGCACAGAGATGTGTGTGAGATGTGAGCAGAGATGTGTGTGTGATGTGCGCAGAGATGTGTGTGTGATGTGAGCAGAGATGTGTGTGATGTGCACAGAGATGTGTGTGAGATGTGAGCAGAGATGTGTGTGTGATGTGCACAGAGATGTGTGTGAGATGTGAGCAGAGATGTGTGTGTGATGTGCACAGAGATGTGTGTGTGATGTGAGCAGAGATGTGTGTGTGATGTGAGCAGAGATGTGTGTGAGATGTGCGCAGAGATGTGTGTGTGATGTGAGCAGAGATGTGTGTGAGATGTGAGCAGAGATGTGTGTGTGATGTGAGCAGAGATGTGTGTGTGATGTGAGCAGAGATGTGTGTGTGATGTGCGCAGAGATGTGTGTGTGATGTGCGCAGAGATGTGTGTGTGATGTGAGCAGAGATGTGTGTGTGTGATGTGCACAGAGATGTGTGTGTGATGTGAGCAGAGATGTGTGTGTGATGTGAGCAGAGATGTGTGTGTGATGTGAGTAGAGATGTGTGTGTGTGATGTGCGCAGAGATGTGTGTGTGATGTGAGCAGAGATGTGTGTGTGATGTGAGCAGAGATGTGTGTGTGTGATGTGCGCAGAGATGTGTGTGTGATGTGAGCAGAGATGTGTGTGTGATGTGAGCAGAGATGTGTGTGTGATGTGCGCAGAGATGTGTGTGTGATGTGCGCAGAGATGTGTGTGTGATGTGAGCAGAGATGTGTGTGTGTGATGTGCACAGAGATGTGTGTGTGATGTGAGCAGAGATGTGTGTGTGATGTGAGCAGAGATGTGTGTGTGATGTGCGCAGAGATGTGTGTGTGATGTGCGCAGAGATGTGTGTGTGATGTGAGCAGAGATGTGTGTGTGTGATGTGCACAGAGATGTGTGTGTGATGTGAGCAGAGATGTGTGTGTGTGATGTGCGCAGAGATGTGTGTGTGATGTGCGCAGAGATGTGTGTGTGATGTGAGCAGAGATGTGTGTGTGATGTGCGCAGAGATGTGTGTGTGATGTGCGCAGAGATGTGTGTGTGATGTGAGCAGAGATGTGTGTGTGTGATGTGCACAGAGATGTGTGTGTGATGTGAGCAGAGATGTGTGTGTGATGTGAGCAGAGATGTGTGTGTGATGTGAGTAGAGATGTGTGTGTGTGATGTGCGCAGAGATGTGTGTGTGATGTGAGCAGAGATGTGTGTGTGATGTGAGCAGAGATGTGTGTGTGATGTGAGCAGAGATGTGTGTGTGATGAGCACAGAGATGTGTGTGTGATGTGCACAGAGATGTGTGTGTGATGTGAGCAGAGATGTGTGTGATGATGTGAGCAGAGATGTGTGTGTGATGAGCACAGAGATGTGTGTGTGATGTGCACAGAGATGTGTGTGTGATGTGTGTGATGATGTGAGCAGAGATGTGTGTGTGATGTGAGCAGAGATGTGTGTGTGATGTGCGCAGAGATGTGTGTGATGTGAGCAGAGATGTGTGTGTGATGTGAGCAGAGATGTGTGTGATGTGAGCAGAGATGTGTGTGATGTGAGCAGAGATGTGTGTGATGTGCACAGAGATGTGTGTGTGATGTGCACAGAGATGTGTGTGTGATGTGAGCAGAGATGTGTGTGATGATGTGAGCAGAGATGTGTGTGTGATGTGAGCAGAGATGTGTGTGATGTGCGCAGAGATGTGTGTGTGATGTGCACAGAGATGTGTGTGTGATGTGAGCAGAGATGTGTGTGATGATGTGAGCAGAGATGTGTGTGTGATGTGAGCAGAGATGTGTGTGATGATGTGAGCAGAGATGTGTGTGTGATGTGAGCAGAGATGTGTGTGATGTGCACAGAGATGTGTGTGTGATGTGTGCAGAGATGTGTGTGTGATGTGAGCA
The DNA here is from genome assembly GCF_949357685.1 of Gobio gobio. NCBI lineage: Eukaryota > Metazoa > Chordata > Actinopteri > Cypriniformes > Gobionidae > Gobio > Gobio gobio. The sequence continues at coordinate 688,810 of NC_137114.1, forward strand.
GAGATGTGTGTGTGATGTGCGCAGAGATGTGTGTGTGATGTGAGCAGAGATGTGTGTGATGTGCGCAGAGATGTGTGTGTGATGTGCGCAGATATGTGTGTGTGATGTGAGCAGAGATGTGTGTGTGATGTGCGCAGATATGTGTGTGTGATGTGCGCAGAGATGTGTGTGTGATGTGAGCAGAGATGTGTGTGTGATGTGCGCAGAGATGTGTGTGTGATGTGAGCAGAGATGTGTGTGTGATGTGCGCAGATATGTGTGTGTGATGTGCGCAGAGATGTGTGTGTGATGTGAGCAGAGATGTGTGTGTGATGTGAGTAGAGATGTGTGTGTGATGTGCGCAGAGATGTGTGTGTGATGTGCGCAGAGATGTGTGTGTGATGTGCGCAGAGATGTGTGTGTGATGTGAGCAGAGATGTGTGTGTGATGTGCGCAGAGATGTGTGTGTGATGTGAGCAGAGATGTGTGTGTGATGTGCACAGAGATGTGTGTGTGATGTGAGCAGAGATGTGTGTGTGTGATGTGCACAGAGATGTGTGTGTGATGTGAGCAGAGATGTGTGTGAGATGTGCGCAGAGATGTGTGTGATGTGAGCAGAGATGTGTGTGTGATGAGCACAGAGATGTGTGTGTGATGTGAGCAGAGATGTGTGTGTGATGTGAGCAGAGATGTGTGTGTGATGTGAGCAGAGATGTGTGTGTGATGTGAGCAGAGATGTGTGTGTGATGTGCACAGAGATGTGTGTGTGATGTGCGCAGAGATGTGTGTGTGATGTGAGCAGAGATGTGTGTGATGATGTGAGCAGAGATGTGTGTGTGATGTGAGCAGAGATGTGTGTGAGATGTGAGCAGAGATGTGTGTGTGATGAGTGCAGAGATGTGTGTGTGATGTGAGCAGAGATGTGTGTGTGATGAGTGCAGAGATGTGTGTGTGATGTGAGCAGAGATGTGTGTGTGATGTGAACAGAGATGTGTGTGTGATGAGCGCAGAGATGTGTGTGTGATGTGAGCAGAGATGTGTGTGTGATGAGTGCAGAGATGTGTGTGTGATGTGAACAGAGATGTGTGTGTGATGTGCGCAGAGATGTGTGTGTGATGTGAGCAGAGATGTGTGTGTGATGTGCACAGATGTGTGTGAGATGTGAGCAGAGATGTGTGTGATGTGCGCAGAGATGTGTGTGTGATGTGCACAGAGATGTGTGTGATGTGCGCAGAGATGTGTGTGTGATGTGAGCAGAGATGTGTGTGTGATGAGTGCAGAGATGTGTGTGTGATGTGAGCAGAGATGTGTGTGTGATGAGAGCAGAGATGTGTGTGTGATGAGCAGAGATGTGTGTGTGTGATGTGCACAGAGACGTGTGTGATGTGAGCAGAGATGTGTGTGATGTGCACAGAGACGTGTGTGATGTGCACAGAGATGTGTGTGTGATGAGAGCAGAGATGTGTGTGTGATGAGCAGAGATGTGTGTGTGATGTGCGCAGAGATGTGTGTGTGATGAGAGCAGAGATGTGTGTGTGATGAGAGCAGAGATGTGTGTGTGATGTGAGCAGAGATGTGTGTGTGTGATGTGAGCAGAGATGTGTGTGTGTGATGAGAGCAGAGATGTGTGTGATGTGTGCAGAGATGTGTGTGTGATGAGAGCAGAGATGTGTGTGTGTGATGAGAGCAGAGATGTGTGTGTGATGTGAGCAGAGATGTGTGTGTGTGATGTGAGCAGAGATGTGTGTGTGATGTGCACAGAGATGTGTGTGATGTGAGCAGAGATGTGTGTGAGATGTGCGCAGAGATGTGTGTGTGTGATGTGAGCAGAGATGTGTGTGTGATGTGCGCAGAGATGTGTGTGTGATGTGAGCAGAGATGTGTGTGAGATGTGAGCAGAGATGTGTGTGATGTGCGCAGAGATGTGTGTGTGATGTGAGCAGAGATGTGTGTGATGTGCACAGAGATGTGTGTGAGATGTGAGCAGAGATGTGTGTGTGATGTGCGCAGAGATGTGTGTGTGATGTGAGCAGAGATGTGTGTGATGTGCACAGAGATGTGTGTGAGATGTGAGCAGAGATGTGTGTGTGATGTGCACAGAGATGTGTGTGTGATGTGAGCAGAGATGTGTGTGTGATGTGAGCAGAGATGTGTGTGTGATGTGCACAGAGATGTGTGTGTGATGTGAGCAGAGATGTGTGTGTGATGTGAGCAGAGATGTGTGTGAGATGTGCGCAGAGATGTGTGTGTGATGTGAGCAGAGATGTGTGTGAGATGTGAGCAGAGATGTGTGTGTGATGTGAGCAGAGATGTGTGTGTGATGTGAGCAGAGATGTGTGTGTGATGTGCGCAGAGATGTGTGTGTGATGTGCGCAGAGATGTGTGTGTGATGTGCGCAGAGATGTGTGTGTGATGTGCGTTCCTTTAAAGTCGAGCCCTGTGTGTCAGTAAAGTCAAGAGTTAATCTCAAGTGTCCACTGACTGGACTAAAGAGAGAACAGAGCAATGAGAAGCGTTTTCAGTGTTTATCACCTCAACAAATCACACACCACAGAATACATCGGTTAAACACACACACACACACACACACACACACACACACTCACTCAAACCGCTGTACTCGCTAATTAAACTATTACATCCTAGCCATCCATTCACTAAACACTTTCTAGGACATTAATAACACTCTGAGCAACAATATTACTGCATATTGTGCGCTTCATCAAACTTGTGAGAAGTTTATATTGAAGGAGCACCGCGAGTCTTACCTCTCCTCAGCGCGAGCTCCCGCAGACTGAGCTGAAGACGAGGACGCGGCGGCCGCGCGGGCGCAACACATGACGTCATGACGCCAGCGCGATCGATCATTAACAACAACACTGATAAAGCCCACAACTAAATCACAACATTTCCTTACATACAATAATATAAAGGAGAGTTTAGCATCCAAGTGTGAATATAGAAACATTAGGATTTGTGCAGAATGAGAGAGGAGCAACTCTACTTTCAGTTTCACTTTAATTATAGGCTGGCATAATTCCTTTAGGCTTTAAATAAATACAGTTTCAAGGCTAATGAATGGCATTATGTTTGTTTTACATTTATATTTCAACTATCCAACTCCGACTTGGTGTGAAAGGGATGGTGAAAATGAATCCAATGTGGTTTCAAATGGATGACAGTGTTTATAGATGATATTTCACATTTAATATACATTTTAAAACACCTCTACTGTACTAAGCACACTCAACCGAACACATTCATCTAACTTTAAGATCATTTGAGCTTCATTTGCATAGAAATGGCAGTGTCCTCTGTCTACGTCTCAGCGCCCCCTATCATGTGTGGAATACTTTGCATTTCTTTCCTAGAAATCATGCCAAAGTTTCAGAGAATTGGAGTAGCATCTGCCTGTAACCGGAGGCTGCATTTTCAGGAACACAGTCCTAGGACCGCATTTCTAGGACCCTAGGCTTTTATTGACAACGCCACCTATCGAATTAGAGGACCAGCAAAGATGGATGACGATCAGAGTGTGAGTATCACGTGAATCAGTTTTTATTTTAACATTAAAACAATCGTGATGCATTTCATTGGAAAGTTAACGTAGCCGAAGTGATCGTGATTTGCTAAATAGTCTGGAATGCATCTATCTAATCATCCGGATATTAGATAGTGCTGTAAATGAATTGTTAGCACATTCGTTTAACTAAACTTGCATGAAAGCTTGTGTTGACTTAGTGACAGCACAATTGTGTCTTAAGACAACTGTATTACGTTCGTTGTGAAAGCTTGTTAGTTACTCGTTGTTTTTTTCTTCATTTTAAGAGTAAGTTAAAATAAAAGTAATGTTTTAGCTGTCACGTGCTCACAGTCAGCCTGTTTAACGTTACCACACAATACATGTGTAACGTACTGCTCCGAGACAGAGGTTGAGAATCCAAATGCAGCTTTATTTGTAAGGGGTAATCCACAATCATAGTCAAAAACAGGCAACAGGTCATACACAGGCAAGCAGTCCAAACAGGCAAACAAGGCAGGAGAGACAGGCAAACGGGTAATCCACGGAACAGGCAAGAAATCCAAAACCACAGACATGAAACCAGGAAAACACTCAGAAATCCAGTTTACAACAAAACAAGACTTTGCAGTTAAAGACAGTGTGAACATGGTTTATATAGGCTGGTGTAATGGGGTAATGAGGTGATGAGACACAGGTGCAAACAATGAGTGCTGATGAGTCCGGGCAAAGGATTATGGGTAATGTAGTTTATGATGAAGTGACAAGTCCGGGGTGGAGTGACAGTGACAACATGACATGTTAAGGGTACGTCTCTTCATTTTGGCATGGTTTTATAATGTTGATTGAGACATATGACATTTTTAAAGTCAGGCATAACAGTTAAAATAGCACGTGTTAGATTGTGTCATGTATTGTGTGCTGTACTCTATATGAAGTGCTTTCAAGGACACAGCTCAGGGCAGGCAGAAGTATAACAAAAGATGAATTAATTGGTCAAGTCCTAGACTTAGCCCTAATTTATGTCTATTTATTTATATAAAATGAACTTGTTGAAAAGAGGGAGAGCATCCAGTTGGTAGGTAGTGCTGCTGCATACTTCACAATGTGTGCTTTAAATATTTAAAGGACAGGAAAAGTCATATTATTGTAGAAATACAAGTTATTTCTATTCAGATTTCTTGCATCTTTCTCTATAAATGTATTTTTCTTGGTTCAGGTGCGCTTTATTGACATGAATGTTTCAAGAACCTGTTCACCCAAATCTTTGAACAGTATGCAATAACAGTAATATGAACATTATGTGGTATGAAGATTGATATAATTTTGTATTGTAAATAATGTGTGTGCTTAAATTTGAAATTAAAAATTAGAGAGTTGAACAAGTTCAACTCAATGTTCTTATTTCATTCACTTCTCTATCTTTCTCTCTCTTAGGAGTCAGTGAAGACGTTGTCCATGAAGTTCTTCCTATGTGGTTCACGTCATGAACAAATTTGTTTTTGTGTGTGTTCAAATTAAACTGTTGCAATATATTATTTTATAAAATATACACAATCTTAAATCTACCCCCAGAGTCATCCTTGTGTATTCCCTCTGTACTTGAAAATGTGATTGACTGAAAAGGCTAAACCATTCCTTGTTTATTTTACTTGATGAGTTATTCAATTATGCAACTTGGACCCAATAATTACTACTCAACATTCCTAGAAACCAGATTTAATTGCAATAAAGAAAGCAGTATTTGGGTGTAATAAACCTTTAAAAATCTCAACAAAAAATGGTTTAAAATACTGCCTTGGTGGCACTTGTTTCGGATCTCCAAAACTAGGGTCCTGGAAATGCGTTCCTGGGATTGCGGTTCTCCGATTCGGTAGGCGGCGGATCCTAGAAATGCGGTCCTGAAAGTGCAGCCTCCGGTATTGCAGCCGGATAATGTTGGAGAATTCAGATTAATTTTTGTTTAATTCTTTAATTCTTTTCTATTTATTTTAAATGTGTATGAGACATTTGTTTTGCAGCCAAAAAAGACATGAGAGTGGGAACTTTTCAAACATTTATTTTCAACACAGAGAACAGAATGTGTATTTCCTCTGCTCCTTCAGTGGGGATTGATTGGAGGAACGGGCACGACCCGAGGCACGACTCTGCAGACAGGAGGACGGACTCTGATGACCCGAGGACAGACTCTGCAGACAGGAGGAGAGACTCTGATGACCCGAGGACAGACTCTGATGACCCGAGGACAGACTCTGATGACCCGAGGACAGACTCTGATGACCCGAGGACAGACTCTGCAGACAGGAGGACAGACTCTGATGACCCGAGGACAGACTCTGATGACCCGAGGACAGACTCTGATGACCCGAGGACAGACTCTGATGACCCGAGGACAGACTCTGATGACCCGAGGCACGACTCTGCAGACAGGAGGACAGACTCTGATGACCCGAGGACAGACTCTGCAGACAGGAGGAGAGACTCTGATGACCCGAGGACAGACTCTGATGACCGAGGACAGACTCTGATGACCCGAGGACAGACTCTGATGACCCGAGGACAGACTCTGATGACCCGAGGACAGACTCTGATGACCGAGGACAGACTCTGATGACCCGAGGACAGACTCTGATGACCCGAGGACAGACTCTGCAGACAGGAGGAGAGACTCTGATGACCCGAGGACAGACTCTGATGACCCGAGGACAGACTCTGCAGACAGGAGGACAGACTCTGATGACCCGAGGACAGACTCTGATGACCCGAGGACAGACTCTGCAGACAGGAGGACAGACTCTGCAGACAGGAGGAGAGACTCTGCAGACAGGAGGACAGACTCTGCAGACAGGAGGACAGACTCTGCAGACAGGAGGACAGACTCTGATGACCCGAGGACAGACTCTGCAGACAGGAGGACAGACTCTGCAGACAGGAGGACAGACTCTGCAGACAGGAGGACGGACTCTGCAGACAGGAGGACAGACTCTGCAGACAGGAGGACGGACTCTGCAGACAGGAGGACAGACTCTGCAGACAGGAGGACGGACTCTCCTGCGCTCCCACACGCTGGGCCGACAGCAAACACACCCACGACCCTCGGCCTGAAGACAACAAGAGATGCACATAGTCAGCAAACACACCCACAAACGGTTCAACGAGCCCCAGTGAGAAGACGGACTCACCCAAGTGAAAGAGGTCGGGCCGAGGGCCTGGGTCAGGGCTTGGAGCTGCTTCTTCAAGTCGTCCATCTCCTTAAGGCACCTGGGGTCCTCGCAGGGGGGCCGCTCCTCCTGCCCTGCCTCCACCATCAATGCCATTTCAGTCATGAACAGCAAACGCTTTCAAATTAGCAGAATAAAAGTGCGGAACGTGTCAGGAACCGTGAGGTGCAAGTGAATGTGTGAGAGGGTGAGCTGGTGATGAGTGTGGTGCGCAAAAAAGATGTTAAATGTAAGTGAGTGACCAAGATTGTCGGGGCAGGGGCCTTTTATAGCCTTCGGGATCCAACTTCGTGTCAAATGAGTGCGAAATTGGATCAAGGAAAAGGCCGACCAATCAGCGGACGGCACATCGGATCCAACTTGGTGTGAAAGGGATGGGGAAATTGAATCCAATAGTTTCAAATGGATGACAGTGTTAATAGATGATATTTCACATTTAATATAAATTTTAAAGGTCCCATGGCATGAAAAATTCATTTTAAGAGGTTTTTTAACATTAATATGAGTTCCCCTAGCCTGTATATGGTCCCCAAGTGGCTAGCAATTTTGAAGGGTGTAAACCGAATTCTGGCTGTCTTTCTTTCTTATAATGAATGCCTCAGATACAAATAAGCTCGCGTTAACAGCAACAACTCAGTACAATAACTGTAGAGGACCCCGTCCGAATGATGGCTAGACTTTACTGATGTTTCAGGAGTTTATTGAAACCGTTTATCTCCAAAAATCACCGTAAGAGCTGAACAAAAAACAACTCTTACACACACTCTCTCTCCATAGCATTCTCAATAACAATACAGCGAAATACACAAACATACTCATTACAAATGACAGTAAACAAGCACATACACACCCATTGTCTTTTCGGGGGATGCTAAACAAACTGTAAACTTTAAATCTGCTTAAACCCACTGAATGATGAACCGAGAGCTCTCACGAGCGCTCCCTCTCCGTAGACTGCAACACCCGTCAAAATAAAAGTCCCTACTTATTTACACAGATAATACAGACCTAAAACCTATTTAAATGCACAGAAATGTAAAAAATGTACACACAAACTAATTATAAGATACATTACAATGAAGTCTGTTACAATAAAACTTCCTCCAGCTCTCCATGGTTCAAGAGTGCACAGTCAGTTTCTCTCTCTCATGCATGCAGTCAGTGCCTCGCTAAACCACGCCCCCTCCGCACCATAAGATGTGTTGGACATCGGCTGCGACTGAAGCAACTGATCGGCGAGAGTAGCAAAGGGTAACAGGCTGGGAGGAGCTGCAAACACAGACGTGAAGTCGGACACTTTCTACTTTCTGCTTCCCGCAGTGACGCTCGCGCTGTGTTTGCACACTTTATCAGCTGAAGTGAAATAAATGCAATATTTGGCAATACACAGATGTTTCAGAGACATTATTGTCATGTAATACTTTATGCACTGCTTAATACAGCGTGTGTTTGTACAAGGATAAAGTTCAACATATGAGCCTACACTATCAATGAAGTGGGGTCTATGTTTTTAATCAGTTATATTTTGATAAACATGACAATATAACATCGCGACTACATGAAAGGAGGTTTTACTGTTATAAAAAACAGATTTGTGCGCTTTAGTGGAGATGAAGGTTTTAGAATAAACACGAAGCTCTTACGAAAGCTTCAAGTCACGTGATTCGGCGTGACAGCTCGTCCTCTCGCTGCGCAGCAGCGCAAGAAGCTACAGACACTATTTTTGACATTTAACATAATATTTTGATCGAACGGGTTGTAAAAATCTGCATATTATTAGGAAAGTGAGGATTGCGTTACATAATATTTGACAGTGCCCAGGGCCCCTTAGATGTCCTGTGCCCCTGGGCAAGTGACCAGTTGCCCTAATGGTTAATCCGGCCCTGCCTCCAGCTCTCCATGGTTCAAGAGTGCACAGTCAGTTTCTCTCTCTCATGCATGCATCAGTGCCTCGCTAAACCACGCCCCCTCCACAACATAATGCTGCGTTCTATTATTTATCCGTGTCGGAGCTCCGACTAGGAAGACAGACGTTACCCAGCAACACGCACCAACACGCCCCCTTTCCTCGGATTTTGCCGCTCGGAAGTTTGGACAACCGTGAGGACACCGAGCAAGAATTCCGAATCGGAATACAAGATGGCTGCGACCTGTGTGACTTGTAAGTATGAATTGTTTTCATTGTTTTTGGACCGATTTAGTTGGTTAAATGTTCATTTGGCAAAGATGTTCAGATATCTCTATGCCTAGTAGACCTACAACAAACGTTCATTAAAAAGGGTCCTGTACCCGCCTTTTTCAAACTGGCGCAGCGCTGACTCGCGGTAGGTAACGTTAGAAAATGCATGATTTGATTTGATAACGTTAAACTAGATTATTGTTAGCTATTATTAGGCGCATAACCAAGTGTGTGTGCGGAGTGTGGAGCGCGCACTGCATGACGAGGCGCCGTCCATGTTTTTCTCCGACTCGGACGCGCAAAACATACCAGAACGCTTGAAGTGTGGAAGTGACGTCATATCCGAGGGCCGAGTCGGATCGTTGACCATAATGGAACGCACCATAAGATGTGTTGGACATCGGCTGCGACTGAAGCAACTGATCGGCGAGAGTAGCAAAGGGTAACAGGCTGGGAGGAGCTGCAAACACAGACGTGAAGTCGGACACTTTCTACTTTCTGCTTCCCGCAGTGACGCTCGCGCTGTGTTTGCACACTTTATCAGCTGAAGTGAAATAAATGCAATATTTGGCAATACACAGATGTTTCAGAGACATTATTGTCATGTAATACTTTATGCACTGCTTAATACAGCGTGTGTTTGTACAAGGATAAAGTTCAACATATAAGCCTACACTATCAATGAAGTGGGGTCTATGTTTTTAATCAGTTATATTTTGATAAACATGACAATATAACATCGCGACTACATGAAAGGAGGTTTTACTGTTATAAAAAACAGATTTGTGCGCTTTAGTGGAGATGAAGGTTTTAGAATAAACACGAAACACACGTGATCGCTGTCATGTGGTGAATCTGGCCAATCGTGGAACAGCTGTGTCGTCATCAGAGCCCCTGCAGCCTCCAGCAGCTGCTTTGGAGAAACTGCACCGGCTGTAATCGCCGGCTGCTCTCGAATCGCTCTCGCGGCACTTTGTTGACATACGTCACTGTCACGTGGCGTCGGCGCTGCCTCAAGTCGGACAAAATTTCTAACCGGCATGCACTGCTTCAAGTCAGCCGCCGATCGGTCTGCGCATCGCTGGGTGAAGTCGAACAAGCCTAAAATCTAACACTCATTTCAAATGCAAAGATGTCAGCCAATCACAACAGTGGGCGTTTTCACTGAAGTCTCACAGCAGACACGCCCCTTGAAACATTCAGCCACAGGGCAAACATCAGTATAGAAAAAAATGATGTAAAAAAATGAATTTTTTTAATGTAAAAATCATACTAACAATATAAGTACATTTTTATTATAAAATAATAGAAAAATTCCATGCCATGGGACCTTTAATATAACAGCATCATAATTGTTCCTTTACAATGATGCTGAAAAGTTTGATTTGATGTAATTACTTAAAAGTTGCCTTTTTCAAGGTGTATACACATAAATAATAGGACACGTTAACGATAAAACAAATGATCACTTTATTTAGTTTACATAGAATAGAACATATTAAAGGGTTAGTTCACCCAAAAAATGAACATGGTGTCATTTACTCACCCTCATGTTGTTCTGAACCTCTTTGAGTTTCTTTCTTCTGCTGAACACAAAGGAATATATTTGGATGGGGCTTCCTCTGTTTGAACTGTAACAGAGCCTTTGGGACAGGGATCAAAGTGTCTGTTCGTTCTTTTACAATCTTGGTCCCTGCTTTGCTGGGAATATGTTCATACTCCATCTGCAGGTGGTCAGGTGGAGGGAGGACAGTGTGTAGTGTGCAGTTAGTAGTGTACAGTGTGTAGTGTACAGTTAGTAATGTACAGTGTGTAGTGTACAGTAGGGTTGGGAACCGAGAACCGGTTCTTATGCAGAACCGAAACTGATTTTTGAAAAATACCAGAACCGCGCGAAATTCCTAAGTTTCGGTTCCGAAAACGGTTCTGGTGCAATGTGTGTGCGAAGCGCTGGAAGCGTATCCTTTCATAGCGAGTGACAGCCAGAGTTGCCAACTCCGTGATTTTCACGCTTTCCCGTTTTCCACTGTTGCCGCGGGCTGTGTTTCATGTCCGCGGGTTGAAACGATTGTGCAATTGTGCGGGTTTGTTGTGAAAACCTGGCAACCCTGGCTCACCTCATCATGAATATTAATTACGTTGCCTGCCGCTTCCAGGAGGGCAACGCAGTTCAGCACTGAAAGCCCTCGCGCTACACATTTACGGTTTTGCGTCAGATATTTTCTCGTTGACCACCAGCATAGCGAAGAGAAAGTCACAAGTATGGATTCATTTCCAAAGAATGAATGATAATGAAGCAAAATGTAACACGTGAAAAGTTAATAACATGCAAAGGAGGCTGCACTAGCAATTTGACAAAACATTTGCTACAGCACAGAGTGCCACAGGGCTTATACCAGATTTATAGTAAAAGGCCTATATATATATATATATATATATATATATATATATATATATATATATATATATATATATATATATATATATATATATATATATATATATATATATATATATATATATATATATATATATATATATATATGTGTATATATATATATATATATATATGTATATATAAATATTTGTCAACCGTTGAGTCACCATGGTTTAGGTAAGCGTTTAGGCACAATTACCTTTGTAATGCTGAATTGCAATTTATTATTTACAAGTTCACTGAATAACTGAATTACTATTAAATTAATATATAACTAATTAATAAATATAACTAATAAATATAATTTATAACTTGGTTTTATTCAGAGACAGAGAGATAAAATGTAATAAGACAATTTCAGAGGTGTTCATTTGAAAAAAAATGTGTTGCAAGAATGGCTTAATTAATACTGTAATATATGTACAGTACAGGACTTTTTTGACATTGCCAACCTGTAAATACATTTTAGAGCAAGTAATAAACACAAAATGGATTGTTTGAGTTGCGTATTGTGCCTTTTTCCTTTACCACTATATGTTTAATAATTTTAATGGAACCGGAATCGGAACCGGAATCGTTAGGCGGAACCGGAACCGGAACCGGAACCGGAAAATTTATCACGATTCCCAACCCTAGTGTACAGTGTGCAGTTAGTAGTGTACAGTGTGTAGTGTGCAGTTATAAATGTACAGTGTGTAGTGTAAAATGTCTAGTGTACAGTGTGTAGTGTGCAGTTAGTAATGTACAGTGTGTAGTGTACAGTGTGCAGTTAGTAGTGTACAGTGTGTAGTGTACAGTGTGTACAGTGTGCAGTTAGTAGAGTACAGTGTGTGGTGTGCAGTGTATAGTGTACAGTGTGTAGTGTACAGTGTACAGTGTATAGTGTACAGTTAGTAGTGTACAGTGTCTAGTGTGCAGTTAGTAATGTACAGTGTGAAGTGTAAAGTGTCTAGTGTCTAGTGTCTAGTGTACAGTGTGTAGTGTACAGTGTGTAGTGTACAGTGTGTACAGTGTGCATTTAGTAGAGTACAGTGTGCAGTGTGTAGTGTACAGTGTGTAGTGTGCAGTTAGTAATGTACAGTGTGTAGTGTAAAGTGTCTAGTGTACAGTGTGTAGTGTGCAGTTAGTAATGTACAGTGTGTAGTGTACAGTGTGCAGTTAGTAGTGTACAGTGTGTAGGGTACAGTGTATAGTGTACAGTTAGTAGTGTACAGTGTGTAGTGTGCAGTTAGTAGTGTACAGTGTGTAGTGTGCAGTTAGTAGTGTACAGTGTGTAGTGTACAGTTAGTAGTGTGCAGTATGTAGAGTTTACAGTTAGTAGTGTACAGTGTGTAGTGTGCAGTTAGTAGTGTACAATTAGTAGTGTACAGTTAGTAGTGTACAGTGTGTAGTGTGCAGTTAGTAGTGTACAGTGTGTGGTGTCCAGTTAGTAGTGTACAGTGTGTAGTGTACTGTTAGTAGTGTACAGTGTGTAGTGTGCAGTTAGTAGTGTACAGTGTGTAGTATACAGTTAGTAGTGTACAGTGTGTAGTGTGCAGTTAGTAGTGTACAGTGTGTAGTGTGCAGTTAGTAGTTTACAGTGTGCAGTTAGTAGTGTACAGTGTGTAGTGTGCAGTTAGTAGTGTACAGTGTGTAGTGTACAGCGTGTTGTATACAGTTAGTAGTTTACAGTGTGTAGTGTGCAGTTAGTAGTGTACAGCGTGTAGTGTGCAGTTAGTAGTGTACAGCGTGTAGTGTGCAATTAGTAGTGTACAGTGTGTAGAGTGCAGTTAGTAGTATACAGTGTGTAGTGTGCAGATAGTAGTGTACAGTATGTAGTGTGCAGTTAGTAGTTTACAGTGTGCAGTTAGTAGTGTACAGTGTGTAGTGTGCAGTTAGTAGTGTACAGTGTGTAGTGTACAGCGTGTTGTATACAGTTAGTAGTTTACAGTGTGTACTGTGCAGTTAGTAATGTACAGTGTGTAGAGTGCAGTTAGTAGTGTACAGTGTGCAGTTAGTAGTGTACAGTGTGTAGTGTACAGTGTGTACTGTGCAGTTAGTAATGTACAGTGTGTAGTGTACAGTGTGTTGTGTGCAGTTAGTAGTGTACAGTGTGTAGTGTGCAGTTAGTAGTGTACAGCGTGTAGTGTGCAGTTAGTAGTGTACAGCGTGTAGTGTGCAATTAGTAGTGTACAGTGTGTAGAGTGCAGTTAGTAGTATACAGTGTGTAGTGTGCAGATAGTAGTGTACAGTGTGTAGTGTGCAGTTAGTAGTGTACAATGTGTAGTGTGCAGTTAGTAGTGTACAGTTAGTAGTGTACAGTGTGTAGAGTGCAGTTAGTAGTATACAGTGTGTAGTGTGCAGTTAGTAGTATACAGTGTGTAGTGTGCAGTTAGTAGTATACAGTGTGTAGTGTGCAGATAGTAGTATACAGTGTGTAGTGTGCAGTTAGTAGTATACAGTGTGTAGTGTGCAGATAGTAGTGTACAGTGTGTAGTGTGCAGTTAGTAGTATACAGTGTGTAGTGTGCAGATAGTAGTATACAGTGTGTAGAGTGCAGTTAGTAGTATACAGTGTGTAGTGTGCAGATAGTAGTGTACAGTGTGTAGTGTGCAGTTAGTAGTGTACAATGTGTAGTGTGCAGTTAGTAGTGTACAGTTAGTAGTGTACAGTGTGTAGTGTACAGTTAGTAGTGTACAGTGTGTAGTGTGCAGCTAGTAGTGTACAGTGTGTAGTGTGCAGTTAGTAGTGTACAGTGTGTAGTGTGCAGATAGTAGTGTACAGTGTGTAGTGTGCAGTTAGTAGTGTACAGTGTGTAGTGTACAGTTAGTAGTGTACAGTGTGTAGTGTGCAGCTAGTAGTGTACAGTGTGTAGTGTGCAGTTAGTAGTGTACAGTGTGTAGTGTGCAGTTAGTAGTATACAGCGTGTAGTGTGCTGTTAGTAGTGTGCAGTTAGTAGTGTACAGTGTGCAGTTAGTAGTGTACAGTGTGTAGTGTACAGTTTGTACTGTGCAGTTAGTAATGTACAGTGTGTAGTGTGCAGTTAGTAGTGTACAGTGTGTAGTGTGCAGTTAGTAGTGTACAGTGTGTAGTGTGCAGTTAGTAGTGTACAGTGTGTAGTGTGCAGTTAGTAGTGTACAGCGTGTAGTGTGCAGTTAGTAGTGTACAGCGTGTAGTGTGCAATTAGTAGTGTACAGTGTGTAGAGTGCAGTTAGTAGTATACAGTGTGTAGTGTGCAGATAGTAGTGTAAAGTATGTAGTGTGCAGTTAGTAGTTTACAGTGTGCAGTGTGTACTGTGCAGTTAGTAATGTACAGTGTGAAGTGTACAGTGTGTAGTGTACAGTGTTTAGTGTGCAGTTAGTAATGTACAGTGTGAAGTGTACAGTGTGTAGTGTACAGTGTTTAGTGTGCAGTTAGTAGTGTACAGTGTGTAGTGTGCTCTTAGTAGTGTACAGTGTGCAGTTAGTAGTGTACAGTGTGTAGTGTACAGTGTGTAGTATGCAGTTAGTAGTGTACAGTGTGTAGTGTGCAGTTAGTAGTGTACAGTGTGTATTGTGCAGATAGTAGTGTACAGCGTGTAGTGTGCAGTTAGTAGTGTACAGCGTGTAGTGTGCAGTTAGTAGTGTACAGTGTGTATTGTGCAGATAGTAGTGTACAGTGTGTAGTGTGCAGTTAGTAGTGTACAGTGTGTATTGTGCAGATAGTAGTGTACAGCGTGTAGTGTGCAGTTAGTAGTGTACAGCGTGTAGTGTGCAATTAGTAGTGTACAGCGTGTAGTGTGCAGTTAGTAGTGTACAGCGTGTAGTGTGCAATTAGTAGTGTACAGTGTGTATTGTGCAGATAGTAGTGTACAGCGTGTAGTGTGCAATTAGTAGTGTACAGCGTGTAGTGTGCAGTTAGTAGTGTACAGCGTGTAGTGTGCAATTAGTAGTGTACAGTGTGTATTGTGCAGATAGTAGTGTACAGCGTGTAGTGTGCAGTTAGTAGTGTACAGCGTGTAGTGTGCAGTTAGTAGTGTACAGTGTGTATTGTGCAGATAGTAGTGTACAGTGTGTAGTGTGCAGTTAGTAGTGTACAGCGTGTAGTGTGCAATTAGTAGTGTACAGCGTGTAGTGTGCAGTTAGTAGTGTACAGCGTGTAGTGTGCAATTAGTAGTGTACAGCGTGTAGTGTGCAATTAGTAGTGTACAGCGTGTAGTGTGCAATTAGTAGTGTACAGCGTGTAGTGTGCAGTTAGTAGTTTACAGTGTGCAGTTAATAGTGTAGAGTGTTTAGAGTGCAGTTAGTAGTGTAGAGTGTGTAGTGTGCAGTTAGTAGTGTACAGCGAGTAGTGTCCTATTAGTAGTGCACAGTTTGTAGTGTGCAGTTAGTAGTTTACAGCGTGTAGTGTGCAGTTAGTAGTGTACAGCGTGTAGTGTGCAATTAGTAGTGTACAGTGTGTATTGTGCAGATAGTAGTGTACAGCGTGTAGTGTGCAGTTAGTAGTGTACAGCGTGTAGTGTGCAATTAGTAGTGTACAGTGTGTAGTGTGCAGTTAGTAGTGTACAGCGTGTAGTGTGCAGTTAGTAGTGTACAGTGTGTATTGTGCAGATAGTAGTGTACAGTGTGTAGTGTACAGTGTGTAGTGTGCAGTTAGTAGTGTACAGTGTGTAGTGTACAGTGTGTAGTGTGCAGTTAGTAGTGTACAGTGTGTAGTGTACAGTGTGTAGTGTGCAGTTAGTAGTGTACAGTGTGTAGTGTGCAGTTAGTAGTGTACAGTGTGTTGTGTGCAGTTAGTAGTGTACAGTGTGTAGTGTACAGTGTGTAGTGTGCAATTAGTAGTGTACAGTGTGTAGTGTGCAGTTAGTAGTGTACAGCGTGTAGTGTGCAGTTAGTAGTGTACAGTGTGTATTGTGCAGATAGTAGTGTACAGTGTGTAGTGTACAGTGTGTAGTGTGCAGTTAGTAGTGTACAGTGTGTAGTGTACAGTGTGTAGTGTGCAGTTAGTAGTGTACAGTGTGTAGTGTACAGTGTGTAGTGTGCAGTTAGTAGTGTACAGTGTGTAGTGTGCAGTTAGTAGTGTACAGTGTGTTGTGTGCAGTTAGTAGTTTACAGTGTGCAGTTAATAGTGTACAGTGTTTAGTGTACAGTGTGTAGTGTGCAATTAGTAGTGTACAGTGTGTAGTGTGCAGTTAGTAGTGTACAGCGTGTAGTGTGCAGTTAGTAGTGTACAGTGTGTATTGTGCAGATAGTAGTGTACAGTGTGTAGTGTGCAGTTAGTAGTGTACAGTGTGTAGTGTGCAGTTAGTAGTGTACAGTGTGTTGTGTGCAGTTAGTAGTGTACAGCGAGTAGTGTCCTATTAGTAGTGCACAGTTTGTAGTATGCAGTTCATAATGTATAATGTGTATATAGTAGTGTGCACTTTATAGTTTACAGTGTATATTGTATCTTTATATGTTTGATACATATTGTGTACATTACTGATAGTGATGTTACGTTCGTGAACGAATCGTTCTTTTTGAACGAATCTTTTAGGTGAACGAATCGTTCTCGTTCAAGTGGTCCACTGACTCATATTTCTCGTTCACTGAAATTCCTCCCTCCACAGCAGCATGGCGCTATTAGCAGCGCGGAGCAAGCGCATGCGCAGCTCTGTGGACTGTTTCATCCTGTCAATGACAAAACCTCGAGCCAATAGCGTTCGAGTATAAGATGTGACGGAGCATGTGGTTTGTTGAATTCAGTGAACGAATACGCCTTTTACTGACCGAGATGCTTTTGAGTCCGACTCTGAACCAAAGACTGATCTCCTTCTCGACTTGTTCGTGAACGAAACAAACCAGCTATTGAACGATACTGATAGCGAACATGTAGAGCTCGGCTTGTGTAGTTAGGCATATACGGTATGCAGCAAAGAAAGACATGTACACTTTACCATTTTAATGAAAACAGTGTAATAATGCAGGCTGATGGTTAAATTATTGTATAATTACTGATGTATTGTGTTTGTATTATTTATTTTCATTGTTGTTGTTTTATAAAATTAATACAAATTACTTCATTACGTTTGAGTCATGTCATGCAATTCTCCAAAAACTGCAAAACAAATAAAAAATGCGATATTATTGGAGTTAACGAACACGTCCATCACTGACGAGTTGCTTTTTTGAGTCTGAACGAGAGATCTCGTTCGTGAACGAACGAACTGGTACATCTGGTTCATGATCGAATTGAACCACCAACGATACTGAACGAACACGCCCATCACTGAACGAGAGAGAGAGAGATCTCGTTCGTGAACGAATTGAACGAACTGCTGCTACATCTCGTTCGTGAACGAATTGAACGAACTGCTGCTACATCTCGTTCGTGAACGAATTGAACGAACTGCTGCTTAGATCTCGTTCGTGAACGAACTGGTGGTACATCTCGTTCGTGGAAATGGATGTCGGTCATTTAGCATGTGAATCACTCTCGTTCAGCAATAAGCAGAGAGCGGATGGCTGCAAAGCGAAGTTTTAGGCTACGATTGTTTATAACTCTACGTTCGTTTACCATAATCCCAGATATATCTGAATAATATGAATGTGTAAATGTCTGACCAAACAATTAATTGTTAATCATGCAAGAAAACCTTTGTGCTTTGGTCTTCTGAACCACTTATTTTTATTTTATTTAATGATAGATGCACACATTTTAATAAAGCCAAATGATTTTTTTTGTTAGTAAATACGTTCGTTGACTTAAGAAATAACGCATAAGACACTCTTTTTGCCACCTGCTGGGATATTTATGGAATATAAAAAATGGTCACTGATCGAATCAATGAACGAATCTGAACGAATCATTTTGATGAACGAACTGAAAATGAACGAATCTCTTGAAAGAATCGAAATTTCCATCACTAATTACTGAGCAGTAGGAATTTAAAGTGGGCTATTTTACTATTTGTTCACAAACTGTAAAGGCAATTTTATCCTCAATTAAGTTTCCTGCACACATTGCTCAGGGATATAATTCTTTGCCACGTCTGTTTCAACAACGGTAAGTGAATATGAGGTTTCCCATAATGCACTTCTTTTCCTTGTTTTTCTTAGTTTGTGTAATTTTAATATAAAAAACATTATTTAAAATTTGTATTTAATATTTTTGTAAAAATAATTGATCAAATGTGTAAGTATATACCTGTTGGTAAGGGGTGAAAAGGTTTGCAAAGTTTAAATTAACATTTTAAATGTTTTTAAAAAGTTACCATAATCGTAACAAGTGTCTATTTTAGTTGGGTCTGTGCAGTACTGCAATACTGAATTACTAAAACTCTTCCTCTGTGAATGATTGGGATCATCAGTGGCAAACACAAACATGTAGTGTTTAAGCAATTAGACACTTATTTGAATGTTACATTCAACAAACATGTCTTATATACTTTGTGTGGATCTTCCCCCAACTCTCAAGAGGAGAATCCTCAGTTACCCTGGGAAAATAAGAATTTTTATGTTGTTTTACATAATCTTAACCTAATATATCCAGAATTACCACTTTAGAAATATGGAAATTAGTAGTGGGAAGTTCTGATCATTTTACTGACTCGGAATAAAGTTTACAGTCTCGTTCAGCAAAACGAACTAATCTTTTTTAGAGTCATTTCGAGTCATTTCATTCATTTCAGAAAAATATAAGTAAAATGACATGTTAAATAGCCCAACCCATCTAGTACTTATGAAAATGTTGATTACATTTGTAAAACTAAATAAAAATAAACTATAGGGTACTGCAACCAAAGCCAAATGATAAGAAACTGAAACGTTTAATTAATTGATTAGTTGTTGGGTCAGGCTATTGCAGTCTAACTCTGTTAGTTCACCTCACCTCCTGATCCGAGACATTCTTTCTTTTGCAACTTCATATTTATCACGTTTGTTCTCCGCCTCTCGTGTCTTCGAACTCCTCGAGACGTTAGTTGTCGACTCGTCTGTGTCTGACTCTGATCTGGGGCTGGACCATGAATGATTAGTTCATCTTTCGAGTCTCGAGTTCGGGTTTGAGTCTTTCGTTCTTCCTGTCAGTCCCATAGAGTCTATGCTGTCTATACTTGTCACGGTATTGAACACTAGTTCACAACCTTTTTACTAACAAATACGTAGTTATTTTTTTATTTTTTTTATATATATATATATAATTCTCAGTTAATATCAGACATAAACAAATATGGGAAATATATTGACTATTCAAGTCTAACATCACAAATTCAAGTCAATTAGACTATTACTCGTTTTGGATCACAAAGCACAAACACACACACACAAACACACATACATATATATATATATATATATATATATATATATATATATATATATATATATATATATATATATATATATATATATATATATATATACATACATATATATATATATATACATACATACATACATACATACATACATACATACATACATATATATATATATATATATATATATATATATATATATATATATATATATATATATATATATATATATATATATATATATATATATATATATATATATATATATATATATATATATATGTGTGTGTGTGTGTGTGTGTGTGTGTGTGTGTGTGTGTGTGTGTAATATGTTTTTTTATAGGTGCTATAGGCCTATAAGCTAAGTTACAAAGGTTTAGGTAACATTTTTAAACTGATTTTTATTCATTAATAACACAAGGACAAAAAAAAATAATATAACTCAATAGAGAAAAATAAAATACAGTTGATTCAAAATGAGTAATAGTCTAATTGACTTGAATTTGTGATGTTAGACTTGAATAGTCAATATATTTCCCATATTTGTATACGTCTGATATTAACTGAGAATTATATATTAAAAAAACCCCACAAACTTTCTCCTGCGATTTCACTTCGGACGGTCTTCTACAGCTCAGGCTAAATGCAAGTAAAGTACGAAACAGAAATCTGTGTATTTAGTAACTGTAAACTCTTTGTTCAGACAAAGTTTATTAATGATGGTTCTTCACAAAGGTTCTAGATTTTCTGCATAACTTCATCCATCTTTTCTGACCCTTTTCCCTCCAACCACTTTAACCTTACCTCTTGTTATGTATACCAGAGTCCTCCACGGGTCCGATTTTGAAAACCTGCATCCGACCCGTTTTCCGACAACAGCACTAAATAAAATCCGCACCTGACCCGACCCGCTTAAAATAGAACCGACACCCGACCCGCACCCGCAATAAAATCAGTTTAGCATATCACATTATAAACACACTTACAAAAATGTTTATTGCCAGCATACAGAAGTTATTACACGACCATTAACACAAGGACAACTTCTGCCGGGAGCTTAACGTGGCTTAATGTACCGTTATTAAGAGACCAAACTCAGTAAACATAATACTAATAACGTATACTATGTACAAAAAATCAGATGAGCCCAGAATATGAACGCAACGCGTATAATTACACGTTAAACGTTTTCCTACCATGGAAAACCATTATAAAAAAAACACTTAACGTGGCTTAATGTACTAAAACAGTGTTATTAAGAGACCAAACTCAGGGACCATAACACAAATACTGTTTGATAGAACTGCTTGTGCTTGGTTTTGGTACCACAGTTATCTGCGTGCTTCCTCAGCGATGAACTTCCACATTTGCGGCTATCTTTTCTTCAATTCCTCATGATCCATCTCGACCAGTGCAGGCAGGTTGTGATTCTCCTGGGAGGGCGCGCGCACCGCACGGCCACAGATAAACTGATATGGATTTGAAATTATTTTATCAACTTGGAATACAGGCAAGGCATATTTTTGTATATGCGTATTTTTAGGAACACATCTACAATATACATGCATATATTGTTTATATATAGGCCTATATTCGTTACACGTGACTGTTTAAAACCCGTGTTCAGACCCGTGTTTCTCCCTTGTCCGACCCGACCCGCACCCATATCCGACACAGTAGGATGTTTTTCACCCGTTTCAGCAATATTCGCGGGTCACCCGTCGGGTACCCGCACCCGTGCAGGACTCTGATGTATACATTGTGTATGTCATGTTTGTCGTATGTTAGTTATAGTCTTGTTCCGTGATTTAGTTATTAAAGTTTGTGCACAATATATGTTGGTCCTGACTCCGTGCCTGCAAACATATTGTCCCTTTAATGATCGATCTTGCTAATGCGCTCTAAGCGCTTAGGTAAATTCAAAGAAATAATAATTTTTCTGTGGCCATGAAAAATATCCTTTTCTAAGAATTAAATTAATAATCAATACTGAACATCCTTAGGACGAACTGATTGAATGATTGTAATGTAAATGTAGCTACATCAAGTTAATATAGTTAACTGATTCAAATATTCATAATTAATCACAATGAATAATCATAATGAGTTAAGAATAATTATTAATATTTCCCCTCAGAGCTAATTTGTTACACCCAATAGACTCAGATGTGTTGATGAACCTGGTGTCATATGTCAAGAAAATATATAGTAGATGCGCATCTATCACATCTGAAGCTTGCAATTATTTTTGCTTGTTGTATAATGTAACTATACATTTCTTGTTTTAAATGTTCTAGACTGTTCAATTACTTGTAGTAGTGGAAAGTTCAGATACATTTCCTGACTTGGATCTCTGACTGTTATTCAGCGAAATAAACAAATCTTTTTTCAAGTCATATCATTCATTTCGTTCATTTCAGCAGAATCTAATTAAAATGTTACATGCTACATTTGTCAACACATTTAGTACTTTTGGAATAAAAAAAAAACTATAAGCTAATACAGCTATGGCCAAAGCCTTTGAGAAAAGAGAAGATTAATTAATTGCTTAAGTTGGGTCTTCAGTCTATGTATGCAGTCTGTTAGTTCACCATGACAGCCTCTACATGCATCCGGAAACAGTAAAGATTAGTTCATCTCTCGAGTCTTCGGGTTTGAGTCATTCGTTCATCAAGTCCCAGCCCCATAGGCAAGGCTATGCAGTCACCGGAAACGATTAGTACATCTCCCGAGTCTTCTCGTTCCAGTCGTTTGTTCTTTTTTCACGTGACCGCTTCCCCATTCAGTATCTCACAACATATACATTACAGTCATATTATTGACTGCATGTTGTAATATATTTATTATTATAAAATCATCAGAAGATATGAGCAATAAACATTTGTTATGCCTATCCATTCTGAACAACCCAATGTGTCCAGGCTTCATATGAAAATCAATTATTATACTAGCTAAAAACTGAACTAAACAAACATAAAAAACTACTCACTTGTTTGTAAGGAATTGTGAATTAACCACAGACTGTAAAGGAATGAACTAATTTCTGTATCCAACACGGCTGTCACGTGACAAAAGAACGAGACTCGAGAGATGAAATGTTCCTGCATTCAGCCTATGGGGACTTGAACGAACAACTCAAACCTGAAGACACGAGAGATGAACTCATCTTTTCTGTTTCCGGTGACTGCATAGCCTTGCCTATGGGGCTGGGACTTGATGAACGAATGACCTGAGCGAGAAGACACGAGAGATGAACTAATCTTTTCTGTTTCCGGTGACTGCATAGCCTTGCCTATGGGGCTGGGACTTGATGAACGAATGACTCAAACCTGAAGACTCGAGAGATGAACTAATCTTTTCTGTTTCCGGTGACTGCATAGCCTTGCCTATGGGGCTGGGACTTGATGAACGAACGACTCAAACCTGAAGACTCGAGAGATGAACTAATCTTTTCTGTTTCCTGTACAGAACATATGGGATGTTGTGCATGCACAGTCAACACAAAATGAACGAATCGCTCTCTGAGACAACCCGTTGTTCTCGAGTAATATTAAAGATTTGTTCAAAATGAACAAATCGTTCATGAACGACACATCACTAATTGCTTGTCAACTTGCATATTTGTCTTCTTGTCTACTTGAATGCTTGTGTGCATGTATATATATATATTAAAGATCTATAAGAAAATGACAGTATGGATGAACATGAAATAATAAAGATCCATAAGAAAATGACAATATGGTTATGAATCAATAGATTGATAAGAAAATGACAGTATGATAACATTTAACAGTTATTTTACATTTTAATAATATTTCACAATATTACTCGCACACACACACACACACACACACACACACACACACACACACACACACACACACACACACACACACACACACACACACACACACACACACACACACACACACACACACACACACACACACACACACACACACACACACACACACACACACCTCTCCTTATGTTTTCACAGTGACAAAGATGGCCACATGTCTGCTGTGAGACAAACCCCTGCTCATCTGTTCATCCTGGAGAGAGACAACTGACTTCTTCAACCAAGATAAGTTCAACCGTTTTATATGCTAAACCAATCATTCAATTCACTGCAGTTTTTTACAATCACTTTGGCACTAATTTCAGAACCTTGACGTCATTTTTCAAAACTCTAGTCACAAAACTCAAAACGGTCATCACTTGTAACACAGGCTGTCCAATGTTCAAAACATTGCATTGTGCATTCATATCTTTGAAGAAATCTTGCACTTGCACAATCATTGGTTAAAAAATCAAATAGATAACCCCCACACAAGCAACCGATAGTTTCACTGTCTTTCTTCATACAAAATAGGTGATACATGTTTCATTATGTAACTACATGTAAAAACATCCCAGTAAAAGTACTGCAGTAGTAGAGAGAATACTGCAGACACAGTGGAATCATTGAAGAATCTGAAATATATTGATGAAAAACAATACAGTACAGTCACAACATAGGTTTATTTGAATCAAAGCTAATATAATTAGCTACGAAATAGAAAAGACAGTACTGTAAAACATCAAATTTCCGCTGGCCAATGAAATTCCGACCTCTCCTCCTTGTCTTGAAGAAGAAGAAGAAGGAGAAGAAAAAGGAGAAATGTTATTGTTTGTATGAGTCAAAATGCACCACATAAAACACATAGTACCAACACATTTTACAAACATACCTGCACAATGAGGAAACAACACGTGGAAATGAAGGATCCAATCAAGAAAGAATAAATCATTTCTACATAAAACACAAGACAATGCACAAATTAATTATGGTTGTACCACGTAATACAAAATCGAAATAAATCACTATAAAACAACACATTCGATGCCAAACGCAAATGAAAAGTTCCCTAAGGAGTTAATTGAAAGAATCCACACAAAGTAAGTATTTATGCGTTTTACACACTTTTAACTGATAATTCTCTGCCTGCTCAAAACATGCAACTCACCCACAGTCTATCTCGTTAGTTCTGCTGTGGGCGGTCCCCATTCCACGCGCTAAAAGCCATCACGCATACCTACAGATGGCGCTGTCCCCATTTATGCATCATTTAACACTTTAACATTTACACTCCGTTACACTTACACTGTCTCTTGATCTCTTACAGTGAGAAATGTCGCTACTGCTTGACAGTAAAGACACAGACAGATTGTTGCATACAAAGCACAGTGCAACATTGCACTTCAGGCAGATGATAGGAGTCTTGACTTTCTTGTCCTCCATTTAGCACATAATGCTAACTCTTCTTGCTTATAAATAGCTGAAAAAGCTCAAGTGGAGAATACGTAGCATTCATTATCAGCTGAGGTCCTGGTGGTCGTTTTGTAGCACATGAGAACAAAACCAGGTCCTCGTCTGCATTGTGCCAGCTTTCTTCATCAGAAGATGATGATGGCTGAGCACTCCTCCCTCTTTGAATGAACATCAGTGTTTCAGATTGTTCCCCTTGCGTGATGGACAGTAGGACATCAAACCAATTTAATTATGTTACACAGACCATAATATACAGTTTAGTCAGGATGAATGTTGACAAAATGTTACTGACCCTAACACTGATGACTATATTACAATCAATAGAAAGACTTTATAAGCAGGCTTTGCTTATAAAGGTATCATATAAATCGTCATTGTAACTTTTTTTTTTTTGTATTCGGCCACTAGTTGACGCTAACGAGTTTTACAGCTCTGTAATCACGCGGTGTTTGACATATCCACACCAATATGCATATCATTTGATAGATCTCCTCATGCTGAACAACCTCAAGAACCACTGCTGTCAATCAAATCGTTCATTAAATATTTGCAATTATGTCAAAAACCTACTTTTGTGAGCTAGTCCTAGGTTTTTGCCGGTTCGGAACCAAACCACTGCAGTATGATTCTCTGGACTCTACTGATCAATAGTTATCAAAAGAAATGTAACTTTATCGTTTGGGTAGCTATAACAGGCTCATTTAGAGAACGGGTGTAGCAAAACATGCTCAAAAGACTATTAATCCTGAACGAAAACACAAAAATAGGTGAACACATGCAGCATATGACTCTAAACAAGTATGAAAAATTTCATAGAGATTGGGCATTAGATGCCTCTATAACAATTAAAAAGGTGACAATGTGCCAATGCTTATAATGGCGCATTACCTTAAATTGCCATAAAGCCACCAGAGGGCAGCAGAAGACCACTCATTGGTTCATTCTGCTCACTAAGCATGTATATAAACTTTAAAAAACATTATAATAGCATTGCAAATGACATTTTGTCAATGTTTACCTATTAATTTGTTCATTTGATGTATGTTTTTACAATAATATTATATTACAAATAAAATAACGCCTGAAAATATGTTTTAAAGGGGAAAACCTGGAATAAGCAATTTGTTACCTATCATTTATTTCAAATATCTATATCTGCAACAAAATGTGCATATGAGTTAGCATGTGAAACAGACAATGAAAAACAGACATTTAAAAGGAAATAGGTTAAAATAGGTCATTTTGTCATACTATTTACTTATAATGTTCTATAATTCATATTTAGACATTATAAAGTAACTGTTATAATATTTACAATCAAATTTTCTCAAAATGAATCACTTAGTTTACATTACATTACATTTAGTAGACGCTTTTATCCAAAGCGACTTACAAATGAGTGCAATAGAAGCAACTAGGACAGTCAAGGGCAACAATATGCAAGTGCTGTAACAAGTCTCAATTAATCTAGAACAGAACACATAGGACTTTTTTTATTTTTTATAAATAGACAAACAGAAAATGAATAGGGTGATAAGTGCTATTCTTGATTGGTCAGGTGCTGCTGGAAAAGATGTGTTTTTAGATGTTTCTTGAAAATGGCTACAGACTTGGCCGCTCGAATTGAGATAGGCAGGTCATTCCACCAAGTGGAAACGGTCCAGGAAAAGGTCCGTGAGAGTGATTTAATGCCTCTTTGGGATGGCACCACAAGGCGTCGTTCATTTACAGAACGTAAGCTCCTGGTGGGTGTGTAAGTCTGAACAAGCGAGTTTAGGTATAATGGTGCAGAGCCAGTGGTTGGCTTCAATTTCTATTGAAGTATTGGTATTGACAATTGTGCCACATTACGAGTAATGTAAAACCTGAAGGAGACTTACAGTAAATATTTAGTTACCCATCATATATTATCTATCATATAACTGCACAAAAAAGCCGATGGCGGTCTTTAAAATGGTTCTTTCTATGACTTTTACATCCTAATTGATCTTAGTTGTTACGTTTGCTAAATAAAACCTCATATCTTTCATTTCTCATATCTTTTTTTAATGTGCATGTGAGTTAGCACGTTTGAAGGCATTAACTTGGAAAATGTGCCCATTAAATGAAAAACAGACATTTAAAAGGAAATAGGTTAAAATAGTCATTTTGTCATACTATTTACTTATAATGTTCTATAATTCATATTAAGACATTATAAAGTCACTGTTATAATATTTACAATCACATTTGACACACATACACTGCAACAAAATGTGTATGTGTGTGCACGTGTGCACGAGTTAACATGGAAAATGTGCCTTTTACATATTCCTTACAATTACAATTCCTGTGAGGAACCTGGGTGTGCTCTTTGATACCAATCTTTCGTTTGAAAGCCATGTTTCTAGCATCTGTAAAACTGCATTCTACCATCTTAAAAATATATCTAAATTACGGCACATGCTCTCAATGCAAAATGCTGAATAGTTAGTTCATGCGTTCATGACCTCAAGGCTAGATTATTGTAATGCTCTACTGGGTGGTTGCCCTGCTCGCTTAATAAATAAACTCCAGCTGGTCCAAAACACAGCAGCTCGAGTTCTTACTAGAACCAGGAAGTATGACCATATTAGCCCAGTTCTGTCAACACTGCACTGGCTGCCTATTAAACATCGCATACATTTTAAAATCTTGCACAAGAATCAAGTGAAAATTGATTTGCACTGCACAAGCTCACGGCGCCGGCGGGACACCATTCGCTTGTTAGCAAGTTCAAAGTCCAAAGTGCGCGAAGGCGCTGAAACTATGCTACTCGTCAGTTGCCAGGTAACCTTTTTATGCATGGAGGGATTTGAGAGTGTTTGAGAGTGGTTTAGCATGAATATCTTGTCTGACATGCTGCATGTTTTGGACGGAGTACAGCATAGCTTCCAGTTTCTCAGTAGGCTAAATGTTTTTCTATAAGTGCTATATCGTCCCCTTGGAAAGTTGTGTACATTTTGGAAGTTTTTATTTAGAAAATAAAAAGGTTCTTTCTACACAGTCGAATGGAATGCAAAAAAATGTATTTCCGCCAAATTTAATGTTTGAAAGAAATCAACATTTCTAGTTTTTAAAATAAGTCTCTTCTGCTCATCAAGGCTGCATTTATCTGATCAAAAAATACAAGAAAAAACAGTAATATTGTGAAATATTATTCCAGTGTAAAACGTTTCGGTTACTAACGTAACCTTGGTTCCCTAAGATGAGGGAACGAGTATTGTGTTTTGCTAAAACGCTATGGGGGAATTCCTTTCCTCGAGATATTGAAGCAAATTTTTATCCAAAAATACCTTTTATACGCAGTGCAGCTGCACAACTCTCAGCAGGAAGCAGCTGCGTGCTGATTGGCTGTGCCGCTGCAACTGCAGCAACCTATAGCGAGACCGTGGGGCGGGACGGACCAATCAGGTCCTTCCAAATTCCCGCCACAAGGGGCAACAGAATTTGCATAGCCAAGGGTATATAAGACCCACTCTCGCAAGGTTAGTCAGGTTAATCGACTGAAGCGACTCCTGAGCAACGCAATACTCGTTCCCTCATCTTAGAGAACCGAGGTTACGTTAGTAACCGAAACGTTCCCTTACGAGAGTACTCTCATATTGCGTTTTGCTAAAACGCTATGGGGGACCAATGCAAAACGCCGTGCTTGCTTAACGGCTCTAAAGCCGACGACACCAAACCCAGGCCAACCTAGGTGGGCCCGTATATGATATGAATAATTCAGAATGAGCCAGACCTGAGACGGGCCATAATGAGAATGAACACGATATTCGTGCAATAATAAGTATAGACCAGACATAGTCGGGTCAGGAATAATGAGTGGCCAGATAATTCGAGCCGTATAAGGAATATGCTTATGACTTATACAATATTCAACCCAGGCCGGACTTATCGAGCCTTAAGGGGTTAAATCTGTTTATACAGCAAGAAGCCCAGCTTGTAAAGCCGGAACATCTAAATTATAGAATCTGATAAAAGTGGACGGGGAGGTCCAGCCTGCCGCCGCACAGATATCATTCAGAGAAATGCCAGTAGACCAAGCCCACGAAGAGGCCATGCCTCTAGTAGAATGGGCTTTAATGCCTAAGGGGCAGCTGAGATCTTTAGACTCATAGGCCAGTGAGATAGCATCCACTATCCACCGTGCCAAGGTCTGCTTTGTAACCTCGTACCCTCGGGTGCGGCCGCCAAAGCATACGAAGAGCTGTTCAGTTTGCCTGTAAGCAGCGGAATGCTCTATGTATATTCTCAGCGCTCTGACAGGACAGAGCAAATTAGCATCTATTTCATCTAACGGTGATGAAAGTGCCGAAAGTGAAATGACCTGTGCTCTGAACGGAGTTGAAAGCACTTTAGGTACATATCCATGTCTTGGTTTGAGGATGACTTTGGAGTCGTTTGGCCCAAATTCCAGACACGATGAGCTCACAGAGAGCGTGTGCAGATCACCCACTCGCTTAACTGATGCGATCGCTAGCAGAAAAGCGTTCTTTAGTGACAGGAGCTTTAAGCTCACTGAATGCAGAGGCTCAAATGCAGAGCTCTTCATGGCATCCAGGACCGTGGACAGGTCCCATATAGGGACTGAAGGGGGGCGAGGTGGGTGAAGCCTTCTAGCCCCCTTAAGGAAGCGAACAATGAGATTGTTCTTTCCTAGTGACAGTCCATTCACTTGAATGTGATACGCTGCTATAGCAGCCACATAAACTTTGAGCGTGGAGGGGGAGCGACCCGCGTCCAGAAGCTCTTGTAAAAATGTAAGCACCTCTGACACTGCACAATCATGTGGGGTCAGACTTCGCGCTTTACACCAGTCTGAAAAGACTGACCATTTGCCTGAATAGAGCCGCCTAGTCGTGGGGGCTCTAGCTTCAGTAATAGTATTCATTACGCTTTCAGAAAGGTTCTCATGTACCCGTTGATGGGCCAAACATGAAGCGCCCATAGATCGGGACGGGGATGCCAGATCTGCCGTTCCGCCTGCATGAGGAGGTCTCTCCTCAGCGGGATCGGCCACGGAGCTGTATCTGACATCTGACTCAGCAGTGAGAACCAAGGTTGATTTCTCCAAAGCGGGGCTATTAAAAGCACAGCGCATTTGCTCTCCCTGATCCTCTCTATGACCTCAGGTAACATTGAGATTGGGGGAAAAGCATAAAGAGGAAGGTTGGGCCATTCGTGGGCCAACACATCTTTGTGCTTGGAGAAATATATTCGGCATTGAGCATTGTCTTGTGAGGCGAAAAGATCCACTTTTGCCTCTCCAAACTTGCCCCAAATTGTCTGAATTATATTTGGGTGAAGAGACCACTCTGCTGGGGACACTTTGCCCCTGGACAGCATGTCCGGACCCAAATTCAGAATGCCTGGCACGTGAGTCGCTCTCAGCGAGCTCATATTGTGCTCTGCCCATATTAGGGCTTCTTCCGCCATTGAGTGCAGATCGATAGATCTCAGACCGCCTTGGCGATTTATATAGGCTACCACCGACCTGCTGTCCGTTCGGATCAGGACATGGTGGTGTTTTATGTACGGAAGGAAAGCTCTTAGCGATATCGTGACCGCTTTCATCTCTAGACAGTTTATATGAAGGCTCTTCTCCGAGTCTGACCAGAGACCGGAGATCGGCCTGCCCTCGTGAAGGGCTCCCCAACCTAGGTTGGATGCATCTGTCGAGATAACTTTCCACTTCGTAACAGTGCCCAAACTCATGCCCGTCTTGTACCAGACAGGATTTTTCCAAGGAGCCAGAGCTAACACACAGCTGTGGCCTACCTTGATTCGTAATCGGCCCGAAAGCCATGCGTGAGCTGGAATGCGGCGATTCAGCCAGCGCTGTAGGGGGCGCATGTGCAACAGACCCAGTCTGAGAACTGGCGCCGCCGAGGCCATGAGACCCAACATCCTCTGAAAGTGTTTGAGAGGAATGTGTGCACCGGACCTGAGGGAAACCGCTCGGTTCCGAACAGAGAGCGTGCGCTGTGCCGTCAGCCGCGCGCTCATTTGCAGTGAGTCCATACCGTTCCCAGAAACGAAACTTTCTGTGTTGGAGAGAATAAACTCTTTGCCACGTTGATTCTGAGTCCCAAGCATTGTAAATGGTTGAGAAGCCAAGATCTGTGGTTTAATAACTGTATCTCTGACTGAGCTATTATGAGCCAGTCGTCGAGATAGTTGAGAATTCTCATTCCCCGAAGCCTCAGCGGGGTTAGCGCCGCTTCCATGCACTTTGTAAACGTGCGGGGGGCTAGAGATAGACCAAAAGGTAGCACCTTGTATTGGTATGCTTTCCCCTCGAAGGCGAATCTCAAGAATGGCCTTTGATGGGGAGCTATTTGTATGTGGAAATAGGCATCCTCTAGATCCACAGTGAAAAACCAATCTCCCGGGCGAATGTGCGCGAGGATTTGTTTCATTCTCAACATTCTGAACGGGCGCTTCATAAGGGCTTTGATCAGATGTCTGAGATCTAGGATGGGTCTGAGACCACCGTCCTTTTTTGGTACAAGGAAGTAACGGCTGTAAAAGCCTGACTCGCTCTGTGAGGGGTGTACGGCTTCTACCGCTCCCTTTATTAACAGTTTTGATATCTCGGTTCGAAGCACGTGACTTTTGTCGCTTCTCACCGTTGTCTCTTCCACAGCGCGAAAGCGCGGTGGTCTGCGAGCGAACTGTAGCGAGTAACCTCGTTCTATTATGTCCAACACCCATTTCGAAATGCCGGGAATGGCCCGCCTGGCCTCGGCCTTCGAAGCCAGGGGCTGAATTAATCTGTGGGGCGAGTCGCTGAGTAACAGGGACTCGGTGGCCCGATAACCTTGCGCTAAGTTGCCGCTTATGAGGGAAATGTTTCCCGCCGCCTGAGTGCAGGGGGCTGGGGGGCATAGAGTATTGGTGCTTGTGTACAGGCGAGCGCGTTTGAGTGCGGGCTCGTTGACTGTGAGAATAATGTTTCCAGCCACCTGAGTGCAGGGGGCTGGGGAACATGGGGGAGTGCTTGAGTGTAGGGGTACATGCTTTAATGCTGGCACACTGCCTACAGAGAAAAAGCTCTTTTTGTGACTCATATGGGTCGCCATGAAAACGGCGTTTGTGTACAGGCGAGCGCGCTTGCTTGCGGGCTCGTTTTCTGTGAATGTGGCGTTCCCAGCCGCCTTGAAGGGAGCTGGGGAACGTTTTTAGAATAGAGCGAGGCGGTGCACCGGCCGAAGCGGGCACTATCCGCCTTCTCTTCATACCTCTGGCTAGGACGGCTTCGGAGGCTCAGGTTTCGACACATTGCTGGGTCGTGGACCTCGACGCTCCGGCGGTCTGCTGCGGCTCGTAGAGCGGGAACGCTGACCAGGCTTGGAAGCCGCGTGAGGCTGGCGAGCTGAAGGCGGCGCCTTGGTGGGCTGGGCTGGTCCGGCTTTAGCGTGACGGCTAGCGGAGGAGCTGGAACGCTTAGGCAGGAAATGTCGCATTGCCTGCGAAGCCTTCTGTGCTTTAGTGAAGCGCTCCGTGAACCCAACCACGGCGGGACCAAATAATCCTGAAGGCGAAATGGGCGCGTCCAGGAAAGTGGTCTTGTCCGCGTCCTTCATCTCGGTTAAGTTAAGCCACAAATGGCGCTCCAACACCGTCAGGCTGGCCATACATCTGCCGATCGCCTGAGCATTGGCCTTGGTGGCGCGCAGGGCCAAGTCAGTGGCGCCGCGCAGATCCTTCAGAGCCTCGTTGTCAGGAACAGACTCATCCAGGGAACGGAGGAGTTTGGCCTGGAAGACTTGAAGCACCGCCATAGAGTGTAGCGCTGACGCCGCCTGGTCGTCCACGGCCTTGGTGAGCAAGCGCATAAGCTCAGCGTCGACTGAGGTTATAACGCTGCTAGCCGTCCGCGTCGAAGTGGCGTGCTCCGAGGCGGCATCCGACCACCCGCTTCCGGATGCAGCAAGGGAAAGGCTGTCATCCTCTTCCTCCTCCGGTCCGCCGAAGGAAACATCAGCAGCCACCATGCGAGGGGAGCTGTGCTGTTCCTCGACGAACAACACGGGCGATGGCGAGGCACGCGGGGACATGCCCGGCGTGTGCTCGTCAGAGCGCTCCGGTGGCCTCTGGTCGCGACGTTTTTTCTTCCGTGGCTCGAGAGGCTGGGAGCAGGGGACGGGATCCGAGTCGAAGCTGGCGAGCCGAGCCCGAAGGGTCTGCAGCGTCAGTTCGTCGCACTCCGGGCAGCCGCCCTGGTTGAGTGCAGCCTGCGTGTGGTCTCGTCCGAGACATGACACGCAGATGATGTGCCGATCCTTGTCCGCGATAAAACCTCTGCACGAGGCGCAGGAACGAGACATTTGAAACAACGTCTCGGCTCTTTTTGAATGTGTAAAACACAGTAAGGTATTGAAAGGATATAGTGCCGGATGGCGCAGCTGGAAGGCAGGCTGAAGGCGGAGAATCCGACGTCCTCAGGCTGCGTGTTCCGCTGGGTGCGTGTCGACGGCAGGCTTCGATCCAGAGCTCAACGTTTGCAAGTCGCTGAAGAAGAATTAATCTGACTAACCTTGCGAGAGTGGGTCTTATATACCCTTGGCTATGCAAATTCTTATCATAAGGGCTTGGGCCGGCCCTGGGTCAGCCGGAACCGGGAACACTTCCCATAACACCTGATGTACTCGTTACATCATCAGAAGAATGGCATCTACGCTAATGATAGTCTCTCTGTTTTATCCCGAGGTTTACTGCAGTCAGCCGGATCCGGGCCGGATCCAGTTCAGATGGTGGACCTGCGCTCAGAGAAGACCAACACAGGACCCCGAAGTGTCTGCAGAGACCGTGATTAGACTCCCCCTGCAACTGCCTCATCGACACGGCATCTCAATAAACCCGTCTCCGGCGTGATGACTCCGATTGTTCGAATATTACAATTTAATAATACTTAAATCGATATGTCATCCTCAATAAACCCGTCTCAGGCGTGTTGCCTCTGATCCTTCGAATATTCCAATCTATTATGACCTCTGACCTGTAAAGTTTCCAGAATAACAATCATACACTGTTTGTTAATTGGCCAGAGGAGAACTGGCACCCCGACTGAGTCTGGTTTCTCCCAAGGTTTATATTTCTCCATTAGGTCACCTGATGGGGTTTTGGTTTCCTTGCCACTGTTTCCTCTGGCTTGGCGTGCTCAGTTGGGGACACTCAATTGTTCTAAATTTTTCAACTAAATATCGAAATAAATCGAATTATTAAACTAAATTAACCTAAATTATAAACTAAATTACTGATCTAATTACTGATCTAAAGCGCACATTCTCACTGTATGATAATTGAAATGAACTGATGATATCATCGTTTTCTCCAGAACGGCTAGACGGCTGAATAAAATTATGCTGCATTATTTTCCTGTTTAACACAACACTGTAAAGCTGCTTTGAAACAATCTGCATTGTTAAAAGTGCTATATAAATAAAGTTGACTTGTCTTGACTTGACAATTACAAAACCAGCAGAGGGCAGCAGAAGACCACTCATTTGCTCATTCTGCTCGCTAATATAGTTATATATCATTTTTAAACTGTATAAAATCATTATAACAATGCTACAAATCACATTTTGTCAAAATTTAGCACTTCATTTGTTTATTTGAGGTATGTTTTTGCAATAATATTATATCACATTTTACAATAAGACCTGAAAAAGATGTTTTAAAGGGGGAAACCCTGGAATAAGCAATTTATTACCCATCATTTATTTCAAATATCTATATTTGCAACAAAATGTGTGTGTGAGCATGTTTGAAAGCATTAACTTGGAAAATGGGCCATTAAATAAAATAAAAAACATTCTCAGCTGCCACCTGCTTAAAATAGTCATTTTGTCATTCTACTCACTGATGTTTTTTTAAAATTCATATTTAGCCATTATAAAATCACTATTATAATGTTTACAATCACATTTTGTCAAAATTATTCATATCAAATGTCTAAATCTGTATCTGCAACAAAATGTGGATGTGTGTAAGCATGTTTTAAGGAGTTAATATGGAAATCATTCCATACAATTGCCAAAAAGCAACCAGAGGGCAGCAGAAGACCACTCATTGGCTTATCCTCCTTACTAATATTGTTCAATCATATTTAAGCTTTATTAAATCATTATAATAACATTACAAACCACATTTTGTTGACGTTAAGTACTTCAGTTGTTCATTTGAGGTATGTGTGTGCAATAATATTACATTACATGTACAATGCTACCTGTAAATTATGTTTTAAAGGGAAAACCTGGGATAAGTAATTTATTACCTATAATTTATTTCAAATATCTATATTTGCAACAACATGTGTATGATCAATTTTAAAGGAGTTACCATGGAAAATGTGCCTTGAAACAAACACACTTTTGAAATGAAAGTGAGTTCTTTGCTGCCACCTGCTGGTAAAAAAAACCAATCATTTTATCACAGTGCTCACTAATATTTTTCTATAATTCATATTCAGACATTACAAAATAACTATTATAACATTTACAATCACATTTTCTCAAAATTAATCACTTAATTTACATTACATTTAGTCATTTAGCAGACGCTTTTATCCAAAGCAACTTACAAATGAGTGCAATAGAAGCAACTAGGACAGTCAAGGGCAACAATATGCAAGTGCTGTAACAAGTCTCAATTAATCTAGAACAGAACACATAGGACTTTTTTTATTTTTTATAAACAGACAAACAGAAAATGAATAGGGTGATAAGTGCTATTCTTGATTGGTCAGGTGCTGCTGGAAAAGATGTGTTTTTAGATGTTTCTTGAAAATGGCTACAGACTTGGCCGCTCGAATTGAGATAGGCAGGTCATTCCACCAAGTGGAAACGGTCCAGGAAAAGGTCCGTGAGAGTGATTTCATGCCTCTTTGGGATGGCACCACAAGGCGTCGTTCATTTACAGAACGTAAGCTCCTGGTGGGTGTGTAAGTCTGAACAAGCGAGTTTAGGTATAATGGTGCAGAGCCAGTGGTTGGCTTCAATTTCTATTGAAGTATTGGTATTGACAATTGTGCCACATTAATGTAATGTAAAACCTGAAGGAGACTTACAGTAAATATTTAGTTACCCATCATATATTATCTATCATATAACTGCACAAAAAAGCCTATGGCGGTCTTTAAAATGGTTCTTTCTATGACTTTTACATCCTAATTGATCTTAGTTGTTACGTTTGCTAAATAAAACCTCATATCTTTCTATGCATGTGTGCCATGAATGCCTTAAATGCTTGAACCCCGCTCAAATGCTGCTTGCAGCTTTAATTATTATTATTATTATTATTATTATTATTATTATTATTATTATCAATGTTGAAAACAGTTGAGCATGGTATGCAATTCACACCTGGCCAGGGTCTGCTGGAGGATGAAACCTGATTGGTTTGAATAAACTCAGGTAAATAGCCTGTCTGCTCTGAAATGCTTGCAACATTAGTTCTAAAGTATCACGTGGAGACCAACGTTTGCTTGTTATTCTGTGAATTTACAACAGTTATTTTTTTAGATTTATCTCTGCTTGTGACCGTAAAATAATCTAATCTGGAGATCATCAGTTGCTTGTGATTGCGAAAAACTTCCAAGTTATTTTTCAGTATTATCTGGAGATAATCTTTTGTTTGTGACCAGTCACTTCAGTGAATAACCGCGACCCGTACACACACACACACACACACACACACACACACACACACACACACACACACACACACACACACACACACACACGTCCAAGAAAGGAATGTTATATTTGTATTACTTGGTCGGCCCTAGGTGAATATAACCGCGAACCGCACACACACACACACACACACACACAAACACACACTTGGTCGACCCGATCAGTGAATTTAACCGAACACTCACACACACACACACACACACTTTGCGAGCACTGGCGTTACAAGTCCGAGTCTGATCACGAATGAAGCAATAACATCTTCTCCAGCCTGTGGCCGCGTGCTAAGGTATGTAATCAATAGATATCAAACGATCTGTAACAATGCAATACTATCACATATAAAAACATGTTTTACTCACATTAGTGTGTTGCACCATTCCTGTCGGATCCAATATAGAAGGCACAGCATTGTGTTTTAAGCTCAATATGTCTGCAGTCTCGACCTCTATCTTGTTTACAATCAATTCCGCGGTGAAATGAAGCGAACAAACTTGCAATGTCTTTACCATTTGAGCTGGGACTTAATTAAAAATAAAGTTTAACCACTCATTCCTAATAGTAGAATCAGAAGGAAGCTTATGCAGAGACTGTGTTCTTCCACAACCAGGCACAGCACAATATATTACTCTCTTCGTCATGTTTATAGCATGGTAGCGCGATCCGTCCGTTTAGCTCCACGAGTTGGTGGGCGGGGCTACAGAATCAGACGTACATATTTATCTGTTGAGGCGTCCTGTGATGTCAGTGGTCAACATATTTCTGAGAGCTCTCGTTTTCTGGGCCTGGTGTCAATAAAACCTTTTCTTTGACTAACAAGGTCAGCTCTTTTCAGCTCTGAAACGTACAGGATATTCTTATATCACAATTAACTTTTAGATATCAAAGGCTCAAGGGAAAGTTGATTTCTCAGTTCATCACCCCTATAAATCGCATACAGTCCATAAACCAAATTATGTCCTCATAAACCATGAATAAACACACAAAAATGTTGTAAAACTGATTGATCTCAATGGTTTATTTAGGATAAAAAATGTTCTCCACGTTTAAGGATGTCAGAGCTATCAGGCGCTCTCAACGCAATAGCTGCGCACGCTCATCATTCTTTAGCACCGCCCACACGACACGCCTCCAGCCGCTCGTTTTTTCCAGAAAGACTCGGTACAACTTATCTTTCTTTTATAAATATAATAAAACTAAACTTTTATATATTCACACAGCGTCTCGTTCCCTACTCAGGGAACTATGGTTACATACGTAACCGAGACGTTCCCTTTCAAGGGAACTCGAGCTGTGCCACCACTGTGGGAACGACAATACCCATACGAGCCAGATGCCCGTCTGTCATTCTGGCTACGTAAAAAGCACCCTAGCTCCAGGAGTGGCATTGAGGTCTAGTTCATAGAACCTCACAAAAGTGTGGAGCGAGGACCACCCCACCGCATTACAGACTTCTTGCAGGGATGCCCCTGATAACAATGCTTTAGAAGCTGCCATACTCCTAGTAGAGTGGGCCCGTACAGCCAAAGGTGAAGGCTGACCGGCCGCCTCATAAGCAAGTGTGATGGCCTCGACCACCCACTTGCTCATTCTCTGCTTGGATGCCAGGCCCCCTCTCGAGGGTGGCCCAAAACACACAAAAAGTTGTTCAGTTTTCCTCCACAGGGCAGCCCTGTGGACATAAGCATCTAACGCCCGAACCGGGCAGAGCAGATTGAGTGTTTTCTGGTCTGACTTCAGAAAGGGAGGAGGACAAAAGGCCTGCAGTATCACAGGTTCCACAACATTAGTAGGGACCTTGGGAATATATCCCGGTCTGGGAAATAAGAAAGCCTTAACCATGCCGGGCGCAAATTCCAAGCACGAGGGTGCCACAAACAAAGCTTGAATGTCTCCAATTCTTCTAAGAGACGAGATAGCGAGCAAAAATAATGCTTTTAAGGTGAGAATCTTCTCAGGGACCTCTTCAATTGTCTCTGATGATGCGAATAGATCGACATCCGCTCTACCGAAGTTCTCCCACAGGAGCTCCACCACCTCGGTGTTTCCACATCACCAAGGCACGAAGGCATCACCGCATGAACTTGATGATGCGTAAAGGATTTCCCCTCGGAGAAAACCCCTTGGTCATGAGCCACCAATGCAACGATCTCATGTACAACAGGCCGCAAGGAATCACGTTGGGCGCCGCTGCCATCAGACCCAACAGTCTCTGATATATACAAATAAATATAAGCTATAATTTGCTAGTTAGTTCACATGCATTATTTTACACACTACCAATAACAGTTTGAAATAATTAAGACATTTAATAATTAAGACTAATGTTTTTGAAAGGAAAAGGCTGAATTTATTTTATTAAAAATACAGTAAAAACACAAAATTAAGAAATATGAATACAATTTCTAATATCTGTTGTGAATATATAGTGAAATGTTTTTTATTCCTGTGATCAAAGCTGAATTTGTCCTCATTACTCCAGTCTTCAGTGTCACATGACCCTGCAGAAATCATTCTCATATACTGTATTTTTCATTTAAAAAAAACTTCAGGACCAATATCATTTTTAAACTTGAATTTTTTTAAGCCCTATTTCATAAGATGACAGATGTCAAGCTCCTGAAAGGACATATAACCACTAGAAAGGCAGTATAAAATAGTCCACGTTCTGCACTACATACTAAGTCTTAGACCATAGCATTGCTTATATGGACTGATTTTATGGTAGGTATTGAACCTTAGTGCATAGTGCTTTTAAATTTAGGTAGGGCAAATCCATACGGAAATGGTACCAGAGTAATTTAGTGTAAATAAGATGCACTTTTATGATGGATGGAGGCACTTTTATGATGGATAGATGCACTTTTATGATGGATAGATGCCTTTTTATGATGGACGGATGCACTTTTATGATGGATGGATGCACTTTTATGATGGATGGATGCACTTTTATGATGGACGGATGCACTTTTATGATGGACGGATGCCCTTTTATGATGGATAGATGCACTTTTATGACTTTTATGCGCAACCAGATGGAACAGTCATTTGCGGATGATCAAGTCGGTGCTGAAAATTTTTGAAAAGGACACACTGTGGCAAAACAGGCTGACATCGCAGCACTAGACGTAAAAGGAGAAGTCGAACGATACCTCGCAATGCCAAGAGTGAACCCCGATGTTGACGTCCTTAGCTTCTGGAAGGACAACTCCATTATTCTCCCTCAACTTTCACAAATGGCAAGACGAATATTTAGCATCTCCAGCGGCTTGGCCAGCACAGAAAGGGTGTTTTCTATTGCCGGCCTGATGTCCAGCACGAATCGCATGTGCTTGACACCTGCCACTCTGCAAAAGCGTGTTTTTCTGAAAGTGAACGCAGCATTGGATATATAGTTTTGATGATTACAAATTCAACCAACCAACCTTTTTGCCGTTCAGATAATTCAGCTACAGTTCTTAATGTTAATGCCTAAAAGTAGGCAATAGTCAATTTTTTTTTCTGTTGGAATTTTAACTCATTTTAGTTTGGTGATTTATTATAGGAGAAATATGGCAAAGTCACTTCGATGTGCTACACTTCCTGCTGCCAGCAGGTGACGCTTTGACTATAACTGAATATTGGCGTGTAGATGTCTTCAGGCCAGCTCTTTTATCAAACATGTGAAGTTTAAGACAGATCAGACATTGTATGCCTGAGTAACAACAATTTCCTGTTTTGTGGCATTAATCGCATATATTAGCACTGAACCAAGTGTTGCATGATTTAACGTGTTTTTAGCATCTTTGGTACTTCGTGGCATATTTAAATGTGTTTCCGGGAGTGAATACAGTGTAAAGCATGCCATTTCCTGTTGCCAGCAGGTGGCGCTATAACTCTACAAAAAAAGCCCTCTCTACAAAAAAATTTTGCAGAGAAAATTCCAAATATCTAATTTCCTGTTGGGGTTTCAGATTTTGCTTCCAGGGACTTTTTTTTTAGGTATTGGACGTGTGTACCGAATTTCATACTTGTACGTGAAACGTAATGCGAATGACGCTTAATTGAAATTTTGCAGGTGGCGCCATCGAGCCATTTTGCCACGCCTAATTCTGAAACCCATATCAGATGTAGATTTCCACCACTTCTGATGCGTGTGCAAAGTTTCATTTCGAGCATGTTTAGGCCCTCAAAAATGCGATTAATTTCGGAGAAGAAGAATAGACAGAGCAAATCCAATAGCGTCCTCACACCATCGGTGCTCAGGCCCTAATAAGACTTAATTTTTTTTACAGTAATACCATATTGATATTCTGAATGAAAAAAAATCAAAGAAACTAGATGTAACCAAACACCTACACAACTGAACACATACACATTACCATCCATTCAAAAGAAAAACGTAGGAATAATTTTGTACTCAAATGTAAAAATGAACAATGTAACATAAACTGCAGTGAATTAAACCTTGTTTATACCCGACTCGTCCACACGAGCGTGCCTGAGGCCCCATTTCGCTTTTTTTTTTTACTTTTCGCGCGGCTCTGCAGCCGAAGATGCACGAGTTCTGGGCGAATCTAGCCGAGCATGACGTCCCATCAAACCGGCACCTAGTTTGCACAAACCAATTAGTTGCTTATATTTACAAAATTAGCCTACAAAAGCATAAATAAGCTCTTTTATTGAAAATAAAGATCCATGTTTAATAAAATGTTCATGAAACTAAATGAAAATGTTTAGTGAAATTAGGAAATATTTAAGAGATCGTTAATTTAGTTGTATACATGTGTGCATACATTTTGTTCTCATGTCACAAGTAATAATATCAAGGTTTACTGAGTTTGACACGATTCTTTTGTAGTGTGGTTTTTGGTGAAGTGTATTAAAATAAATATCATCACCTGTGTAGCTACATTCTTCTACTTCTTCTCTCACTGCTGTTTCCTGATGGTTTATAGAACAATTACTCCGAGTCGCCCTCTGTCGTTTCACAGAATAGTACAACGTTTGGGGATTGTCAAAGTGTGTGTGTTGGATGAAAACCTTTGCTAGGGGAAAGAATTGTGTTTTGGTAGTTTTAGTGCATTTTGAGTGTGAAATTATCTGCTGTGCCGAGCTGAAAGTTTGTAAGGAGAACTGTGTGAAGAGTTTTGAAAAAGTGACCTAAGTATTGAGAAATGGGTCCTAGCAATTGTATATAAAAAATGTTTTAATAAAAAACACTGTAAATGGCAAGAGGCATCCTGCACATCAAAAACAGGCAAAGCAACAAATTAATATTATTCAACATATCCTAGCTTTTTACAGAAAATATTCAGATGTAACCCCCTTTGTAACTGTAACTGTAATTTAATTACACATTTTTTCTCAGTAACTGTAACTGATTACAGTTACATTTATTTTGTAATTAAATTACATAATCTAGTTACATGTAACTAGTTATTTCCCAACACTTCTAAGTATATATGAGTAGACTCGTCCCCTCTGTCATAATCAAGGAGTCGAGGGTCTGTCCACATAAACCTCTCTTGTCCACTTGTGGAACACTTCAAACTGGCGACAGGGATTGCCCCGAGGGGAAGTGCTTAGGGAGGTTTGTGAGTGTGTTGCTAATTTTGGAACTACAGACTACTCTTACTATTTCTGCCATATAAAGATATTGTAAAAGTAGTAATGCTAGTTAATATTTCTGCATGTCTACAAGCAAAGCGGAATGCACCAAACATCTACCCAAAGTACTTTGGGCAAGCTCCAGTAGCAAACCTGAGCATGAACCTTTTTATAGGCTTGTTTGAGATGAGCGAAATCTGCGCAGAACCGATCACCGGTGATCAGCGCGAGATGAATTCCGGTTAGAAAAGTGTCCGAGGTCGGTCCGCCTTGCTCTGATGTCATGTTGACGTATGTCAAAAAACTCTCGCGAGTGAAAGGCGGATGTGTCGGATTCTGCAGTCGAGCGCATTTGCTCTCCACCGACTGCGCGGAGCAAAAGCATGATGGGAAACGACTTGCTGACGACACAGCTTAATGCTTATTGGTTTAAACAACCGTGATGTATGGTTCTTTTTTTTAAATGTTTGATTTTAAAACTCTGAGATCATGTTTTTATGTGTGAATATTCCCAAACTCTCTAACAAAGGCGATCTCTCTGTAGGTTATTTGATTGTTGTCATATTTAAAAAAAAAATAATAATATATATATATATATATATAAAAACATGTATGTAGGCCTAATTAAAGTAAAAATGATTGATAAACACGTCTTTCGAATGGAAATAAATAACAAAAACTTTGGGTGTCTTGTTCATAATATTTATTTTCATATAAAAGTAACAGAACTTAAATTACATCCAGTTTATCAGCAACAAAGCGCACGAGTGTAAATCCCGCGATATCCGCCTTTGATCTCGCAGGTGTCTGATCCACTACGAGAAGAGAGAACTGTCCGTCTTGCCTGCACTTTTTTCACTCCTCCCCTCACTGCAGCCGCCTAGTCTCAGCTGAATTTCAGGCGAGGCGAGGTGCATCTCAAACAAGCCTTATTTGTCTTCAATATGACAAATCTGACTAATTGGAGTCAATATAGGCCTACATCACATGCGGATCATTTTGATGATAATAGGCTTGTTTGAGATGAGCAAAATCTGCGCAGAACCGATCACCGGTGATCAGCGCGAGATGCATTCCGGTTAGAAAAGTGTCCGAGGGCGGTCCGCCTTGCTCTGATGTCATGCCGACGTATGTCAAAAAACTCTCGCGAGTGAAAGGCGGATGTGTCGGAATCTGCAGTCGAGCGCAGCTGCTCTCAACCGACTGCGCTGAGCAAAAGCATGATGGGAAACGACTTGCTGACGACACAGCTTAATGCTTATTGGTTTAAACAACCGTGATATATGGTTCTTTTTAAAAATGTTTGATTTTAAAACTCTGATATCATGTTTTTAGGTGTGAATATTCCCAAACTCTCTAAAAAAGGCGATCTCTCTGTGGGTTATGTGATTGTTGTCATATTTATACATATATATATATATATATATAGGCTATACACAAACATGTATGTAGGCCTAATTAAAGTAAAAATGATTGATAAACACGTCTTTCGAATGGAAATAAATAACAAAAACTTTGGGTGTCTTGTTCATTATATTTATTTTCATATAAAAGGAACAGAACTTAAATTACATCCAGTTTATCAGAAAAAAAGCGCACGAGTGTGAATCCCACGATATCCGCCTTTGATCTCGCAGGTG
The DNA here is from genome assembly GCF_949357685.1 of Gobio gobio. Classification (NCBI taxonomy): domain Eukaryota; kingdom Metazoa; phylum Chordata; class Actinopteri; order Cypriniformes; family Gobionidae; genus Gobio; species Gobio gobio. The sequence continues at coordinate 732,664 of NC_137114.1, forward strand.
TCTGATCCACTACGAGAAGAGAGAACTGTCCGGCTTGCCTGCACTTTTTTCACTCCTCCCCTCACTGCAGCCGCCTAGTCTCGGCTGTACTGCAGGCGAGGCGAGGCGCATCTCAAACAAGCCTAATTTTCTGGTAGCGTAAGCTCCCATTTGGGCAAGTCTGGAGAATCATGACTGTTAATGAAGAGGGAGGGATTATTGTTAATTAGCCAAAATCTGTAGAATACAAAAAGACCAAAGGGCATCATCTCAACAGTGTGAGTAGCTGTTGAACAATGGCAGGAAGCTGGTGTGCTGTTCAATCGCTGGCACTTTGTGTGTGGTTTTGTGCTTTTTGTCATGCTGTTCCACAGTGGAGTAATCTGCCCCAGAATCCTCAAGCTCTGATGTTAAAGCAACCTGACCAGCGGGTTCAACAACAAGCTAGTCAACAGTTTCCTCTGAAGGTTCAACAACAAGCTAGTCAACAGTTTCCTCAGAAGGTTCAACAACAAGCTAGTCAACAGTTTCCTCTGAAGGTTCAACATCTAGCTAGTCAACAGTTTCCTCTGAAGGTTCAACATCTAGCTAGTCAACAGTTTCCTCTGAAGGTTCAACATCTAGCTAGTCAACAGTTTCCTCAGAAGGTTCAACAACAAGCTAGTCAACAGTTTCCTCTGAAGGTTCAACATCTAGCTAGTCAACAGTTTCCTCAGAAGGTTCAACAACAAGCTAGTCAACAGTTTCCTCTGAAGGTTCAACATCTAGCTAGTCAACAGTTTCCTCAGCAGGTTCAACAACAAGCTAGTCAACAGTTTCCTCTGAAGGTTCAACAACAAGCTAGTCAACAGTTTCCTCTGAAGGTTCAACAACAAGCTAGTCATCAGTTTCCTCAGCAGATTCAGTCAAAGCAGCCAGTGGTGCAGGCAGAGCCCCTTGACAAATGTGCTGTAGCTGATTATGAGCAGATCCAATGTGGCCCACCTGGTATCAGTGGTGCTGAGTGTGAAGCTATCAACTGCTGCTTTAATGGACAGCAGTGTTTCTATGGGAAGGCAGGTAAGGGTGAGTCAATGTAAAGGTGTTCATGTTAAACCGCTCCTCAGTAATAACCTGCTCTTGTACCTTGTTCCAGTGACTGTCCAGTGTATAAGAGATGGTCAGTTTGTGGTAGTGGTGGCTAGAGATGTTACCCTACCTCGCTTGAGCCTGGATTCAGTCCATCTACTGGGTGGAAATGACCCACCTTGCAGTCCTGTGGGATCCACGCCTTCCTTTGCTATATACCAGTTCCCTGTCAATGCATGTGGCACAAGCATGATGGTGAGTAGCTGCTTGTGGTTCGGTTCTGCATGGCTTAGACTGGCCTGGATGCCAACAGTTACTATTTGCAGGAGGACGGTGGATATGTGGTGTATGAGAACCGAATGACCTCCTCGTATGAAGTGGGTGTCGGACCACTTGGGTCCATCACAAGGGACAGCCATTTTGAGTAGGGTTTTTATTTTTTTGAGAAAAATGAATCCTTGACAGGCTACAAACTCACTATTTGTTGTCTAGGCTTCTCTTCCAGTGTAGGTACTCTGCTACTTCTGTGGAAGCTCTGGTTGTGGAGGTCAACACTGTTCCTGCACCTCCACCAGTAGCGGCTTCTGGACCCCTCAGGGTGGAGCTTAGACTGGCAAATGGTCAATGTGTCACCAAAGGCTGTGCAGAAGGTAAGTGTCTGTCCAAGTATGCATAAGTATTTTCTTTAAACTCCAGGTTGCAGCAGGTTCTGGTTAAACGCTGGTGTTCTTCCTCAGGGGATGAGGCATACACGTCCTACTACAGTGATGCTGATTATCCCGTCACAAAAGTCCTGCGGGAGCCTGTGTATGTTGAGGTGCGCATTTTGGAGAGGACCGACCCCAACGTTGTCCTAATGCTGGGACGTTGCTGGGCGACATCAACCCCCAGTCCACTCAGTCTACCCCAGTGGGACCTTCTGGTCGATGGGTGAGTAATGCCAGTCTTTATCCATCTAATGTGCTGTAAGGCACTTCTGACTGCCTCTTTACCTTTCAGATGCCCTTACCAGGATGACCGTTACCTGACCACATTGGTTCCGGTGGCTGGATCTTCTGGTCTTCAGTTCCCACCCCACTACAAGCGCTTTGTTGTGAAGATGTTCACATTTGTGGATCCAGCATCACTGGCTCCTCTACAGGAAACCGTATGCTTTGCAGCCTTACCTGAATCCTTAATATTAGGTGTTTTTATTTCTGTGGCTTATCCCTTTCCCCCCCTCTGTTAGATCTTCATCCACTGTAGTACAGCAGTGTGCCATCCCTCTTCTGGCTCCTGTGAGCAAAGCTGCTCTAGGAAAAGTGAGTGCTTGTTGTAAACTGACTTCAGGAAACATGAGAATTTGATTTTTAAATGCCTCACGATTCTACCATTTCTTTTCCAGGAAGAGATGCTAACGTCAAGACCCTCTCTAGTGGGCAAACTGTGGTGTCTAGTGGAGAAGTTAACCTGGTCATGTGACTTTAGTAGTTTTAATAAACTTAACTCAACTGTCTCTTTGGTATTGATCTTTCATGACTGTTCTCAGTTTGACTTATTGGGCTACACTACTAAACCAGAGTTCCCTTTTTTGCTTCAAGGTTATGCTTGACTTGAACTAAACAAGCCAAGTTTCTGCCCAAACCTGACCTATTTGCCACGTTCCAGTTGCTAACCTGGGTCCCTGTTCTTAATGGAATCTGTTTTGGTCTCTACTTGTGGCTTTATGGCTGGACTAACATAACTGCTTGTATTGATATTCAAGCATGCCAAGTCCCTCTGTATGTTGGTAATGCTATTTGAAAGCCCCCTGAAGTCATGCAAGTATAGCATTGCATCTGCAATGAAATCAGTATCAACCTGCATTGTCATTTTTAATCCCAAATTGTGACCAGCCTTTTTTTCTTTAGGCTAGCCCCAATGTTTATTGAAAAGTAGACTGGTGCTTTAATAAAAGCTGGTTTAGTCCCTTATCTGGTGTATCTCACCTGAGTTGCTGTCTGAGGGCTTGTTTACACCTGGTACTAAAGTGTTTATCAGTCCAATCACAAGTGGACTGTTAAATACAGGCGTAAATGCGGTCGAATGTTTTAAAACTTGTCCCTTTTGACTTTTAACCTTCACTCATGAAAGGGGACTTTTATAAACAGTTTTCAGAGTGACATTAACTGGTCTAAACCATGTCGCTTCTGTAGATTTGGACAATAAGCTACTGTGTTTAACTGTCTGTGCTTATTGCACCATTAAAAACAGAACGTGGAAAGCAATTTGACTAGTATCAATGCTGTCAAGGAAATGCATCCCATTTGAATTATATTTAACTGGTTTGAAGAGCTAATTGTTGGTGTATTAGGTTTGTGAAATAAACATTTCAAAATGGGGTCTATTATATTTGTCCATTTTAGTGTCCCATCATTAACAAATCTTAGTCCTGTTAACTCTTCTTGCTCTTTGTATCACACATTTTTCCTAGAAACATTTTGGCGGAAAATTTGAGAAAACGTAGGTCTGTGGCCAGTTGCATAAACTGATGTTAAAGAATAAGAAGCTGAGGGCAAGTGGACAAAAATGAATGACTGTTTCAATTTACTTTTTCATGCCCTTCCCTCACTATCTTCCCTCTGTGTCGTTGATTTTGTACCAGGAGATTTTTTTGTAGGTATTGGGCTGTTACATGTGTGTACTGAATTTCATACCTGTGCGTGAAACGTAGCAGGAGGGGCACTTCGATGAAATGTTGCAGGTGGCGCTATCGAGCCATTTTGCCATGCCTAATTCTGAAACTCATGTAGATGTCTTCAGGCCAGGACTCTTATCAAACATCTGAAGTTTGGGGCAGATCGGACATTGTATGCCCGACTTACAACAGCTTCCTGTGTCATGGCGAACCATCGAACTTTGTGAGGCCGCCACTGACACAACCTTCAGGGTAAACTCAAGATCTTCGCTGTGCAAATATGACGTTGATCTGATTAAATCTCTAGGAGAATCTCTGCAGAGAATCCAGTAGATGGCGACGACACTTTGCAAAGAAACACTACGTGCCTATAGACTAAACACGCAATATGCATGCGCATGATGTCACAGTTTTCACAAATTCATGTTTTTGTAGTTTACATGGAGACAATAATGGTATCATTTTCAAAAACTTTGAAACCCTGTTTTTAAAAGTTTGCATTTTCAAGGCCCACAAAGCACTGTTGTTGTGTAAATGAACACAATGCATTTAAAGTTTTATTTGAAAATGGTGTCATGTAAATGTCCCCTTCAATTTGTCAGATAAGAGAGACATACAAATTGTGCAGAGCTGTGGGTCCCAGAGATGTATATAAACTCTACAGGTCCAGATGAGAATCACAGGCAATCAATTAAACTAAAAGGGGATGAGCCACCTTCATTCAAAGCTGAACAAAATGGCAAAGCCAAGCACTGGTGGGTGTTGTGGCATTTGTGTCAAAGTTTGCTAGGATGGAGCTTTTGAAAGGTGTGTTAGTGGTGGTTGGGATTGTTGTGTTTGATCTGCCTGATGCATGGGGAAGTTTGATGCACAGTCAAAGTCCAAGAAGCATGGGGCCAAAATCAGATCCAGATTTCAGAAGTCCTGCCTTTTCTGCTCCAGAGCTCTGGAATCCTTTGCAAGTGGCTTCTCCATTTCAGAGTCCTTTGGGTCCTGCCTCCAGAGGCCTTGCACAGGAGCCTTTTGGCCTTCAGGAGAAGCAGCTCTTGCAGGGTCCAGTGAAGCCTTTGGATTGGAGGTATCCCGTCGTTCCCGAGGTGCAGAGCGAGTTGGCGGTGGACTTCCAGTTGAGGCAACCCGTGACTCCCAGCAGCGTTACGGTTCAATGCGGAGAGAACCGGGTTCTTGTAGAAGTCCAGCAGGACTTGTTTAGCAATGGTCAGTTGATCCAGCCAACTGGTCTGTCTTTAGGTGGATGTTCTGTTGTTGGTCAGGACTCTGAGTCTAGGGTGCTCATCTTTGAGTATGAATTACAGGACTGCAACAGCGTGCAGATGGTAAGAACTCCTAAATCTTAATCGGTTGTTTGTTCAAATTGAGGATCTTCAAGGACTGTCAGTTCACACTGCTGTTGTATTTGCAATGCCAGGGCAGCTGTTATAAACATTTCTTAAGTCATTTCTTGTCATTTAACTGCTTTTTGACCTGGAAAGAGTGCCTTATTCTGCAAATGTGGGGGAACGGACTGTACCTTTGCAAGTCCCATTTAGTTTGAAACCCTATGGTTGCATGCTCTGTGACTTGCAGAGGTACAGAAGTTATTTTTCTCCGTCTGGAATTTAAACTTCTGAGCCTATAGTAAGGTCAAGGTTAGTGTGGGGAGTGGTGCACAACCTGATGCGGGGCTAATTGTAACAGTTTAACTTTTCACACATGCCAGGATGATGAAGCCTAATGTATTTACTAGTTGCCATATCAACATTATTCGCAGAAACTGCACAAATTAATAACTCTTTGGATGCTCTCACTGAACATTTAACAGACGTACATTTCTTAAGTTTCTTGAAAATAAGACCAATCTGTTATTTAACAGTTGAGAGTTTTTAATGCTGCTCTAACCAGCAGAAGACACTGGATGGGTTTAAATCCCAGTTGCACAGGTGGGGCATGTTGTAACTTACAATGTGCCCCTATTAGAACTATGCTATTCTATTGAGGAACGAATGACAGTCAATGTTCAGAAGTTTGTTTTTAACTTCTGTATAACTGTTTTGCAATGTTTGTCAAACTCAAATTAGTATATTTTTAATGATTAAATGCCATTATTTTATTTGAAAGTTAATTTGGATTTTGACTTAGTTTGTCTTTATATGATTGTATCTGATTACATCACTCTGCCGTGTCAATGTGCCCCACCTATGGGGCAGGTATTAATGAAACAAACCCACTTAATTATACTAGATATGGGGGGGGGGGGGGGAAATAAATACTCTGATCCCCAAGTGGATTTACACAAACAGAGTCAAAAAGCGGTAGGTTGTGCCCCACTCTCCCCTATTCTTTTGAAGATGTCACTTTACATTGCAATTTTTAGCGTTTAACAGCAGAACTCCTAGTGAAAAGTGTATTATCCATGATACTCTTAAAGATTTGGCAAGCAAATAATTCCAAAAGAACTTTGCAGAGAACACCTTGTCCCATGAAGCACTGTGCAAGATGTAATTGCGTTGGACTCCTTTTAATATTCCTTGGCTCTCAAAGTGTGCAATGCATATTTTTATGACTCTTGTATGAACTTTCACCGAAAGTGATCTGTGATCCATAATCTCTAGTCTAACACTTGTTTGTGCTCCGGTGCTTTTTTTAGATGACATTTGAGTTTCTATCATGGGCAAGCTGTCATTTTCTTGATTTGTTAAATTGTGACTGTATATAACTTAAAGCCGCCTTGTGACTTGTTAGAACATTGTCATTTGCTAATGCAGGCAGGGATTTTCAATCCTGGTCCTAGGGGATCCACTTATCAGCGCATTCTGGCTATGTTCAGACTGTCAGTCCATATCCGACTGAACTTTAGCAAGTGACTGGCCAAAAATCACATTCAATGTTTTTTGTTTTACAAATCGGTTTCAATATACATTCATATATTGTTTGAAATCCCATTTCTGGAAATCTGACTGCTCTAATCAGATTTGATGTGGTTCATGTGACTTTCCATCCTACGTAAAATGTAAACATCAGACGTTGCTATAGGAAACATGCTGAAAGTCACTGCAGAAACAAGGTTGTGTTGCAAAGTGCCAGATGAGCAGATGAAAATTATGTCACTGCCATAGAAACCAATGCAGATATTACAGAAAATGAAAGAGCGTCATAGATACATAAATCGGATCTGAACAGTTGCAATACACAGTGGATGTCAATATTAGATCGGATTGCAATCGGATACACAAATCGGATTTGAACTGACTGTGCAGGTAGCCAAAATGTGTCTCTCTTATTTAACACCCCCGATTCAGATCATTAGGCAAGAGCTCCATTTACTAAACTAAAAGGTTCATTGTGGAATCTTAAAGGCACTTGTCAAGGAAACACAATAAAGTGTTCCACTCACACTTGGAAAGAAAATCTAAAGGTTGGTGATGCATGTCCTTGTCTGAATTGTCTCTCGGCCGTCACGCCAGCGTGATTGGATTTTTTCTTATCAGTGCCAAAGAGACTCAAATAACTTGTTTACTCGTCGTGTCGTTTTTTTTATCATTCAGGCAAGTGTTATACATCATTATAATCTGTTAAGTTTCTTTTTTTTTTTTTGTACAGAACGCGCAGCTTTTTCTCCAACTCTAATAAAGCATGTGGCATGAGTGTGTCGCGGACCGTGCTGTAGCAACGTGGGGTGTAGCCAGGCTGTGCAGTGTTCGCAAAATAACTTCCCTTCTCTTTCTCCTTTGGTGAGTGGCTCATAGTCCATGTAGACCATCAAGTGTTAGACAGTATTCTAGGTTACTACTTGTGGAGCTTTTTTGTCCAATAATTAAAAATTCAGTTTTTTCTGAATTGAGTTGCAGGAAATTACTGGTCATCCAATGTTTTATATCAGCAATGCATTCCGTTAATCTTGTGAATTGGTACGTTTCTTCAGGGCGTGAAGAAATATAGAGCTAGATATAGAGTATCGTCAGCATAACAATGAAATTATATCTCCCAGTGGTAGCATGTACAGGGTGAAAAGCAACGGTCCTAGCACTGAGCCCTGCGGTACTCCATACTGAACTTGTGATCGGTGTGACATCTCTTCATTTACTGCTACAAACTGATAACGGTCACATTGGTATGATTTAAACCATGACAAAGCAATTCCACTAATGCCTACATCATTTTCGAGTCTATTCCAAGGAATGTTGTGGTCGATAGTATCAAATGCAGCACTAAGATCGAGTAACACTAATAGAGAGATACAGCCACGATCGGATGATAAGAGTAAATCATTTGTAACTCTGATGAGAGCAGTCTCAGTGCTATGATACGGTCTAAATCCTGACTGGAAATCTTCACAGATACCATTTCTTTCTAAAAAGGAACATAATTGTGAAGACACTGCCTTTTGAAGTATTTTGACAGAAAGGGTAGATTTGAGATTGGCCTATAATTGACTAATTCTGTAGGATGAAGTTGCATTTTTTTAATAAGTGGTTTAATAATAGCAACTTAAAAGTTTTCGGTACATATCCTAATGACAAAGATGAATTAATGATATTAAGAAGAGGATATATGACCTCTGGTAGCATCACTTTTAAGGGTCGAGCATACATGTTGTTGATTTTGATGATTTAATGATTTTAGCCAATTCTTCTTCTCCTATAGCAGTGAATGAGTGTAATTTTTCCTCAGTGACACTGCAATGCTCTGTCTGATGTGATACTGTAGTAGACGACTGCATGGTTAAAATTTTCTTCCTAATATTATCAATCTGTTAAGAAGTTCATAAAGTCATTACTGCTGTACTGTTTACAAACATCAGAAGTTGAAGCTTTATTTTTGGTTAATTTAGCTACTGTATCGAATAAATACCTAGGGTTGTTTGTTTTCTTCCAAGAGAGTCGAGAAATGAGCAGATCTAGCAGTTTTTACGGCCTTTCTGTATGCGATCATGCACTCTTTCCACGAATTACGAAAGACCTCTAGTTTTGTTTTCTTCGAGCTGCGCTCCATTTTTCTGGCTGCTGTTTTAAGGGCCCGGGTGTGCTCGTTGTACCACGGCGTTGGACTATTTTCTTTAATCTTCTTTAAGCGCAGGGGAGCAACTGTGTCTAAAGTACTGGAAAAGAGAGAGTCAATAGTTTCTGTTGCAACATCGAGTTCTTCTAAGCTATCTGGGATGCTGAGGAGATGATACTGATGAGGAAGATTATTTAAAAAGCAATCTTTAGTGGCGGCAGTGATTGTTCTGCCATTTTTGAAGCGAGGGGGCGGCTTTGCAACCTTAGCTAAATTAAGTATACATGATACTAGGTAATGATCTGAGATGTCATCGCTCTGCTGCAGAATTTCAACGGTATCAACATTTATTCCATGTGACAATATTAGGTCTAAAGTATGATCATGGTGATGAGTGGCTCCTGACACGTGTTGCCTAACTCCAATAGAGTTTAGTGTGTCTTTAAATGCTAATCCCAATGCGTCTTTTTCGTTGTCTACATGGATATTAAAATCACCAACAATTAGTACTTTATCTACGGCCAGTACTAACTCTGATAGAAAATCAGCAAATTCTTTGATAAAGTCTGTATTGTGCCCTGGTGGCCTGTATACAGTAGCTAACACAAATGTTAAACGGGTTTTACTATGTACACTACATAACGTTACATAAAGCACCAAAACTTCGAAGGATTTATATTTGAAACTAGACTTCTGAGTTATACTGAAGATATTATTATAAATTACAGCAACCCCTCCCCCTGTCACAGAATCAAATCTCCACCTGAGATGTCCGATCCATTTACTCCAACTGGCTATTAAAGATGCGATTGCGAAGCATAGTGCAGTCAATACAACAATCAGCAAGGTCGGAAAACTAGTAAAAACAGTCAGAAAAAGCACACTGAACACAGAGGAAACCGACAAATTATGTGTTCGTCCCACAACTGCATGCGCAACCAGATGGAACAGTCAGTTGCGGATGATCGAGTCGGTGCTGAAAATTTTTGAAAAGGACGCGCTGTTGCAAAACAGGCTGACATCGATCACAGATGATGGGAAAATCACATGCAATGATTTTCAACAAGCGCAAAGAAAGTCAAGTCAATGTTTCAGTCATACGCAACTGCGACACATTCATCTGCAGCACTAGACGTAAAAAGGAGAAGTCGAACGATACCTCGCAATGCCAAGAGTGAACCCCGATGTTGACGTCCTTAGCTTCTGGAAGGACAACTCCATTATTCTACCCCAACTTTCACAAATGGCAAGATGAATATTTAGCATCCCCAGCGGCTCGGCCAGCGCAGAAAGGGTATTTTCTATTGCCGGCCTGATGTCCAGCACTAATCGCATGTGCTTGACACCTGCCACTCTGCAAAAGCTTGTTTTTCTGAAAGTGAACGCAGCATTGGATATATAGTTTTGATGATTACAAATTCAACCAACCAACCTTTTTGCCATTCAGATAATTAGGCATCTTAATGTTAATGCCTAAAAGTAATATAAATACAGTTAAATACAGTTCTTAATCTTAATGCCTAAAAGTAGGCAATAGCCTACATTGAGCGTGATGCGCATGCGCAGGTTGTGATTGGAGCGTTTGTGTTGGAGCTCTGTCGCATTCATTCATAATCCTTGATTTTCTTCTTAACACTCGCTTACAAACGAATACTTTCTATTATTTACAGCGTGTGAATTGGATTGCTTTGATATCGCTACTTATATCTGAACTTCCGCTACTAGCCGTAGCCCGCTAGGATTGCACACGTGGTAACTTGTTTACACCCATTAACCACTGAAACCTACAATTCGCCATCGTAGCACATCTGCTACAATGGCGAATAACTCGGATGTGTGTCTAATGTTACCTTTGAGTGCAGGTGAGGACACGTTCGAGCTGCATTCAGTGCAGTTGGAGTTGGAGTCATTGGAGAAGCAGATTCGCGGCCTACTAGACAGACAAGCCGTGCTGAGAGAGCGACGATCAGCGCTTGAAACATCACGCGCCGATGCTCTCAAGTCAGTGGATAGTAACCTTTTGACTCCGACCTCGTCTACTCTGTGTGTTTCTCTGCACAGGACCCAAGCACCCAGGACGCGATCATCATCCCTGGTTTCATTCACTCCGGCACCGACACAGCACCATGGACCCTGGGTGTTTCCTCAGCGGAAGATGCGAGCCAGGACCAGAGCTAGGACCTCTCCGCCCCTCCCGGTCTTCGAGATCTCCATCCGGAACCGCTTCTCCCCTCTTCGCGAGATGGAACGCGACGCTGTGGTCATCGGTACTTCCATCGTCCGGCATGTCCACGCTACCTCAGGTAAAGGCAAGGTTATCACTCACTGCTTTCCTGGTGCTCGTGTTCTCGATGTCGCTGCGCAGGTTCCCGAGATCCTGAACGGTGACGAGCGCATCGGAGCTGTCGTGCTGCACGCGGGAACGAACGACACCAGGCTGCGGCAGACGGAGGTTCTGAAGAAGGACTACAGGAGTCTGGTCGAGACGGTGCGCAGAACATCGCCTGAAGCAAAGATCATCGTGTCTGGACCCTTTCCCACGTACCGACTAGGACATGAAAAGTTCAGTAGATTATTTGCTTAAATGAATGGTTAATGTCATGGTGTAATGAACAGAAGCTGCTCTTTGTAAATAATTGGAATCTGTTCTGGGAGCGACCTAGGCTCTTCCGTTCTGATGGCCTTCACCCCAGCAGAATCGGAGCGGCTCTTCTGTCGGACAACATCTCCAGGGCGTTACACACCACCATATGAGTAGTAAGTCAAAGTCCAAATCACGGTCTTTGCCGTCCTAACTTAATTGACATAAGTACCAATGTAGAACATTATATAGAAACTGTGTCTATTCCTCGTTTAGTGAGGTCAAACATTAAATCTACTGTAGGATCTAGGAAAAATCTAATTGTGATTAAACCAGAAAATCTCAATATTAGTGAACAAAAACAATTTCTAAAACTAGGTCTTCTAAACATTAGATCGCTCACACCTAAGGCGGTTATTGTAAATGAAATGGTCACAGATAATAGTTTCGATGTACTTTGCCTTACTGAAACCTGGCTTAAGCCAAATGATTATTTCGGTCTTAATGAGTCTACTCCACCAGGATACTGTTATAAGCATGAGCCCCGTCTGATTGGTCGTGGCGGCGGTGTTGCAACAATCTATAGAGATATTCTTAATGTTACTCAGAAAACAGGTCACAGGTTTAATTCATTTGAAGTACTAGTGCTAAATGTTACGCTCTTAGATGTAAGAAAGAAATCTGTATTATCTCTAGCCTTGGCTACTGTATATAGACCTCCAGGGCCCTATGCTGATTTCCTAAAAGAGTTTGCAGACTTTCTCTCAGATCTATTGGTCAACGTCGATAAAGCATTAATTGTTGGAGATTTTAACATACACGTAGATAACACAAATGATGCGTTAGGGGCTGCGTTTACAGATCTATTAAATTCCTTTGGGGTCAAGCAAAACGTCACTGGTCCCACTCATCGTCTTAATCACAAACTAGATTTAATTATATCACTTGGAACCAACCCAACCGATATAGATATTATACCGCAAAGTGATGATGTCACTGACCATTACATGGTAACTTGCATACTGCGCACTGCTGAAATCTGTCATGTTGCGCCACGTTATCGACCAGGCAGAACAATCCTTCCAACCACTATAGATAGATTCTCAAATACCTTACCTGATCTGTCTCAGCTGCACCCTGAACCCAAACAAACAGATGAACTAGAGGAAATGACTAGCAGTATGAGTACCATTTTCTCTAGTACATTAGAAATTGTTGCACCAATTAGATTAAAAAAGGTTAGAGAGAAAACTAAAGCACCATGGTACACATGGTGTGCTACACATGTTATCAAGAGAGAAACTCGTAACTTAGAGCATAAATGGAAACAAACTAATTTAGAGGTCTTTAGAATCGTGTGGAAAGATAGTATGTCACGTTATAAAAAGGCCCTAAAAGCAGCCAGGGCTGAGCATCTCCGCAAACTAATAGAAAATAACCAAAATAATCCAAGGTTTTTATTTAACACCGTGGCTAGACTAACAAATAAACAAGCATCGCCTGAGCAAAATGTTCCGTTACAGTTTAGTAGTAATGATTTTATGAATTTCTTCACTGAGAAAATAGAAAGCATCAGAAACAAAATTGTAAATATACAATCTTTAATGATGTCTTATGATTCAACCGCAATTATCGCCCCTCAAGAACTACTACACCGCTTTACAACTATAGGACAGGAAGAGCTAAATAAACTTATCATTGCATCTAAACCAACAACATGTTTATTAGATCCAATACCCACTAAACTACTGAAAGACTTGTTACCTGTAGTGGAAGAGCCTCTTCTCAATATTATTAACCCTTAATCGTCCCTCAAGTAGGGTTTACGTTTGAGTCCCTTGGGGTCAGATAGACCCCAAACTTTTACAGAGCGATTGCATAAGGAAATATAATTTTTTTACATGGAAAACCATATATCATTTTTTTTATTTACTTCTCAACTATACATTTATGCTGTGTCTTTGTGGGTATTTGGTAGTTTTTTACCTATTTACTGCACAAATACTTAACTATGTCATAAATTGGCTCATTAAAAATTATTTTTTTATGAAAAAATCACTTGAATGATGATCTTAAATAAATATAAATAGTTTTTGGACATTGCTCTGTGTTAGGGATAGAATACCGCCATCTGTAGGTTTGTGGAAAAACTTTAGGAATTATAGTTAAAGAGTGTAAGACCGCATGAATTCGCTCCAATGATCGGTAGCGAACCGCGGTGAAGGCCGCACGCGTTCAGTGTCTCAGCTGGAAGAATGGATTTGATTATTATAATATTCTTTATCTGACTCCATTTATCATAGTGGTCGCATTTAGAAGAGAATCCCAACCGATTGTTTGGTCATCTATATTTGGTAGTTAATCATACATTTGATCGTTCCGTTTTAACCCTTTGTTACAATTATAACGTTCCACATTGGAGATAGTTAATAATTACAGATTAATTCAGAAAGGATCAAAATGTAACAATTTATTAACAATCAAGTAAATGTAAAATGTCAATTACATCATAGACATAAATCTCTTCTAAAAGGAAACACAAATTCTGGTTATGGTTACACTTAAAATCGTTTCAAATAAATGTAAAACATAAACCCTTAATTATGCTCTGTAGGCCTCTGCCTAGAATGTTACCTGTGAGAGAGAGAGAGAGAAAGAGAGAGAGAGAGAGAGAGAGGGAGAGGGAGAGAGAGATAAAGAACAGCTCTCTCCAGAGAAAGCCAGAGAAACCAAAGAGAGCGAGCTACAGATGAAATTCTCTTTTATCCTCTTCCCTGAAGTCACCAAATTCAAACCTGACTCTTGTAAAACTGACCAATCAGACCAACCCGTGAGACATTTGAAAATAACCAATCAGACAAAACTTCCCCCATTGTATCAAAGGTGCGAAAACCTGTTGGCCGGCCGGCCAATCATTCTTTTGTCTTTCTAACTCAACCTGGCCCTTCTGATGGCGTTAAGGGGGAAGGGGTTGAGTCATTTTCAATATCTTGATCACGACGATGGCAGTTAACAGCAAAGCAGAGGATTTTGTTCCATTTCAAATATCTTTGATTATTTTCCACCTTACAGAAAGAGAGTGCAATGACCACATTATCCAATAGAGGTCCATAGGGAAGTTGTGCAAAAGTTAAGCTGCCTTTCATCTTTCTTTTATTTGCCCTTTTCCCTCTCTTTCTCATGATTGTTCCATGTTGCATTTGTGCTCTAGTATTTGTCCTTCATTTATGTATGGAATTTTTTCAGATTTATGCCAATTTTGTTGATTTTATTTGCCAGTTTCTATAAAAATGCTCTCTGTTGCAGTCACACGTGTGTGTGTGTGTGCGTGCGTGTGTGTATGAGACAGAAAGTTCGTTCCACTTTGTGTTTATGCTCTAGGAACAGATCTTGATATAAATGTAGACATTTTCAGATTTATACTGGATTTAGTTGATTTTTTTTTTTACAAACAATGTGAAAAAAACGCATTTTTTACATTTTCCCATTCATTGCCAAAATCCAAAAAAATGCTCCAGACACCTGTGTTTGTGTGTGTGTGTGCGTGTGAGTGAACATGCTTGTTCCATATTGCATTTGTGCTCTAGTATTAGTACTTCATTTATGTATGAAAATCTTTCAGATTTATGCCAGTTTTGTTGATTTTTATTTGCCAATTTCAATAAAAATACTCTCTGTTGCAGTCACACACACGTGTGTGTGTGTATGAGATAGAAAGTTCGTTCTACTTTGTGTTTATGCTCTAGGACCAGACCT
Organism: Gobio gobio; assembly: GCF_949357685.1. Classification (NCBI taxonomy): domain Eukaryota; kingdom Metazoa; phylum Chordata; class Actinopteri; order Cypriniformes; family Gobionidae; genus Gobio; species Gobio gobio. The sequence continues at coordinate 747,702 of NC_137114.1, forward strand.
TGATATAAATGTGGAAATTTTCAGATTTATACTGGATTTAGTAAAAAAAAATTGACAAAAAAAGTGAAAAAAAAAATGAATTTTTTACACTTTCCCATTCATTTTCAATGTGGGGTCAATCTGACCCCGAGGGACTTAAACGGTAAACGTTTTTTTACACACCTTTAGAACAACCAAATCAAGCCCAGATTTTTTGTGCATGTTTAGATAGATTATTTAGGAAAAGTCACAGAGTCTCATGGCCCTGAGATAAAGGGAACACTTTTAAAAAATGGAGGAAAAGTCCTGTGGGGTCAGCTGGACCCCAAGGGACGATTAAGGGTTAACTCGTCTTTATCTTTAGGTCATGTTCCAAGAATATTCAAGTTGGCAGTCATAAAACCTCTCATTAAGAAGCCACAATTTGATCATAATAACCTAGCAAATTACAGACCAATTTCAAATCTTCCATTCATGTCTAAAATACTAGAAAAAGTTGTGTCCGCTCAATTGTTCTCTTTCTTGCAAGAAAATGATATCTATGAAAAATTTCAATCAGGATTCAGGCCGCATCATAGCACAGAAACTTAAAATCACAAATGATTTACTTCTAGCTTCTGACCAAGGCTGTATCTCAATACTAGTTCTACTCGATCTTAGTGCTGCGTTCGATACTATAGATCATAAAATACTCTTAGATCGACTTCAAAATTACACTGGTGTTCAGGGACAGGCATTAAACTGGTTTAGATCGTATTTATCAGACCGCTACCATTTTGTCTGTCTAAATGGGGAAAAATCAAAGATAACGTCAGTAGACTATGGGGTGCCGCAAGGATCCGTGCTAGGCCCTCTGCTATTCTCAATATATATGCTGCCACTTGGTAATATTATAAGAAAACATGGAATTAATTTCCACTGTTATGCTGATGACACTCAATTATCTATTTCATCACGACCAGATGAAAACGCTAAATTATCTAAACTGACAGCGTGTGTTGAAGATACTAAATACTGGATGACGTGTAATTTTCTGCTATTAAATTCAGATAACAGAGGTATTACTTATTGGTCCAAAAAACTGCCCACAAAACCTCTCACAATATAACTTTAACTTGGAAGGATGTCGACACTTGGTCAGGATGTTTCCACCTTAGAAACATTGCTAAGCTACGTAACATGCTATCTATTTTGGATGCAGAAAAGTTAGTTCATGCATTTATGACCTCGAGACTAGATTACTGTAATGCTTTATTAGCTGGTTGTCCTGCATCATCAATAAACAAGCTACAATTAGTCCAAAACGCAGCTGCTAGAGTTCTTACTAGGTCAAGAAAATATGATCATATAACACCAATTTTATCATCTCTACACTGGTTACCTATTAAGTTCCGTATCAATTACAAAGTATTGCTACTGGCCTATAAAGCCCTAAATGATTTAGCTCCAGTATATTTAACGGATCTTCTATCGCCCTACAATCCGTCACGCTCTTTAAGATCACTAAACTCGAGGCTTCTGGTCATTCCTAGGATATCTAAGTCCACAAAAGGAGGGAGGGCATTTTCACATTTAGCTCCTAAACTCTGGAATAGTCTTCCTCTTAGAGAGACTCATGGTAACTCCCACCTTAAGAGAGTCATGGTTACTCCCACCTTAAGAGAGTCATGGTTACTCCCACCTTAAGAGAGTCATGGTTACTCCCACCTTAAGAGAGTCATTGTTACTCCCACCTTAAGAGAGTCAAAGTTACTCCCACTATAAGAGCCATGGTTACTCCCACCATAAGATAGTTACGGTTTCTTCCACTTAGAGAGACTCATAGTTACTCCCATCATAAGATAGTTATGGTTACTTTCACTTAGAGAGACTTATGGTCACTCCCACCTTAAGAGAGTCATGGTTACTCCCACCTTAAGAGAGTCATGGTTACTCCCACCTTAAGAGAGTCATAGTTACTCCCACTATAAGAGCCATGGTTACTCCCACCATAAGATAGTTACGGTTACTTCCACTTAGAGAGACTCATGTTCACTCCCACCTTAAGAGAGTCATGGTTACTCCTGCCATAAGAGAGACATAAGGCTTGTTCGACTTCACCCAGCGATGCGCAGACCGATCGGCGGCTGACTTGAAGCAGTGCATGCCGGTTAGAAATTTTGTCCGACTTGAGGCAGCGCCGACGCCACGTGACAGTGACGTATGTCAACAAAGTGCCGCGAGAGCGATTCGAGAGCAGCCGGCGATTACAGCCGGTGCAGTTTCTCCAAAGCAGCTGCTCGAGGCTGCACGGACTCTGATGACGACACAGCCGTTCCACGATTGGCCAGATTCACCGCATGACAGCGATCACGTGTGTTTCGTGTTTATTCTAAAACCTTCAGCTCCACTAATGCGCACAAATCTGTTTTTTATAACAGTAAAACCTCCTTTCATGTAGTCGCGATGTTATATTGTCATGTTTATCAAAATATAACTGATTAAAAACATAGACCCCACTTCATTGATAGTGTAGGCTTATATGTTGAACTTTATTCTTGTAAAAACACACGCTGTATTAAGCAGTGCATAAAGTATTACATGACAATAATGTCTCTGAAACATCTGTGTATTGCCAAATATTGCATTTATTTCACTTCAGCTGATAAAGTGTGCAAACACAGCGCGAGCGTCACCGCGGGAAGCAGAAAGTGTCCGACTTCACGTCTGTGTTTGCAGCTCCTCCCCGCCTTCACGCGGCTACTCTCGCCGATCAGTTGCATCCAGCCGCAGCCGATGTCGAACACACCTATAGGTACTCCTGCCATAAGTTATAGTTTCTCCCACTATAATATAGTTATGGTTACTTCCACTTAGAGAGACTCATGGTAACTCCCACCTTAAGAGAGTCATGGTTACTCCCACCTTAAGAGAGTCATGGTTACTCCCACCAAAAAGATAGTATTGGTTACTTCCACTTAGAGAGACTTATGGTTACTCCCACCTTAAGAGAGTCATGGTTACTCCCACCTTAAGATAGTCATAGTTACTCCCACTATAAGAGAGCCGTGGTTACTCCCACCATAAGATAGTTATGGTTACTTCCACTTAGAGAGACTCATGTTCACTCCCACCTTAACAGAGTCATGGTTACTTCCACATAGAGAGAATCATGGTCACTCACACCTTAAGAGAGTCACGGTTACTCCCACCTTAAGAGAGTCACGGTTACTCCCACCTTAAGAGAGTCACGGTTACTCCCACCTTAAGAGAGTCATGGTTACTCCCACCTTAAGAGAGTCATAGTTACTCCCACTATAAGAGCCATGGTTACTCCCACCATAAGATAGTTACGGTTACTTCCACTTAGAGAGACTCATGTTCACTCCCACCTTAAGAGAGTCATGGTTACTCCTGCCATAAGAGAGACATAAGGCTTGTTCGACTTCACCCAGCGATGCGCAGACCGATCGGCGGCTGACTTGAAGCAGTGCATGCCGGTTAGAAATTTTGTCCGACTTGAGGCAGCGCCGACGCCACGTGACAGTGACGTATGTCAACAAAGTGCCGCGAGAGCGATTCGAGAGCAGCCGGCGATTACAGCCGGTGCAGTTTCTCCAAAGCAGCTGCTCGAGGCTGCACGGACTCTGATGACGACACAGCCGTTCCACGATTGGCCAGATTCACCGCATGACAGCGATCACGTGTGTTTCGTGTTTATTCTAAAACCTTCAGCTCCACTAATGCGCACAAATCTGTTTTTTATAACAGTAAAACCTCCTTTCATGTAGTCGCGATGTTATATTGTCATGTTTATCAAAATATAACTGATTAAAAACATAGACCCCACTTCATTGATAGTGTAGGCTTATATGTTGAACTTTATTCTTGTAAAAACACACGCTGTATTAAGCAGTGCATAAAGTATTACATGACAATAATGTCTCTGAAACATCTGTGTATTGCCAAATATTGCATTTATTTCACTTCAGCTGATAAAGTGTGCAAACACAGCGCGAGCGTCACCGCGGGAAGCAGAAAGTGTCCGACTTCACGTCTGTGTTTGCAGCTCCTCCCCGCCTTCACGCGGCTACTCTCGCCGATCAGTTGCATCCAGCCGCAGCCGATGTCGAACACACCTATAGGTACTCCTGCCATAAGTTATAGTTTCTCCCACTATAATATAGTTATGGTTACTTCCACTTAGAGAGACTCATGGTAACTCCCACCTTAAGAGAGTCATGGTTACTCCCACCTTAAGAGAGTCATGGTTACTCCCACCAAAAAGATAGTATTGGTTACTTCCACTTAGAGAGACTTATGGTTACTCCCACCTTAAGAGAGTCATGGTTACTCCCACCTTAAGATAGTCATAGTTACTCCCACTATAAGAGAGCCGTGGTTACTCCCACCATAAGATAGTTATGGTTACTTCCACTTAGAGAGACTCATGTTCACTCCCACCTTAACAGAGTCATGGTTACTTCCACATAGAGAGAATCATGGTCACTCACACCTTAAGAGAGTCACGGTTACTCCCACCTTAAGAGAGTCACGGTTACTCCCACCTTAAGAGAGTCACGGTTACTCCCACCTTAAGAGAGTCACGGTTACTCCCACCTTAAGAGAGTCATGTTTACTCCCACCTTAAGAGAGTCATGGTTACTCCTGCCATAAGAGAGTCATAGTTACTCCCACCATAAGATAGTTATGGTTACTTCCACTTAGAGAGACTTATGGTCACTCCCACCTTAAGAGAGTCATGGTTACTCCCACCTTAAGAGAGTCATGGTTACTCCTGCCATAAGAGAGTCATAGTTACTCCCACCATAAGATAGTTATGGTTACTTCCACTTAGAGAGACTTATGGTCACTCCCACCTTAAGAGAGTCACGGTTACTCCAACCATAATATAGTTATGGTTACTTCCACTTAGAGAGACTTATGGTCACTCCCACCTTAATAGAGTCATGGTTACTCCCTCCTTAAGAGAGTCATAGTTATTCCCACTATAAGAGAGCCATGGATACTCCCACCATAACATAGTTATGGTTACTTCCACTTAGAGAGACATATGGTCACTTCCACCTTAAGAGAGTCATGGTTACTCCCACCTTAAGAGAGTCATGGTTACTCCCACCTTAAGAGAGTCATAGTTACTCCCACTATAAGAGAGCCATGGTTACTCCCACCATAAGATAGTTACGGTTACTTCCACTTAGAGAGACTCATGTTCACTCCCACCTTAAGAGAGTCATGGTTACTCCCACCTTAAGAGAGGCATGGTTACTCCCACCTTAAGAGAGTCATAGTTACCACCACCATAATATAGTTATGGTTACTTCGACTTAGAGAGAATCATGGTCACTCACACCTTAACAGAGTCATGGTTACTCCCACCTTAAGAGAGTCATGGTTACTCCCATCTTAAGAGAGTCATGGTTACTTCTGCCATAAGAGAGTCATAGTTACTCCCACCATAATATAGTTATGGTTACTTCCACTTAGAGAGAATCATGGTCACTCACACCTTAACAGAGTCATGGTTACTCCCACCTTAAGAGAGTCATGGTTACTCCCATCTTAAGAGAGTCATGGTTACTTCTGCCATAAGAGAGTCATAGTTACTCCCACCATAATATAGTTATGGTTACTTCCACTTAGAGAGAATCATGGTTACTCCCACCTTAAGAGAGTCATGGTTACTCCCACCTTAAGAGAGTCATGGTTACTCCCACCTTAAGAGAGTCATGGTTACTTCTGCCATAAGAGAGTCATAGTTACTTCCACCATAATATAGTTATGGTTACTTCCTCTAAGAGAGACTCATAGTTACTCCCATCATAAGATAGTTATGGTTACTTCCACTTAGAGAGACTTATGGTCACTCCCACCTTAAGAGAGTCATGGTTACTCCCACCTTAAGAGAGTCATGGTTACTCCCACCTTAAGAGAGTCATGGTTACTCCCACCTTAAGAGAGTCATGTTTACTCCCACCTTAAGAGAGTCATGGTTACTCCTGCCATAAGAGTCATAGTTATACCCACTATAAGAGAGCCATGGTTACTACCACCATAAGATAGTTATGGTTACTTCCACTTAGAGAGACTTATGGTCACTCCCACCTTAAGAGAGTCATGGTTACTCCCACCTTAAGAGAGTCACGGTTACTCCCACCATAATATAGTTATGGTTACTTCTACTGAGAGAGACTTATGGTCACTCCCACCTTAAGAGAGTCATGGTTACTCCCACCTTAAAGGTCCCATGGCATGGCATTTTTCTATTATTTTATAGTGTTTCCTGAGGTGTACTTATATTGTTAGTATGATTTTTACATCATAAAATGTCATAATTTAGAAATAAAAGGCATTTTTTCTATACTGCTGTTGGCCCTGTGGCTGAATGCCCTGCTTCAAGAGGCGTGTCTGCTGTGAGACTTCAGTAAAAACGCCCACTGTTGTGATTGGCTGACATCTTTGCATTTTAAATGAGCGGAGGGGGCGTGGTTTAATTAGGTCTACGACGTACGAGCTGCTGCCAGAGAGACGGATGGACCGGAGTTCACTTCACATCAGTTCTGTCAGTCTCAGTTCAGTGAACTGTTATAGTTACAGCATATACTTCAGGTTATTAGTTTATTTCTAGTCGGAGGGGCTGTCACTCATGTCAGAAAGTTAGTAACTTTAGTAAATTATGGATCAGCGCTGACTCGAGACGCGAACCATTTAGAACGATTCAGTCCGATTTGGTGAACTGGTTCGGTTCACTAAAAAGAACCGATTCAAAAGAATGATTCGTTCGCGAACCGGACATCACGGAGACGGAGCGATTGCTAACAAAGTTATTTATAGTAACTACTGAGTTGTGAGAGCGCTGTCAGTCAGCGCGAGTTTATTGTGTTTGTATCTGAGAGTTCTGAATAAACACGAGTCCCAGTCACGCCGAGTCCGTCTTCATCATTATTCTACCAACTTTGTCACACATGCAATGTACCATTACAGCTGTCGAGATGAACGAGTTAGTAAGTGTTGATTAAAGCAGTATTTCTAGATATGTTCCAATTATATGAAAAGCGTCAGTGACGCGCATTGAGTAACTTACACAGCGCAAACAAAGACACAACAGCAGTAATCGAATGTAATCCAGTTTATTGTGGGGAAAGCTGGCTAGCCTAGCCCAGATACCCTCACGCTTACCCCCGTCTGCTTAATCTCGCGCCGCGTATGGTGCCTCCGCTGTGGGCCAGATGCAGTACTGGGGGTCGGGGATGTTGAAGGCCGAGCTTCGGCGTGTGTGAGGTTTATCTCTAAAGATGCTGCTGTACAGACTACTCTGCTGATGTTGAGCAGAAACGACTGTATGCACATTTAAGAACTTCACATATAAGCTTCACATAAGAAATCAATGATCACAGATCAGAAGGAACTGAAGAAAGACTTCTGTTTTCATTTGTACATCCAAACACTGAGAAACTGCCAGCTTTCACTCGTTCACAAGTAACGTTAATGATCTCTCGAGCGTTTGCATGGGTGTGCCAGATTCTCTGGGCGGAGGAAAGGGAGGTAACCGCTCCTGCTTGGACGTCAAACCAGGAGACTTCAGGATTGGCTCGTCTGGCCTGTCATTTTCTCAAAGGCAGAGAAAGACAGCCAGAACTCGGTTTTACACCGATCAACATTTCTATCCACTTGGGGACAATATTCAGGCTAGGGGAACTCATTAATGTTGAAATACCTCATAAAATGAAAATTTCATGCCATGGGACCTTTTAAGAGAGCCATGGATACTCCCACCATAAGATAGTTATGGTTATTTCCACTTAGAGAGACTTATGGTCACTTCCACCTTAAGAGAGTCATGGTTACTCCCACCTTAAGAGAGTCATAGTTACTCCCACCATAATATAGTTATGGTTACTTCCACTTAGAGAGAACCAAGGTCACTCACACCTTAAGAGAGTCATGTTTACTCCCACCTTAAGAGAGTCATGGTTACTCCCACCTTAAGAGAGTCATAGTTACTCCCACCATAATATAGTTATGGTTACTTCTACTTAGAGAGAACCAAGGTCACTCACACCTTAAGAGAGTCATGTTTACACCCACCTTAAGAGAGTCATGGTTACTCCCACCTTAAGAAAGTCATAATTACTCCCACCATAATATAGTTATGGTTACTTCCACTTAGAGAGAATCATGGTCACTCACACCTTAAGAGAGTCATGGTTATTCCCACCTTAAGATAATCATGTTTACTCCCACCTTAAGAGAGTCATGGTTACTCCTGCCATAAGAGAATCATAGTTACTCCCACCATAATATAGTTATGGTTACTTCCACTTAGAGAGAATCATGGTCACTCAAACCTTAAGAGAGTCATGGTTATTCCCACCTTAAGAGAATCATGGTCACTCACACCTTAAGAGAGTCATGGTTACTCCCACCTTAAGAGAGTCATGGTTACTCCCATCTTAAGAGAGTCATGGTTACTTCCACTTAGAGAGACTCATGTTCGCTCCCACCTTAAGAGAGTCACGGTTACTCCCACCATAAGAGAGTCATGGTTACTCCCAATTTAAAAGAGTCACAGTTACTCCCACCATAATATAGTTATGGTTACTTCCACATAGATAGACTTATGGTCACTCCCACCTTAAGAGAGTCATGGTTACTCCCACCTTATGGGAGTCATAGTTATTCCCACTATAAGAGAGCCATGGATACTCCCACCATAAGATAGTTATGGTTATTTCCACTTAGAGAGACTTATGGTCACTTCCACCTTAAGAGAGTCATGGTTACTCCCACCTTAAGAGAGTCATAGTTACTCCCACCATAATATAGTTATGGTTACTTCCACTTAGAGAGAACCAAGGTCACTCACACCTTAAGAGAGTCATGTTTACTCCCACCTTAAGAGAGTCATGGTTACTCCCACCTTAAGAGAGTCATAGTTACTCCCACCATAATATAGTTATGGTTACTTCTACTTAGAGAGAACCAAGGTCACTCACACCTTAAGAGAGTCATGTTTACTCCCACCTTAAGAGAGTCATGGTTACTCCCACCTTAAGAAAGTCATAATTACTCCCACCATAATATAGTTATGGTTACTTCCACTTAGAGAGAATCATGGTCACTCACACCTTAAGAGAGTCATGGTTATTCCCACCTTAAGATAATCATGTTTACTCCCACCTTAAGAGAGTCATGGTTACTCCTGCCATAAGAGAATCATAGTTACTCCCACCATAATATAGTTATGGTTACTTCCACTTAGAGAGAATCATGGTCACTCAAACCTTAAGAGAGTCATGGTTATTCCCACCTTAAGAGAATCATGGTCACTCACACCTTAAGAGAGTCATGGTTACTCCCACCTTAAGAGAGTCATGGTTACTCCCATCTTAAGAGAGTCATGGTTACTTCCACTTAGAGAGACTCATGTTCGCTCCCACCTTAAGAGAGTCACGGTTACTCCCACCATAAGAGAGTCACAGTTACTCCCACCATAATATAGTTATGGTTACTTCCACATAGATAGACTTATGGTCACTCCCACCTTAAGAGAGTCATGGTTACTCCCACCTTATGGGAGTCATAGTTATTCCCACTATAAGAGAGCCATGGATACTCCCACCATAAGATAGTTATGGTTACTTCCACTTAGAGACTTTTGGTCACTTCCACCTTAAGAGAGTCATGGTTACTCCCCCCTTAAGAGAGTCATAGTTACTCCCACCATAATATAGTTATGGTTACTTCCACTTAGAGAGACTCATAGTTACTCCCACCATAATATAGTTATGGTTACTTCTACTTAGAGAGAATCATGGTCACTCACACCTTAAGAGAGTCATGTTTACTCCCACCTTAAGAGAGTCATGGTTACTCCTGCCATAAGAGATTCATAGTTACTCCCACCATAATATAGTTATGGTTACTTCCACTTAGAGAGAATCAAGGTCACTCACACCTTAAGAGAGTCGTGGTTACTCCCACCTTAAGAGAGCCATTGTTACTCCCACCTTAAGAGAGCCATTGTTACTCCCACCTTAAGAGAGCCATGGTTACTCCCACCATAATATGTTTATGGTTACTTCCACTTAGAGAGCCTCATGTTCACTCACACCTTAAGAGAGTCATGTTTACTCCCACCTTAAGAGAGTCATGGTTACTTCCACTTAGAGAGAATCATGTTCACTCACACCTTAAGAGAGTCATGTTTACTCCCACCATAAGAGAGTCATGGTTACTCCCAATTTAAAAGAGTCACAGTTACTCCCACCATAATATAGTTATGGTTACTTCCACATAGATAGACTTATGGTCACTCCCACCTTATGGGAGTCATAGTTATTCCCACTATAAGAGAGCCATGGATACTCCCACCATAAGATAGTTATGGTTACTTCCACTTAGAGACTTTTGGTCACTTCCACCTTAAGAGAGTCATGGTTACTCCCCCCTTAAGAGAGTCATAGTTACTCCCACCATAATATAGTTATGGTTACTTCCACTTAGAGAGACTCATAGTTACTCCCACCATAATATAGTTATGGTTACTTCTACTTAGAGAGAATCATGGTCACTCACACCTTAAGAGAGTCATGTTTACTCCCACCTTAAGAGAGTCATGGTTACTCCTGCCATAAGAGATTCATAGTTACTCCCACCATAATATAGTTATGGTTACTTCCACTTAGAGAGAATCAAGGTCACTCACACCTTAAGAGAGTCGTGGTTATTCCCACCTTAAGAGAGCCATTGTTACTCCCACCTTAAGAGAGCCATTGTTACTCCCACCTTAAGAGAGCCATGGTTACTCCCACCATAATATGTTTATGGTTACTTCCACTTAGAGAGCCTCATGTTCACTCACACCTTAAGAGAGTCATGTTTACTCCCACCTTAAGAGAGTCATGGTTACTTCCACTTAGAGAGAATCATGTTCACTCACACCTTAAGAGAGTCATGTTTACTCCCACCTTAAGAGAGTCACGGTTACTCCCACCTTAAGAGAGTCACGGTTACTCCCACCTTAAGAGAGTCACGGTTACTCCCACCTTAAGAGAGTCATGTTTACTCCCACCTTAAGAGAGTCATGGTTACTCCTGCCATAAGAGAGTCATAGTTACTCCCACTATAAGAGAGCCATGGTTACTACCACCATAAGATAGTTATGGTTACTTCCACTTAGAGAGACTTATGGTCACTCCCACCTTAAGAGAGTCATGGTTACTCCCACCTTAAGAGAGTCACGGTTACTCCCACCTTAAGAGAGTCATGTTTACTCCCACCTTAAGAGAGTCATGGTTACTCCTGCCATAAGAGAGTCATAGTTACTCCCACTATAAGAGAGCCATGGTTACTACCACCATAAGATAGTTATGGTTACTTCTACTGAGAGAGACTTATGGTCACTCCCACCTTAAGAGAGTCATGGTTACTCCCACCTTAAGAGAGTCATAAGCTGTGTCCCAATTCAAGGGCTGCATCCTTTGAAGGCCGTGTCCTTTGAAGTGCGCGGCCGACGCGACCTCCAAAGGACGCACCGAGACTCGTTTACAGTGGAAGGTATAGCGGATTGCGTCACCGCGGCGCGACAAAGGCTGTCCCAATTCGTATGTCCTTCGAAGGATCCTTCAAAATACGGCCTGCAAATGCGTCCTTCTTTTCCCATGAAATGAAGGATAGTTGGATGGATGCTTCGCAGCCTTGCCTACCCCAGAATTCATTGCGCGCCGCAACGTCACATTTTTGAAGAGAAATTGCCAGATTACACTTTTAAATGCTAGTTTTGTGTTTCAATTAACTCCAGTAATCTAATGTATCTACTGATAAAAATAAAATGTTGACTAAATATGTTACCAACATACGATTTTATATAGTATACTACATATTTAGTGGTTTTGTTTTTAGGCAGTTGAATATAACTTTAAAGTCCAGTATAAATGTTAATTTCAGTTCTCTTCAACAGCAGCTGTCAACAGTTGCTAAATATTACTAATAATGTAACGAAATGCATTTACTCTGTATTTGAGTATAATTGTGAAGTACCTCAGAATTTTATTCAACTTCATCTCAGAGGCAAATATTGTGGTTTTATGAAAAACTGACTTTTTACACATGATTATTAGATTTCGTTATTAGTTATCGTTTAAAAAAGAATCTAAAAATAAAATACACTGTCTTAAATAAATATGTCTTCTAGATGAGGGATAGGCACCGTTGGTCTTGGAGGGCCGCTGTTCTGCAGTCAGAGTTCAGCTCATAGAACAGTTATGCATGTTAAAATATTTTATGGTTTGATTTGAGGATGTGAGGTAATTTAATTTATTCTTCCCTCTTTCTGAAAACATATTACCTACATGGCAGCCGTCGAATAAGTCAGCACTGCAAACCTGTTGGCAGACAGTGGAAATATGCACTGATCCCAGATGATGTCCCGCTGACAGAGGCTTCACCAGGGTCTCCCAGCCCAGCTCAATAAAAGACTACATAAAAACATTTTCTTCCATCTGTTTTATGTACTGTTAATTTTAAAATGTATTTTGTTTTTCTAATCTTAAACGTAACTTATGTAAATAGTTGTAAAAAGTACTGTAAATAAAAATGTATAGAACAATTTATTGTTTCATTTACAAATTAATTGACATAAATGTACAGAATTGTTTATTTCATTTACAAATTATAACTTGCATTACAAAAATATGTAGAACGATAATATTTAATTTACACATTTTAATTTACAAAACCAAAATTTTAGTTCTCAACAATCTCTCAAGAAGAAAAAAACAATCAGTCCATTCTCTCCCTGCTCTCCTCTGTCTGTCTCTTCATGTCCTCCCTCAGTATCTCCATCAGCTCATCCTCTCAGTCTCTCCATCAGCTCATCCTCTCGGTCTTATCTCCTGTTGGCTGGAGTTGCTCCTCATCTTGGTCATCCACTGCTGAACTTGGCCCTGGTGTGTCCTCAGGGATGGAGGCAATGAGGACAGTGGGGTTGTCCCAACACCTCATTCATGAAGACAAACCATGGCCAAGTTTCCCAATTCCTCACCTGTCCCAGGACACTTTCAATACTAAGGCAGAGGAAATAAACATGTCACTCAATAACAAACACAACAGCACAATACATTTCAGTAAAGATGTGTCTGTTAACTTGCATACTTTGTTTGTTTGTTTTTAAGTTGTATTTTTTTTTTAACCTGCAAGGCAGGGGTGCGATCTTAAGAAAATTAAAAAAATATGATGCATCAGTAGCCTACAAACATACAAAATACTCCAGAAATCATATTTATAGATACTCAAACTCTATATTCTTTTTTTTGTGGGGTTTGTATAGGATAAAGCCTCCCTATAGCCTACCTACACAAGAACCTATGGAAATACTACAAATGGGTCGTACTCCAATCCACACTGGCCGAGTTTTTCGGCCCGGTAAATAAATACTCATTTGCTGCCCTCATTTTAATAAAGCTGTCATCCATAAAACTTCATCCATAAAACAAAACGAAATATTACATCAGATCACGTAACGAATAAAGCCGTGCAGTGGTAACACAAAAATAAAGACCACCGGCTTTTAAAACGTTTCGTTGGTTATTTGAGTAAATGAAAAAACACAATACTTACATTTATAAGTGTATTCCTCGGCCGCGGGATGGGCAGAGGAATACACTGCGAAGGATCCACTTGTTCTGGTTGGTTCTATCCTTCGCGGCCGGGGAGAAGGACGGTGGGTAGGGTTGCCAGGTCTCTGCAACAAAAGTAGTCCAAAACTGCCAATGCGATTTTCTCCATCGAGCGGCCGAATTCTCCACTGGAGTTGTACGTTTGGGGGTGTTGGAGCGGCGAAATCGTACTTATGGGGTAGAAACAAACCCGCGGAAATAATTTTTCACCCGCGGAAACAACTTAAAAGTAGCCTAATTCGGCTGAAAAGACGCGGACTTGGCAACACGAACGGCAGGCTGCATTTGAAGGCCCCTTCGAATTGGGACAGCCTTCGTCGCGCTGCAGTGACGCAATCGGCCTTCAAATGCGGCCTTTGAAGGATGCAGCCCCCGAATTGGGACACAGCCATAGTTATTCCCACTATAAGAGAGCCATGGATACTCCCACCATAAGATAGTTATGGTTACTTCCACTTAGAGAGACTTATGGTCACTTCCACCTTAAGAGAGTCATGGTTACTCCCACCTTAAGAGAGTCATAGTTACTCCCACCATAATATAGTTATGGTTACTTCCACTTAGAGAGACTCATAGTTACTCCCACCATAATATAGTTATGGTTACTTCTACTTAGAGAGAACCAAGTTCACTCACACCTTAAGAGAGTCATGTTTACTCCCACCTTAAGAGAGTCATGGTTACTCCCACCTTAAGAGAGTCATAGTTACTCCCACCATAATATAGTTATGGTTACTTCCACTTAGAGAGAATCATGGTCACTCACACCTTAAGAGAGTCATGGTTACTCCCACCTTAAGATGATCATGTTTACTCCCACCTTAAGAGAGTCATGGTTACTCCCACCTTAAGAGAGTCATGGTTACCCCCACCTTAAGAGAGTCATGGTTACTTCCACCTTAAGAGAGTCATAGTTACTCCCACCATAATATAGTTACGGTTACTTCTACTTAGAGAGAATCATGGTCACTCACACATTTAGAGAGTCATGTTTACTCCCACCTTCAGAGAGTCATGGTTACTCCCACCTTAAGAGAGTCATGGTTACTCCTGCCATAAGAGAGTTATAGTTACTCCCACAATAATATAATTATGGTTACTTCCACTTAGAGAGAATCATGGTCACTCACACCTTAAGAGAGTCATGTTTACTCCCACCTTAAGAGAGTCATGGTTACTCCCAACTTAAGAGAGTCATGTTTACTCCCACCTTAAGAGAGTCATGGTTACTCCTGCCATAAGAGAGTCATAGTTACTCCCACCATAATATAGTTATGGTTACTTCCACTTAGAGAGACTTAAGGTCACTCCCACCTTAAGAGAGTCATGGTCACTCCCACCTTAAGAGAGTCATGGTTACTACCACCTTAAAAGAGTCATAGTTACTCCCACCATAATATTGTTATGGTTACTTCCACTTAGAGAGACTTATGGTCACTCCCACCTTAAGAGAGTCATGGTTACCCCCACCTTAAGAGAGTCATGGTTACTTCCACCTTAAGAGAGTCATAGTTACTCCCACCATAATATAGTTACGGTTACTTCTACTTAGAGAGAATCATGGTCACTCACACATTTAGAGAGTCATGTTTACTCCCACCTTCAGAGAGTCATGGTTACTCCCACCTTAAGAGAGTCATGGTTACTCCTGCCATAAGAGAGTTATAGTTACTCCCACAATAATATAATTATGGTTACTTCCACTTAGAGAGAATCATGGTCACTCACACCTTAAGAGAGTCATGTTTACTCCCACCTTAAGAGAGTCATGGTTACTCCCAACTTAAGAGAGTCATGTTTACTCCCACCTTAAGAGAGTCATGGTTACTCCTGCCATAAGAGAGTCATAGTTACTCCCACCATAATATAGTTATGGTTACTTCCACTTAGAGAGACTTAAGGTCACTCCCACCTTAAGAGAGTCATGGTCACTCCCACCTTAAGAGAGTCATGGTTACTACCACCTTAAAAGAGTCATAGTTACTCCCACCATAATATTGTTATGGTTACTTCCACTTAGAGAGACTTATGGTCACTCCCACCTTAAGAGAGTCATGGTTACTCCCACCTTAAGAGAGTCATGGTTACTCCCACCTTAAGAGAGTCATAGTTACTCCCACTATAAGAGAGCCATGGTTACTCCCACCATAAGATAGTTATGGTTACTTCCACTTAGAGAGACTTATGGTCACTCCCACCTTAAGAGAGTCATGGTTACTCCCCCCTTAAGAGAGTCATAGTTACTCCCACCATAATATAGTTATGGTTACTTCCACTTAGAGAGAATCATAGTTACTCCCACCATAATATAGTTATGGTTACTTCTACTTAGAGAGAATCATGGTCACTAACACCTTAAGAGAGTCATGTTTACTCCCACCTTGAGAGATTCATAGTTACTCCTACCTTAAGAGAGTCATGGTAACTCCCACCTTAAGAGAGTCATGGTTACTCCCACCTTAAGAGAATCATAGTTACTCCCACCATAATATAGTTATGGTTACTTCCACTTAGAGAGAATCATGGTCACTCACACCTTAAAAGAGTCATGGTTACTCCCACATTAAGATAGTCATGTTTACTCCCACCTTAAGAGAGTCATGGTTACTCCCACCTTAAGAGAGTCATAGTTACTCCCTCCATAATATAGTTATGGTTACTTCCACTTAGAGAGAATCATGGTCACTCCCACCTTAAGAGAGTCATGGTTACTCCCACCTTAAGAGAGTCATGGTTACTCCCACCTTAAGAGAGTCATTGTTTCTCCCACCTTAAGAGAGTCATAGTTACTCCCACTATAAGAGAGCCATGGTTACTCCCACCATAAGATAGTTATGGTTACTTCCACTTAGAGACTTATGGTCACTTCCACCTTAAGAGAGTCATGGTTACTCCCCCTTTAAGAGAGTCATAGTTACTCCCACCATAATATAGTTATGGTTACTTCCACTTAGAGAGAATCATAGTTACTCCCACCATAATATAGTTATGGTTACTTCTACTTAGAGAGACTCATAGTTACTCCCATCATAAGATAGTTATGGTTACTTCCAATTAGAGAGACTTATGGTCACTCACACCTTAAGAGAGTCATAGTTACTCCCACTTTAATATAGTTATGGTTACTTCCACTTAGAGAGACTCATGGTAACTCCCACCTTAAGAGAGTCATGGTTACTCCCACCTTAAGAGAGTCATGGTTACTCCCACCTTAAGAGAGTCATGGTTACTCCCACCATAAGATAGTTATGGTTATTTCCACTTAGAGAGACTTATGGTCACTCCCACCTTAAGAGAGTCATGGTTACTCCCACCTTAAGAGAGTCATAGTTACTCCCACCATAATATAGTTAAGATTACTTCCACTTAGAGAGACTTATGATCACTCCCACTTTAATAGAGTAATGGTTACTCCCACCTTAAGAGACTCATGGTAATCCCACTTTAAGAGAGTCATAGTTACTCCCACTATAAGATAGCCATGGTTACTCCCACCATAAGATAGTTATGGTTATTTCTACTTAGAGAGAATCATGGTCACTCACACATTAAGAGAGTCATGTTTACTCCCACCTTCAGAGAGTCATGGTTACTCCCACCTTAAGAGAGTCATGTTTACTCCCACCTTAAGAGAGTCAAGGTTACTCCTGCCATAAGAGAGTCATAGTTACTCCCACCATAATATAGTTATGGTTACTTCCACTTAGAGAGACTTAAGGTCACTCCCACCTTAAGAGAGTCATGGTCACTCAAACCTTAAGAGAGTCATGGTTACTACCACCTTAAGAGAGTCATAGTTACTCCCACCATAATATAGTTATGGTTACTTCCACTTAGAGAGACTTATGGTCACTCCCACCTTAAGAGAGTCATGGTTACCCCCACCTTAAGAGAGTCATGGTTACTTCCACCTTAAGAGAGTCATAGTTACTCCCACCATAATATAGTTACGGTTACTTCAACTTAGAGAGAATCATGGTCACTCACACATTAAGAGAGTCATGTTTACTCCCACCTTCAGAGAGTCATGGTTACTCCCACCTTAAGAGAGTCATGGTTACTCCTGCCATAAGAGAGTCATAGTTACTCCCACCATAATATAGTTATGGTTACTTCCACTTAGAGAGACTTAAGGTCACTCCCACCTTAAGAGAGTCATGGTCACTCCCACCTTAAGAGAGTCATGGTTACTACCACCTTAAGAGAGTCATAGTTACTCCCACCATAATATAGTTATGGTTACTTCCACTTAGAGAGACTTAAGGTCACTCCCACCTTAAGAGATTCATGGTTACTCCCACCTTAAGAGAGTCATAGTTACTCCCACTATAAGAGAGCCATGGTTACTCCCACCATAAGATAGTTATGGTTACTTCCACTTAGAGAGACTTATGGTCACTCCCACCTTAAGAGAGTCATGGTTACTCCCCCCTTAAGAGAGTCATAGTTACTCCCACCATAATATAGTTATGGTTACTTCCACTTAGAGAGAATCATAGTTACTCCCACCATAATATAGTTTTGGTTACTTCTACTTAGAGAGAATCATGGTCACTAACACCTTAAGAGAGTCATGTTTACTCCCACCTTGAGAGAGTCATAGTTACTCCTACCTTAAGAGAGTCATGGTTACTCCCACCTTAAGAGAGTCATGGTTACTCCCACCTTAAGAGAATCATAGTTACTCCCACCATAATATAGTTATGGTTACTTCCACTTAGAGAGAATCATGGTCACTCACACCTTAAGAGAGTCATGGTTACTCCCACATTAAGATAGTCATGTTTACTCCCACCTTAAGAGAGTCATGGTTACTCCCACCTTAAGAGAGTCATAGTTACTCCCTCCATAATATAGTTATGGTTACTTCCACTTAGAGAGAATCATGGTCACTCCCACCTTAAGAGAGTCATGGTTACTCCCACCTTAAGAGAGTCATGGTTACTCCCACCTTAAGAGAGTCATTGTTTCTCCCACCTTAAGAGAGTCATAGTTACTCCCACTATAAGAGAGCCATGGTTACTCCCACCATAAGATAGTTATGGTTACTTCCACTTAGAGACTTATGGTCACTTCCACCTTAAGAGAGTCATGGTTACTCCCCCTTTAAGAGAGTCATAGTTACTCCCACCATAATATAGTTATGGTTACTTCCACTTAGAGAGAATCATAGTTACTCCCACCATAATATAGTTATGGTTACTTCCACTTAGAGAGACTTATGGTCACTCCCACCTTAAGAGAGTCATGGTCACTCACACCTTGAGAGAGTCATGGTTACTCCCACCTTAAGATAGTCATGTTTACTCCCACATTAAGAGAGTCATGGTTACTCCTGCCATAATAGAGTCATAGTTACTCCCACCATAATATAGTTATGGTTACTTCCACTTAGAGAGAATCATGGTCACTCCCACCTTAAGAGAGTCATGGTTACTCCCACCTTGAGAGAGTCATAGTTACTCCTACCTTAAGAGAGTCATGGTTACTCCCACCTTAAGAGAGTCATGGTTACTCCCACCTTAAGAGAATCATAGTTACTCCCACCATAATATAGTTATGGTTACTTCCACTTAGAGAGAATCATGGTCACTTCCACCTTAAGATAGTCATGTTTACTCCCACCTTAAGAGAGTCATGGTTACTCCCACCTTAAGAGAGTCATAGTTACTCCCACCATAATATAGTTATGGTTACTTCCACTTAGAGAGACTTATGGTCACTCCCACCTTAAGAGAGTCATGGTTACTCCCACCTTAAGAGAGTCATGGTTACTCCCACCATAAGATAGTTATGGTTATTTCCACTTAGAGAGACTTATGGTCACTCCCACCTTAAGAGAGTCATGGTTACTCCCACCTTAATAGAGTCATGGTTACTCCCACCTTAAGAGACTCATGGTAATCCCACCTTAAGAGAGTCATAGTTACTCCCACTATAAGATAGCCATGGTTACTCCCACCATAAGATAGTTATGGTTATTTCTACTTAGAGAGAATCATGGTCACTCACACATTAAGAGAGTCATGTTTACTCCCACCTTCAGAGAGTCATGGTTACTCCCACCTTAAGAGAGTCATGTTTACTCCCACCTTAAGAGAGTCAAGGTTACTCCTGCCATAAGAGAGTCATAGTTACTCCCACCATAATATAGTTATGGTTACTTCCACTTAGAGAGACTTAAGGTCACTCCCACCTTAAGAGAGTCATGGTCACTCAAACCTTAAGAGAGTCATGGTTACTACCACCTTAAGAGAGTCATAGTTACTCCCACCATAATATAGTTATGGTTACTTCCACTTAGAGAGACTTATGGTCACTCCCACCTTAAGAGAGTCATGGTTACCCCCACCTTAAGAGAGTCATGGTTACTTCCACCTTAAGAGAGTCATAGTTACTCCCACCATAATATAGTTACGGTTACTTCTACTTAGAGAGAATCATGGTCACTCACACATTAAGAGAGTCATGTTTACTTCCACCTTCAGAGAGTCATGGTTACTCCCACCTTAAGAGAGTCATGGTTACTCCTGCCATAAGAGAGTTATAGTTACTCCCACAATAATATAATTATGGTTACTTCCACTTAGAGAGAATCATGGTCACTCACACCTTAAGAGAGTCATGTTTACTCCCACCTTAAGAGAGTCATGGTTACTCCCAACTTAAGAGAGTCATGTTTACTCCCACCTTAAGAGAGTCATGGTTACTCCTGCCATAAGAGAGTCATAGTTACTCCCACCATAATATAGTTATGGTTACTTCCACTTAGAGAGACTTAAGGTCACTCCCACCTTAAGAGAGTCATGGTCACTCCCACCTTAAGAGAGTCATGGTTACTACCACCTTAAGAGAGTCATAGTTACTCCCACCATAATATAGTTATGGTTACTTCCACTTAGAGAGACTTATAGTCACTCCCACCTTAAGAGAG
Organism: Gobio gobio; assembly: GCF_949357685.1. Classification (NCBI taxonomy): domain Eukaryota; kingdom Metazoa; phylum Chordata; class Actinopteri; order Cypriniformes; family Gobionidae; genus Gobio; species Gobio gobio. The sequence continues at coordinate 768,294 of NC_137114.1, forward strand.
TCATGGTTACTCCCACCTTAAGAGAGTCATGGTTACTCCCACCTTAAGAGAGTCATAGTTACTCCCACCATAATATAGTTATGGTTACTTCCACTTAGAGAGACTTATGGTCACTCCCACCTTAAGAGAGTCATGGTTACTCCCACCTTAAGAGAGTCATGGTTACTCCCACCATAAGATAGTTATGGTTATTTCCACTTAGAGAGACTTATGGTCACTCCCACCTTAAGAGAGTCATGGTTACTCCCACCTTAATAGAGTCATGGTTACTCCCACCTTAAGAGACTCATGGTAATCCCACCTTAAGAGAGTCATAGTTACTCCCACTATAAGATAGCCATGGTTACTCCCACCATAAGATAGTTATGGTTATTTCTACTTAGAGAGAATCATGGTCACTCACACATTAAGAGAGTCATGTTTACTCCCACCTTCAGAGAGTCATGGTTACTCCCACCTTAAGAGAGTCATGTTTACTCCCACCTTAAGAGAGTCAAGGTTACTCCTGCCATAAGAGAGTCATAGTTACTCCCACCATAATATAGTTATGGTTACTTCCACTTAGAGAGACTTAAGGTCACTCCCACCTTAAGAGAGTCATGGTCACTCAAACCTTAAGAGAGTCATGGTTACTACCACCTTAAGAGAGTCATAGTTACTCCCACCATAATATAGTTATGGTTACTTCCACTTAGAGAGAATCATGGTCACTCACACCTTAAGAGAGTCATGGTTACTCCCACCTTAAGATAGTCATGTTTACTCCCACCTTAAGAGAGTCATGGTTACTCCTGCCATAAGAGAGTCATAGTTACTCCCAACATAATATAGTTATGGTTACTTCCAATTAGAGAGAATCATGGTCACTCACACCTTAAGAGAGTCATGGTTACTCCCACCTTAAGAGAGTCATGTTTACTCCCACCTTAAGAGAGTCATGGTTACTCCTGCCATAAGAGAGTCGTAGTTACTCCCACCATAATATAGTTATGGTTACTTCCACTTAGAGAGACTTATGGTCACTCCCACCTTAAGAGAATCATGGTTACTCCCACCTTAAGAGAGTCATGGTTACTCCCACCTTAAGAGAGTCATGGTTACTCCCACCTTAAGAGAGTCATGGTTAATCCCACCTTAAGAGAGTCATGGTTACTCCCACCTTAAGAGAATCATGGTTACTCCCACTATAAGAGAGCCATGGTTACTCCCACCATAAGATAGTTATGGTTACTTCCACTTAGAGAGACTTATGGTCACTCCCACCTTAAGAGAGTCATGGTTACTCCCAACTTAAGAGAGTCATAGTTACTCCCACCATACTATAGTTATGATTACTTCCACTTAGAGAGACTTATGATCACTCCCACCTTAAGAGAGTCATGGTTACTCCCACCTTAAGAGAGTCATGGTTACTCCCACCTTAAGAGAGTCATAGTTACTCCCACTATAAGAGAGCCATGGTTACTCCCACCATAATATTGTTATGGTTACTTCCACTTAGAGATACTCATAGTTACTACCACCATAATATAGTTATGGTTACTTCTACTTAGAGAGAATCATGGTCACTCACACATTAAGAGAGTCATGTTTACTCCCACCTTCAGAGAGTCATGGTTACTCCCACCATAATATAGTTATGGTTACTTCCACTTAGAGATACTCATAGTTACTCTCACCATAATATAGTTATGGTTATTTCTACTTAGAGAGAATCATGGTCACTCACATTAAGAGAGTCATGTTTACTCCCACCTTCAGAGAGTCATGTTTACTCCCACCATAATATAGTTATGGTTACTTCCACTTAGAGATACTCATAGTTACTCCCACCATAATATAGTTATGGTTACTTCCACTTAGAGAGAATCATGGTCACTCACACCTTAAGAGAGTCATGGTTACTCCCACCTTAAGATAGTCATGGTTACTCCCAACTTAAAAGAGTCATAGTTACTCCCACCATACTATAGTTATGGTTACTTCCACTTAGAGAGACTTATGGTTACTCCCACCTTAAGAGAGTCATGGTTACTCCCACCTTAAGAGAGTCATGGTTAATCCCACCTTAAGAGTCATAGTTACTCCCACTATACGAGAGCCATGGTAAATCCCACCTTAAGAGAGTCATGGTTACTCCCACCTTAAGAGAGTCATGGTTACTCCCACCTTAAGAGAGTCATGGTTACTCCCAACTTAAGAGAGTCATAGTTACTCCCACCATACTATAGTTATGATTACTTCCACTTAGAGAGACTTATGATCACTCCCACCTTAAGAGAGTCATGGTTACTCCCACCTTAAGAGAGTCATGGTTACTCCCACCTTAAGAGAGTCATAGTTACTCCCACTATAAGAGAGCCATGGTTACTCCCACCATAATATAGTTATGGTTACTTCCACTTAGAGATACTCATAGTTACTACCACCATAATATAGTTATGGTTATTTCTACTTAGAGAGAATCATGGTCACTCACACATTAAGAGAGTCATGTTTACTCCCACCTTCAGAGAGTCATGGTTACTCCCACCTAAAGAGAGTCATAGTTACTCCCACCATAATATAGTTATGGTTACTTCCACTTAGAGATACTCATAGTTACTCCCACCATAATATAGTTATGGTTATTTCTACTTGGAGAGAATCATGGTCACTCACACATTAAGAGAGTCATGTTTACTCCCACCTTCAGAGAGTCATGGTTACTCCCACCTTAAGAGAGTCATAGTTACTCCCACCATAATATAGTTATGGTTACTTCCACTTAGAGAGAATCATGGTCACTCACACCTTAAGAGAGTCATGGTTAATCCCACCTTAAGAGTCATAGTTACTCCCACTATACGAGAGCCATGGTAAATCCCACCTTAAGAGAGTCATGGTTACTCCCACCTTAAGAGAGTCATGGTTACTCCCACCTTAAGAGAGTCATGGTTACTCCCAACTTAAGAGAGTCATAGTTACTCCCACCATACTATAGTTATGATTACTTCCACTTAGAGAGACTTATGATCACTCCCACCTTAAGAGAGTCATGGTTACTCCCACCTTAAGAGAGTCATGGTTACTCCCACCTTAAGAGAGTCATAGTTACTCCCACTATAAGAGAGCCATGGTTACTCCCACCATAATATAGTTATGGTTACTTCCACTTAGAGATACTCATAGTTACTACCACCATAATATAGTTATGGTTATTTCTACTTAGAGAGAATCATGGTCACTCACACATTAAGAGAGTCATGTTTACTCCCACCTTCAGAGAGTCATGGTTACTCCCACCTAAAGAGAGTCATAGTTACTCCCACCATAATATAGTTATGGTTACTTCCACTTAGAGATACTCATAGTTACTCCCACCATAATATAGTTATGGTTATTTCTACTTGGAGAGAATCATGGTCACTCACACATTAAGAGAGTCATGTTTACTCCCACCTTCAGAGAGTCATGGTTACTCCCACCTTAAGAGAGTCATAGTTACTCCCACCATAATATAGTTATGGTTACTTCCACTTAGAGAGAATCATGGTCACTCACACCTTAAGAGAGTCATGGTTACTCCCACCTTAAGATAGTCATGTTTACTCCCACCTTAATAGAGTCATGGTTACTCCTGCCATAAGAGAGTCATAGTTACTCCCAACATAATATAGTTATGGTTACTTCCACTTAGAGAGAATCATGGTCACTCACACCTTAAGAGAGTCATGGTTACTCCCACCTTAAGAGAGTCATGGTTACTCCCACCTTAAGAGAGTCATGGTTACTCCTGCCATAAGAGAGTCATAGTTACTCCCACCATAATATAGTTATGGTTACTTCCACTTAGAGAGACTTATGGTCACTCCCACCTTAAGAGAATCATGGTTACTCCCACCTTAAGAGAGTCATGGTTACTCCCACCTTAAGAGAGTCATGGTTACTCCCACCTTAAGAGAGTCATGGTTAATCCCACCTTAAGAGAGTCATGGTTACTCCCACCTTAAGAGAATCATGGTTACTCCCACTATAAGAGAGCCATGGTTACTCCCACCATAAGATAGTTATGGTTACTTCCACTTAGAGAGACTTATGGTCACTCCCACCTTAAGAGAGTCATGGTTACTCCCAACTTAAGAGAGTCATAGTTACTCCCACCATACTATAGTTATGATTACTTCCACTTAGAGAGACTTATGATCACTCCCACCTTAAGAGAGTCATGGTTACTCCCACCTTAAGAGAGTCATAGTTACTCCCACTATAAGAGAGCCATGGTTACTCCCACCACAATATTGTTATGGTTACTTCCACTTAGAGATACTCATAGTTACTACCACCATAATATAGTTATGGTTACTTCTACTTAGAGAGAATCATGGTCACTCACACATTAAGAGAGTCATGTTTACTCCCACCTTCAGAGAGTCATGGTTACTCCCACCTTAAGAGAGTCATGGTTACTCCCACCTTGAGAGAGTCATAGTTACTCCTACCTTAAGAGAGTCATGGTTACTCCCACCTTAAGAGAGTCATGGTTACTCCCACCTTAAGAGAATCATAGTTACTCCCACCATAATATAGTTATGGTTACTTCCACTTAGAGAGAATCATGGTCACTTCCACCTTAAGATAGTCATGTTTACTCCCACCTTAAGAGAGTCATGGTTACTCCCACCTTAAGAGAGTCATAGTTACTCCCACCATAATATAGTTATGGTTACTTCCACTTAGAGAGACTTATGGTCACTCCCACCTTAAGAGAGTCATGGTTACTCCCACCTTAAGAGAGTCATGGTTACTCCCACCATAAGATAGTTATGGTTATTTCCACTTAGAGAGACTTATGGTCACTCCCACCTTAAGAGAGTCATGGTTACTCCCACCTTAATAGAGTCATGGTTACTCCCACCTTAAGAGACTCATGGTAATCCCACCTTAAGAGAGTCATAGTTACTCCCACTATAAGATAGCCATGGTTACTCCCACCATAAGATAGTTATGGTTATTTCTACTTAGAGAGAATCATGGTCACTCACACATTAAGAGAGTCATGTTAACTCCCACCTTCAGAGAGTCATGGTTACTCCCACCTTAAGAGAGTCATGTTTACTCCCACCTTAAGAGAGTCAAGGTTACTCCTGCCATAAGAGAGTCATAGTTACTCCCACCATAATATAGTTATGGTTACTTCCACTTAGAGAGACTTAAGGTCACTCCCACCTTAAGAGAGTCATGGTCACTCAAACCTTAAGAGAGTCATGGTTACTACCACCTTAAGAGAGTCATAGTTACTCCCACCATAATATAGTTATGGTTACTTCCACTTAGAGAGACTTATGGTCACTCCCACCTTAAGAGAGTCATGGTTACCCCCACCTTAAGAGAGTCATGGTTACTTCCACCTTAAGAGAGTCATAGTTACTCCCACCATAATATAGTTACGGTTACTTCTACTTAGAGAGAATCATGGTCACTCACACATTAAGAGAGTCATGTTTACTTCCACCTTCAGAGAGTCATGGTTACTCCCACCTTAAGAGAGTCATGGTTACTCCTGCCATAAGAGAGTTATAGTTACTCCCACAATAATATAATTATGGTTACTTCCACTTAGAGAGAATCATGGTCACTCACACCTTAAGAGAGTCATGTTTACTCCCACCTTAAGAGAGTCATGGTTACTCCCAACTTAAGAGAGTCATGTTTACTCCCACCTTCAGAGAGTCATGGTTACTCCCACCTAAAGAGAGTCATAGTTACTCCCACCATAATATAGTTATGGTTACTTCCACTTAGAGAGAATCATGGTCACTCACACCTTAAGAGAGTCATGGTTACTCCCACCTTAAGAGAGTCATGGTTACTCCTGCCATAAGAGAGTCATAGTTACTCCCACCATAATATAGTTATGGTTACTTCCACTTAGAGAGACTTATGGTCACTCCCACCTTAAGAGAATCATGGTTACTCCCACCTTAAGAGAGTCATGGTTACTCCCACCTTAAGAGAGTCATGGTTACTCCCACCTTAAGAGAGTCATGGTTAATCCCACCTTAAGAGAGTCATGGTTACTCCCACCTTAAGAGAATCATGGTTACTCCCACTATAAGAGAGCCATGGTTACTCCCACCATAAGATAGTTATGGTTACTTCCACTTAGAGAGACTAATGGTCACTCCCACCTTAAGAGAGTCATGGTTACTCCCAACTTAAGAGAGTCATAGTTACTCCCACCATACTATAGTTATGATTACTTCCACTTAGAGAGACTTATGATCACTCCCACCTTAAGAGAGTCATGGTTACTCCCACCTTAAGAGAGTCATGGTTACTCCCACCTTAAGAGAGTCATAGTTACTCCCACTATAAGAGAGCCATGGTTACTCCCACCATAATATTGTTATGGTTACTTCCACTTAGAGATACTCATAGTTACTACCACCATAATATAGTTATGGTTACTTCTACTTAGAGAGAATCATGGTCACTCACACATTAAGAGAGTCATGTTTACTCCCACCTTCAGAGAGTCATGGTTACTCCCACCATAATATAGTTATGGTTACTTCCACTTAGAGATACTCATAGTTACTCTCACCATAATATAGTTATGGTTATTTCTACTTAGAGAGAATCATGGTCACTCACATTAAGAGAGTCATGTTTACTCCCACCTTCAGAGAGTCATGGTTACTCCCACCATAATATAGTTATGGTTACTTCCACTTAGAGATACTCATAGTTACTCCCACCATAATATAGTTATGGTTACTTCCACTTAGAGAGAATCATGGTCACTCACACCTTAAGAGAGTCATGGTTACTCCCACCTTAAGAGAATCATGGTTACTCCCACTATAAGAGAGCCATGGTTACTCCCACCATAAGATAGTTATGGTTACTTCCACTTAGAGAGACTTATGGTCACTCCCACCTTAAGAGAGTCATGGTTACTCCCAACTTAAGAGAGTCATAGTTACTCCCACCATACTATAGTTATGATTACTTCCACTTAGAGAGACTTATGATCACTCCCACCTTAAGAGAGTCATGGTTACTCCCACCTTAAGAGAGTCATGGTTACTCCCACCTTAAGAGAGTCATAGTTACTCCCACTATAAGAGAGCCATGGTTACTCCCACCATAATATTGTTATGGTTACTTCCACTTAGAGATACTCATAGTTACTACCACCATAATATAGTTATGGTTACTTCTACTTAGAGAGAATCATGGTCACTCACACATTAAGAGAGTCATGTTTACTCCCACCTTCAGAGAGTCATGGTTACTCCCACCATAATATAGTTATGGTTACTTCCACTTAGAGATACTCATAGTTACTCTCACCATAATATAGTTATGGTTATTTCTACTTAGAGAGAATCATGGTCACTCACATTAAGAGAGTCATGTTTACTCCCACCTTCAGAGAGTCATGTTTACTCCCACCATAATATAGTTATGGTTACTTCCACTTAGAGATACTCATAGTTACTCCCACCATAATATAGTTATGGTTACTTCCACTTAGAGAGAATCATGGTCACTCACACCTTAAGAGAGTCATGGTTACTCCCACCTTAAGATAGTCATGGTTACTCCCAACTTAAAAGAGTCATAGTTACTCCCACCATACTATAGTTATGGTTACTTCCACTTAGAGAGACTTATGGTTACTCCCACCTTAAGAGAGTCATGGTTACTCCCACCTTAAGAGAGTCATGGTTAATCCCACCTTAAGAGTCATAGTTACTCCCACTATACGAGAGCCATGGTAAATCCCACCTTAAGAGAGTCATGGTTACTCCCACCTTAAGAGAGTCATGGTTACTCCCACCTTAAGAGAGTCATGGTTACTCCCAACTTAAGAGAGTCATAGTTACTCCCACCATACTATAGTTATGATTACTTCCACTTAGAGAGACTTATGATCACTCCCACCTTAAGAGAGTCATGGTTACTCCCACCTTAAGAGAGTCATGGTTACTCCCACCTTAAGAGAGTCATAGTTACTCCCACTATAAGAGAGCCATGGTTACTCCCACCATAATATAGTTATGGTTACTTCCACTTAGAGATACTCATAGTTACTACCACCATAATATAGTTATGGTTATTTCTACTTAGAGAGAATCATGGTCACTCACACATTAAGAGAGTCATGTTTACTCCCACCTTCAGAGAGTCATGGTTACTCCCACCTAAAGAGAGTCATAGTTACTCCCACCATAATATAGTTATGGTTACTTCCACTTAGAGATACTCATAGTTACTCCCACCATAATATAGTTATGGTTATTTCTACTTGGAGAGAATCATGGTCACTCACACATTAAGAGAGTCATGTTTACTCCCACCTTCAGAGAGTCATGGTTACTCCCACCTTAAGAGAGTCATAGTTACTCCCACCATAATATAGTTATGGTTACTTCCACTTAGAGAGAATCATGGTCACTCACACCTTAAGAGAGTCATGGTTACTCCCACCTTAAGATAGTCATGTTTACTCCCACCTTAATAGAGTCATGGTTACTCCTGCCATAAGAGAGTCATAGTTACTCCCAACATAATATAGTTATGGTTACTTCCACTTAGAGAGAATCATGGTCACTCACACCTTAAGAGAGTCATGGTTACTCCCACCTTAAGAGAGTCATGGTTACTCCCACCTTAAGAGAGTCATGGTTACTCCTGCCATAAGAGAGTCATAGTTACTCCCACCATAATATAGTTATGGTTACTTCCACTTAGAGAGACTTATGGTCACTCCCACCTTAAGAGAATCATGGTTACTCCCACCTTAAGAGAGTCATGGTTACTCCCACCTTAAGAGAGTCATGGTTACTCCCACCTTAAGAGAGTCATGGTTAATCCCACCTTAAGAGAGTCATGGTTACTCCCACCTTAAGAGAATCATGGTTACTCCCACTATAAGAGAGCCATGGTTACTCCCACCATAAGATAGTTATGGTTACTTCCACTTAGAGAGACTTATGGTCACTCCCACCTTAAGAGAGTCATGGTTACTCCCAACTTAAGAGAGTCATAGTTACTCCCACCATACTATAGTTATGATTACTTCCACTTAGAGAGACTTATGATCACTCCCACCTTAAGAGAGTCATGGTTACTCCCACCTTAAGAGAGTCATAGTTACTCCCACTATAAGAGAGCCATGGTTACTCCCACCACAATATTGTTATGGTTACTTCCACTTAGAGATACTCATAGTTACTACCACCATAATATAGTTATGGTTACTTCTACTTAGAGAGAATCATGGTCACTCACACATTAAGAGAGTCATGTTTACTCCCACCTTCAGAGAGTCATGGTTACTCCCACCTTAAGAGAGTCATGGTTACTCCCACCTTGAGAGAGTCATAGTTACTCCTACCTTAAGAGAGTCATGGTTACTCCCACCTTAAGAGAGTCATGGTTACTCCCACCTTAAGAGAATCATAGTTACTCCCACCATAATATAGTTATGGTTACTTCCACTTAGAGAGAATCATGGTCACTTCCACCTTAAGATAGTCATGTTTACTCCCACCTTAAGAGAGTCATGGTTACTCCCACCTTAAGAGAGTCATAGTTACTCCCACCATAATATAGTTATGGTTACTTCCACTTAGAGAGACTTATGGTCACTCCCACCTTAAGAGAGTCATGGTTACTCCCACCTTAAGAGAGTCATGGTTACTCCCACCATAAGATAGTTATGGTTATTTCCACTTAGAGAGACTTATGGTCACTCCCACCTTAAGAGAGTCATGGTTACTCCCACCTTAATAGAGTCATGGTTACTCCCACCTTAAGAGACTCATGGTAATCCCACCTTAAGAGAGTCATAGTTACTCCCACTATAAGATAGCCATGGTTACTCCCACCATAAGATAGTTATGGTTATTTCTACTTAGAGAGAATCATGGTCACTCACACATTAAGAGAGTCATGTTTACTCCCACCTTCAGAGAGTCATGGTTACTCCCACCTTAAGAGAGTCATGTTTACTCCCACCTTAAGAGAGTCAAGGTTACTCCTGCCATAAGAGAGTCATAGTTACTCCCACCATAATATAGTTATGGTTACTTCCACTTAGAGAGACTTAAGGTCACTCCCACCTTAAGAGAGTCATGGTCACTCAAACCTTAAGAGAGTCATGGTTACTACCACCTTAAGAGAGTCATAGTTACTCCCACCATAATATAGTTATGGTTACTTCCACTTAGAGAGACTTATGGTCACTCCCACCTTAAGAGAGTCATGGTTACCCCCACCTTAAGAGAGTCATGGTTACTTCCACCTTAAGAGAGTCATAGTTACTCCCACCATAATATAGTTACGGTTACTTCTACTTAGAGAGAATCATGGTCACTCACACATTAAGAGAGTCATGTTTACTTCCACCTTCAGAGAGTCATGGTTACTCCCACCTTAAGAGAGTCATGGTTACTCCTGCCATAAGAGAGTTATAGTTACTCCCACAATAATATAATTATGGTTACTTCCACTTAGAGAGAATCATGGTCACTCACACCTTAAGAGAGTCATGTTTACTCCCACCTTAAGAGAGTCATGGTTACTCCCAACTTAAGAGAGTCATGTTTACTCCCACCTTCAGAGAGTCATGGTTACTCCCACCTAAAGAGAGTCATAGTTACTCCCACCATAATATAGTTATGGTTACTTCCACTTAGAGAGAATCATGGTCACTCACACCTTAAGAGAGTCATGGTTACTCCCACCTTAAGAGAGTCATGGTTACTCCTGCCATAAGAGAGTCATAGTTACTCCCACCATAATATAGTTATGGTTACTTCCACTTAGAGAGACTTATGGTCACTCCCACCTTAAGAGAATCATGGTTACTCCCACCTTAAGAGAGTCATGGTTACTCCCACCTTAAGAGAGTCATGGTTACTCCCACCTTAAGAGAGTCATGGTTAATCCCACCTTAAGAGAGTCATGGTTACTCCCACCTTAAGAGAATCATGGTTACTCCCACTATAAGAGAGCCATGGTTACTCCCACCATAAGATAGTTATGGTTACTTCCACTTAGAGAGACTAATGGTCACTCCCACCTTAAGAGAGTCATGGTTACTCCCAACTTAAGAGAGTCATAGTTACTCCCACCATACTATAGTTATGATTACTTCCACTTAGAGAGACTTATGATCACTCCCACCTTAAGAGAGTCATGGTTACTCCCACCTTAAGAGAGTCATGGTTACTCCCACCTTAAGAGAGTCATAGTTACTCCCACTATAAGAGAGCCATGGTTACTCCCACCATAATATTGTTATGGTTACTTCCACTTAGAGATACTCATAGTTACTACCACCATAATATAGTTATGGTTACTTCTACTTAGAGAGAATCATGGTCACTCACACATTAAGAGAGTCATGTTTACTCCCACCTTCAGAGAGTCATGGTTACTCCCACCATAATATAGTTATGGTTACTTCCACTTAGAGATACTCATAGTTACTCTCACCATAATATAGTTATGGTTATTTCTACTTAGAGAGAATCATGGTCACTCACATTAAGAGAGTCATGTTTACTCCCACCTTCAGAGAGTCATGGTTACTCCCACCATAATATAGTTATGGTTACTTCCACTTAGAGATACTCATAGTTACTCCCACCATAATATAGTTATGGTTACTTCCACTTAGAGAGAATCATGGTCACTCACACCTTAAGAGAGTCATGGTTACTCCCACCTTAAGATAGTCATGGTTACTCCCAACTTAAAAGAGTCATAGTTACTCCCACCATACTATAGTTATGGTTACTTTCACTTAGAGAGACTTATGGTTACTCCCACCTTAAGAGAGTCATGGTTACTCCCACCTTAAGAGAGTCATGGTTAATCCCACCTTAAGAGTCATAGTTACTCCCACTATAAGAGAGCCATGGTAAATCCCACCTTAAGAGAGTCATGGTTACTCCCACCTTCAGAGAGTCATGGTTACTCCCACCATAATATAGTTATGGTTACTTCCACTTAGAGATACTCATAGTTACTCCCACCATAATATAGTTATGGTTATTTCTACTTAGAGAGAATCATGGTCACTCACATTAAGAGAGTCATGTTTACTCCCACCTTCAGAGAGTCATGTTTACTCCCACCATAATATAGTTATGGTTACTTCCACTTAGAGATACTCATAGTTACTCCCACCATAATATAGTTATGGTTACTTCCACTTAGAGAGAATCATGGTCACTCACACCTTAAGAGAGTCATGGTTACTCCCACCTTAAGATAGTCATGGTTACTCCCAACTTAAAAGAGTCATAGTTACTCCCACCATACTATAGTTATGGTTACTTCCACTTAGAGAGACTTATGGTTACTCCCACCTTAAGAGAGTCATGGTTACTCCCACCTTAAGAGAGTCATGGTTAATCCCACCTTAAGAGTCATAGTTACTCCCACTATACGAGAGCCATGGTAAATCCCACCTTAAGAGAGTCATGGTTACTCCCACCTTAAGAGAGTCATGGTTACTCCCACCTTAAGAGAGTCATGGTTACTCCCAACTTAAGAGAGTCATAGTTACTCCCACCATACTATAGTTATGATTACTTCCACTTAGAGAGACTTATGATCACTCCCACCTTAAGAGAGTCATGGTTACTCCCACCTTAAGAGAGTCATGGTTACTCCCACCTTAAGAGAGTCATAGTTACTCCCACTATAAGAGAGCCATGGTTACTCCCACCATAATATAGTTATGGTTACTTCCACTTAGAGATACTCATAGTTACTACCACCATAATATAGTTATGGTTATTTCTACTTAGAGAGAATCATGGTCACTCACACATTAAGAGAGTCATGTTTACTCCCACCTTCAGAGAGTCATGGTTACTCCCACCTAAAGAGAGTCATAGTTACTCCCACCATAATATAGTTATGGTTACTTCCACTTAGAGATACTCATAGTTACTCCCACCATAATATAGTTATGGTTATTTCTACTTGGAGAGAATCATGGTCACTCACACATTAAGAGAGTCATGTTTACTCCCACCTTCAGAGAGTCATGGTTACTCCCACCTTAAGAGAGTCATAGTTACTCCCACCATAATATAGTTATGGTTACTTCCACTTAGAGAGAATCATGGTCACTCACACCTTAAGAGAGTCATGGTTACTCCCACCTTAAGATAGTCATGTTTACTCCCACCTTAATAGAGTCATGGTTACTCCTGCCATAAGAGAGTCATAGTTACTCCCAACATAATATAGTTATGGTTACTTCCACTTAGAGAGAATCATGGTCACTCACACCTTAAGAGAGTCATGGTTACTCCCACCTTAAGAGAGTCATGGTTACTCCCACCTTAAGAGAGTCATGGTTACTCCTGCCATAAGAGAGTCATAGTTACTCCCACCATAATATAGTTATGGTTACTTCCACTTAGAGAGACTTATGGTCACTCCCACCTTAAGAGAATCATGGTTACTCCCACCTTAAGAGAGTCATGGTTACTCCCACCTTAAGAGAGTCATGGTTACTCCCACCTTAAGAGAGTCATGGTTAATCCCACCTTAAGAGAGTCATGGTTACTCCCACCTTAAGAGAATCATGGTTACTCCCACTATAAGAGAGCCATGGTTACTCCCACCATAAGATAGTTATGGTTACTTCCACTTAGAGAGACTTATGGTCACTCCCACCTTAAGAGAGTCATGGTTACTCCCAACTTAAGAGAGTCATAGTTACTCCCACCATACTATAGTTATGATTACTTCCACTTAGAGAGACTTATGATCACTCCCACCTTAAGAGAGTCATGGTTACTCCCACCTTAAGAGAGTCATAGTTACTCCCACTATAAGAGAGCCATGGTTACTCCCACCACAATATTGTTATGGTTACTTCCACTTAGAGATACTCATAGTTACTACCACCATAATATAGTTATGGTTACTTCTACTTAGAGAGAATCATGGTCACTCACACATTAAGAGAGTCATGTTTACTCCCACCTTCAGAGAGTCATGGTTACTCCCACCTTAAGAGAGTCATGGTTACTCCCACCTTGAGAGAGTCATAGTTACTCCTACCTTAAGAGAGTCATGGTTACTCCCACCTTAAGAGAGTCATGGTTACTCCCACCTTAAGAGAATCATAGTTACTCCCACCATAATATAGTTATGGTTACTTCCACTTAGAGAGAATCATGGTCACTTCCACCTTAAGATAGTCATGTTTACTCCCACCTTAAGAGAGTCATGGTTACTCCCACCTTAAGAGAGTCATAGTTACTCCCACCATAATATAGTTATGGTTACTTCCACTTAGAGAGACTTATGGTCACTCCCACCTTAAGAGAGTCATGGTTACTCCCACCTTAAGAGAGTCATGGTTACTCCCACCATAAGATAGTTATGGTTATTTCCACTTAGAGAGACTTATGGTCACTCCCACCTTAAGAGAGTCATGGTTACTCCCACCTTAATAGAGTCATGGTTACTCCCACCTTAAGAGACTCATGGTAATCCCACCTTAAGAGAGTCATAGTTACTCCCACTATAAGATAGCCATGGTTACTCCCACCATAAGATAGTTATGGTTATTTCTACTTAGAGAGAATCATGGTCACTCACACATTAAGAGAGTCATGTTTACTCCCACCTTCAGAGAGTCATGGTTACTCCCACCTTAAGAGAGTCATGTTTACTCCCACCTTAAGAGAGTCAAGGTTACTCCTGCCATAAGAGAGTCATAGTTACTCCCACCATAATATAGTTATGGTTACTTCCACTTAGAGAGACTTAAGGTCACTCCCACCTTAAGAGAGTCATGGTCACTCAAACCTTAAGAGAGTCATGGTTACTACCACCTTAAGAGAGTCATAGTTACTCCCACCATAATATAGTTATGGTTACTTCCACTTAGAGAGACTTATGGTCACTCCCACCTTAAGAGAGTCATGGTTACCCCCACCTTAAGAGAGTCATGGTTACTTCCACCTTAAGAGAGTCATAGTTACTCCCACCATAATATAGTTACGGTTACTTCTACTTAGAGAGAATCATGGTCACTCACACATTAAGAGAGTCATGTTTACTTCCACCTTCAGAGAGTCATGGTTACTCCCACCTTAAGAGAGTCATGGTTACTCCTGCCATAAGAGAGTTATAGTTACTCCCACAATAATATAATTATGGTTACTTCCACTTAGAGAGAATCATGGTCACTCACACCTTAAGAGAGTCATGTTTACTCCCACCTTAAGAGAGTCATGGTTACTCCCAACTTAAGAGAGTCATGTTTACTCCCACCTTCAGAGAGTCATGGTTACTCCCACCTAAAGAGAGTCATAGTTACTCCCACCATAATATAGTTATGGTTACTTCCACTTAGAGAGAATCATGGTCACTCACACCTTAAGAGAGTCATGGTTACTCCCACCTTAAGAGAGTCATGGTTACTCCTGCCATAAGAGAGTCATAGTTACTCCCACCATAATATAGTTATGGTTACTTCCACTTAGAGAGACTTATGGTCACTCCCACCTTAAGAGAATCATGGTTACTCCCACCTTAAGAGAGTCATGGTTACTCCCACCTTAAGAGAGTCATGGTTACTCCCACCTTAAGAGAGTCATGGTTAATCCCACCTTAAGAGAGTCATGGTTACTCCCACCTTAAGAGAATCATGGTTACTCCCACTATAAGAGAGCCATGGTTACTCCCACCATAAGATAGTTATGGTTACTTCCACTTAGAGAGACTAATGGTCACTCCCACCTTAAGAGAGTCATGGTTACTCCCAACTTAAGAGAGTCATAGTTACTCCCACCATACTATAGTTATGATTACTTCCACTTAGAGAGACTTATGATCACTCCCACCTTAAGAGAGTCATGGTTACTCCCACCTTAAGAGAGTCATGGTTACTCCCACCTTAAGAGAGTCATAGTTACTCCCACTATAAGAGAGCCATGGTTACTCCCACCATAATATTGTTATGGTTACTTCCACTTAGAGATACTCATAGTTACTACCACCATAATATAGTTATGGTTACTTCTACTTAGAGAGAATCATGGTCACTCACACATTAAGAGAGTCATGTTTACTCCCACCTTCAGAGAGTCATGGTTACTCCCACCATAATATAGTTATGGTTACTTCCACTTAGAGATACTCATAGTTACTCTCACCATAATATAGTTATGGTTATTTCTACTTAGAGAGAATCATGGTCACTCACATTAAGAGAGTCATGTTTACTCCCACCTTCAGAGAGTCATGGTTACTCCCACCATAATATAGTTATGGTTACTTCCACTTAGAGATACTCATAGTTACTCCCACCATAATATAGTTATGGTTACTTCCACTTAGAGAGAATCATGGTCACTCACACCTTAAGAGAGTCATGGTTACTCCCACCTTAAGATAGTCATGGTTACTCCCAACTTAAAAGAGTCATAGTTACTCCCACCATACTATAGTTATGGTTACTTTCACTTAGAGAGACTTATGGTTACTCCCACCTTAAGAGAGTCATGGTTACTCCCACCTTAAGAGAGTCATGGTTAATCCCACCTTAAGAGTCATAGTTACTCCCACTATAAGAGAGCCATGGTAAATCCCACCTTAAGAGAGTCATGGTTACTCCCACCTTAAGAGAGTCATGGTTACTCCCACCTTAAGAGAGTCATGGTTACTCCCAACTTAAGAGAGTCATAGTTACTCCCACCATACTATAGTTATGATTACTTCCACTTAGAGAGACTTATGATCACTCCCACCTTAAGAGAGTCATGGTTACTCCCACCTTAAGAGAGTCATGGTTACTCCCACCTTAAGAGAGTCATAGTTACTCCCACTATAAGAGAGCCATGGTTACTCCCACCATAATATAGTTATGGTTACTTCCACTTAGAGATACTCATAGTTACTACCACCATAATATAGTTATGGTTATTTCTACTTAGAGAGAATCATGGTCACTCACACATTAAGAGAGTCATGTTTACTCCCACCTTCAGAGAGTCATGGTTACTCCCACCTAAAGAGAGTCATAGTTACTCCCACCATAATATAGTTATGGTTACTTCCACTTAGAGATACTCATAGTTACTCCCACCATAATATAGTTATGGTTATTTCTACTTGGAGAGAATCATGGTCACTCACACATTAAGAGAGTCATGTTTACTCCCACCTTCAGAGAGTCATGGTTACTCCCACCTTAAGAGAGTCATAGTTACTCCAACCATAATATAGTTATGGTTACTTCCACTTAGAGAGAATCATGGTCACTCACACCTTAAGAGAGTCATGGTTACTCCCACCTTAAGAGAGTCATGGTTACTCCCACCTTAAGAGAGTCATGGTTACTCCTGCCATAAGAGAGTCATAGTTACTCCCACCATAATATAGTTATGGTTACTTCCACTTAGAGATACTCATAGTTACTCCCACCATAATATAGTTATGGTTATTTCTACTTAGAGAGAATCATGGTCACTCACATTAAGAGAGTCATGTTTACTCCCACCTTCAGAGAGTCATGTTTACTCCCACCATAATATAGTTATGGTTACTTCCACTTAGAGATACTCATAGTTACTCCCACCATAATATAGTTATGGTTACTTCCACTTAGAGAGAATCATGGTCACTCACACCTTAAGAGAGTCATGGTTACTCCCACCTTAAGATAGTCATGGTTACTCCCAACTTAAAAGAGTCATAGTTACTCCCACCATACTATAGTTATGGTTACTTCCACTTAGAGAGACTTATGGTTACTCCCACCTTAAGAGAGTCATGGTTACTCCCACCTTAAGAGAGTCATGGTTAATCCCACCTTAAGAGTCATAGTTACTCCCACTATACGAGAGCCATGGTAAATCCCACCTTAAGAGAGTCATGGTTACTCCCACCTTAAGAGAGTCATGGTTACTCCCACCTTAAGAGAGTCATGGTTACTCCCAACTTAAGAGAGTCATAGTTACTCCCACCATACTATAGTTATGATTACTTCCACTTAGAGAGACTTATGATCACTCCCACCTTAAGAGAGTCATGGTTACTCCCACCTTAAGAGAGTCATGGTTACTCCCACCTTAAGAGAGTCATAGTTACTCCCACTATAAGAGAGCCATGGTTACTCCCACCATAATATAGTTATGGTTACTTCCACTTAGAGATACTCATAGTTACTACCACCATAATATAGTTATGGTTATTTCTACTTAGAGAGAATCATGGTCACTCACACATTAAGAGAGTCATGTTTACTCCCACCTTCAGAGAGTCATGGTTACTCCCACCTAAAGAGAGTCATAGTTACTCCCACCATAATATAGTTATGGTTACTTCCACTTAGAGATACTCATAGTTACTCCCACCATAATATAGTTATGGTTATTTCTACTTGGAGAGAATCATGGTCACTCACACATTAAGAGAGTCATGTTTACTCCCACCTTCAGAGAGTCATGGTTACTCCCACCTTAAGAGAGTCATAGTTACTCCCACCATAATATAGTTATGGTTACTTCCACTTAGAGAGAATCATGGTCACTCACACCTTAAGAGAGTCATGGTTACTCCCACCTTAAGATAGTCATGTTTACTCCCACCTTAATAGAGTCATGGTTACTCCTGCCATAAGAGAGTCATAGTTACTCCCAACATAATATAGTTATGGTTACTTCCACTTAGAGAGAATCATGGTCACTCACACCTTAAGAGAGTCATGGTTACTCCCACCTTAAGAGAGTCATGGTTACTCCCACCTTAAGAGAGTCATGGTTACTCCTGCCATAAGAGAGTCATAGTTACTCCCACCATAATATAGTTATGGTTACTTCCACTTAGAGAGACTTATGGTCACTCCCACCTTAAGAGAATCATGGTTACTCCCACCTTAAGAGAGTCATGGTTACTCCCACCTTAAGAGAGTCATGGTTACTCCCACCTTAAGAGAGTCATGGTTAATCCCACCTTAAGAGAGTCATGGTTACTCCCACCTTAAGAGAATCATGGTTACTCCCACTATAAGAGAGCCATGGTTACTCCCACCATAAGATAGTTATGGTTACTTCCACTTAGAGAGACTTATGGTCACTCCCACCTTAAGAGAGTCATGGTTACTCCCAACTTAAGAGAGTCATAGTTACTCCCACCATACTATAGTTATGATTACTTCCACTTAGAGAGACTTATGATCACTCCCACCTTAAGAGAGTCATGGTTACTCCCACCTTAAGAGAGTCATAGTTACTCCCACTATAAGAGAGCCATGGTTACTCCCACCACAATATTGTTATGGTTACTTCCACTTAGAGATACTCATAGTTACTACCACCATAATATAGTTATGGTTACTTCTACTTAGAGAGAATCATGGTCACTCACACATTAAGAGAGTCATGTTTACTCCCACCTTCAGAGAGTCATGGTTACTCCCACCTTAAGAGAGTCATGGTTACTCCCACCTTGAGAGAGTCATAGTTACTCCTACCTTAAGAGAGTCATGGTTACTCCCACCTTAAGAGAGTCATGGTTACTCCCACCTTAAGAGAATCATAGTTACTCCCACCATAATATAGTTATGGTTACTTCCACTTAGAGAGAATCATGGTCACTTCCACCTTAAGATAGTCATGTTTACTCCCACCTTAAGAGAGTCATGGTTACTCCCACCTTAAGAGAGTCATAGTTACTCCCACCATAATATAGTTATGGTTACTTCCACTTAGAGAGACTTATGGTCACTCCCACCTTAAGAGAGTCATGGTTACTCCCACCTTAAGAGAGTCATGGTTACTCCCACCATAAGATAGTTATGGTTATTTCCACTTAGAGAGACTTATGGTCACTCCCACCTTAAGAGAGTCATGGTTACTCCCACCTTAATAGAGTCATGGTTACTCCCACCTTAAGAGACTCATGGTAATCCCACCTTAAGAGAGTCATAGTTACTCCCACTATAAGATAGCCATGGTTACTCCCACCATAAGATAGTTATGGTTATTTCTACTTAGAGAGAATCATGGTCACTCACACATTAAGAGAGTCATGTTTACTCCCACCTTCAGAGAGTCATGGTTACTCCCACCTTAAGAGAGTCATGTTTACTCCCACCTTAAGAGAGTCAAGGTTACTCCTGCCATAAGAGAGTCATAGTTACTCCCACCATAATATAGTTATGGTTACTTCCACTTAGAGAGACTTAAGGTCACTCCCACCTTAAGAGAGTCATGGTCACTCAAACCTTAAGAGAGTCATGGTTACTACCACCTTAAGAGAGTCATAGTTACTCCCACCATAATATAGTTATGGTTACTTCCACTTAGAGAGACTTATGGTCACTCCCACCTTAAGAGAGTCATGGTTACCCCCACCTTAAGAGAGTCATGGTTACTTCCACCTTAAGAGAGTCATAGTTACTCCCACCATAATATAGTTACGGTTACTTCTACTTAGAGAGAATCATGGTCACTCACACATTAAGAGAGTCATGTTTACTTCCACCTTCAGAGAGTCATGGTTACTCCCACCTTAAGAGAGTCATGGTTACTCCTGCCATAAGAGAGTTATAGTTACTCCCACAATAATATAATTATGGTTACTTCCACTTAGAGAGAATCATGGTCACTCACACCTTAAGAGAGTCATGTTTACTCCCACCTTAAGAGAGTCATGGTTACTCCCAACTTAAGAGAGTCATGTTTACTCCCACCTTCAGAGAGTCATGGTTACTCCCACCTAAAGAGAGTCATAGTTACTCCCACCATAATATAGTTATGGTTACTTCCACTTAGAGAGAATCATGGTCACTCACACCTTAAGAGAGTCATGGTTACTCCCACCTTAAGAGAGTCATGGTTACTCCTGCCATAAGAGAGTCATAGTTACTCCCACCATAATATAGTTATGGTTACTTCCACTTAGAGAGACTTATGGTCACTCCCACCTTAAGAGAATCATGGTTACTCCCACCTTAAGAGAGTCATGGTTACTCCCACCTTAAGAGAGTCATGGTTACTCCCACCTTAAGAGAGTCATGGTTAATCCCACCTTAAGAGAGTCATGGTTACTCCCACCTTAAGAGAATCATGGTTACTCCCACTATAAGAGAGCCATGGTTACTCCCACCATAAGATAGTTATGGTTACTTCCACTTAGAGAGACTAATGGTCACTCCCACCTTAAGAGAGTCATGGTTACTCCCAACTTAAGAGAGTCATAGTTACTCCCACCATACTATAGTTATGATTACTTCCACTTAGAGAGACTTATGATCACTCCCACCTTAAGAGAGTCATGGTTACTCCCACCTTAAGAGAGTCATGGTTACTCCCACCTTAAGAGAGTCATAGTTACTCCCACTATAAGAGAGCCATGGTTACTCCCACCATAATATTGTTATGGTTACTTCCACTTAGAGATACTCATAGTTACTACCACCATAATATAGTTATGGTTACTTCTACTTAGAGAGAATCATGGTCACTCACACATTAAGAGAGTCATGTTTACTCCCACCTTCAGAGAGTCATGGTTACTCCCACCATAATATAGTTATGGTTACTTCCACTTAGAGATACTCATAGTTACTCTCACCATAATATAGTTATGGTTATTTCTACTTAGAGAGAATCATGGTCACTCACATTAAGAGAGTCATGTTTACTCCCACCTTCAGAGAGTCATGGTTACTCCCACCATAATATAGTTATGGTTACTTCCACTTAGAGATACTCATAGTTACTCCCACCATAATATAGTTATGGTTACTTCCACTTAGAGAGAATCATGGTCACTCACACCTTAAGAGAGTCATGGTTACTCCCACCTTAAGATAGTCATGGTTACTCCCAACTTAAAAGAGTCATAGTTACTCCCACCATACTATAGTTATGGTTACTTTCACTTAGAGAGACTTATGGTTACTCCCACCTTAAGAGAGTCATGGTTACTCCCACCTTAAGAGAGTCATGGTTAATCCCACCTTAAGAGTCATAGTTACTCCCACTATAAGAGAGCCATGGTAAATCCCACCTTAAGAGAGTCATGGTTACTCCCACCTTAAGAGAGTCATGGTTACTCCCACCTTAAGAGAGTCATGGTTACTCCCAACTTAAGAGAGTCATAGTTACTCCCACCATACTATAGTTATGATTACTTCCACTTAGAGAGACTTATGATCACTCCCACCTTAAGAGAGTCATGGTTACTCCCACCTTAAGAGAGTCATGGTTACTCCCACCTTAAGAGAGTCATAGTTACTCCCACTATAAGAGAGCCATGGTTACTCCCACCATAATATAGTTATGGTTACTTCCACTTAGAGATACTCATAGTTACTACCACCATAATATAGTTATGGTTATTTCTACTTAGAGAGAATCATGGTCACTCACACATTAAGAGAGTCATGTTTACTCCCACCTTCAGAGAGTCATGGTTACTCCCACCTAAAGAGAGTCATAGTTACTCCCACCATAATATAGTTATGGTTACTTCCACTTAGAGATACTCATAGTTACTCCCACCATAATATAGTTATGGTTATTTCTACTTGGAGAGAATCATGGTCACTCACACATTAAGAGAGTCATGTTTACTCCCACCTTCAGAGAGTCATGGTTACTCCCACCTTAAGAGAGTCATAGTTACTCCAACCATAATATAGTTATGGTTACTTCCACTTAGAGAGAATCATGGTCACTCACACCTTAAGAGAGTCATGGTTACTCCCACCTTAAGATAGTCATGTTTACTCCCACCTTAAGAGAGTCATGGTTACTCCTGCCATAAGAGAGTCATAGTTACTCCCAACATAATATAGTTATGGTTACTTCCAATTAGAGAGAATCATGGTCACTCACACCTTAAGAGAGTCATGGTTACTCCCACCTTAAGAGAGTCATGTTTACTCCCACCTTAAGAGAGTCATGGTTACTCCTGCCATAAGAGAGTCATAGTTACTCCCACCATAATATAGTTATGGTTACTTCCACTTAGAGAGACTTATGGTCACTCCCACCTTAAGAGAATCATGGTTACTCCCACCTTAAGAGAGTCATGGTTACTCCCACCTTAAGAGAGTCATGGTTACTCCCACCTTAAGAGAGTCATGGTTACTCCCACCTTAAGAGAGTCATGGTTAATCCCACCTTAAGAGAGTCATGGTTACTCCCACCTTAAGAGAATCATGGTTACTCCCACCATAAGAGAGCCATGGTTACTCCCACCATAAGATAGTTATGGTTACTTCCACTTAGAGAGACTTATGGTCACTCCCACCTTAAGAGAGTCATGGTTACTCCCAACTTAAGAGAGTCATAGTTACTCCCACCATACTATAGTTATGATTACTTCCACTTAGAGAGACTTATGATCACTCCCACCTTAAGAGAGTCATGGTTACTCCCACCTTAAGAGAGTCATGGTTACTCCCACCTTAAGAGAGTCATAGTTACTCCCACTATAAGAGAGCCATGGTTACTCCCACCATAATATTGTTATGGTTACTTCCACTTAGAGATACTCATAGTTACTACCACCATAATATAGTTATGGTTACTTCTACTTAGAGAGAATCATGGTCACTCACACATTAAGAGAGTCATGTTTACTCCCACCTTCAGAGAGTCATGGTTACTCCCACCATAATATAGTTATGGTTACTTCCACTTAGAGATACTCATAGTTACTCTCACCATAATATAGTTATGGTTATTTCTACTTAGAGAGAATCATGGTCACTCACATTAAGAGAGTCATGTTTACTCCCACCTTCAGAGAGTCATGTTTACTCCCACCATAATATAGTTATGGTTACTTCCACTTAGAGATACTCATAGTTACTCCCACCATAATATAGTTATGGTTACTTCCACTTAGAGAGAATCATGGTCACTCACACCTTAAGAGAGTCATGGTTACTCCCACCTTAAGATAGTCATGGTTACTCCCAACTTAAAAGAGTCATAGTTACTCCCACCATACTATAGTTATGGTTACTTCCACTTAGAGAGACTTATGGTTACTCCCACCTTAAGAGAGTCATGGTTACTCCCACCTTAAGAGAGTCATGGTTAATCCCACCTTAAGAGTCATAGTTACTCCCACTATACGAGAGCCATGGTAAATCCCACCTTAAGAGAGTCATGGTTACTCCCACCTTAAGAGAGTCATGGTTACTCCCACCTTAAGAGAGTCATGGTTACTCCCAACTTAAGAGAGTCATAGTTACTCCCACCATACTATAGTTATGATTACTTCCACTTAGAGAGACTTATGATCACTCCCACCTTAAGAGAGTCATGGTTACTCCCACCTTAAGAGAGTCATGGTTACTCCCACCTTAAGAGAGTCATAGTTACTCCCACTATAAGAGAGCCATGGTTACTCCCACCATAATATAGTTATGGTTACTTCCACTTAGAGATACTCATAGTTACTACCACCATAATATAGTTATGGTTATTTCTACTTAGAGAGAATCATGGTCACTCACACATTAAGAGAGTCATGTTTACTCCCACCTTCAGAGAGTCATGGTTACTCCCACCTAAAGAGAGTCATAGTTACTCCCACCATAATATAGTTATGGTTACTTCCACTTAGAGATACTCATAGTTACTCCCACCATAATATAGTTATGGTTATTTCTACTTGGAGAGAATCATGGTCACTCACACATTAAGAGAGTCATGTTTACTCCCACCTTCAGAGAGTCATGGTTACTCCCACCTTAAGAGAGTCATAGTTACTCCAACCATAATATAGTTATGGTTACTTCCACTTAGAGAGAATCATGGTCACTCACACCTTAAGAGAGTCATGGTTACTCCCACCTTAAGATAGTCATGTTTACTCCCACCTTAAGAGAGTCATGGTTACTCCTGCCATAAGAGAGTCATAGTTACTCCCAACATAATATAGTTATGGTTACTTCCAATTAGAGAGAATCATGGTCACTCACACCTTAAGAGAGTCATGGTTACTCCCACCTTAAGAGAGTCATGTTTACTCCCACCTTAAGAGAGTCATGGTTACTCCTGCCATAAGAGAGTCATAGTTACTCCCACCATAATATAGTTATGGTTACTTCCACTTAGAGAGACTTATGGTCA
This sequence comes from Gobio gobio, assembly GCF_949357685.1. Classification (NCBI taxonomy): domain Eukaryota; kingdom Metazoa; phylum Chordata; class Actinopteri; order Cypriniformes; family Gobionidae; genus Gobio; species Gobio gobio. The sequence continues at coordinate 793,430 of NC_137114.1, forward strand.
CTCCCACCTTAAGAGAATCATGGTCACTCCCACCTTAAGAGAGTCATGGTTACTCCCACCTTAAGAGAGTCATGGTTACTCCCACCTTAAGAGAGTCATGGTTACTCCCACCTTAAGAGAGTCATGGTTACTCCCACCTTAAGAGAGTCATGGTTACTCCCACCTTAAGAGAGTCATAGTTACTCCCACTATAAGAGAGCCATGGTTACTCCCACCATAATATAGTTATGGTTACTTCCACTTAGAGATACTCATAGTTACTACCACCATAATATAGTTATGGTTATTTCTACTTAGAGAGAATCATGGTCACTCACACATTAAGAGAGTCATGTTTACTCCCACCTTCAGAGAGTCATGGTTACTCCCACCTAAAGAGAGTCATAGTTACTCCCACCATAATATAGTTATGGTTACTTCCACTTAGAGATACTCATAGTTACTCCCACCATAATATAGTTATGGTTATTTCTACTTGGAGAGAATCATGGTCACTCACACATTAAGAGAGTCATGTTTACTCCCACCTTCAGAGAGTCATGGTTACTCCCACCTTAAGAGAGTCATAGTTACTCCAACCATAATATAGTTATGGTTACTTCCACTTAGAGAGAATCATGGTCACTCACACCTTAAGAGAGTCATGGTTACTCCCACCTTAAGATAGTCATGTTTACTCCCACCTTAAGAGAGTCATGGTTACTCCTGCCATAAGAGAGTCATAGTTACTCCCAACATAATATAGTTATGGTTACTTCCAATTAGAGAGAATCATGGTCACTCACACCTTAAGAGAGTCATGGTTACTCCCACCTTAAGAGAGTCATGTTTACTCCCACCTTAAGAGAGTCATGGTTACTCCTGCCATAAGAGAGTCATAGTTACTCCCACCATAATATAGTTATGGTTACTTCCACTTAGAGAGACTTATGGTCACTCCCACCTTAAGAGAATCATGGTTACTCCCACCTTAAGAGAGTCATGGTTACTCCCACCTTAAGAGAGTCATGGTTACTCCCACCTTAAGAGAGTCATGGTTACTCCCACCTTAAGAGAGTCATGGTTAATCCCACCTTAAGAGAGTCATGGTTACTCCCACCTTAAGAGAATCATGGTTACTCCCACCATAAGAGAGCCATGGTTACTCCCACCATAAGATAGTTATGGTTACTTCCACTTAGAGAGACTTATGGTCACTCCCACCTTAAGAGAGTCATGGTTACTCCCAACTTAAGAGAGTCATAGTTACTCCCACCATACTATAGTTATGATTACTTCCACTTAGAGAGACTTATGATCACTCCCACCTTAAGAGAGTCATGGTTACTCCCACCTTAAGAGAGTCATGGTTACTCCCACCTTAAGAGAGTCATAGTTACTCCCACTATAAGAGAGCCATGGTTACTCCCACCATAATATTGTTATGGTTACTTCCACTTAGAGATACTCATAGTTACTACCACCATAATATAGTTATGGTTACTTCTACTTAGAGAGAATCATGGTCACTCACACATTAAGAGAGTCATGTTTACTCCCACCTTCAGAGAGTCATGGTTACTCCCACCATAATATAGTTATGGTTACTTCCACTTAGAGATACTCATAGTTACTCTCACCATAATATAGTTATGGTTATTTCTACTTAGAGAGAATCATGGTCACTCACATTAAGAGAGTCATGTTTACTCCCACCTTCAGAGAGTCATGTTTACTCCCACCATAATATAGTTATGGTTACTTCCACTTAGAGATACTCATAGTTACTCCCACCATAATATAGTTATGGTTACTTCCACTTAGAGAGAATCATGGTCACTCACACCTTAAGAGAGTCATGGTTACTCCCACCTTAAGATAGTCATGGTTACTCCCAACTTAAAAGAGTCATAGTTACTCCCACCATACTATAGTTATGGTTACTTCCACTTAGAGAGACTTATGGTTACTCCCACCTTAAGAGAGTCATGGTTACTCCCACCTTAAGAGAGTCATGGTTAATCCCACCTTAAGAGTCATAGTTACTCCCACTATACGAGAGCCATGGTAAATCCCACCTTAAGAGAGTCATGGTTACTCCCACCTTAAGAGAGTCATGGTTACTCCCACCTTAAGAGAGTCATGGTTACTCCCAACTTAAGAGAGTCATAGTTACTCCCACCATACTATAGTTATGATTACTTCCACTTAGAGAGACTTATGATCACTCCCACCTTAAGAGAGTCATGGTTACTCCCACCTTAAGAGAGTCATGGTTACTCCCACCTTAAGAGAGTCATAGTTACTCCCACTATAAGAGAGCCATGGTTACTCCCACCATAATATAGTTATGGTTACTTCCACTTAGAGATACTCATAGTTACTACCACCATAATATAGTTATGGTTATTTCTACTTAGAGAGAATCATGGTCACTCACACATTAAGAGAGTCATGTTTACTCCCACCTTCAGAGAGTCATGGTTACTCCCACCTAAAGAGAGTCATAGTTACTCCCACCATAATATAGTTATGGTTACTTCCACTTAGAGATACTCATAGTTACTCCCACCATAATATAGTTATGGTTATTTCTACTTGGAGAGAATCATGGTCACTCACACATTAAGAGAGTCATGTTTACTCCCACCTTCAGAGGGTCATGGTTACTCCCACCTTAAGAGAGTCATAGTTACTCCAACCATAATATAGTTATGGTTACTTCCACTTAGAGAGAATCATGGTCACTCACACCTTAAGAGAGTCATGGTTACTCCCACCTTAAGATAGTCATGTTTACTCCCACCTTAAGAGAGTCATGGTTACTCCTGCCATAAGAGAGTCATAGTTACTCCCAACATAATATAGTTATGGTTACTTCCAATTAGAGAGAATCATGGTCACTCACACCTTAAGAGAGTCATGGTTACTCCCACCTTAAGAGAGTCATGTTTACTCCCACCTTAAGAGAGTCATGGTTACTCCTGCCATAAGAGAGTCATAGTTACTCCCACCATAATATAGTTATGGTTACTTCCACTTAGAGAGACTTATGGTCACTCCCACCTTAAGAGAATCATGGTTACTCCCACCTTAAGAGAGTCATGGTTACTCCCACCTTAAGAGAGTCATGGTTACTCCCACCTTAAGAGAGTCATGGTTACTCCCACCTTAAGAGAGTCATGGTTAATCCCACCTTAAGAGAATCATGGTTACTCCCACCTTAAGAGAGTCATAGTTACTCCCACTATAAGAGAGCCATGGTTATTCCCACCATAATATTGTTATGGTTACTTCCACTTAGAGATACTCATAGTTACTACCACCATAATATAGTTATGGTTACTTCTACTTAGAGAGAATCATGGTCACTCACACATTAAGAGAGTCATGTTTACTCCCACCTTCAGAGAGTCATGGTTACTCCCACCATAATATAGTTATGGTTACTTCCACTTAGAGATACTCATAGTTACTCTCACCATAATATAGTTATGGTTATTTCTACTTAGAGAGAATCATGGTCACTCACATTAAGAGAGTCATGTTTACTCCCACCTTCAGAGAGTCATGTTTACTCCCACCATAATATAGTTATGGTTACTTCCACTTAGAGATACTCATAGTTACTCCCACCATAATATAGTTATGGTTACTTCCACTTAGAGAGAATCATGGTCACTCACACCTTAAGAGAGTCATGGTTACTCCCACCTTAAGATAGTCATGGTTACTCCCAACTTAAAAGAGTCATAGTTACTCCCACCATACTATAGTTATGGTTACTTCCACTTAGAGAGACTTATGGTTACTCCCACCTTAAGAGAGTCATGGTTACTCCCACCTTAAGAGAGTCATGGTTAATCCCACCTTAAGAGTCATAGTTACTCCCACTATACGAGAGCCATGGTAAATCCCCCCTTAAGAGAGTCATGGTTACTCCCACCTTAAGAGAGTCATGGTTACTCCCACCTTAAGAGAGTCATGGTTACTCCCAACTTAAGAGAGTCATAGTTACTCCCACCATACTATAGTTATGATTACTTCCACTTAGAGAGACTTATGATCACTCCCACCTTAAGAGAGTCATGGTTACTCCCACCTTAAGAGAGTCATGGTTACTCCCACCTTAAGAGAGTCATAGTTACTCCCACTATAAGAGAGCCATGGTTACTCCCACCATAATATAGTTATGGTTACTTCCACTTAGAGATACTCATAGTTACTACCACCATAATATAGTTATGGTTATTTCTACTTAGAGAGAATCATGGTCACTCACACATTAAGAGAGTCATGTTTACTCCCACCTTCAGAGAGTCATGGTTACTCCCACCTAAAGAGAGTCATAGTTACTCCCACCATAATATAGTTATGGTTACTTCCACTTAGAGATACTCATAGTTACTCCCACCATAATATAGTTATGGTTATTTCTACTTGGAGAGAATCATGGTCACTCACACATTAAGAGAGTCATGTTTACTCCCACCTTCAGAGAGTCATGGTTACTCCCACCTTAAGAGAGTCATAGTTACTCCCACCATAATATAGTTATGGTTACTTCCACTTAGAGAGAATCATGGTCACTCACACCTTAAGAGAGTCATGGTTACTCCCACCTTAAGATAGTCATGTTTACTCCCACCTTAATAGAGTCATGGTTACTCCTGCCATAAGAGAGTCATAGTTACTCCCAACATAATATAGTTATGGTTACTTCCACTTAGAGAGAATCATGGTCACTCACACCTTAAGAGAGTCATGGTTACTCCCACCTTAAGAGAGTCATGGTTACTCCCACCTTAAGAGAGTCATGGTTACTCCTGCCATAAGAGAGTCATAGTTACTCCCACCATAATATAGTTATGGTAACTTCCACTTAGAGCAGGGGTCGGGAACCTTTTTTGACCAAAGAGCCATTTTTTCATTTTTGGTTAATGCATTTTTCCAAAAGAGCCACAGTAAAAAATAATACTAAATTATTATTAAAAAACATGCTTTTTTCCCCAATAAAATTTCAACAATAGTAATTATTAGGTCCATAACTAAAAACAAACACATATGCAGCGAACAATAAATAAGTTGCAATATGGAATTAATTGTGCAGGGCTTTGTGAGGTTGAGTTATAAATCCTCTTTGTGTGTGTGAACATCTACTATGTTTACGTGAATACTCGACTTGGCATTTTGATATATTTCTGTAGCCTATTAATTTGACGTGCAGCCGAGGACAAAGCTGTGCTTTTCCGTGTTGCGCTCGGAGCGCGTGCACAGCATCCTGTCACTAATTCAGTTGTCTTTCGCGACTTATCGCGCGTTTATCATTAATTTTCGTCAACTGAAATCTGCGTGGATTATCATAAATACACATTTATTTATCACAAGGGTCTCTGCGGCAAAAGCGAAAGTACCCACGTGTGAAATGTTTCGAAATGTCTTTTTCCACAGCAGACCACCAGTTTAAAAAAAAAAGGATATATTCAAGTTTGTATAGCCTACTTTTACATTTTCGTTGCTGTTCTAAAAATGGTTTTCGGTTACCTTAAACAAGCCACAGCTGCTTGAATCCCAGAGCAGAAGGTGTTACCACAGAAACGTAAGTGGGTTTTGATTGCTGTCGCGACTCGTGACACTCGTGAACAGCACTGAACGCGCACGGCCGGCACAACTTGAATATTAGTTATTAATTATCATACGTTTCATTAACTTCGGTAGGCTGTTCAACAAGGGAATTGTAATTGGCTGTTTTTTTCTGCAGAGAGTGGATCTCTGTTGATGTGTCTAATTTCTTTTATCGATCATTTGTTGGTAAAGGGTGAGAGACCTGAGCCACATTATTTTTGTCAAAGAGCCAGATGTGGCTCGCGAGCCATAGGTTCCCGACCACTGACTTAGAGAGACTTATGGTCACTCCCACCTTAAGAGAATCATGGTTACTCCCACCTTAAGAGAGTCATGGTTACTCCCACCTTAAGAGAGTCATGGTTACTCCCACCTTAAGAGAGTCATGGTTAATCCCACCTTAAGAGAGTCATGGTTACTCCCACCTTAAGAGAATCATGGTTACTCCCACTATAAGAGAGCCATGGTTACTCCCACCATAAGATAGTTATGGTTACTTCCACTTAGAGAGACTTATGGTCACTCCCACCTTAAGAGAGTCATGGTTACTCCCAACTTAAGAGAGTCATAGTTACTCCCACCATACTATAGTTATGATTACTTCCACTTAGAGAGACTTATGATCACTCCCACCTTAAGAGAGTCATGGTTACTCCCACCTTAAGAGAGTCATAGTTACTCCCACTATAAGAGAGCCATGGTTACTCCCACCACAATATTGTTATGGTTACTTCCACTTAGAGATACTCATAGTTACTACCACCATAATATAGTTATGGTTACTTCTACTTAGAGAGAATCATGGTCACTCACACATTAAGAGAGTCATGTTTACTCCCACCTTCAGAGAGTCATGGTTACTCCCACCTAAAGAAAGTCATAGTTACTCCCACCATAATATAGTTATGGTTACTTCCACTTAGAGATACTCATAGTTACTCCCACCATAATATAGTTATGGTTATTTCTACTTAGAGAGAATCATGGTCACTCACACCTTAAGAGAGTCATGGTTACTCCCACCTTAAGAGAGTCATGGTTACTCCCACCATAAGATAGTTATGGTTACTTCCACTTAGAGAGACTTATGGTCACTCCCACATTAAGAGAGTCTTGGTTACTACCACCTTAAGAGAGTCATAGTTACTCCCACCATAATATAGTTATGGTTACTTCCACTTAGAGAGACTTATGGTCACTCACACCTTAAGAGAGTCATGGTTACACCTGCCATAAGAGAGTCATAGTTACTCCCACCATAACATAGTTATGGTTACTTCCACTTAGAGAGACTTATGGTCACTCCCACATTAAGAGAGTCTTGATTACTACCACCTTAAGAGAGTCATAGTTACTCCCACCATAATATAGTTATGGTTACTTCCACTTAGAGTGACTCATAGTTACTCCCACCATAATATAGTTATGGTTACTTCTACTTAGAGAGAATCATGGTCACTCACACATTAAGAGAGTCATGTTTACTCCCACCTTCAGAGAGTCATGGTTACTCCCACCTAAAGAGAGTCATAGTTACTCCCACCATAATATAGTTATGGTTACTTCCACTTAGAGATACTCATAGTTACTCCCACCATAATATAGTTATGGTTATTTCTACTTAGAGAGAATCATGGTCACTCACATTAAGAGAGTCATGTTTACTCCCACCTTCAGAGAGTCATGGTTACTCCCACCTTAAGAGAGTCATAGTTACTCCCACCATAATATAGTTATGGTTACTTCCACTTAGAGAGAATCATGGTCACTCACACCTTAAGAGAGTCATGGTTACTCCCACCTTAGGATAGTCATGGTTACTCCCAACTTAAAAGAGTCATAGTTACTCCCACCATACTATAGTTATGGTTACTTCCACTTAGAGAGACTTATGGTTACTCCCACCTTAAGAGAGTCATGGTTACTCCCACCTTAAGAGAGTCATGGTTAATCCCACCTTAAGAGTCATAGTTACTCCCACTATAAGAGAGCCATGGTAAATCCCACCTTAAGAGAGTCATGGTTACTCCCACCTTAAGAGAGTCATGGTTACTCCCACCTTAAGAGAGTCATGGTTACTCCCAACTTAAGAGAGTCATAGTTACTCCCACCATACTATAGTTATGATTACTTCCACTTAGAGAGACTTATGATCACTCCCACCTTAAGAGAGTCATGGTTACTCCCACCTTAAGAGAGTCATAGTTACTCCCACTATAAGAGAGCCATGGTTACTCCCACCATAATATAGTTATGGTTACTTCCACTTAGAGATACTCATAGTTACTACCACCATAATATAGTTATGGTTATTTCTACTTAGAGAGAATCATGGTCACTCACACATTAAGAGAGTCATGTTTACTCCCACCTTCAGAGAGTCATGGTTACTCCCACCTAAAGAGAGTCATAGTTACTCCCACCATAATATAGTTATGGTTACTTCCACTTAGAGATACTCATAGTTACTCCCACCATAATATAGTTATGGTTACTTCCACTTAGAGAGAATCATGGTCACTCACACCTTAAGAGAGTCATGGTTACTCCCACCTTAAGATAGTCATGTTTACTCCCACCTTAAGAGAGTCATGGTTACTCCTGCCATAAGAGAGTCATAGTTACTCCCAACATAATATAGTTATGGTTACTTCCACTTAGAGAGAATCATGGTCACTCACACCTTAAGAGAGTCATGGTTACTCCCACCTTAAGAGAGTCATGTTTACTCCCACCTTAAGAGAGTCATGGTTACTCCTGCCATAAGAGAGTCATAGTTACTCCCACCATAATATAGTTATGGTTACTTCCACTTAGAGAGACTTATGATCACTCCCACCTTAAGAGAATCATGGTTACTCCCACCTTAAGAGAGTCATGGTTACTCCCACCTTAAGAGAGTCATGGTTACTCCCACCTTAAGAGAGTCATGGTTAATCCCACCTTAAGAGAGTCATGGTTACTCCCACCTTAAGAGAATCATGGTTACTCCCACTATAAGAGAGCCATGGTTACTCCCACCATAAGATAGTTATGGTTACTTCCACTTAGAGAGACTTATGGTCACTCCCACCTTAAGAGAGTCATGGTTACTCCCAACTTAAGAGAGTCATAGTTACTCCCACCATACTATAGTTATGATTACTTCCACTTAGAGAGACTTATGATCACTCCCACCTTAAGAGAGTCATGGTTACTCCCACCTTAAGAGAGTCATGGTTACTCCCACCTTAAGAGAGTCATAGTTACTCCCACTATAAGAGAGCCATGGTTACTCCCACCATAATATTGTTATGGTTACTTCCACTTAGAGATACTCATAGTTACTACCACCATAATATAGTTATGGTTACTTCTACTTAGAGAGAATCATGGTCACTCACACATTAAGAGAGTCATGTTTACTCCCACCTTCAGAGAGTCATGGTTACTCCCACCATAATATAGTTATGGTTACTTCCACTTAGAGATACTCATAGTTACTCTCACCATAATATAGTTATGGTTATTTCTACTTAGAGAGAATCATGGTCACTCACATTAAGAGAGTCATGTTTACTCCCACCTTCAGAGAGTCATGGTTACTCCCACCATAATATAGTTATGGTTACTTCCACTTAGAGATACTCATAGTTACTCCCACCATAATATAGTTATGGTTACTTCCACTTAGAGAGAATCATGGTCACTCACACCTTAAGAGAGTCATGGTTACTCCCACCTTAAGATAGTCATGGTTACTCCCAACTTAAAATAGTCATAGTTACTCCCACCATACTATAGTTATGGTTACTTCCACTTAGAGAGACTTATGGTTACTCCCACCTTAAGAGAGTCATGGTTACTCACACCTTAAGAGAGTCATGGTTACTCCCACCTTAAGAGAGTCATGGTAACTCCCACCTTAAGAGAGTCATGGTTACTCCTGCCATAAGAGAGTCATAGTTACTCCCACCATAATATAGTTATGGTTACTTCCACTTAGAGAGACTTATGGTCACTCCCACCTTAAGAGAATCATGGTTACTCCCACCTTAAGAGAGTCATGGTTACTCCCACCTTAAGAGAGTCATGGTTACTCCCACCTTAAGAGAGTCATGGTTAATCCCACCTTAAGAGAGTCATGGTTACTCCCACCTTAAGAGAATCATGGTTACTCCCAATATAAGAGAGCCATGGTTACTCCCACCATAAGATAGTTATGGTTACTTCCACTTAGAGAGACTTATGGTCACTCCCACCTTAAGAGAGTCATGGTTACTCCCAACTTAAGAGAGTCATAGTTACTCCCACCATACTATAGTTATGATTACTTCCACTTAGAGAGACTTATGATCACTCCCACCTTAAGAGAGTCATGGTTACTCCCACCTTAAGAGAGTCATGGTTACTCCCACCTTAAGAGAGTCATAGTTACTCCCACTATAAGAGAGCCATGGTTACTCCCACCACAATATTGTTATGGTTACTTCCACTTAGAGATACTCATAGTTACTACCACCATAATATAGTTATGGTTACTTCTACTTAGAGAGAATCATGGTCACTCACACATTAAGAGAGTCATGTTTACTCCCACCTTCAGAGAGTCATGGTTACTCCCACCTAAAGAAAGTCATAGTTACTCCCACCATAATATAGTTATGGTTACTTCCACTTAGAGATACTCATAGTTACTCCCACCATAATATAGTTATGGTTATTTCTACTTAGAGAGAATCATGGTCACTCACATTAAGAGAGTCATGTTTACTCCCACCTTAAGAGAGTCATGGTTACTCCCACCATAAGATAGTTATGGTTACTTCCACTTAGAGATACTCATAGTTACTACCACCATAATATAGTTATGGTTACTTCTACTTAGAGAGAATCATGGTCACTCACACATTAAGAGAGTCATGTTTACTCCCACCTTCAGAGAGTCATGGTTACTCCCACCATAATATAGTTATGGTTACTTCCACTTAGAGATACTCATAGTTACTCTCACCATAATATAGTTATGGTTATTTCTACTTAGAGAGAATCATGGTCACTCACATTAAGAGAGTCATGTTTACTCCCACCTTCAGAGAGTCATGTTTACTCCCACCATAATATAGTTATGGTTACTTCCACTTAGAGATACTCATAGTTACTCCCACCATAATATAGTTATGGTTACTTCCACTTAGAGAGAATCATGGTCACTCACACCTTAAGAGAGTCATGGTTACTCCCACCTTAAGATAGTCATGGTTACTCCCAACTTAAAAGAGTCATAGTTACTCCCACCATACTATAGTTATGGTTACTTCCACTTAGAGAGACTTATGGTTACTCCCACCTTAAGAGAGTCATGGTTACTCCCACCTTAAGAGAGTCATGGTTAATCCCACCTTAAGAGTCATAGTTACTCCCACTATACGAGAGCCATGGTAAATCCCACCTTAAGAGAGTCATGGTTACTCCCACCTTAAGAGAGTCATGGTTACTCCCACCTTAAGAGAGTCATGGTTACTCCCAACTTAAGAGAGTCATAGTTACTCCCACCATACTATAGTTATGATTACTTCCACTTAGAGAGACTTATGATCACTCCCACCTTAAGAGAGTCATGGTTACTCCCACCTTAAGAGAGTCATGGTTACTCCCACCTTAAGAGAGTCATAGTTACTCCCACTATAAGAGAGCCATGGTTACTCCCACCATAATATAGTTATGGTTACTTCCACTTAGAGATACTCATAGTTACTACCACCATAATATAGTTATGGTTATTTCTACTTAGAGAGAATCATGGTCACTCACACATTAAGAGAGTCATGTTTACTCCCACCTTCAGAGAGTCATGGTTACTCCCACCTAAAGAGAGTCATAGTTACTCCCACCATAATATAGTTATGGTTACTTCCACTTAGAGATACTCATAGTTACTCCCACCATAATATAGTTATGGTTATTTCTACTTGGAGAGAATCATGGTCACTCACACATTAAGAGAGTCATGTTTACTCCCACCTTCAGAGGGTCATGGTTACTCCCACCTTAAGAGAGTCATAGTTACTCCAACCATAATATAGTTATGGTTACTTCCACTTAGAGAGAATCATGGTCACTCACACCTTAAGAGAGTCATGGTTACTCCCACCTTAAGATAGTCATGTTTACTCCCACCTTAAGAGAGTCATGGTTACTCCTGCCATAAGAGAGTCATAGTTACTCCCAACATAATATAGTTATGGTTACTTCCAATTAGAGAGAATCATGGTCACTCACACCTTAAGAGAGTCATGGTTACTCCCACCTTAAGAGAGTCATGTTTACTCCCACCTTAAGAGAGTCATGGTTACTCCTGCCATAAGAGAGTCATAGTTACTCCCACCATAATATAGTTATGGTTACTTCCACTTAGAGAGACTTATGGTCACTCCCACCTTAAGAGAATCATGGTTACTCCCACCTTAAGAGAGTCATGGTTACTCCCACCTTAAGAGAGTCATGGTTACTCCCACCTTAAGAGAGTCATGGTTACTCCCACCTTAAGAGAGTCATGGTTAATCCCACCTTAAGAGAATCATGGTTACTCCCACCTTAAGAGAGTCATAGTTACTCCCACTATAAGAGAGCCATGGTTATTCCCACCATAATATTGTTATGGTTACTTCCACTTAGAGATACTCATAGTTACTACCACCATAATATAGTTATGGTTACTTCTACTTAGAGAGAATCATGGTCACTCACACATTAAGAGAGTCATGTTTACTCCCACCTTCAGAGAGTCATGGTTACTCCCACCATAATATAGTTATGGTTACTTCCACTTAGAGATACTCATAGTTACTCTCACCATAATATAGTTATGGTTATTTCTACTTAGAGAGAATCATGGTCACTCACATTAAGAGAGTCATGTTTACTCCCACCTTCAGAGAGTCATGTTTACTCCCACCATAATATAGTTATGGTTACTTCCACTTAGAGATACTCATAGTTACTCCCACCATAATATAGTTATGGTTACTTCCACTTAGAGAGAATCATGGTCACTCACACCTTAAGAGAGTCATGGTTACTCCCACCTTAAGATAGTCATGGTTACTCCCAACTTAAAAGAGTCATAGTTACTCCCACCATACTATAGTTATGGTTACTTCCACTTAGAGAGACTTATGGTTACTCCCACCTTAAGAGAGTCATGGTTACTCCCACCTTAAGAGAGTCATGGTTAATCCCACCTTAAGAGTCATAGTTACTCCCACTATACGAGAGCCATGGTAAATCCCCCCTTAAGAGAGTCATGGTTACTCCCACCTTAAGAGAGTCATGGTTACTCCCACCTTAAGAGAGTCATGGTTACTCCCAACTTAAGAGAGTCATAGTTACTCCCACCATACTATAGTTATGATTACTTCCACTTAGAGAGACTTATGATCACTCCCACCTTAAGAGAGTCATGGTTACTCCCACCTTAAGAGAGTCATGGTTACTCCCACCTTAAGAGAGTCATAGTTACTCCCACTATAAGAGAGCCATGGTTACTCCCACCATAATATAGTTATGGTTACTTCCACTTAGAGATACTCATAGTTACTACCACCATAATATAGTTATGGTTATTTCTACTTAGAGAGAATCATGGTCACTCACACATTAAGAGAGTCATGTTTACTCCCACCTTCAGAGAGTCATGGTTACTCCCACCTAAAGAGAGTCATAGTTACTCCCACCATAATATAGTTATGGTTACTTCCACTTAGAGATACTCATAGTTACTCCCACCATAATATAGTTATGGTTATTTCTACTTGGAGAGAATCATGGTCACTCACACATTAAGAGAGTCATGTTTACTCCCACCTTCAGAGAGTCATGGTTACTCCCACCTTAAGAGAGTCATAGTTACTCCCACCATAATATAGTTATGGTTACTTCCACTTAGAGAGAATCATGGTCACTCACACCTTAAGAGAGTCATGGTTACTCCCACCTTAAGATAGTCATGTTTACTCCCACCTTAATAGAGTCATGGTTACTCCTGCCATAAGAGAGTCATAGTTACTCCCAACATAATATAGTTATGGTTACTTCCACTTAGAGAGAATCATGGTCACTCACACCTTAAGAGAGTCATGGTTACTCCCACCTTAAGAGAGTCATGGTTACTCCCACCTTAAGAGAGTCATGGTTACTCCTGCCATAAGAGAGTCATAGTTACTCCCACCATAATATAGTTATGGTAACTTCCACTTAGAGCAGGGGTCGGGAACCTTTTTTGACCAAAGAGCCATTTTTTCATTTTTGGTTAATGCATTTTTCCAAAAGAGCCACAGTAAAAAATAATACTAAATTATTATTAAAAAACATGCTTTTTTCCCCAATAAAATTTCAACAATAGTAATTATTAGGTCCATAACTAAAAACAAACACATATGCAGCGAACAATAAATAAGTTGCAATATGGAATTAATTGTGCAGGGCTTTGTGAGGTTGAGTTATAAATCCTCTTTGTGTGTGTGAACATCTACTATGTTTACGTGAATACTCGACTTGGCATTTTGATATATTTCTGTAGCCTATTAATTTGACGTGCAGCCGAGGACAAAGCTGTGCTTTTCCGTGTTGCGCTCGGAGCGCGTGCACAGCATCCTGTCACTAATTCAGTTGTCTTTCGCGACTTATCGCGCGTTTATCATTAATTTTCGTCAACTGAAATCTGCGTGGATTATCATAAATACACATTTATTTATCACAAGGGTCTCTGCGGCAAAAGCGAAAGTACCCACGTGTGAAATGTTTCGAAATGTCTTTTTCCACAGCAGACCACCAGTTTAAAAAAAAAAGGATATATTCAAGTTTGTATAGCCTACTTTTACATTTTCGTTGCTGTTCTAAAAATGGTTTTCGGTTACCTTAAACAAGCCACAGCTGCTTGAATCCCAGAGCAGAAGGTGTTACCACAGAAACGTAAGTGGGTTTTGATTGCTGTCGCGACTCGTGACACTCGTGAACAGCACTGAACGCGCACGGCCGGCACAACTTGAATATTAGTTATTAATTATCATACGTTTCATTAACTTCGGTAGGCTGTTCAACAAGGGAATTGTAATTGGCTGTTTTTTTCTGCAGAGAGTGGATCTCTGTTGATGTGTCTAATTTCTTTTATCGATCATTTGTTGGTAAAGGGTGAGAGACCTGAGCCACATTATTTTTGTCAAAGAGCCAGATGTGGCTCGCGAGCCATAGGTTCCCGACCACTGACTTAGAGAGACTTATGGTCACTCCCACCTTAAGAGAATCATGGTTACTCCCACCTTAAGAGAGTCATGGTTACTCCCACCTTAAGAGAGTCATGGTTACTCCCACCTTAAGAGAGTCATGGTTAATCCCACCTTAAGAGAGTCATGGTTACTCCCACCTTAAGAGAATCATGGTTACTCCCACTATAAGAGAGCCATGGTTACTCCCACCATAAGATAGTTATGGTTACTTCCACTTAGAGAGACTTATGGTCACTCCCACCTTAAGAGAGTCATGGTTACTCCCAACTTAAGAGAGTCATAGTTACTCCCACCATACTATAGTTATGATTACTTCCACTTAGAGAGACTTATGATCACTCCCACCTTAAGAGAGTCATGGTTACTCCCACCTTAAGAGAGTCATAGTTACTCCCACTATAAGAGAGCCATGGTTACTCCCACCACAATATTGTTATGGTTACTTCCACTTAGAGATACTCATAGTTACTACCACCATAATATAGTTATGGTTACTTCTACTTAGAGAGAATCATGGTCACTCACACATTAAGAGAGTCATGTTTACTCCCACCTTCAGAGAGTCATGGTTACTCCCACCTAAAGAAAGTCATAGTTACTCCCACCATAATATAGTTATGGTTACTTCCACTTAGAGATACTCATAGTTACTCCCACCATAATATAGTTATGGTTATTTCTACTTAGAGAGAATCATGGTCACTCACACCTTAAGAGAGTCATGGTTACTCCCACCTTAAGAGAGTCATGGTTACTCCCACCATAAGATAGTTATGGTTACTTCCACTTAGAGAGACTTATGGTCACTCCCACATTAAGAGAGTCTTGGTTACTACCACCTTAAGAGAGTCATAGTTACTCCCACCATAATATAGTTATGGTTACTTCCACTTAGAGAGACTTATGGTCACTCACACCTTAAGAGAGTCATGGTTACACCTGCCATAAGAGAGTCATAGTTACTCCCACCATAACATAGTTATGGTTACTTCCACTTAGAGAGACTTATGGTCACTCCCACATTAAGAGAGTCTTGATTACTACCACCTTAAGAGAGTCATAGTTACTCCCACCATAATATAGTTATGGTTACTTCCACTTAGAGTGACTCATAGTTACTCCCACCATAATATAGTTATGGTTACTTCTACTTAGAGAGAATCATGGTCACTCACACATTAAGAGAGTCATGTTTACTCCCACCTTCAGAGAGTCATGGTTACTCCCACCTAAAGAGAGTCATAGTTACTCCCACCATAATATAGTTATGGTTACTTCCACTTAGAGATACTCATAGTTACTCCCACCATAATATAGTTATGGTTATTTCTACTTAGAGAGAATCATGGTCACTCACATTAAGAGAGTCATGTTTACTCCCACCTTCAGAGAGTCATGGTTACTCCCACCTTAAGAGAGTCATAGTTACTCCCACCATAATATAGTTATGGTTACTTCCACTTAGAGAGAATCATGGTCACTCACACCTTAAGAGAGTCATGGTTACTCCCACCTTAGGATAGTCATGGTTACTCCCAACTTAAAAGAGTCATAGTTACTCCCACCATACTATAGTTATGGTTACTTCCACTTAGAGAGACTTATGGTTACTCCCACCTTAAGAGAGTCATGGTTACTCCCACCTTAAGAGAGTCATGGTTAATCCCACCTTAAGAGTCATAGTTACTCCCACTATAAGAGAGCCATGGTAAATCCCACCTTAAGAGAGTCATGGTTACTCCCACCTTAAGAGAGTCATGGTTACTCCCACCTTAAGAGAGTCATGGTTACTCCCAACTTAAGAGAGTCATAGTTACTCCCACCATACTATAGTTATGATTACTTCCACTTAGAGAGACTTATGATCACTCCCACCTTAAGAGAGTCATGGTTACTCCCACCTTAAGAGAGTCATAGTTACTCCCACTATAAGAGAGCCATGGTTACTCCCACCATAATATAGTTATGGTTACTTCCACTTAGAGATACTCATAGTTACTACCACCATAATATAGTTATGGTTATTTCTACTTAGAGAGAATCATGGTCACTCACACATTAAGAGAGTCATGTTTACTCCCACCTTCAGAGAGTCATGGTTACTCCCACCTAAAGAGAGTCATAGTTACTCCCACCATAATATAGTTATGGTTACTTCCACTTAGAGATACTCATAGTTACTCCCACCATAATATAGTTATGGTTACTTCCACTTAGAGAGAATCATGGTCACTCACACCTTAAGAGAGTCATGGTTACTCCCACCTTAAGATAGTCATGTTTACTCCCACCTTAAGAGAGTCATGGTTACTCCTGCCATAAGAGAGTCATAGTTACTCCCAACATAATATAGTTATGGTTACTTCCACTTAGAGAGAATCATGGTCACTCACACCTTAAGAGAGTCATGGTTACTCCCACCTTAAGAGAGTCATGTTTACTCCCACCTTAAGAGAGTCATGGTTACTCCTGCCATAAGAGAGTCATAGTTACTCCCACCATAATATAGTTATGGTTACTTCCACTTAGAGAGACTTATGATCACTCCCACCTTAAGAGAATCATGGTTACTCCCACCTTAAGAGAGTCATGGTTACTCCCACCTTAAGAGAGTCATGGTTACTCCCACCTTAAGAGAGTCATGGTTAATCCCACCTTAAGAGAGTCATGGTTACTCCCACCTTAAGAGAATCATGGTTACTCCCACTATAAGAGAGCCATGGTTACTCCCACCATAAGATAGTTATGGTTACTTCCACTTAGAGAGACTTATGGTCACTCCCACCTTAAGAGAGTCATGGTTACTCCCAACTTAAGAGAGTCATAGTTACTCCCACCATACTATAGTTATGATTACTTCCACTTAGAGAGACTTATGATCACTCCCACCTTAAGAGAGTCATGGTTACTCCCACCTTAAGAGAGTCATGGTTACTCCCACCTTAAGAGAGTCATAGTTACTCCCACTATAAGAGAGCCATGGTTACTCCCACCATAATATTGTTATGGTTACTTCCACTTAGAGATACTCATAGTTACTACCACCATAATATAGTTATGGTTACTTCTACTTAGAGAGAATCATGGTCACTCACACATTAAGAGAGTCATGTTTACTCCCACCTTCAGAGAGTCATGGTTACTCCCACCATAATATAGTTATGGTTACTTCCACTTAGAGATACTCATAGTTACTCTCACCATAATATAGTTATGGTTATTTCTACTTAGAGAGAATCATGGTCACTCACATTAAGAGAGTCATGTTTACTCCCACCTTCAGAGAGTCATGGTTACTCCCACCATAATATAGTTATGGTTACTTCCACTTAGAGATACTCATAGTTACTCCCACCATAATATAGTTATGGTTACTTCCACTTAGAGAGAATCATGGTCACTCACACCTTAAGAGAGTCATGGTTACTCCCACCTTAAGATAGTCATGGTTACTCCCAACTTAAAATAGTCATAGTTACTCCCACCATACTATAGTTATGGTTACTTCCACTTAGAGAGACTTATGGTTACTCCCACCTTAAGAGAGTCATGGTTACTCACACCTTAAGAGAGTCATGGTTACTCCCACCTTAAGAGAGTCATGGTAACTCCCACCTTAAGAGAGTCATGGTTACTCCTGCCATAAGAGAGTCATAGTTACTCCCACCATAATATAGTTATGGTTACTTCCACTTAGAGAGACTTATGGTCACTCCCACCTTAAGAGAATCATGGTTACTCCCACCTTAAGAGAGTCATGGTTACTCCCACCTTAAGAGAGTCATGGTTACTCCCACCTTAAGAGAGTCATGGTTAATCCCACCTTAAGAGAGTCATGGTTACTCCCACCTTAAGAGAATCATGGTTACTCCCAATATAAGAGAGCCATGGTTACTCCCACCATAAGATAGTTATGGTTACTTCCACTTAGAGAGACTTATGGTCACTCCCACCTTAAGAGAGTCATGGTTACTCCCAACTTAAGAGAGTCATAGTTACTCCCACCATACTATAGTTATGATTACTTCCACTTAGAGAGACTTATGATCACTCCCACCTTAAGAGAGTCATGGTTACTCCCACCTTAAGAGAGTCATGGTTACTCCCACCTTAAGAGAGTCATAGTTACTCCCACTATAAGAGAGCCATGGTTACTCCCACCACAATATTGTTATGGTTACTTCCACTTAGAGATACTCATAGTTACTACCACCATAATATAGTTATGGTTACTTCTACTTAGAGAGAATCATGGTCACTCACACATTAAGAGAGTCATGTTTACTCCCACCTTCAGAGAGTCATGGTTACTCCCACCTAAAGAAAGTCATAGTTACTCCCACCATAATATAGTTATGGTTACTTCCACTTAGAGATACTCATAGTTACTCCCACCATAATATAGTTATGGTTATTTCTACTTAGAGAGAATCATGGTCACTCACATTAAGAGAGTCATGTTTACTCCCACCTTAAGAGAGTCATGGTTACTCCCACCATAAGATAGTTATGGTTACTTCCACTTAGAGAGACTTATGGTCACTCCCACATTAAGAGAGTCTTGGTTACTACCACCTTAAGAGAGTCATAGTTACTCCCACCATAATATAGTTATGGTTACTTCCACTTAGAGAGACTTATGGTCACTCACACCTTAAGAGAGTCATGGTTACACCTGCCATAAGAGAGTCATAGTTACTCCCACCATAATATAGTTATGGTTACTTCCACTTAGAGAGACTTATGGTCACTCCCACATTAAGAGAGTCTTGATTACTACCACCTTAAGAGAGTCATAGTTACTCCCACCATAATATAGTTATGGTTACTTCCACTTAGAGTGACTCATAGTTACTCCCACCATAATATAGTTATGGTTACTTCTACTTAGAGAGAATCATGGTCACTCACACATTAAGAGAGTCATGTTTACTCCCACCTTCAGAGAGTCATGGTTACTCCCACCTAAAGAGAGTCATAGTTACTCCCACCATAATATAGTTATGGTTACTTCCACTTAGAGATACTCATAGTTACTCCCACCATAATATAGTTATGGTTATTTCTACTTAGAGAGAATCATGGTCACTCACATTAAGAGAGTCATGTTTACTCCCACCTTCAGAGAGTCATGGTTACTCCCACCTTAAGAGAGTCATAGTTACTCCCACCATAATATAGTTATGGTTACTTCCACTTAGAGAGAATCATGGTCACTCACACCTTAAGAGAGTCATGGTTACTCCCACCTTAGGATAGTCATGGTTACTCCCAACTTAAAAGAGTCATAGTTACTCCCACCATACTATAGTTATGGTTACTTCCACTTAGAGAGACTTATGGTTACTCCCACCTTAAGAGAGTCATGGTTACTCCCACCTTAAGAGAGTCATGGTTAATCCCACCTTAAGAGTCATAGTTACTCCCACTATAAGAGAGCCATGGTAAATCCCACCTTAAGAGAGTCATTGTTTACTCCCACCTTAAGAGAGTCATGGTTACTCCCACCTTAAGAGAGTCATGGTTACTCCCAACTTAAGAGAGTCATAGTTACTCCCACCATACTATAGTTATGATTACTTCCACTTAGAGAGACTTATGATCACTCCCACCTTAAGAGAGTCATGGTTACTCCCACCTTAAGAGAGTCATAGTTACTCCCACTATAAGAGAGCCATGGTTACTCCCACCATAATATAGTTATGGTTACTTCCACTTAGAGATACTCATAGTTACTACCACCATAATATAGTTATGGTTATTTCTACTTAGAGAGAATCATGGTCACTCACACATTAAGAGAGTCATGTTTACTCCCACCTTCAGAGAGTCATGGTTACTCCCACCTAAAGAGAGTCATAGTTACTCCCACCATAATATAGTTATGGTTACTTCCACTTAGAGATACTCATAGTTACTCCCACCATAATATAGTTATGGTTATTTCTACTTGGAGAGAATCATGGTCACTCACACATTAAGAGAGTCATGTTTACTCCCACCTTCAGAGAGTCATGGTTACTCCCACCTTAAGAGAGTCATAGTTACTCCCACCATAATATAGTTATGGTTACTTCCACTTAGAGAGAATCATGGTCACTCACACCTTAAGAGAGTCATGGTTACTCCCACCTTAAGATAGTCATGTTTACTCCCACCTTAAGAGAGTCATGGTTACTCCTGCCATAAGAGAGTCATAGTTACTCCCAACATAATATAGTTATGGTTACTTCCACTTAGAGAGAATCATGGTCACTCACACCTTAAGAGAGTCATGGTTACTCCCACCTTAAGAGAGTCATGGTTACTCCCACCTTAAGAGAGTCATGGTTACTCCTGCCATAAGAGAGTCATAGTTACTCCCACCATAATATAGTTATGGTTACTTCCACTTAGAGAGACTTATGGTCACTCCCACCTTAAGAGAATCATGGTTACTCCCACCTTAAGAGAGTCATGGTTACTCCCACCTTAAGAGAGTCATGGTTACTCCCACCTTAAGAGAGTCATGGTTAATCCCACCTTAAGAGAGTCATGGTTAATCCCACCTTAAGAGAGTCATGGTTACTCCCACCTTAAGAGAGTCATAGTTACTCCCACTATAAGAGAGCCATGGTTACTCCCACCACAATATTGTTATGGTTACTTCCACTTAGAGATACTCATAGTTACTACCACCATAATATAGTTATGGTTACTTCTACTTAGAGAGAATCATGGTCACTCACACATTAAGAGAGTCATGTTTACTCCCACCTTCAGAGAGTCATGGTTACTCCCACCTAAAGAAAGTCATAGTTACTCCCACCATAATATAGTTATGGTTACTTCCACTTAGAGATACTCATAGTTACTCCCACCATAATATAGTTATGGTTATTTCTACTTAGAGAGAATCATGGTCACTCACATTAAGAGAGTCATGTTTACTCCCACCTTAAGAGAGTCATGGTTACTCCCACCATAAGATAGTTATGGTTACTTCCACTTAGAGAGACTTATGGTCACTCCCACATTAAGAGAGTCTTGGTTACTACCACCTTAAGAGAGTCATAGTTACTCCCACCATAATATAGTTATGGTTACTTCCACTTAGAGAGACTTATGGTCACTCACACCTTAAGAGAGTCATGGTTACACCTGCCATAAGAGAGTCATAGTTACTCCCACCATAACATAGTTATGGTTACTTCCACTTAGAGAGACTTATGGTCACTCCCACATTAAGAGAGTCTTGATTACTACCACCTTAAGAGAGTCATAGTTACTCCCACCATAATATAGTTATGGTTACTTCCACTTAGAGTGACTCATAGTTACTCCCACCATAATATAGTTATGGTTACTTCTACTTAGAGAGAATCATGGTCACTCACACATTAAGAGAGTCATGTTTACTCCCACCTTCAGAGAGTCATGGTTACTCCCACCTAAAGAGAGTCATAGTTACTCCCACCATAATATAGTTATGGTTACTTCCACTTAGAGATACTCATAGTTACTCCCACCATAATATAGTTATGGTTATTTCTACTTAGAGAGAATCATGGTCACTCACATTAAGAGAGTCATGTTTACTCCCACCTTCAGAGAGTCATGGTTACTCCCACCTTAAGAGAGTCATAGTTACTCCCACCATAATATAGTTATGGTTACTTCCACTTAGAGAGAATCATGGTCACTCACACCTTAAGAGAGTCATGGTTACTCCCACCTTAGGATAGTCATGGTTACTCCCAACTTAAAAGAGTCATAGTTACTCCCACCATACTATAGTTATGGTTACTTCCACTTAGAGAGACTTATGGTTACTCCCACCTTAAGAGAGTCATGGTTACTCCCACCTTAAGAGAGTCATGGTTAATCCCACCTTAAGAGTCATAGTTACTCCCACTATAAGAGAGCCATGGTAAATCCCACCTTAAGAGAGTCATGGTTACTCCCACCTTAAGAGAGTCATGGTTACTCCCACCTTAAGAGAGTCATGGTTACTCCCAACTTAAGAGAGTCATAGTTACTCCCACCATACTATAGTTATGATTACTTCCACTTAGAGAGACTTATGATCACTCCCACCTTAAGAGAGTCATGGTTACTCCCACCTTAAGAGAGTCATAGTTACTCCCACTATAAGAGAGCCATGGTTACTCCCACCATAATATAGTTATGGTTACTTCCACTTAGAGATACTCATAGTTACTACCACCATAATATAGTTATGGTTATTTCTACTTAGAGAGAATCATGGTCACTCACACATTAAGAGAGTCATGTTTACTCCCACCTTCAGAGAGTCATGGTTACTCCCACCTAAAGAGAGTCATAGTTACTCCCACCATAATATAGTTATGGTTACTTCCACTTAGAGATACTCATAGTTACTCCCACCATAATATAGTTATGGTTACTTCCACTTAGAGAGAATCATTGTCACTCACACCTTAAGAGAGTCATGGTTACTCCCACCTTAAGATAGTCATGTTTACTCCCACCTTAAGAGAGTCATGGTTACTCCTGCCATAAGAGAGTCATAGTTACTCCCAACATAATATAGTTATGGTTACTTCCACTTAGAGAGAATCATGGTCACTCACACCTTAAGAGAGTCATGGTTACTCCCACCTTAAGAGAGTCATGTTTACTCCCACCTTAAGAGAGTCATGGTTACTCCTGCCATAAGAGAGTCATAGTTACTCCCACCATAATATAGTTATGGTTACTTCCACTTAGAGAGACTTATGATCACTCCCACCTTAAGAGAATCATGGTTACTCCCACCTTAAGAGAGTCATGGTTACTCCCACCTTAAGAGAGTCATGGTTACTCCCACCTTAAGAGAGTCATGGTTAATCCCACCTTAAGAGAGTCATGGTTACTCCCACCTTAAGAGAATCATGGTTACTCCCACTATAAGAGAGCCATGGTTACTCCCACCATAAGATAGTTATGGTTACTTCCACTTAGAGAGACTTATGGTCACTCCCACCTTAAGAGAGTCATGGTTACTCCCAACTTAAGAGAGTCATAGTTACTCCCACCATACTATAGTTATGATTACTTCCACTTAGAGAGACTTATGATCACTCCCACCTTAAGAGAGTCATGGTTACTCCCACCTTAAGAGAGTCATGGTTACTCCCACCTTAAGAGAGTCATAGTTACTCCCACTATAAGAGAGCCATGGTTACTCCCACCATAATATTGTTATGGTTACTTCCACTTAGAGATACTCATAGTTACTACCACCATAATATAGTTATGGTTACTTCTACTTAGAGAGAATCATGGTCACTCACACATTAAGAGAGTCATGTTTACTCCCACCTTCAGAGAGTCATGGTTACTCCCACCATAATATAGTTATGGTTACTTCCACTTAGAGATACTCATAGTTACTCTCACCATAATATAGTTATGGTTATTTCTACTTAGAGAGAATCATGGTCACTCACATTAAGAGAGTCATGTTTACTCCCACCTTCAGAGAGTCATGGTTACTCCCACCATAATATAGTTATGGTTACTTCCACTTAGAGATACTCATAGTTACTCCCACCATAATATAGTTATGGTTACTTCCACTTAGAGAGAATCATGGTCACTCACACCTTAAGAGAGTCATGGTTACTCCCACCTTAAGATAGTCATGGTTACTCCCAACTTAAAATAGTCATAGTTACTCCCACCATACTATAGTTATGGTTACTTCCACTTAGAGAGACTTATGGTTACTCCCACCTTAAGAGAGTCATGGTTACTCACACCTTAAGAGAGTCATGGTTACTCCCACCTTAAGAGAGTCATGGTAACTCCCACCTTAAGAGAGTCATGGTTACTCCTGCCATAAGAGAGTCATAGTTACTCCCACCATAATATAGTTATGGTTACTTCCACTTAGAGAGACTTATGGTCACTCCCACCTTAAGAGAATCATGGTTACTCCCACCTTAAGAGAGTCATAGTTACTCCCACTATAAGAGAGCCATGGTTACTCCCACCATAATATAGTTATGGTTACTTCCACTTAGAGATACTCATAGTTACTACCACCATAATATAGTTATGGTTATTTCTACTTAGAGAGAATCATGGTCACTCACACATTAAGAGAGTCATGTTTACTCCCACCTTCAGAGAGTCATGGTTACTCCCACCTAAAGAGAGTCATAGTTACTCCCACCATAATATAGTTATGGTTACTTCCACTTAGAGATACTCATAGTTACTCCCACCATAATATAGTTATGGTTACTTCCACTTAGAGAGAATCATTGTCACTCACACCTTAAGAGAGTCATGGTTACTCCCACCTTAAGATAGTCATGTTTACTCCCACCTTAAGAGAGTCATGGTTACTCCTGCCATAAGAGAGTCATAGTTACTCCCAACATAATATAGTTATGGTTACTTCCACTTAGAGAGAATCATGGTCACTCACACCTTAAGAGAGTCATGGTTACTCCCACCTTAAGAGAGTCATGTTTACTCCCACCTTAAGAGAGTCATGGTTACTCCTGCCATAAGAGAGTCATAGTTACTCCCACCATAATATAGTTATGGTTACTTCCACTTAGAGAGACTTATGATCACTCCCACCTTAAGAGAATCATGGTTACTCCCACCTTAAGAGAGTCATGGTTACTCCCACCTTAAGAGAGTCATGGTTACTCCCACCTTAAGAGAGTCATGGTTAATCCCACCTTAAGAGAGTCATGGTTACTCCCACCTTAAGAGAATCATGGTTACTCCCACTATAAGAGAGCCATGGTTACTCCCACCATAAGATAGTTATGGTTACTTCCACTTAGAGAGACTTATGGTCACTCCCACCTTAAGAGAGTCATGGTTACTCCCAACTTAAGAGAGTCATAGTTACTCCCACCATACTATAGTTATGATTACTTCCACTTAGAGAGACTTATGATCACTCCCACCTTAAGAGAGTCATGGTTACTCCCACCTTAAGAGAGTCATGGTTACTCCCACCTTAAGAGAGTCATAGTTACTCCCACTATAAGAGAGCCATGGTTACTCCCACCATAATATTGTTATGGTTACTTCCACTTAGAGATACTCATAGTTACTACCACCATAATATAGTTATGGTTACTTCTACTTAGAGAGAATCATGGTCACTCACACATTAAGAGAGTCATGTTTACTCCCACCTTCAGAGAGTCATGGTTACTCCCACCATAATATAGTTATGGTTACTTCCACTTAGAGATACTCATAGTTACTCTCACCATAATATAGTTATGGTTATTTCTACTTAGAGAGAATCATGGTCACTCACATTAAGAGAGTCATGTTTACTCCCACCTTCAGAGAGTCATGGTTACTCCCACCATAATATAGTTATGGTTACTTCCACTTAGAGATACTCATAGTTACTCCCACCATAATATAGTTATGGTTACTTCCACTTAGAGAGAATCATGGTCACTCACACCTTAAGAGAGTCATGGTTACTCCCACCTTAAGATAGTCATGGTTACTCCCAACTTAAAATAGTCATAGTTACTCCCACCATACTATAGTTATGGTTACTTCCACTTAGAGAGACTTATGGTTACTCCCACCTTAAGAGAGTCATGGTTACTCACACCTTAAGAGAGTCATGGTTACTCCCACCTTAAGAGAGTCATGGTAACTCCCACCTTAAGAGAGTCATGGTTACTCCTGCCATAAGAGAGTCATAGTTACTCCCACCATAATATAGTTATGGTTACTTCCACTTAGAGAGACTTATGGTCACTCCCACCTTAAGAGAATCATGGTTACTCCCACCTTAAGAGAGTCATGGTTACTCCCACCTTAAGAGAGTCATGGTTACTCCCACCTTAAGAGAGTCATGGTTAATCCCACCTTAAGAGAGTCATGGTTACTCCCACCTTAAGAGAATCATGGTTACTCCCAATATAAGAGAGCCATGGTTACTCCCACCATAAGATAGTTATGGTTACTTCCACTTAGAGAGACTTATGGTCACTCCCACCTTAAGAGAGTCATGGTTACTCCCAACTTAAGAGAGTCATAGTTACTCCCACCATACTATAGTTATGATTACTTCCACTTAGAGAGACTTATGATCACTCCCACCTTAAGAGAGTCATGGTTACTCCCACCTTAAGAGAGTCACGGTTACTCCCACCTTAAGAGAGTCATAGTTACTCCCACTATAAGAGAGCCATGGTTACTCCCACCACAATATTGTTATGGTTACTTCCACTTAGAGATACTCATAGTTACTACCACCATAATATAGTTATGGTTACTTCTACTTAGAGAGAATCATGGTCACTCACACATTAAGAGAGTCATGTTTACTCCCACCTTCAGAGAGTCATGGTTACTCCCACCTAAAGAAAGTCATAGTTACTCCCACCATAATATAGTTATGGTTACTTCCACTTAGAGATACTCATAGTTACTCCCACCATAATATAGTTATGGTTATTTCTACTTAGAGAGAATCATGGTCACTCACATTAAGAGAGTCATGTTTACTCCCACCTTAAGAGAGTCATGGTTACTCCCACCATAAGATAGTTATGGTTACTTCCACTTAGAGAGACTTATGGTCACTCCCACATTAAGAGAGTCTTGGTTACTACCACCTTAAGAGAGTCATAGTTACTCCCACCATAATATAGTTATGGTTACTTCCACTTAGAGAGACTTATGGTCACTCACACCTTAAGAGAGTCATGGTTACACCTGCCATAAGAGAGTCATAGTTACTCCCACCATAATATAGTTATGGTTACTTCCACTTAGAGAGACTTATGGTCACTCCCACATTAAGAGAGTCTTGATTACTACCACCTTAAGAGAGTCATAGTTACTCCCACCATAATATAGTTATGGTTACTTCCACTTAGAGTGACTCATAGTTACTCCCACCATAATATAGTTATGGTTACTTCTACTTAGAGAGAATCATGGTCACTCACACATTAAGAGAGTCATGTTTACTCCCACCTTCAGAGAGTCATGGTTACTCCCACCTAAAGAGAGTCATAGTTACTCCCACCATAATATAGTTATGGTTACTTCCACTTAGAGATACTCATAGTTACTCCCACCATAATATAGTTATGGTTATTTCTACTTAGAGAGAATCATGGTCACTCACATTAAGAGAGTCATGTTTACTCCCACCTTCAGAGAGTCATGGTTACTCCCACCTTAAGAGAGTCATAGTTACTCCCACCGTAATATAGTTATGGTTACTTCCACTTAGAGAGAATCATGGTCACTCACACCTTAAGAGAGTCATGGTTACTCCCACCTTAGGATAGTCATGGTTACTCCCAACTTAAAAGAGTCATAGTTACTCCCACCATACTATAGTTATGGTTACTTCCACTTAGAGAGACTTATGGTTACTCCCACCTTAAGAGAGTCATGGTTACTCCCACCTTAAGAGAGTCATGGTTAATCCCACCTTAAGAGTCATAGTTACTCCCACTATAAGAGAGCCATGGTAAATCCCACCTTAAGAGAGTCATGGTTACTCCCACCTTAAGAGAGTCATGGTTACTCCCACCTTAAGAGAGTCATGGTTACTCCCAACTTAAGAGAGTCATAGTTACTCCCACCATACTATAGTTATGATTACTTCCACTTAGAGAGACTTATGATCACTCCCACCTTAAGAGAGTCATGGTTACTCCCACCTTAAGAGAGTCATAGTTACTCCCACTATAAGAGAGCCATGGTTACTCCCACCATAATATAGTTATGGTTACTTCCACTTAGAGATACTCATAGTTACTACCACCATAATATAGTTATGGTTATTTCTACTTAGAGAGAATCATGGTCACTCACACATTAAGAGAGTCATGTTTACTCCCACCTTCAGAGAGTCATGGTTACTCCCACCTAAAGAGAGTCATAGTTACTCCCACCATAATATAGTTATGGTTACTTCCACTTAGAGATACTCATAGTTACTCCCACCATAATATAGTTATGGTTATTTCTACTTGGAGAGAATCATGGTCACTCACACATTAAGAGAGTCATGTTTACTCCCACCTTCAGAGAGTCATGGTTACTCCCACCTTAAGAGAGTCATAGTTACTCCCACCATAATATAGTTATGGTTACTTCCACTTAGAGAGAATCATGGTCACTCACACCTTAAGAGAGTCATGGTTACTCCCACCTTAAGATAGTCATGTTTACTCCCACCTTAAGAGAGTCATGGTTACTCCTGCCATAAGAGAGTCATAGTTACTCCCAACATAATATAGTTATGGTTACTTCCACTTAGAGAGAATCATGGTCACTCACACCTTAAGAGAGTCATGGTTACTCCCACCTTAAGAGAGTCATGGTTACTCCCACCTTAAGAGAGTCATGGTTACTCCTGCCATAAGAGAGTCATAGTTACTCCCACCATAATATAGTTATGGTTACTTCCACTTAGAGAGACTTATGGTCACTCCCACCTTAAGAGAATCATGGTTACTCCCACCTTAAGAGAGTCATGGTTACTCCCACCTTAAGAGAGTCATGGTTACTCCCACCTTAAGAGAGTCATGGTTAATCCCACCTTAAGAGAGTCATGGTTACTCCCACCTTAAGAGAATCATGGTTACTCTCACTATAAGAGAGCCATGGTTACTCCCACCATAAGATAGTTATGGTTACTTCCACTTAGAGAGACTTATGGTCACTCCCACCTTAAGAGAGTCATGGTTACTCCCAACTTAAGAGAGTCATAGTTACTCCCACCATACTATAGTTATGATTACTTCCACTTAGAGAGACTTATGATCACTCCCACCTTAAGAGAGTCATGGTTACTCCCACCTTAAGAGAGTCATAGTTACTCCCACTATAAGAGAGCCATGGTTACTCCCACCACAATATTGTTATGGTTACTTCCACTTAGAGATACTCATAGTTACTACCACCATAATATAGTTATGGTTACTTCTACTTAGAGAGAATCATGGTCACTCACACATTAAGAGAGTCATGTTTACTCCCACCTTCAGAGAGTCATGGTTACTCCCACCTAAAGAAAGTCATAGTTACTCCCACCATAATATAGTTATGGTTACTTCCACTTAGAGATACTCATAGTTACTCCCACCATAATATAGTTATGGTTATTTCTACTTAGAGAGAATCATGGTCACTCACATTAAGAGAGTCATGTTTACTCCCACCTTAAGAGAGTCATGGTTACTCCCACCATAAGATAGTTATGGTTACTTCCACTTAGAGAGACTTATGGTCACTCCCACATTAAGAGAGTCTTGGTTACTACCACCTTAAGAGAGTCATAGTTCCCTTACGAGAGTACTCTCGTATTGCGTTTTGCTAAAACGCTATGGGGGAATTCCTTTCCTCGAGATATTGAAGCAAATTTTTATCCAAAAATACCTTTTATACGCAGTGCAGCTGCACAACTCTCAGCAGGAAGCAGCTGCGTGCTGATTGGCTGTGCCGTTGCAACTGCAGCAACCTATAGCGAGACCTTGGGGCGGGACGGACCAATCAGGTCCTTCCAAACTCCCGCCACAAGGGGCAACATAATTTGCATAGCCTAGGGTATATAAGACCCACTCTCGCAAGGTTAGTCAGATTAATTCTTCTTCAGCGACTTGCAATCGTTGAGCTCCGGATCGAAGCCTGCCGTCGACACGCACCCAGCGGAACACGCAGCCTGAGGACGTCGGATTCTCCGCCTTCAGCCTGCCTTCCAGCTGCGCCATCCGGCACCATATCCTTTATACCTTCTGTTTTTCTAAAACATTCAAAAAGAGCCGAGACGTTGATACAAATGTCTCGTTCCTGCGCCTCGTGCAGAGGTTTCATCGCGGACGAGGATCGGCACATCATCTGCGTGTCATGTCTCGGACGAGACCACACGCAGGCTGCACTCAACCAGGGCGGCTGCCCTGAGTGCGACGAGCTGGCGCTGCAGACCCTTCGGGCTCGGCTCGCCAGCTTCGACTCGGATCCCGTCCCGTGCTCCCAGCCTCTAGAGCCACGGAAGAAAAAACGTCGCGACCAGAGGCCACCGGAGCGCTCTGACGAGCACACGCCGGGCATGTCCCCGCGTGCCTCGCCATCGCCCGTGTTGTTCGCCGACGAGCAGCACAGCTCCCCTCGCATGGCGGCTGCTGCTGTTTCGTTCGGCGGACCGGAGGAGGAAGAGGATGACAGCCTTTCCCTTGCTGCATCCGGGAGCGGGTGGTCGGACGCCGCCTCGGAGCACGCCACTTCGACGCGGACGGCTAGCGGCGTCATAACCTCAGTCGACGCTGAGCTTATGCGCTTGCTCACCAAGGCCGTGGACGACCTCGGCATTGACTGGTCTCAGCCCGAGGAGCCCACGAGAAGCCGTCTGGATGAGTGGTATTTCGAGAACCGCCGTCAACCTACCGCTCAAAGACCCGCTCCCTTCTTCCCAGAAGTCCACGAGGAGCTAACAAAATCGTGGAAGGCGCCATTTTCATCACGCGCCAGATCCTCTTTTTCTCCAGCGCTCTCGGTAGTCGATGGCGCTCAGAAAAAAGGATATCAAGCCCTTCCTCCCCTCGAGGAGGCTGTCGCTGCACACCTTTGCCCGCCCTCCGCCAGAGGATGGCAGTCAAAGACCGTGCACCCTTCCAAGGCCTGCCGCACTACGTCCAGCCTCGCCGGTCGAGCATTCGCCTCCGCCGGCCAGGCAGCGTCAGCGCTACACTCCATGGCGGTTCTTCAAGTCTTCCAGGCCAAACTCCTCCGTTCCCTGGACGAGTCTGTTCCTGATAACGAGGCTCTGAAGGATCTGCGCGGCGCCACTGACTTGGCCCTGCGCGCCACCAAGGCCAATGCTCAGGCGATCGGCAGATGCATGGCCAGCCTGACGGTGTTGGAGCGCCATTTATGGCTTAACTTAACGGAGATGAAGGACGCGGACAAGACCGCTTTCCTGGACGCGCCCATTTCGCCTTCAGGATTGTTTGGTTCCGCCGTGGTTGGGTTCACAGAGCGCTTCACTGAGGCACAGAAAACTTCGCAGGCAATGCGACATTTCCTGCCCAAGCGTTCCAGCTCCTCCGCTAGCCGTCAAGCTAAGGCTGGACCAGCCCAGCCCGCCAAGGCGCCGCCTTCAGCTCGCCAGCCTCACGCGGCTTCCAAGCCCGGTCAGCGTTCCCGCTCTACGAGCCGCAGCAGACCGCCGGAGCGTCGAGGTCCACGACCCAGCAATGTGTCGAAACCTGAGCCTCCGAAGCCGTCCTAGCCAGAGGTATGAAGAGAAGGCGGATAGTGCCCGCTTCGGCCGGTGCACCGCCTCGCTCTCTTCCAAAACGTTCCCCAGCTCCCTTCAAGGCGGCTGGGAACGCCACATTCACAGCCAACGAGCCCGCAAGCAAGCGTGCTCGCCTGTACACAAACGCCGTTTTCACGGCGACCCATATGAGTCACAAAAAGAGCTTTTTCTCTGTAGGCAGTGTGCCAGCATTAAAGCATGTACCCCTACACTCAAGCACTCCCCCATGTTCCCCAGCCCCCTGCACTCAGGTGGCTGGAAACATTATTCTCACAGTCAACGAGCCCGCACTCAAGCGCGCTCGCCTGTACACAAGCACCAATCCTCTATGTCCCCCGGCCCCCTGCACTCAGGCGGCGGGAAACAATTCCCTCATAAGCGCCAGCTTAGCGCAAGGTTATCGGGCCACCGAGTCCCTGTTACTCAGCGACTCGCCCCACAGATTAATTCAGCCCCTGGCTTCGAAGGCCGAGGCCTGGCGGGCCATTCCCGGCATTTCGAAATGGGTGTTGAACATAATAGAACGAGGTTACTCGCTACAGTTTGCTCGCAGACCACCGCGCTTTCGCGCCGTGGAAGAGACAACGGTGAGAAGCGACAAAAGTCACGTGCTTCGAACCGAGATATCAAAACTGTTAATAAAGGGAGCGGTAGAAGCCGTACACCCCTCACAGAGCGAGTCAGGCTTTTACAGCCGTTACTTCCTTGTACCAAAAAAGGACGGTGGTCTAAGACCCATCCTAGATCTCAGACATCTGAACAAAGCCCTTATGAAGCGCCCGTTCAGAATGTTGAGAATGAAACAAATCCTCGCGCACATTCGCCCGGGAGATTGGTTTTTCACTGTGGATCTAGAGGATGCCTATTTTCACATACAAATAGCCCCCCATCACAGGCCATTCTTGAGATTCGCCTTCGAGGGGAAAGCATACCAATACAAGGTGCTACCTTTTGGTCTATCTCTAGCCCCTCGCACGTTTACAAAGTGCATGGAAGCGGCGCTAACCCCGCTGAGGCTTCGGGGAATGAGAATTCTCAACTATCTCGACGACTGGCTCATAATAGCTCAGTCAGAGATACAGTTATTAAACCACAGATCTTGGCTTCTCAACCATTTACAATGCTTGGGACTCAGAATCAATGTGGCAAAGAGTTTATTGTCTCCCACACAGAAAGTTTCGTTTCTGGGAACAGTATTGGACTCAATGCAGATGAGCGGGCGGCTGACGTCACAGCGCGCGCTCTCTGTTCGGAACCGAGCGGTTTCCCTCAGGTCCGGTGCACACATTCCTCTCAAACACTTTCAGAGGATGTTGGGTTTCATGGCCTCGGCGGCGCCAGTTCTCAGACTGGGTCTGTTGCGCATGCGCCCCCTACAGCACTGGCTGAATCGCCGCGTTCCAGCTCACGCATGGCTTTCGGGCCGATTGCAAATCAAGGTAGACCACAGCTGTGTGTTAGCTCTGGCTCCTTGGAAAAATCCCGTCTGGTACAAGACGGGCGTGAGTTTGGGCACTGTTACGAAGTGGAAAGTTATCTCGACAGATGCATCCAACCTAGGTTGGGGAGCCCTTCACGAGGGCAGGCCGATCTCCGGTCTCTGGTCAGACTCGGAGAAGAGCCTCCATATAAACTGTCTAGAGATGAAAGCGGTCACGATATCGCTAAGAGCTTTCCTTCCGTACATAAAATACCACCATGTCCTGATCCGAACGGACAGCAGGTCGGTGGTAGCCTATATAAATCGCCAAGGCGGTCTGAGATCTATCGATCTGCACTCAATGGCGGAAGAAGCCCTAATATGGGCAGAGCACAATCTGAGCTCGCTGAGAGCGACTCACGTGCCAGGCATTCTGAATTTGGGTCCGGACATGCTGTCCAGGGGCAAAGTGTCCCCGGCAGAGTGGTCTCTTCACCCAAATATAATTCAGATAATTTGGGGCAAGTTTGGAGAGGCAAAAGTGGATCTTTTCGCCTCAAAAGACAATGCTCAATGCCGAATATATTTCTCCAAGCACGAGGATGCGTTGGCCCACGAATGGCCCAACCTTCCTCTTTATGCGTTTCCCCCAATCTCAATGTTACCTCAGGTCATAGAGAGGATCAGGGAGAGCAAATGCGCTGTGCTTTTAATAGCCCCGCTTTGGAGAAATCAACCTTGGTTCTCACTGCTGAGTCAGATGTCAGATGCAGCTCCGTGGCCGATCCCGCTGAGGAGAGATCTTCTCATGCAGGCGGAACGGCAGATCTGGCATCCCCGTCCCGATCTATGGGCGCTTCATGTTTGGTCCATCAACGGGTACATGAGAACCTTTCTGAAAGCATAATGAACACTATTACTGAAGCTAGAGCCCCCACTACTAGGCGGCTCTATTCAGGCAAATGGTCAGTCTTTTCAGACTGGTGTAAAGCGCGAAGTCTGACCCCACATGATTGTGCAGTGTCAGAGGTGCTTACATTTTTACAAGAGCTTCTGGAAGCGGGTCGTTCCCCCTCCACGCTCAAAGTTTATGTGGCTGCTATAGCAGCGTATCACATTAAAGTGAACGGACTGTCACTAGGAAAGAGCGATCTCATTGTTCGCTTCCTTAAAGGGGCTAGAAGGCTTCACCCACCTCGTCCCCCTTCAGTCCCTATATGGGACCTGTCCACGGTCCTGGATGCCATGAAGAGCTCTGCATTTGAGCCTCTGCATTCTGTGAGCTTAAAGCTCCTGTCACTAAAGACCGCTTTTCTGCTAGCGATTGCATCAGTTAAGCGAGTGGGTGATCTGCACGCGCTCTCTGTGAGCGCCTCGTGTCTGGAATTTGGGCCAAACGACTCCAAAGTCGTCCTCAAACCAAGACATGGATATGTACCTAAAGTGCTTTCAACTCCGTTCAGAGCACAGGTTATTTCACTTTCGGCACTTTCATCACAGTCAGATGAAATAGATGCTAATTTGCTCTGTCCTGTCAGAGCGCTGAGAATATACATAGAGCGTTCCGCTGTTTACAGGCAAACTGAACAGCTCTTTGTATGCTTTGGCGGACGCACCCGAGGGTGCGCGGTTACAAAGCAGACCCTGTCACGGTGGATAGTGGATGCTATCTCACTGGCCTATGAGTCTAAAGATCTCGGCTGCCCTTTGGGCATTAAAGCCCATTCTACTAGAGGCATGGCCTCTTCGTGGGCTTGGTCTACTGGCATTTCTCTGAATGATATCTGTGCGGCGGCAGGCTGGGCCTCCCCGTCCACTTTTATCAGATTCTATAATTTAGATGTTCCGGCTTTACAAGCTGGGCTTCTTGCTGTATGAACAGATTAACCCCTTGAGGCTCGATAAGTCCGGCCTGGGTTTAATATTGTATAAGTCATAAGCATATTCCTTACGGCCCGAAGTGTCTGGCCACTCTTTATTCCTGACCCGATTATGTCCGGTCTATACTTATTGCACGAATATCGTGTTCATTCTCATGAGGGCCCGACTCAGGTCTGGCCCATTCTGAATTATTGATATCATACTACAGGCCCACCTAGGTTGGCCTGGGTTTGGTGTCGTCGGCTTTAGAGCCGTTAAGCAAGCACGGCGTTTTGCATTGGTCCCCCATAGCGTTTTAGCAAAACGCAATACGAGAGTACTCTCGTAAGGGAACGTTTCGG
This sequence comes from Gobio gobio, assembly GCF_949357685.1. Taxonomy (NCBI): domain Eukaryota; kingdom Metazoa; phylum Chordata; class Actinopteri; order Cypriniformes; family Gobionidae; genus Gobio; species Gobio gobio. Next base: position 829,226 of record NC_137114.1, read on the forward strand.
TTACTAACGTAACCTCGGTTCCCTAAGATGAGGGAACGAGTATTGCGTTTTGCTTGCCGTGCTTGCTCACTTGCTCAGGAGTCGCTTCAGTCGATTAACCTGACTAACCTTGCGAGAGTGGGTCTTATATACCCTAGGCTATGCAAATTATGTTGCCCCTTGTGGCGGGAGTTTGGAAGGACCTGATTGGTCCGTCCCGCCCCAAGGTCTCGCTATAGGTTGCTGCAGTTGCAACGGCACAGCCAATCAGCACGCAGCTGCTTCCTGCTGAGAGTTGTGCAGCTGCACTGCGTATAAAAGGTATTTTTGGATAAAAATTTGCTTCAATATCTCGAGGAAAGGAATTCCCCCATAGCGTTTTAGCAAAACGCAATACTCGTTCCCTCATCTTAGGGAACCGAGGTTACGTTAGTAACCGAAACGTTACTCCCACCATAATATAGTTATGGTTACTTCCACTTAGAGAGACTTATGGTCACTCACACCTTAAGAGAGTCATGGTTACACCTGCCATAAGAGAGTCATAGTTACTCCCACCATAATATAGTTATGGTTACTTCCACTTAGAGAGACTTATGGTCACTCCCACATTAAGAGAGTCTTGATTACTACCACCTTAAGAGAGTCATAGTTACTCCCACCATAATATAGTTATGGTTACTTCCACTTAGAGAGACTTATGGTCACTCCCACCTTAAGAGAGTCATGGTTACTCCCAACTTAAGAGAGTCATGTTTACACCTGCCATAAGAGAGTCATAGTTACTCCCACCATAATATAGTTATGGTTACTTCCACTTAGAGAGAATCATGGTCACTCACACCTTAAGAGAGTCATGGTTACTCCCACCTTAAGAGAGTCATGGTTACTCCCACCTTAAGAGAGTCATGGTTACTCCCACATTAAGAGAGTCATAGTTACTCCCACTATAAGAGAGCCATGGTTACTCCCACCATAAGATAGTTATGGTTACTTCCACTTAGAGAGACTCATGTTCACTCCCACATTAAGAGAGTCATGGTTACTCCTGCCATAAGAGAGACATAGTTACTCCTGCCATAAGTTATAGTTACTCCCACTATAATATAGTTATGGTTACTTACACTTAGAGAGACTCATCGTAACTCCCACCTTAAAAGAGTCATGGTTACTCCCACCATAAGATAGTATTGGTTACTTCCACTTAGAGAGACTTATGGTCACTCCCACCTTAAGAGAGTCATGGTTACTCCCACCTTAAGAGAGGCATGGTTACTCCCAACTTAAGAGAGTCATGGTTACTCCCACCTTAAGAGAGTCATAGTTACTCCCACCATAATATAGTTTTGGTTACTTCCATTTAGAGAGAATCATGGTCACTCCCACCTTAAGAGAGTCATGTTTACTCCCACCTTCAGAGAGTCATGGTTACTCCCACCTTAAGAGAGTCATAGTTACTCCCACCATAATATAGTTATGGTTACTTCCACTTAGAGAGAATCATGGTCACTCACACCTTAAGAGAGTCATGGTTACTCCCACCTTAAGATAGTCATGTTTACTCCCACCTTAAGAGAGTCATGGTTACTCCTGCCATAAGAGAGTCATAGTTACTCCCAACATAATATAGTTATGGTTACTTCCACTTAGAGAGAATCATGGTCACTCACACCTTAAGAGGGTCATGGTTACTCCCACCTTAAGAGAGTCATGGTTACTCCCACCTTAAGAGAGTCATGGTTAATCCCACCTTAAGAGAGTCATGGTTACTCCCACCTTAAGATAATCATGGTTACTCCCACTATAAGAGAGCCATGGTTACTCCCACCATAAGATAGTTATGGTTACTTCCACTTAGAGAGACTTATGGTCACTCCCACCTTAAGAGAGTCATGGTTACTCCCAACTTAAGAGAGTCATAGTTACTCCCACCATACTATAGTTATGATTACTTCCACTTAGAGAGACTTATGATCACTCCCACCTTAAGAGAGTCATGGTTACTCCCACCTTAAGAGAGTCATGGTTACTCCCACCTTAAGAGAGTCATAGTTACTCCCACTATAAGAGAGCCATGGTTACTCCCACCACAATATTGTTATGGTTACTTCCACTTAGAGATACTCATAGTTCCTACCACCATAATATAGTTATGGTTACTTCTACTTAGAGAGAATCATGGTCACTCACACATTAAGAGAGTCATGTTTACTCCCACCTTCAGAGAGTCATGGTTACTCCCACCTAAAGAAAGTCATAGTTACTCCCACCATAATATAGTTATCGTTACTTCCACTTAGAGATACTCATAGTTACTCCCACCATAATATAGTTATGGTTATTTCTACTTAGAGAGAATCATGGTCACTCACATTAAGAGAGTCATGTTTACTCCCACCTTAAGAGAGTCATGGTTACTCCCACCATAAGATAGTTATGGTTACTTCCACTTAGAGAGACTTATGGTCACTCCCACATTAAGAGAGTCTTGGTTACTACCACCTTAAGAGAGTCATAGTTACTCCCACCATAATATAGTTATGGTTACTTCCACTTAGAGAGACTTATGGTCACTCACACCTTAAGAGAGTCATGGTTACACCTGCCATAAGAGAGTCATAGTTACTCCCACCATAATATAGTTATGGTTACTTCCACTTAGAGAGACTTATGGTCACTCACACATTAAGAGAGTCTTGATTACTACCACCTTAAGAGAGTCATAGTTACTCCCACCATAATATAGTTATGGTTACTTCCACTTAGAGTGACTCATAGTTACTCCCACCATAATATAGTTATGGTTACTTCTACTTAGAGAGAATCATGGTCACTCACACCTTAAGAGAGTCATGTTTACTCCCACCTTAAGAGAGTCATGGTTACTCCCAACTTAAGAGAGTCATGGTTACACCTGCCATAAGAGAGTCATAGTTACTCCCACCATAATATAGTTATGGTTACTTCCACTTAGAGAGACTTATGGTCACTCCCACATTAAGAGAGTCTTGGTTACTACCACCTTAAGAGAGTCATAGTTACTCCCACCATAATATAGTTATGGTTACTTCCACTTAGAGAGACTCATAGTTACTCCCACCATAAAATAGTTATGGTTACTTTCACTTAGAGACACTCATAGTTACTCCCACCATAATATAGTTATAGTTACTTCCACTTAGAGAGAATCATGGTCACTCCCACCTTAAGAGAGCCATGCCCCCCCCCCCCCCCTTCTAAGAGAGTCATGGTTACTCCCACCTTAAGAGAGACATGGTTACTCCTGCCATAAGAGAGTCATAGTTACTCCCACCATAATATAGTTATGGTTACTTTCACTTAGAGAGACTCATGGTTACTCCCACCATAATATAGTTATGGTTACTTCCACTTAGAGAGACTTATGGTCACTCCCACCTTAAGAGAGTCATGGTTACTCCCAACTTAAGAGAGTCATGGTTACACCTGCCATAAGAGAGTCATAGTTACTCCCACCATAATATAGTTATGGTTACTTCCACTTAGAGAGACTCATGGTAACTCCCACCTTGAGAGAGTCATGGTTACTCCCACCTTAAGAGAGTCATGGTTACTCCCACCATAAGATAGTTATGGTTACTTCCACTTAGAGAGACTTATGGTCACTCCCACCTTAAGAGAGTCATGGTTACTCCCACCTTAAGAGAATCATGGTTACTCCCACCTTAAGATAGTCATGGTTACTCCCAACTTAAGAGAGTCATAGTTACTTCCACTTAGAGAGACTTATGGTAACTCCCACCGTAAGAGAGTCATAGTTAATCCCACCATAATATAGTTATGGTTACTTCCACTTAGAGAGACTCATAGTTACTCCCACCATAATATAGTTATGGTTACTTCCACTTAGAGAGAATCATGGTCACTCACACCTTAAGAGAGTCATGTTTACTCCCACCCTAAGAGAGTCATGGTTACTCCCACCTTAAGAGAGACATGGTTACTCCTGCCATAAGAGAGTCATAGTTACTCCCACCATAATATAGTTATGGTTACTTCCACTTAGAGAGAATCATGGTCACTCACACCTTAAGAGAGTCATGGTTACTCCCACCTTAAGATAGTCATGTTTACTCCCACCTTAAGAGAGTCATGGTTACTCCTGCCATAAGAGAGTCATAGTTACTCCCAACATAATATAGTTATGGTTACTTCCACTTAGAGAGAATCATGGTCACTCACACCTTAAGAGAGTCATGGTTACTCCCACCTTAAGAGAGTCATGTTTACTCCCACCTTAAGAGAATCATGGTCACTCACACCTTAAGAGAGTCATGGTTACTCCCACCTTAAGAGAGTCATGTTTACTCCCACCTTAAGAGAGTCATGGTTACTCCCAACTTAAGAGAGTCATAGTTACTCCCACCATACTATAGTTATGATTACTTCCACTTAGAGAGACTTATGATCACTCCCACCTTAAGAGAGTCATGGTTACTCCCACCTTAAGAGAGTCATGGTTACTCCCACCTTAAGAGAGTCATAGTTACTCCCACTATAAGAGAGCCATGGTTACTCCCACCATAATATTGTTATGGTTACTTCCACTTAGAGATACTCATAGTTACTACCACCATAATATAGTTATGGTTACTTCTACTTAGAGAGAATCATGGTCACTCACACATTAAGAGAGTCATGTTTACTCCCACCTTCAGAGAGTCATGGTTACTCCCACCATAATATAGTTATGGTTACTTCCACTTAGAGATACTCATAGTTACTCTCACCATAATATAGTTATGGTTATTTCTACTTAGAGAGAATCATGGTCACTCACATTAAGAGAGTCATGTTTACTCCCACCTTCAGAGAGTCATGGTTACTCCCACCATAATATAGTTATGGTTACTTCCACTTAGAGATACTCATAGTTACTCCCACCATAATATAGTTATGGTTACTTCCACTTAGAGAGAATCATGGTCACTCACACCTTAAGAGAGTCATGGTTACTCCCACCTTAAGATAGTCATGGTTACTCCCAACTTAAAAGAGTCATAGTTACTCCCACCATACTATAGTTATGGTTACTTCCACTTAGAGAGACTTATGGTTACTCCCACCTTAAGAGAGTCATGGTTACTCCCACCTTAAGAGAGTCATGGTTAATCCCACCTTAAGAGTCATAGTTACTCCCACTATAAGAGAGCCATGGTAAATCCCACCTTAAGAGAGTCATGGTTACTCCCACCTTAAGAGAGTAATGGTTACTCCCACCTTAAGAGAGTCATGGTTACTCCCAACTTAAGAGAGTCATAGTTACTCCCACCATACTATAGTTATGATTACTTCCACTTAGAGAGACTTATGATCACTCCCACCTTAAGAGAGTCATGGTTACTCCCATCTTAAGAGAGTCATGGTTACTCCCACCTTAAGAGAGTCATAGTTACTCCCACTATAAGAGAGCCATGGTTACTCCCACCATAATATAGTTATGGTTACTTCCACTTAGAGATACTCATAGTTACTACCACCATAATATAGTTATGGTTATTTCTACTTAGAGAGAATCATGGTCACTCACACATTAAGAGAGTCATGTTTACTCCCACCTTCAGAGAGTCATGGTTACTCCCACCTAAAGAGAGTCATAGTTACTCCCACCATAATATAGTTATGGTTACTTCCACTTAGAGATAGTCATAGTTACTCCCACCATAATATAGTTATGGTTATTTCTACTTGGAGAGAATCATGGTCACTCACACATTAAGAGAGTCATGTTTACTCCCACCTTCAGAGAGTCATGGTTACTCCCACCTTAAGAGAGTCATAGTTACTCCCACCATAATATAGTTATGGTTACTTCCACTTAGAGAGAATCATGGTCACTCACACCTTAAGAGAGTCATGGTTACTCCCACCTTAAGATAGTCATGTTTACTCCCACCTTAAGAGAGTCATGGTTACTCCTGCCATAAGAGAGTCATAGTTACTCCCAACATAATATAGTTATGGTTACTTCCACTTAGAGAGAATCATGGTCACTCACACCTTAAGAGAGTCATGGTTACTCCCACCTTAAGAGAGTCATGGTTACTCCCACCTTAAGAGAGTCATGGTTACTCCTGCCATAAGAGAGTCATAGTTACTCCCACCATAATATAGTTATGGTTACTTCCACTTAGAGAGACTTATGGTCACTCCCACCTTAAGAGAATCATGGTTACTCCCACCTTAAGAGAGTCATGGTTACTCCCACCTTAAGAGAGTCATGGTTACTCCCACCTTAAGAGAGTCATGGTTAATCCCACCTTAAGAGAGTCATGGTTACTCCCACCTTAAGAGAATCATGGTTACTCCCACTATAAGAGAGCCATGGTTACTCCCACCATAAGATAGTTATGGTTACTTCCGCTTAGAGAGACTTATGGTCACTCCCACCTTAAGAGAGTCATGGTTACTCCCAACTTAAGAGAGTCATAGTTACTCCCACCATACGATAGTTATGATTACTTCCACTTAGAGAGACTTATGATCACTCCCACCTTAAGAGAGTCATGGTTACTCCCACCTTAAGAGAGTCATGGTTACTCCCACCTTAAGAGAGTCATAGTTACTCCCACTATAAGAGAGCCATGGTTACTCCCACCACAATATTGTTATGGTTACTTCCACTTAGAGATACTCATAGTTACTACCACCATAATATAGTTATGGTTACTTCTACTTAGAGAGAATCATGGTCACTCACACATTAAGAGAGTCATGTTTACTCCCACCTTCAGAGAGTCATGGTTACTCCCACCTAAAGAGAGTCATAGTTACTCCCACCATAATATAGTTATGGTTACTTCCACTTAGAGATACTCATAGTTACTCCCACCATAATATAGTTATGGTTATTTCTACTTAGAGAGAATCATGGTCACTCACATTAAGAGAGTCATGTTTACTCCCACCTTAAGAGAGTCATGGTTACTCCCACCATAAGATAGTTATGGTTACTTCCACTTAGAGAGACTTATGGTCACCTCCACATTAAGAGAGTCTTGGTTACTACCACCTTAAGAGAGTCATAGTTACTCCCACCATAATATAGTTATGGTTACTTCCACTTAGAGAGACTTATGGTCACTCACACCTTAAGAGAGTCATGGTTACACCTGCCATAAGAGAGTCATAGTTACTCCCACCATAATATAGTTATGGTTACTTCCACTTAGAGAGACTTATGGTCACTCCCACATTAAGAGAGTCTTGGTTACTACCACCTTAAGAGAGTCATAGTTACTCCCACCATAATATAGTTATGGTTACTTCCACTTAGAGAGACTCATAGTTACTCCCACCATAAAATAGTTATGGTTACTTTCACTTAGAGACACTCATAGTTACTCCCACCATAATATAGTTATAGTTACTTCCACTTAGAGAGAATCATGGTCACTCCCACCTTAAGAGAGTCATGCCCCCCCCCCCCTTCTAAGAGAGTCATGGTTACTCCCACCTTAAAAGAGACATGGTTACTCCTGCCAGAAGAGAGTCATAGTTACTCCCACCATAATATAGTTATGGTTACTTTCACTTAGAGAGACTCATGGTTACTCCCACCATAATATAGTTATGGTTACTTCCACTTAGAGAGACTTATGGTCACTCCCACCTTAAGAGAGTCATGGTTACTCCCAACTTAAGAGAGTCATGTTTACACCTGCCATAAGAGAGTCATAGTTACTCCCACCATAATATAGTTATGGTTACTTCCACTTAGAGAGAATCATGGTCACTCACACCTTAAGAGAGTCATGGTTACTCCCACCTTAAGAGAGTCATGGTTACTCCCACCTTAAGAGAGTCATGGTTACTCCCACATTAAGAGAGTCATAGTTACTCCCACTATAAGAGAGCCATGGTTACTCCCACCATAAGATAGTTATGGTTACTTCCACTTAGAGAGACTCATGTTCACTCCCACATTAAGAGAGTCATGGTTACTCCTGCCATAAGAGAGACATAGTTACTCCTGCCATAAGTTATAGTTACTCCCACTATAATATAGTTATGGTTACTTACACTTAGAGAGACTCATCGTAACTCCCACCTTAAAAGAGTCATGGTTACTCCCACCATAAGATAGTATTGGTTACTTCCACTTAGAGAGACTTATGGTCACTCCCACCTTAAGAGAGTCATGGTTACTCCCACCTTAAGAGAGGCATGGTTACTCCCAACTTAAGAGAGTCATGGTTACTCCCACCTTAAGAGAGTCATAGTTACTCCCACCATAATATAGTTTTGGTTACTTCCATTTAGAGAGAATCATGGTCACTCACACCTTAAGAGAGTCATGGTTACTCCCACCTTAAGATAGTCATGTTTACTCCCACCTTAAGAGAGTCATGGTTACTCCTGCCATAAGAGAGTCATAGTTACTCCCAACATAATATAGTTATGGTTACTTCCACTTAGAGAGAATCATGGTCACTCACACCTTAAGAGAGTCATGGTTACTCCCACCTTAAGAGAGTCATGGTTACTCCCACCTTAAGAGAGTCATGGTTAATCCCACCTTAAGAGAGTCATGGTTACTCCCACCTTAAGATAATCATGGTTACTCCCACTATAAGAGAGCCATGGTTACTCCCACCATAAGATAGTTATGGTTACTTCCACTTAGAGAGACTTATGGTCACTCCCACCTTAAGAGAGTCATGGTTACTCCCAACTTAAGAGAGTCATAGTTACTCCCACCATACTATAGTTATGATTACTTCCACTTAGAGAGACTTATGATCACTCCCACCTTAAGAGAGTCATGGTTACTCCCACCTTAAGAGAGTCATGGTTACTCCCACCTTAAGAGAGTCATAGTTACTCCCACTATAAGAGAGCCATGGTTACTCCCACCACAATATTGTTATGGTTACTTCCACTTAGAGATACTCATAGTTCCTACCACCATAATATAGTTATGGTTACTTCTACTTAGAGAGAATCATGGTCACTCACACATTAAGAGAGTCATGTTTACTCCCACCTTCAGAGAGTCATGGTTACTCCCACCTAAAGAAAGTCATAGTTACTCCCACCATAATATAGTTATGGTTACTTCCACTTAGAGATACTCATAGTTACTCCCACCATAATATAGTTATGGTTATTTCTACTTAGAGAGAATCATGGTCACTCACATTAAGAGAGTCATGTTTACTCCCACCTTAAGAGAGTCATGGTTACTCCCACCATAAGATAGTTATGGTTACTTCCACTTAGAGAGACTTATGGTCACTCCCACATTAAGAGAGTCTTGGTTACTACCACCTTAAGAGAGTCATAGTTACTCCCACCATAATATAGTTATGGTTACTTCCACTTAGAGAGACTTATGGTCACTCACACCTTAAGAGAGTCATGGTTACACCTGCCATAAGAGAGTCATAGTTACTCCCACCATAATATAGTTATGGTTACTTCCACTTAGAGAGACTTATGGTCACTCCCACATTAAGAGAGTCTTGATTACTACCACCTTAAGAGAGTCATAGTTACTCCCACCATAATATAGTTATGGTTACTTCCACTTAGAGTGACTCATAGTTACTCCCACCATAATATAGTTATGGTTACTTCTACTTAGAGAGAATCATGGTCACTCACACCTTAAGAGAGTCATGTTTACTCCCACCTTAAGAGAGTCATGGTTACTCCCAACTTAAGAGAGTCATGGTTACACCTGCCATAAGAGAGTCATAGTTACTCCCACCATAATATAGTTATGGTTACTTCCACTTAGAGAGACTTATGGTCACTCCCACATTAAGAGAGTCTTGGTTACTACCACCTTAAGAGAGTCATAGTTACTCCCACCATAATATAGTTATGGTTACTTCCACTTAGAGAGACTCATAGTTACTCCCACCATAAAATAGTTATGGTTACTTTCACTTAGAGACACTCATAGTTACTCCCACCATAATATAGTTATAGTTACTTCCACTTAGAGAGAATCATGGTCACTCCCACCTTAAGAGAGTCATGCCCCCCCCCCCTTCTAAGAGAGTCATGGTTACTCCCACCTTAAGAGAGACATGGTTACTCCTGCCATAAGAGAGTCATAGTTACTCCCACCATAATATAGTTATGGTTACTTTCACTTAGAGAGACTCATGGTTACTCCCACCATAATATAGTTATGGTTACTTCCACTTAGAGAGACTTATGGTCACTCCCACCTTAAGAGAGTCATGGTTACTCCCAACTTAAGAGAGTCATGGTTACACCTGCCATAAGAGAGTCATAGTTACTCCCACCATAATATAGTTATGGTTACTTCCACTTAGAGAGACTCATGGTAACTCCCACCTTGAGAGAGTCATGGTTACTCCCACCTTAAGAGAGTCATGGTTACTCCCACCATAAGATAGTTATGGTTACTTCCACTTAGAGAGACTTATGGTCACTCCCACCTTAAGAGAGTCATGGTTACTCCCACCTTAAGAGAATCATGGTTACTCCCACCTTAAGATAGTCATGGTTACTCCCAACTTAAGAGAGTCATAGTTACTTCCACTTAGAGAGACTTATGGTAACTCCCACCGTAAGAGAGTCATAGTTAATCCCACCATAATATAGTTATGGTTACTTCCACTTAGAGAGACTCATAGTTACTCCCACCATAATATAGTTATGGTTACTTCCACTTAGAGAGAATCATGGTCACTCACACCTTAAGAGAGTCATGTTTACTCCCACCCTAAGAGAGTCATGGTTACTCCCACCTTAAGAGAGTCTTGGTTACTCCTACCTTAAGAGAGTCATGGTTACTCCTACCTTAAGAGAATCATGGTCACTCACACCTTAAGAGAGTCATGTTTACTCCCACCCTAAGAGAGTCATGGTTACTCCCACCTTAAGAGAGACATGGTTACTCCTGCCATAAGAGAGTCATAGTTACTCCCACCATAATATAGTTATGGTTACTTCCACTTAGAGAGAATCATGGTCACTCACACCTTAAGAGAGTCATGGTTACTCCCACCTTAAGATAGTCATGTTTACTCCCACCTTAAGAGAGTCATGGTTACTCCTGCCATAAGAGAGTCATAGTTACTCCCAACATAATATAGTTATGGTTACTTCCACTTAGAGAGAATCATGGTCACTCACACCTTAAGAGAGTCATGGTTACTCCCACCTTAAGAGAGTCATGTTTACTCCCACCTTAAGAGAATCATGGTCACTCACACCTTAAGAGAGTCATGGTTACTCCCACCTTAAGAGAGTCATGTTTACTCCCACCTTAAGAGAGTCATGGTTACTCCTGCCATAAGAGAGTCATAGTTACTCCCACCATAATATAGTTATGGTTACTTCCACTTAGAGAGACTTATGGTCACTCACACCTTAAGAGAGTCATGTTTACTCCCACCTTAAGAGAATCATGGTCACTCACACCTTAAGAGAGTCATGGTTACTCCCACCTTAAGAGAGTCATGGTTACTCCCACCTTAAGAGAGTCATGGTTAATCCCACCTTAAGAGAGTCATGGTTACTCCCACCTTAAGAGAATCATGGTTACTCCCACTATAAGAGAGCCATGGTTACTCCCACCATAAGATAGTTATGGTTACTTCCACTTAGAGAGACTTATGGTCACTCCCACCTTAAGAGAGTCATGGTTACTCCCAACTTAAGAGAGTCATAGTTACTCCCACCATACTATAGTTATGATTACTTCCACTTAGAGAGACTTATGATCACTCCCACCTTAAGAGAGTCATGGTTACTCCCACCTTAAGAGAGTCATGGTTAATCCCACCTTAAGAGAGTCATGGTTACTCCCACCTTAAGATAATCATGGTTACTCCCACTATAAGAGAGCCATGGTTACTCCCACCATAAGATAGTTATGGTTACTTCCACTTAGAGAGACTTATGGTCACTCCCACCTTAAGAGAGTCATGGTTACTCCCAACTTAAGAGAGTCATAGTTACTCCCACCATACTATAGTTATGATTACTTCCACTTAGAGAGACTTATGATCACTCCCACCTTAAGAGAGTCATGGTTACTCCCACCTTAAGAGAGTCATGGTTACTCCCACCTTAAGAGAGTCATAGTTACTCCCACTATAAGAGAGCCATGGTTACTCCCACCACAATATTGTTATGGTTACTTCCACTTAGAGATACTCATAGTTCCTACCACCATAATATAGTTATGGTTACTTCTACTTAGAGAGAATCATGGTCACTCACACATTAAGAGAGTCATGTTTACTCCCACCTTCAGAGAGTCATGGTTACTCCCACCTAAAGAAAGTCATAGTTACTCCCACCATAATATAGTTATGGTTACTTCCACTTAGAGATACTCATAGTTACTCCCACCATAATATAGTTATGGTTATTTCTACTTAGAGAGAATCATGGTCACTCACATTAAGAGAGTCATGTTTACTCCCACCTTAAGAGAGTCATGGTTACTCCCACCATAAGATAGTTATGGTTACTTCCACTTAGAGAGACTTATGGTCACTCCCACATTAAGAGAGTCTTGGTTACTACCACCTTAAGAGAGTCATAGTTACTCCCACCATAATATAGTTATGGTTACTTCCACTTAGAGAGACTTATGGTCACTCACACCTTAAGAGAGTCATGGTTACACCTGCCATAAGAGAGTCATAGTTACTCCCACCATAATATAGTTATGGTTACTTCCACTTAGAGAGACTTATGGTCACTCCCACATTAAGAGAGTCTTGATTACTACCACCTTAAGAGAGTCATAGTTACTCCCACCATAATATAGTTATGGTTACTTCCACTTAGAGTGACTCATAGTTACTCCCACCATAATATAGTTATGGTTACTTCTACTTAGAGAGAATCATGGTCACTCACACCTTAAGAGAGTCATGTTTACTCCCACCTTAAGAGAGTCATGGTTACTCCCAACTTAAGAGAGTCATGGTTACACCTGCCATAAGAGAGTCATAGTTACTCCCACCATAATATAGTTATGGTTACTTCCACTTAGAGAGACTTATGGTCACTCCCACATTAAGAGAGTCTTGGTTACTACCACCTTAAGAGAGTCATAGTTACTCCCACCATAATATAGTTATGGTTACTTCCACTTAGAGAGACTCATAGTTACTCCCACCATAAAATAGTTATGGTTACTTTCACTTAGAGACACTCATAGTTACTCCCACCATAATATAGTTATAGTTACTTCCACTTAGAGAGAATCATGGTCACTCCCACCTTAAGAGAGTCATGCCCCCCCCCCCTTCTAAGAGAGTCATGGTTACTCCCACCTTAAGAGAGACATGGTTACTCCTGCCATAAGAGAGTCATAGTTACTCCCACCATAATATAGTTATGGTTACTTTCACTTAGAGAGACTCATGGTTACTCCCACCATAATATAGTTATGGTTACTTCCACTTAGAGAGACTTATGGTCACTCCCACCTTAAGAGAGTCATGGTTACTCCCAACTTAAGAGAGTCATGGTTACACCTGCCATAAGAGAGTCATAGTTACTCCCACCATAATATAGTTATGGTTACTTCCACTTAGAGAGACTCATGGTAACTCCCACCTTGAGAGAGTCATGGTTACTCCCACCTTAAGAGAGTCATGGTTACTCCCACCATAAGATAGTTATGGTTACTTCCACTTAGAGAGACTTATGGTCACTCCCACCTTAAGAGAGTCATGGTTACTCCCACCTTAAGAGAATCATGGTTACTCCCACCTTAAGATAGTCATGGTTACTCCCAACTTAAGAGAGTCATAGTTACTTCCACTTAGAGAGACTTATGGTAACTCCCACCGTAAGAGAGTCATAGTTAATCCCACCATAATATAGTTATGGTTACTTCCACTTAGAGAGACTCATAGTTACTCCCACCATAATATAGTTATGGTTACTTCCACTTAGAGAGAATCATGGTCACTCACACCTTAAGAGAGTCATGTTTACTCCCACCCTAAGAGAGTCATGGTTACTCCCACCTTAAGAGAGTCTTGGTTACTCCTACCTTAAGAGAGTCATGGTTACTCCTACCTTAAGAGAATCATGGTCACTCACACCTTAAGAGAGTCATGTTTACTCCCACCCTAAGAGAGTCATGGTTACTCCCACCTTAAGAGAGACATGGTTACTCCTGCCATAAGAGAGTCATAGTTACTCCCACCATAATATAGTTATGGTTACTTCCACTTAGAGAGAATCATGGTCACTCACACCTTAAGAGAGTCATGGTTACTCCCACCTTAAGATAGTCATGTTTACTCCCACCTTAAGAGAGTCATGGTTACTCCTGCCATAAGAGAGTCATAGTTACTCCCAACATAATATAGTTATGGTTACTTCCACTTAGAGAGAATCATGGTCACTCACACCTTAAGAGAGTCATGGTTACTCCCACCTTAAGAGAGTCATGTTTACTCCCACCTTAAGAGAATCATGGTCACTCACACCTTAAGAGAGTCATGGTTACTCCCACCTTAAGAGAGTCATGTTTACTCCCACCTTAAGAGAGTCATGGTTACTCCTGCCATAAGAGAGTCATAGTTACTCCCACCATAATATAGTTATGGTTACTTCCACTTAGAGAGACTTATGGTCACTCACACCTTAAGAGAGTCATGTTTACTCCCACCTTAAGAGAATCATGGTCACTCACACCTTAAGAGAGTCATGGTTACTCCCACCTTAAGAGAGTCATGGTTACTCCCACCTTAAGAGAGTCATGGTTAATCCCACCTTAAGAGAGTCATGGTTACTCCCACCTTAAGAGAATCATGGTTACTCCCACTATAAGAGAGCCATGGTTACTCCCACCATAAGATAGTTATGGTTACTTCCACTTAGAGAGACTTATGGTCACTCCCACCTTAAGAGAGTCATGGTTACTCCCAACTTAAGAGAGTCATAGTTACTCCCACCATACTATAGTTATGATTACTTCCACTTAGAGAGACTTATGATCACTCCCACCTTAAGAGAGTCATGGTTACTCCCACCTTAAGAGAGTCATGGTTACTCCCACCTTAAGAGAGTCATAGTTACTCCCACTATAAGAGAGCCATGGTTACTCCCACCATAATATTGTTATGGTTACTTCCACTTAGAGATACTCATAGTTACTACCACCATAATATAGTTATGGTTACTTCTACTTAGAGAGAATCATGGTCACTCACACATTAAGAGAGTCATGTTTACTCCCACCTTCAGAGAGTCATGGTTACTCCCACCTAAAGAGAGTCATAGTTACTCCCACCATAATATAGTTATGGTTACTTCCACTTAGAGATACTCATAGTTACTCCCACCATAATATAGTTATGGTTATTTCTACTTAGAGAGAATCATGGTCACTCACATTAAGAGAGTCATGTTTACTCCCACCTTCAGAGAGTCATGGTTACTCCCACCTTAAGAGAGTCATAGTTACTCCCACCATAATATAGTTATGGTTACTTCCACTTAGAGAGAATCATGGTCACTCACACCTTAAGAGAGTCATGGTTACTCCCACCTTAGGATAGTCATGGTTACTCCCAACTTAAAAGAGTCATAGTTACTCCCACCATACTATAGTTATGGTTACTTCCACTTAGAGAGACTTATGGTTACTCCCACCTTAAGAGAGTCATGGTTACTCCCACCTTAAGAGAGTCATGGTTAATCCCACCTTAAGAGTCATAATTACTCCCACTATAAGAGAGCCATGGTAAATCCCACCTTAAGAGACTCATGGTTACTCCCACCTTAAGAGAGTCATGGTTACTCCCACCTTAAGAGAGTCATGGTTACTCCCAACTTAAGAGAGTCATAGTTACTCCCACCATACTATAGTTATGATTACTTCCACTTAGAGAGACTTATGATCACTCCCACCTTAAGAGAGTCATGGTTACTCCCACCTTAAGAGAGTCATGGTTACTCCCACCTTAAGAGAGTCATAGTTACTCCCACTATAAGAGAGCCATGGTTACTCCCACCATAATGTAGTTATGGTTACTTCCACTTAGAGATACTCATAGTTACTACCACCATAATATAGTTATGGTTATTTCTACTTAGAGAGAATCATGGTCACTCACACATTAAGAGAGTCATGTTTACTCCCACCTTCAGAGAGTCATGGTTACTCCCACCTAAAGAGAGTCATAGTTACTCCCACCATAATATAGTTATGGTTACTTCCACTTAGAGATACTCATAGTTACTCCCACCATAATATAGTTATGGTTACTTCCACTTAGAGAGAATCATGGTCACTCACACCTTAAGAGAGTCATGGTTACTCCCACCTTAAGATAGTCATGTTTACTCCCACCTTAAGAGAGTCATGGTTACTCCTGCCATAAGAGAGTCATAGTTACTCCCAACATAATATAGTTATGGTTACTTCCACTTAGAGAGAATCATGGTCACTCACACCTTAAGAGAGTCATGGTTACTCCCACCTTAAGAGAGTCATGTTTACTCCCACCTTAAGAGAGTCATGGTTACTCCTGCCATAAGAGAGTCATAGTTACTCCCACCATAATATAGTTATGGTTACTTCCACTTAGAGAGACTTATGGTCACTCCCACCTTAAGAGAATCATGGTTACTCCCACCTTAAGAGAGTCATGGTTACTCCCACCTTAAGAGAGTCATGGTTACTCCCACCTTAAGAGAATCATGGTTAATCCCACCTTAAGAGAGTCATGGTTACTCCCACCTTAAGAGAATCATGGTTACTCCCACTATAAGAGAGCCATGGTTACTCCCACCATAAGATAGTTATGGTTACTTCCACTTAGAGAGACTTATGGTCACTCCCACCTTAAGAGAGTCATGGTTACTCCCAACTTAAGAGAGTCATAGTTACTCCCACCATACTATAGTTATGATTACTTCCACTTAGAGAGACTTATGATCACTCCCACCTTAAGAGAGTCATGGTTACTCCCACCTTAAGAGAGTCATGGTTACTCCCACCTTAAGAGAGTCATAGTTACTCCCACTATAAGAGAGCCATGGTTACTCCCACCATAATATTGTTATGGTTACTTCCACTTAGAGATACTCATAGTTACTCTCACCATAATATAGTTATGGTTATTTCTACTTAGAGAGAATCATGGTCACTCACATTAAGAGAGTCATGTTTACTCCCACCTTCAGAGAGTCATGGTTACTCCCACCATAATATAGTTATGGTTACTTCCACTTAGAGATACTCATAGTTACTCCCACCATAATATAGTTATGGTTACTTCCACTTAGAGAGAATCATGGTCACTCACACCTTAAGAGAGTCATGGTTACTCCCACCTTAAGATAGTCATGGTTACTCCCAACTTAAAAGAGTCATAGTTACTCCCACCATACTATAGTTATGGTTACTTCCACTTAGAGAGACTTATGGTTACTCCCACCTTAAGAGAGTCATGGTTACTCCCACCTTAAGAGAGTCATGGTTAATCCCACCTTAAGAGTCATAGTTACTCCCACTATAAGAGAGCCATGGTAAATCCCACCTTAAGAGAGTCATGGTTACTCCCACCTTAAGAGAGTCATGGTTACTCCCACCTTAAGAGAGTCATGGTTACTCCCAACTTAAGAGAGTCATAGTTACTCCCACCATACTATAGTTATGATTACTTCCACTTAGAGAGACTCATGATCACTCCCACCTTAAGAGAGTCATGGTTACTCCCACCTTAAGAGAGTCATGGTTACTCCCACCTTAAGAGAGTCATAGTTACTCCCACTATAAGAGAGCCATGGTTACTCCCACCATAATATAGTTATGGTTACTTCCACTTAGAGATACTCATAGTTACTACCACCATAATATAGTTATGGTTATTTCTACTTAGAGAGAATCATGGTCACTCACACATTAAGAGAGTCATGTTTACTCCCACCTTCAGAGAGTCATGGTTACTCCCACCTAAAGAGAGTCATAGTTACTCCCACCATAATATAGTTATGGTTACTTCCACTTAGATATACTCATAGTTACTCCCACCATAATATAGTTATGGTTATTTCTACTTGGAGAGAATCATGGTCACTCACACATTAAGAGAGTCATGTTTACTCCCACCTTCAGAGAGTCATGGTTACTCCCACCTTAAGAGAGTCATAGTTACTCCCACTAAAATATAGTTATGGTTACTTCCACTTAGAGAGAATCATGGTCACTCACACCTTAAGAGAGTCATGGTTACTCCCACCTTAAGATAGTCATGTTTACTCCCACCTTAAGAGAGTCATGGTTACTCCTGCCATAAGAGAGTCATAGTTACTCCCAACATAATATAGTTATGGTTACTTCCACTTAGAGAGAATCATGGTCACTCACACCTTAAGAGAGTCATGGTTACTCCCACCTTAAGAGAGTCATGGTTACTCCCACCTTAAGAGAGTCATGGTTACTCCTGCCATAAGAGAGTCATAGTTACTCCCACCATAATATAGTTATGGTTACTTCCACTTAGAGAGACTTATGGTCACTCCCACCTTAAGAGAATCATGGTTACTCCCACCTTAAGAGAGTCATGGTTACTCCCACCTTAAGAGAGTCATGGTTACTCCCACCTTAAGAGAGTCATGGTTAATCCCACCTTAAGAGAGTCATGGTTACTCCCACCTTAAGAGAATCATGGTTACTCCCACTATAAGAGAGCCATGGTTACTCCCACCATAAGATAGTTATGGTTACTTCCACTTAGAGAGACTTATGGTCACTCCCACCTTAAGAGAGTCATGGTTACTCCCAACTTAAGAGAGTCATAGTTACTCCCACCATACGATAGTTATGATTACTTCCACTTAGAGAGACTTATGATCACTCCCACCTTAAGAGAGTCATGGTTACTCCCACCTTAAGAGAGTCATGGTTACTCCCACCTAAAGAGAGTCATAGTTACTCCCACCATAATATAGTTATGGTTACTTCCACTTAGAGATACTCATAGTTACTCCCACCATAATATAGTTATGGTTATTTCTACTTAGAGAGAATCATGGTCACTCACATTAAGAGAGTCATGTTTACTCCCACCTTAAGAGAGTCATGGTTACTCCCACCATAAGATAGTTATGGTTACTTCCACTTAGAGACTTATGGTCACTCCCACATTAAGAGAGTCTTGGTTACTACCACCTTAAGAGAGTCATAGTTACTCCCACCATAATATAGTTATGGTTACTTCCACTTAGAGAGACTTATGGTCACTCACACCTTAAGAGAGTCATGGTTACACCTGCCATAAGAGAGTCATAGTTACTCCCACCATAATATAGTTATGGTTACTTCCACTTAGAGAGACTTATGGTCACTCCCACATTAAGAGAGTCTTGATTACTACCACCTTAAGAGGGTCATAGTTACTCCCACCATAATATAGTTATGGTTACTTCCACTTAGAGTGACTCATAGTTACTCCCACCATAATGTAGTTATGGTTACTTCTACTTAGAGAGAATCATGGTCACTCACACCTTAAGAGAGTCATGTTTACTCCCACCTTAAGAGAGTCATGGTTACTCCCAACTTAAGAGAGTCATGGTTACACCTGCCATAAGAGAGTCATAGTTACTCCCACCATAATATAGTTATGGTTACTTCCACTTAGAGAGACTTATGGTCACTCCCACATTAAGAGAGTCTTGGTTACTACCACCTTAAGAGAGTCATAGTTACTCCCACCATAATATAGTTATGGTTACTTCCACTTAGAGAGACTTATGGTCACTCACACCTTAAGAGAGTCATGGTTACACCTGCCATAAGAGAGTCATAGTTACTCCCACCATAATATAGTTATGGTTACTTCCACTTAGAGAGACTTATGGTCACTCCCACATTAAGAGAGTCTTGGTTACTACCACCTTAAGAGAGTCATAGTTACTCCCACCATAATATAGTTATGGTTACTTCCACTTAGAGAGACTCATAGTTACTCCCACCATAAAATAGTTATGGTTACTTTCACTTAGAGACACTCATAGTTACTCCCACCATAATATAGTTATAGTTACTTCCACTTAGAGAGAATCATGGTCACTCCCACCTTAAGAGAGTCATGCCCCCCCCCCTTCTAAGAGAGTCATGGTTACTCCCACCTTAAGAGAGACATGGTTACTCCTGCCAGAAGAGAGTCATAGTTACTCCCACCATAATATAGTTATGGTTACTTTCACTTAGAGAGACTCATGGTTACTCCCACCATAATATAGTTATGGTTACTTCCACTTAGAGAGACTTATGGTCACTCCCACCTTAAGAGAGTCATGGTTACTCCCAACTTAAGAGAGTCATGGTTACACCTGCCATAAGAGAGTCATAGTTACTCCCACCATAATATAGTTATGGTTACTTCCACTTAGAGAGAATCATGGTCACTCACACCTTAAGAGAGTCATGGTTACTCCCACCTTAAGAGAGTCATGGTTACTCCCACCTTGAGAGAGTCATGGTTACTCCCACATTAAGAGAGTCATAGTTACTCCCACTATAAGAGAGCCATGGTTACTCCCACCATAAGATAGTTATGGTTACTTCCACTTAGAGAGACTCATGTTCACTCCCACATTAAGAGAGTCATGGTTACTCCTGCCATAAGAGAGACATAGTTACTCCTGCCATAAGTTATAGTTACTCCCACTATAATATAGTTATGGTTACTTACACTTAGAGAGACTCATCGTAACTCCCACCTTAAAAGAGTCATGGTTACTCCCACCATAAGATAGTATTGGTTACTTCCACTTAGAGAGACTTATGGTCACTCCCACCTTAAGAGAGTCATGGTTACTCCCACCTTAAGAGAGGCATGGTTATTCCCAACTTAAGAGAGTCATGGTTACTCCCACCTTAAGAGAGTCATAGTTACTCCCACCATAATATAGTTTTGGTTACTTCCATTTAGAGAGAATCATGGTCACTCCCACCTTAAGAGAGTCATGGTTACTCCCACCTTAAGAGAGTCATGGTTACACCTGCCATAAGAGAGTCATAGTTACTCCCACCATAATATAGTTATGGTTACTTCCACTTAGAGAGACTTATGGTCACTCCCACATTAAGAGAGTCTTGGTTACTACCACCTTAAGAGAGTCATAGTTACTCCCACCATAATATAGTTATGGTTACTTCCACTTAGAGAGACTCATAGTTACTCCCACCATAAAATAGTTATGGTTACTTTCACTTAGAGACACTCATAGTTACTCCCACCATAATATAGTTATAGTTACTTCCACTTAGAGAGAATCATGGTCACTCCCACCTTAAGAGAGTCATGCCCCCCCCCCCCTTCTAAGAGAGTCATGGTTACTCCCACCTTAAGAGAGACATGGTTACTCCTGCCAGAAGAGAGTCATAGTTACTCCCACCATAATATAGTTATGGTTACTTTCACTTAGAGAGACTCATGGTTACTCCCACCATAATATAGTTATGGTTACTTCCACTTAGAGAGACTTATGGTCACTCCCACCTTAAGAGAGTCATGGTTACTCCCAACTTAAGAGAGTCATGGTTACACCTGCCATAAGAGAGTCATAGTTACTCCCACCATAATATAGTTATGGTTACTTCCACTTAGAGAGAATCATGGTCACTCCCACCTTAAGAGAGTCATGGTTACTCCCACCTTAAGAGAGTCATGGTTACTCCCACCTTAAGAGAGTCATGGTTACTCCCACATTAAGAGAGTCCTAGTTACTCCCACTATAAGAGAGCCATGGTTACTCCCACCATAAGATAGTTATGGTTACTTCCACTTAGAGATACTCATAGTTACTACCACCATAATATAGTTATGGTTATTTCTACTTAGAGAGAATCATGGTCACTCACACATTAAGAGAGTCATGTTTACTCCCACCTTCAGAGAGTCATGGTTACTCCCACCTAAAGAGAGTCATAGTTACTCCCACCATAATATAGTTATGGTTACTTCCACTTAGATATACTCATAGTTACTCCCACCATAATATAGTTATGGTTATTTCTACTTGGAGAGAATCATGGTCACTCACACATTAAGAGAGTCATGTTTACTCCCACCTTCAGAGAGTCATGGTTACTCCCACCTTAAGAGAGTCATAGTTACTCCCACTAAAATATAGTTATGGTTACTTCCACTTAGAGAGAATCATGGTCACTCACACCTTAAGAGAGTCATGGTTACTCCCACCTTAAGATAGTCATGTTTACTCCCACCTTAAGAGAGTCATGGTTACTCCTGCCATAAGAGAGTCATAGTTACTCCCAACATAATATAGTTATGGTTACTTCCACTTAGAGAGAATCATGGTCACTCACACCTTAAGAGAGTCATGGTTACTCCCACCTTAAGAGAGTCATGGTTACTCCCACCTTAAGAGAGTCATGGTTACTCCTGCCATAAGAGAGTCATAGTTACTCCCACCATAATATAGTTATGGTTACTTCCACTTAGAGAGACTTATGGTCACTCCCACCTTAAGAGAATCATGGTTACTCCCACCTTAAGAGAGTCATGGTTACTCCCACCTTAAGAGAGTCATGGTTACTCCCACCTTAAGAGAGTCATGGTTAATCCCACCTTAAGAGAGTCATGGTTACTCCCACCTTAAGAGAATCATGGTTACTCCCACTATAAGAGAGCCATGGTTACTCCCACCATAAGATAGTTATGGTTACTTCCACTTAGAGAGACTTATGGTCACTCCCACCTTAAGAGAGTCATGGT
Source organism: Gobio gobio (assembly GCF_949357685.1). Taxonomy (NCBI): domain Eukaryota; kingdom Metazoa; phylum Chordata; class Actinopteri; order Cypriniformes; family Gobionidae; genus Gobio; species Gobio gobio. The sequence continues at coordinate 851,959 of NC_137114.1, forward strand.
TACTCCCAACTTAAGAGAGTCATAGTTACTCCCACCATACGATAGTTATGATTACTTCCACTTAGAGAGACTTATGATCACTCCCACCTTAAGAGAGTCATGGTTACTCCCACCTTAAGAGAGTCATGGTTACTCCCACCTTAAGAGAGTCATAGTTACTCCCACTATAAGAGAGCCATGGTTACTCCCACCACAATATTGTTATGGTTACTTCCACTTAGAGATACTCATAGTTACTACCACCATAATATAGTTATGGTTACTTCTACTTAGAGAGAATCATGGTCACTCACACATTAAGAGAGTCATGTTTACTCCCACCTTCAGAGAGTCATGGTTACTCCCACCTAAAGAGAGTCATAGTTACTCCCACCATAATATAGTTATGGTTACTTCCACTTAGAGATACTCATAGTTACTCCCACCATAATATAGTTATGGTTATTTCTACTTAGAGAGAATCATGGTCACTCACATTAAGAGAGTCATGTTTACTCCCACCTTAAGAGAGTCATGGTTACTCCCACCATAAGATAGTTATGGTTACTTCCACTTAGAGACTTATGGTCACTCCCACATTAAGAGAGTCTTGGTTACTACCACCTTAAGAGAGTCATAGTTACTCCCACCATAATATAGTTATGGTTACTTCCACTTAGAGAGACTTATGGTCACTCACACCTTAAGAGAGTCATGGTTACACCTGCCATAAGAGAGTCATAGTTACTCCCACCATAATATAGTTATGGTTACTTCCACTTAGAGAGACTTATGGTCACTCCCACATTAAGAGAGTCTTGATTACTACCACCTTAAGAGGGTCATAGTTACTCCCACCATAATATAGTTATGGTTACTTCCACTTAGAGTGACTCATAGTTACTCCCACCATAATGTAGTTATGGTTACTTCTACTTAGAGAGAATCATGGTCACTCACACCTTAAGAGAGTCATGTTTACTCCCACCTTAAGAGAGTCATGGTTACTCCCAACTTAAGAGAGTCATGGTTACACCTGCCATAAGAGAGTCATAGTTACTCCCACCATAATATAGTTATGGTTACTTCCACTTAGAGAGACTTATGGTCACTCCCACATTAAGAGAGTCTTGGTTAATACCACCTTAAGAGAGTCATAGTTACTCCCACCATAATATAGTTATGGTTACTTCCACTTAGAGAGACTTATGGTCACTCACACCTTAAGAGAGTCATGGTTACACCTGCCATAAGAGAGTCATAGTTACTCCCACCATAATATAGTTATGGTTACTTCCACTTAGAGAGACTTATGGTCACTCCCACATTAAGAGAGTCTTGATTACTACCACCTTAAGAGGGTCATAGTTACTCCCACCATAATATAGTTATGGTTACTTCCACTTAGAGTGACTCATAGTTACTCCCACCATAATGTAGTTATGGTTACTTCTACTTAGAGAGAATCATGGTCACTCACACCTTAAGAGAGTCATGTTTACTCCCACCTTAAGAGAGTCATGGTTACTCCCAACTTAAGAGAGTCATGGTTACACCTGCCATAAGAGAGTCATAGTTACTCCCACCATAATATAGTTATGGTTACTTCCACTTAGAGAGACTTATGGTCACTCCCACATTAAGAGAGTCTTGGTTACTACTACCTTAAGAGAGTCATAGTTACTCCCACCATAATATAGTTATGGTTACTTCCACTTAGAGAGACTCATAGTTACTCCCACCATAAAATAGTTATGGTTACTTTCACTTAGAGACACTCATAGTTACTCCCACCATAATATAGTTATAGTTACTTCCACTTAGAGAGAATCATGGTCACTCCCACCTTAAGAGAGTCATGCCCCCCCCCCCCCCTTCTAAGAGAGTCATGGTTACTCCCACCTTAAGAGAGACATGGTTACTCCTGCCAGAAGAGAGTCATAGTTACTCCCACCATAATATAGTTATGGTTACTTTCACTTAGAAAGACTCATGGTTACTCCCACCATAATATAGTTATGGTTACTTCCACTTAGAGAGACTTATGGTCACTCCCACCTTAAGAGAGTCATGGTTACTCCCAACTTAAGAGAGTCATGGTTACACCTGCCATAAGAGAGTCATAGTTACTCCCACCATAATATAGTTATGGTTACTTCCACTTAGAGAGAATCATGGTCACTCACACCTTAAGAGAGTCATGGTTACTCCCACCTTAAGAGAGTCATGGTTACTCCCACCTTAAGAGAGTCATGGTTACTCCCACATTAAGAGAGTCATAGTTACTCCCACTATAAGAGAGCCATGGTTACTCCCACCATAAGATAGTTATGGTTACTTCCACTTAGAGAGACTCATGTTCACTCCCACATTAAGAGAGTCATGGTTACTCCTGCCATAAGAGAGACATAGTTACTCCTGCCATAAGTTATAGTTACTCCCACTATAATATAGTTATGGTTACTTACACTTAGAGAGACTCATCGTAACTCCCACCTTAAAAGAGTCATGGTTACTCCCACCATAAGATAGTATTGGTTACTTCCACTTAGAGAGACTTATGGTCACTCCCACCTTAAGAGAGTCATGGTTACTCCCACCTTAAGAGAGGCATGGTTACTCCCAACTTAAGAGAGTCATGGTTACTCCCACCTTAAGAGAGTCATAGTTACTCCCACCATAATATAGTTTTGGTTACTTCCATTTAGAGAGAATCATGGTCACTCCCACCTTAAGAGAGTCATGGTTACTCCCACCTTAAGAGAGTCATGGTTACACCTGCCATAAGAGAGTCATAGTTACTCCCACCATAATATAGTTATGGTTACTTCCACTTAGAGAGACTTATGGTCACTCCCACATTAAGAGAGTCTTGATTACTACCACCTTAAGAGAGTCATAGTTACTCCCACCATAATATAGTTATGGTTACTTCCACTTAGAGAGACTCATAGTTACTCCCACCATAAAATAGTTATGGTTACTTTCACTTAGAGACACTCATAGTTACTCCCACCATAATATAGTTATAGTTACTTCCACTTAGAGAGAATCATGGTCACTCCCACCTTAAGAGAGTCATGCCCCCCCCCCCTTCTAAGAGAGTCATGGTTACTCCCACCTTAAGAGAGACATGGTTACTCCTGCCAGAAGAGAGTCATAGTTACTCCCACCATAATATAGTTATGGTTACTTTCACTTAGAGAGACTCATGGTTACTCCCACCATAATATAGTTATGGTTACTTCCACTTAGAGAGACTTATGGTCACTCCCACCTTAAGAGAGTCATGGTTACTCCCAACTTAAGAGAGTCATGGTTACACCTGCCATAAGAGAGTCATAGTTACTCCCACCATAATATAGTTATGGTTACTTCCACTTAGAGAGAATCATGGTCACTCCCACCTTAAGAGAGTCATGGTTACTCCCACCTTAAGAGAGTCATGGTTACTCCCACCTTAAGAGAGTCATGGTTACTCCCACATTAAGAGAGTCATAGTTACTCCCACTATAAGAGAGCCATGGTTACTCCCACCATAAGATAGTTATGGTTACTTCCACTTAGAGAGACTCATGTTCACTCCCACATTAAGAGAGTCATGGTTACTCCTGCCATAAGAGAGACATAGTTACTCCTGCCATAAGTTATAGTTACTCCCACTATAATATAGTTATGGTTACTTACACTTAGAGAGACTCATCGTAACTCCCACCTTAAAAGAGTCATGGTTACTCCCACCATAAGATAGTATTGGTTACTTCCACTTAGAGAGACTTATGGTCACTCCCACCTTAAGAGAGTCATGGTTACTCCCACCTTAAGAGAGTCATGGTTACTCCCACCTTAAGAGAGTCATAGTTACTCCCACCATAATATAGTTTTGGTTACTTCCATTTAGAGAGAATCATGGTCACTCCCACCTTAAGAGAGTCATGGTTACTCCCACCTTAAGATAGTCATGTTTACTCCCACCTTAAGAGAGTCACGGTTACTCCCACATTAAGAGAGTCATAGTTACTCCCACCATAATATAGTTATGGTTACTTCCACTTAGAGAGACTTATGGTTACTCCCACCTTAAGAGAGTCATGGTTACTCCTGCCATAAGAGAGTCATAGTTACTCCCACAATAATATAGTTATGGTTACTTCCATTTAGAGAGAATCATGGTCACTCCCACCTTAAAGGGTTAGTTCACCCAAAAATGAAAATTCTGTCATTAATTACTCACCCTTATGTTGTTCGAGACCCGTAAGACCTCCGTTCATATTCGGAACACAAATGAAGATATTTTTGTTGAAAGCTGATGGCTGAGAAAGGCCTCCATTGGCATTCAGTACACTTATACTCCCAAGACGGATAAAAGACACTCAAAACATCGTTACAAAGTCCATCTCACCACAGTGACTCTACAATAATCTTACGATGCGACGACAATAGTTTTTGTGCGCAAAAAAAATCAAAATAACACCTTTTTCCAACTTGTTGCTGCCTTCCGTGTGTGCCTCCACGACGCATGCGCGAGAATATGACGCAGATCCGGCGTTCGGACAGATGACCCAGAAGTGATTTGTTTACAATCAGAGGAAGACGCGCGTATCTCAGCTGTTGGATTCTACATTGATCGTGCTTTAGGTCTCGGCGTAGTGCTCAAAATGGGGTTAGAGTGTGCATTTCATGGAATCCTGAGCCCCGGCGCTACGTCATATTCTCGCGCATGCGTCGTGGAGGCACACGCGGAAGGCAATAACAAGCTGGATAAAGGTGTTATTTTGATTTTTTTTTGCGCACAAAAACTATTGTCGTCGCATCGTAAGATTATTGTAGAGTCACTGTGGTGAGATGGACTTTGTAATGACATTTTAAGTGCCTTTTATCGGTCTTGGGAGTATAAGTGTACTGAATGCCAATGGAGGCCTAACTGAAGCCTTTCTCAGCCATCAGCTTTCAACAAAAATATCTTCATTTGTGTTCCGAATATGAACGGAGGTCTTACGGGTCTCGAACAACATAAGGGTGAGTAATTAATGACAGAATTTTCATTTTTGGGTGAACTAACCCTTTAAGAGAGTCATAGTTACTCCCACTATGAGAGCCATGGTTACTCCCACCATAAGATAGTTATGGTTACTTCCACTTAGAGAGACTCATGTTCACTCCCACCTTAAGAGAGTCATGGTTACTCCTGCCTTAAGAGAGACATAGTTACTCCTGCCATAAGTTATAGTTACTCCCACTATAATATAGTTATGGTTACTTCCACTTAGAGAGACTCATGGTAACTCCCACCTTAAGAGAGTCATGGTTACTCCCACCTTAAGAGAGTCATGGTTACTCCCACCTTAAGAGAATCATGGTTAATCCCACCTTAAGAGAGTCATGGTTACTCCCACCTTAAGAGAATCATGGTTACTCCCACTATAAGAGAGCCATGGTTACTCCCACCATAAGATAGTTATGGTTACTTCCACTTAGAGAGACTTATGGTCACTCCCACCTTAAGAGAGTCATGGTTACTCCCAACTTAAGAGAGTCATAGTTACTCCCACCATACTATAGTTATGATTACTTCCACTTAGAGAGACTTATGATCACTCCCACCTTAAGAGAGTCATGGTTACTCCCACCTTAAGAGAGTCATGGTTACTCCCACCTTAAGAGAGTCATAGTTACTCCCACTATAAGAGAGCCATGGTTACTCCCACCATAATATTGTTATGGTTACTTCCACTTAGAGATACTCATAGTTACTACTACCATAATATAGTTATGGTTACTTCTACTTAGAGAGAATCATGGTCACTCACACATTAAGAGAGTCATGTTTACTCCCACCTTCAGAGAGTCATGGTTACTCCCACCATAATATAGTTATGGTTACTTCCACTTAGAGATACTCATAGTTACTCTCACCATAATATAGTTATGGTTATTTCTACTTAGAGAGAATCATGGTCACTCACATTAAGAGAGTCATGTTTACTCCCACCTTCAGAGAGTCATGGTTACTACCACCATAATATAGTTATGGTTACTTCCACTTAGAGATACTCATAGTTACTCCCACCATAATATAGTTATGGTTACTTCCACTTAGAGAGAATCATGGTCACTCACACCTTAAGAGAGTCATGGTTACTCCCACCTTAAGATAGTCATGGTTACTCCCAACTTAAAAGAGTCATAGTTACTCCCACCATACTATAGTTATGGTTACTTCCACTTAGAGAGACTTATGGTTACTCCCACCTTAAGAGAGTCATGGTTACTCCCACCTTAAGAGAGTCATGGTTAATCCCACCTTAAGAGTCATAGTTACTCCCACTATAAGAGAGCCATGGTAAATCCCACCTTAAGAGAGTCATGGTTACTCCCACCTTAAGAGAGTCATGGTTACTCCCACCTTAAGAGAGTCATGGTTACTCCCAACTTAAGAGAGTCATAGTTACTCCCACCATACTATAGTTATGATTACTTCCACTTAGAGAGACTTATGATCACTCCCACCTTAAGAGAGTCATGGTTACTCCCACCTTAAGAGAGTCATGGTTACTCCCACCTTGAGAGAGTCATAGTTACTCCCACTATAAGAGAGCCATGGTTACTCCCACCATAATATAGTTATGGTTACTTCCACTTAGAGATACTCATAGTTACTACCACCATAATATAGTTATGGTTATTTCTACTTAGAGAGAATCATGGTCACTCACACATTAAGAGAGTCATGTTTACTCCCACCTTCAGAGAGTCATGGTTACTCCCACCTAAAGAGAGTCATAGTTACTCCCACCATAATATAGTTATGGTTACTTCCACTTAGAGATACTCATAGTTACTCCCACCATAATATAGTTATGGTTATTTCTACTTGGAGAGAATCATGGTCACTCACACATTAAGAGAGTCATGTTTACTCCCACCTTCAGAGAGTCATGGTTACTCCCACCTTAAGAGAGTCATAGTTACTCCCACCATAATATAGTTATGGTTACTTCCACTTAGAGAGAATCATGGTCACTCACACCTTAAGAGAGTCATGGTTACTCCCACCTTAAGATAGTCATGTTTACTCCCACCTTAAGAGAGTCATGGTTACTCCTGCCATAAGAGAGTCATAGTTACTCCCAACATAATATAGTTATGGTTACTTCCACTTAGAGAGAATCATGGTCACTCACACCTTAAGAGAGTCATGGTTACTCCCACCTTAAGAGAGTCATGGTTACTCCCACCTTAAGAGAGTCATGGTTACTCCTGCCATAAGAGAGTCATAGTTACTCCCACCATAATATAGTTATGGTTACTTCCACTTAGAGAGACTTATGGTCACTCCCACCTTAAGAGAATCATGGTTACTCCCACCTTAAGAGAGTCATGGTTACTCCCACATTAAGAGAGTCATGGTTACTCCCACCTTAAGAGAGTCATGGTTAATCCCACCTTAAGAGAGTCATGGTTACTCCCACCTTAAGAGAATCATGGTTACTCCCACTATAAGAGAGCCATGGTTACTCCCACCATAAGATAGTTATGGTTACTTCCACTTAGAGAGACTTATGGTCACTCCCACCTTAAGAGAGTCATGGTTACTCCCAACTTAAGAGAGTCATAGTTACTCCCACCATACGATAGTTATGATTACTTCCACTTAGAGAGACTTATGATCACTCCCACCTTAAGAGAGTCATGGTTACTCCCACCTTAAGAGAGTCATGGTTACTCCCACCTTAAGAGAGTCATAGTTACTCCCACTATAAGAGAGCCATGGTTACTCCCACCACAATATTGTTATGGTTACTTCCACTTAGAGATACTCATAGTTACTACCACCATAATATAGTTATGGTTACTTCTACTTAGAGAGAATCATGGTCACTCACACATTAAGAGAGTCATGTTTACTCCCACCTTCAGAGAGTCATGGTTACTCCCACCTAAAGAGAGTCATAGTTACTCCCACCATAATATAGTTATGGTTACTTCCACTTAGAGATACTCATAGTTACTCCCACCATAATATAGTTGTGGTTATTTCTACTTAGAGAGAATCATGGTCACTCACATTAAGAGAGTCATGTTTACTCCCACCTTAAGAGAGTCATGGTTACTCCCACCATAAGATAGTTATGGTTACTTCCACTTAGAGAGACTTATGGTCACTCCCACATTAAGAGAGTCTTGGTTACTACCACCTTAAGAGAGTCATAGTTACTCCCACCATAATATAGCTATGGTTACTTCCACTTAGAGAGACTTATGGTCACTCACACCTTAAGAGAGTCATGGTTACACCTGCCATAAGAGAGTCATAGTTACTCCCACCATAATATAGTTATGGTTACTTCCACTTAGAGAGACTTATGGTCACTCCCACATTAAGAGAGTCTTGATTACTACCACCTTAAGAGGGTCATAGTTACTCCCACCATAATATAGTTATGGTTACTTCCACTTAGAGTGACTCATAGTTACTCCCACCATAATGTAGTTATGGTTACTTCTACTTAGAGAGAATCATGGTCACTCACACCTTAAGAGAGTCATGTTTACTCCCACCTTAAGAGAGTCATGGTTACTCCCAACTTAAGAGAGTCATGGTTACACCTGCCATAAGAGAGTCATAGTTACTCCCACCATAATATAGTTATGGTTACTTCCACTTAGAGAGACTTATGGTCACTCCCACATTAAGAGAGTCTTGGTTACTACCACCTTAAGAGAGTCATAGTTACTCCCACCATAATATAGTTATGGTTACTTCCACTTAGAGAGACTTATGGTCACTCACACCTTAAGAGAGTCATGGTTACACCTGCCATAAGAGAGTCATAGTTACTCCCACCATAATATAGTTATGGTTACTTCCACTTAGAGAGACTTATGGTCACTCCCACATTAAGAGAGTCTTGATTACTACCACCTTAAGAGGGTCATAGTTTCTCCCACCATAATATAGTTATGGTTACTTCTACTTAGAGAGAATCATGGTCACTCACACCTTAAGAGAGTCATGGTTACTCCCACCTTAAGAGAGTCATAGTTACTCCCACTATAAGAGAGCCATGGTTACTCCCACCATAATATAGTTATGGTTACTTCCACTTAGAGATACTCATAGTTACTACCACCATAATATAGTTATGGTTATTTCTACTTAGAGAGAATCATGGTCACTCACACATTAAGAGAGTCATGTTTACTCCCACCTTCAGAGAGTCATGGTTACTCCCACCTAAAGAGAGTCATAGTTACTCCCACCATAATATAGTTATGGTTACTTCCACTTAGAGATACTCATAGTTACTCCCACCATAATATAGTTATGGTTATTTCTACTTGGAGAGAATCATGGTCACTCACACATTAAGAGAGTCATGTTTACTCCCACCTTCAGAGAGTCATGGTTACTCCCACCTTAAGAGAGTCATAGTTACTCCCACCATAATATAGTTATGGTTACTTCCACTTAGAGAGAATCATGGTCACTCACACCTTAAGAGAGTCATGGTTACTCCCACCTTAAGATAGTCATGTTTACTCCCACCTTAAGAGAGTCATGGTTACTCCTGCCATAAGAGAGTCATAGTTACTCCCAACATAATATAGTTATGGTTACTTCCACTTAGAGAGAATCATGGTCACTCACACCTTAAGAGAGTCATGGTTACTCCCACCTTAAGAGAGTCATGGTTACTCCCACCTTAAGAGAGTCATGGTTACTCCTGCCATAAGAGAGTCATAGTTACTCCCACCATAATATAGTTATGGTTACTTCCACTTAGAGAGACTTATGGTCACTCCCACCTTAAGAGAATCATGGTTACTCCCACCTTAAGAGAGTCATGGTTACTCCCACCTTAAGAGAGTCATGGTTACTCCCACCTTAAGAGAGTCATGGTTAATCCCACCTTAAGAGAGTCATGGTTACTCCCACCTTAAGAGAATCATGGTTACTCCCACTATAAGAGAGCCATGGTTACTCCCACCATAAGATAGTTATGGTTACTTCCACTTAGAGAGACTTATGGTCACTCCCACCTTAAGAGAGTCATGGTTACTCCCAACTTAAGAGAGTCATAGTTACTCCCACCATACGATAGTTATGATTACTTCCACTTAGAGAGACTTATGATCACTCCCACCTTAAGAGAGTCATGGTTACTCCCACCTTAAGAGAGTCATGGTTACTCCCACCTTAAGAGAGTCATAGTTACTCCCACTATAAGAGAGCCATGGTTACTCCCACCACAATATTGTTATGGTTACTTCCACTTAGAGATACTCATAGTTACTACCACCATAATATAGTTATGGTTACTTCTACTTAGAGAGAATCATGGTCACTCACACATTAAGAGAGTCATGTTTACTCCCACCTTCAGAGAGTCATGGTTACTCCCACCTAAAGAGAGTCATAGTTACTCCCACCATAATATAGTTATGGTTACTTCCACTTAGAGATACTCATAGTTACTCCCACCATAATATAGTTATGGTTATTTCTACTTAGAGAGAATCATGGTCACTCACATTAAGAGAGTCATGTTTACTCCCACCTTAAGAGAGTCATGGTTACTCCCACCATAAGATAGTTATGGTTACTTCCACTTAGAGAGACTTATGGTCACTCCCACATTAAGAGAGTCTTGGTTACTACCACCTTAAGAGAGTCATAGTTACTCCCACCATAATATAGTTATGGTTACTTCCACTTAGAGAGACTTATGGTCACTCACACCTTAAGAGAGTCATGGTTACACCTGCCATAAGAGAGTCATAGTTACTCCCACCATAATATAGTTATGGTTACTTCCACTTAGAGAGACTTATGGTCACTCCCACATTAAGAGAGTCTTGATTACTACCACCTTAAGAGGGTCATAGTTACTCCCACCATAATATAGTTATGGTTACTTCCACTTAGAGTGACTCATAGTTACTCCCACCATAATGTAGTTATGGTTACTTCTACTTAGAGAGAATCATGGTCACTCACACCTTAAGAGAGTCATGTTTACTCCCACCTTAAGAGAGTCATGGTTACTTCCACTTAGAGAGACTTATGGTCACTCCCACATTAAGAGAGTCTTGATTACTACCACCTTAAGAGGGTCATAGTTACTCCCACCATAATATAGTTTTGGTTACTTCCATTTAGAGAGAATCATGGTCACTCCCACCTTAAGAGAGTCATGGTTACTCCCACCTTAAGATAGTCATGTTTACTCCCACCTTAAGAGAGTCATGGTTACTCCCACCTTAAGAGAGTCATGGTTACTCCTGCCATAAGAGAGTCATAGTTACTCCCACAATAATATAGTTATGGTTACTTCCATTTAGAGAGAATCATGGTCACTCCCACCTTAAAGGGTTAGTTCACCCAAAAATGAAAATTCTGTCATTAATTACTCACCCTTATGTTGTTCGAGACCCGTAAGACCTCCGTTCATATTCGGAACACAAATGAAGATATTTTTGTTGAAAGCTGATGGCTGAGAAAGGCCTCCATTGGCATTCAGTACACTTATACTCCCAAGACGGATAAAAGACACTCAAAACATCGTTACAAAGTCCATCTCACCACAGTGACTCTACAATAATCTTACGATGCGACGACAATAGTTTTTGTGCGCAAAAAAAATCAAAATAACACCTTTTTCCAACTTGTTGCTGCCTTCCGTGTGTGCCTCCACGACGCATGCGCGAGAATATGACGCAGATCCGGCGTTCGGACAGATGACCCAGAAGTGATTTGTTTACAATCAGAGGAAGACGCGCGTATCTCAGCTGTTGGATTCTACATTGATCGTGCTTTAGGTCTCGGCGTAGTGCTCAAAATGGGGTTAGAGTGTGCATTTCATGGAATCCTGAGCCCCGGCGCTACGTCATATTCTCGCGCATGCGTCGTGGAGGCACACGCGGAAGGCAATAACAAGCTGGATAAAGGTGTTATTTTGATTTTTTTTTGTGCACAAAAACTATTGTCGTCGCATCGTAAGATTATTGTGGAGTCACTGTAGTGAGATGGACTTTGTAATGACATTTTAAGTGCCTTTTATCGGTCTTGGGAGTATAAGTGTACTGAATGCCAATGGAGGCCTAACTGAAGCCTTTCTCAGCCATCAGCTTTCAACAAAAATATCTTCATTTGTGTTCCGAATATGAACGGAGGTCTTACGGGTCTCGAACAACATAAGGGTGAGTAATTAATGACAGAATTTTCATTTTTGGGTGAACTAACCCTTTAAGAGAGTCATAGTTACTCCCACTATGAGAGCCATGGTTACTCCCACCATAAGATAGTTATGGTTACTTCCACTTAGAGAGACTCATGTTCACTCCCACCTTAAGAGAGTCATGGTTACTCCTGCCATAAGAGAGACATAGTTACTCCTGCCATAAGTTATAGTTACTCCCACTATAATATAGTTATGGTTACTTCCACTTAGAGAGACTCATGGTAACTCCCACCTTGAGAGAGTCATGGTTACTCCCACCTTAAGAGAGTCATGGTTACTCCCACCATAAGATAGTTATGGTTACTTCCACTTAGAGAGACTTTTGGTCACTCCCACCTTAAGAGAGTCATGGTTACTCCCACCTTAAGAGAATCATGGTTACTCCCACCTTAAGAGAGTCATGGTTACTCCCAACTTAAGAGAGTCATAGTTACTTCCACTTAGAGAGACTTATGGTAACTCCCACCGTAAGAGAGTCATAGTTAATCCCACCATAATATAGTTATGGTTACTTCCACTTAGAGAGACTCATAGTTACTCCCACCATAATATAGTTATGGTTACTTCCACTTAGAGAGAATCATGGTCACTCACACCTTAAGAGAGTCATGTTTACTCCCACACTAAGAGAGTCATGGTTACTCCCACCTTAAGAGAGACATGGTTACTCCTGCCATAAGAGAGTCATAGTTACTCCCACCATAATATAATTAAGGTTACTTCCAATTAGAGAGACTTATGGTCCCTCCCACCTTAAGAGAGTCATGGTTACTCCCACCTTAAGAGAGTCATAGTTACTCCCACCTTAAGAGAGTCATAGTTACTCCCACAATATAGTTATGGTTACTTACACTTAGAGAGAATCATGGTCACTCACAACTTAAGAGAGTCATGGTTACTCCCTCCTTAAGAGAGTCTTGTTTACTCCCACCTTAAGAGAGTCATGGTTACTCCCACCATAAGAGAGTCATGATTACTCCCAATTTAAAAGAGTCACGGTTACTCCCACCATAATATAGTTATGGTTACTTCCACTTAGAGAGACTTATGGTCACTCCCACCTTAAGAGAGTCTTGGTTACTACCACCTTAAGAGAGTCATGTTTATTCCCACCCTAAGATAGTCATGGTTACTCCCACCTTAAGAGAGTCATAGTTACTCCCACTATAAGAGAGCCATGGTTACTTTCACCATAAGATAGTTATGGTTACTTCCACTTAGAGAGACTTATGGTCACTTCCACCTTAAGAGAGTCATGGTTATTCCCACCTTAAGAGAGTCATAGTTACTCCCACCATAATATAGTTATGGTTACTTCCACATAGAGAGACTCATAGTTACTCCCTCCAGAATATAGTTATGGTTACTTCTACTTTGAGAGAATCATGGTCACTCACACCTTAAGAGAGTCATAGTTACTCCCACTATAAGAGAGCCATGGTTTCTCCCACCATAATATAGTTATGGTTACTTCCACTTAGAGAGTCTCATAGTTACTCCCACCATAATATAGTTATGGTTACTTCAAATTAGAGAAAATCAAGGTCACTCACACCTTAAGAGAGTCATGGTTACTCCCACTATAAGAGAGCAATGGTTACTCCCACCTTAAGAGAGTCATGGTTACTCCCACCTTAAGAGAGTCATGGTTACTCCCACCATATAATCGTTATGGTTACTTCCACTTAGAGAGAATCATGGTCACTCACACCTTAAGAGAGTCATGGTTACTCCCACCTTAAGATAGTCATGTTTACTCCCACCTTAAGAGAGTCATGGTTACTCCTGCCATAAGAGAGTCATAGTTACTCCCAACATAATATAGTTATGGTTACTTCCACTTAGAGAGAATCATGGTCACTCACACCTTAAGAGAGTCATGGTTACTCCCACCTTAAGAGAGTCATGGTTACTCCCACCTTAAGAGAGTCATGGTTACTCCTGCCATAAGAGAGTCATAGTTACTCCCACCATAATATAGTTATGGTTACTTCCACTTAGAGAGTCTCATAGTTACTCCCACCATAATATAGTTATGGTTACTTCCACTTAGAGAGACTCATAGTTACTCCCACCATAATATAGTTATGGTTACTTCCACTTAGAGAGAATAATGGTCACTCACACCTTAAGAGAGTCATGTTTACTCCCACCCTAAGAGAGTCATGGTTACTCCCACCTTAAGAGAGTCATGTTTACTCCCACCTTAAGAGAGACATGGTTACTCCTGCCATAAGAGAGTCATAGTTACTCCCACCATAATATAGTTATGGTTACTTCCACTTAGAGAGACTTATGGTCACTCCCACCTTAAGAGAATCATGGTTACTCCCACCTTAAGAGAGTCATGGTTACTCCCACCTTAAGAGAGTCATGGTTACTCCCACTTTAAGAGAGTCATGGTTAATCCCACCTTAAGAGAGTCATGGTTACTCCCACCTTAAGAGAATCATGGTTACTCCCACTATAAGAGAGCCATGGTTACTCCCACCATAAGATAGTTATGGTTACTTCCACTTAGAGAGACTTATGGTCACTCCCACCTTAAGAGAGTCATGGTTACTCCCACCATACTATAGTTATGATTACTTCCACTTAGAGAGACTTATGATCACTCCCACCTTAAGAGAGACATGGTTACTCCCACCTTAAGAGAGTCATGATTACTCCCACCTTAAGAGAGTCATAGTTACTCCCACTATAAGAGAGCCATGGTTACTCCCACCATAATATTGTTATGGTTACTTCCACTTAGAGATACTCATAGTTACTACCACCATAATATAGTTATGGTTACTTCTACTTAGAGAGAATCATGGTCACTCACACATTAAGAGAGTCATGTTTATTCCCACCTTCAGAGAGTCATGGTTACTCCCACCTAAAGAGAGTCATAGTTACTCCCACCATAATATAGTTATGGTTACTTCCACTTAGAGATACTCATAGTTACTCCCACCATAATATAGTTATGGTTATTTCTACTTAGAGAGAATCATGGTCACTCACATTAAGAGAGTCATGTTTACTCCCACCTTCAGAGAGTCATGGTTACTCCCACCTTAAGAGAGTCATAGTTACTCCCACCATAATATAGTTATGGTTACTTCCACTTAGAGAGAATCATGGTCACTCACACCTTAAGAGAGTCATGGTTACTCCCACCTTAAGATAGTCATGGTTACTCCCAACTTAAAAGAGTCATAGTTACTCCCACCATACTATAGTTATGGTTACTTCCACTTAGAGAGACTTATGGTTACTCCCACCTTAAGAGAGTCATGGTTACTCCCACCTTAAGAGAGTCATGGTTAATCCCACCTTAAGAGTCATAGTTACTCCCACTATAAGAGAGCCATGGTAAATCCCACCTTAAGAGAGTCATGGTTACTTCCACCTTAAGAGAGTCATGGTTACTCCCACCTTAAGAGAGTCATGGTTACTCCCACCTTAAGTGAGTCATAGTTACTCCCACTATAAGAGAGCCATGGTTAATCCCACCATAATATAGTTATGGTTACTTACACTTAGAGAGAATCATGGTCACTCCCACCTTAAGAGAGTCATGGTTACTCCCTCCTTAAGAGAGTCTTGTTTTCTCCCACCTTAAGATAGTCATGGTTACTCCCACCTTAAGAGAGTCATAGTTTCTCCCACCATAATATAGTTATGGTTACTTCTACTTAGAGAGAATCATGGTCACTCACACCTTAAGAGAGTCATGTTTACTCCCACCTTAAGAGAGTCATGGTTACTCCCACCTTAAGAGAGTCATAGTTACTCCCACTATAAGAAAGCCATGGTAACTCCCACCTTAAGAGAGTCATGGTTACTCCCACCTTAAGAGAGTCATAGTTACTCCCACTATAAGAAAGCCATGGTCACTCCCACCTTAAGAGAGTCATGGTTACTCCCACCTTAAGAGAATCATGGTTACTCCGACTATAAGAGAGCCATGGATACTCCCACCTTAAGATAGTTATGGTCACTCCCACCTTAAGAGAGTCATGGTTACTCCCACCTTAAGAGAGTCATGGTTACTCCCACCTTAAGAGAGTCATGGTTACTCCCATCATAATGTAGTTATGGTTACTTCCACTTAGAGATAATTATGGTCACTCCCACCTTAAGAGAGTCATGGTTACTCCCGCCATAAGATAGTTATGGTTACTTCCACTTAGAGAGACTTATGGTAACTCCCACCGTAAGAGAGTCATAGTTAATCCCACCATAATATAGTTATGGTTACTTCCACTTAGAGAGACTCATAGTTACTCCCACCATAATATAGTTATGGTTACTTCCACTTAGAGAGAATCATGGTCACTCACACCTTAAGAGAGTCATGTTTACTCCCACCCTAAGAGAGTCATGGTTACTCCCACCTTAAGAGAGACATGGTTACTCCTGCCATAAGAGAGTCATAGTTACTCCCACCATAATATAGTTATGGTTACTTCCAATTAGAGAGACTTATGGTCCCTCCCACCTTAAGAGAGTCATGGTTACTCCCACCTTAAGAGAGTCATGGTTACTCCCACCTTAAGAGAGTCATGGTTACTCCTGCCATAAGAGAGTCATAGTTACTCCCACCATAATATAGTTATGGTTACTTTAACTTAGAGACACTCATAGTTACTCCAACCATAATATAGTTATGGTTACTTCCACTTAGAGAGACTCATGGTTACTCCCACCATAATATAGTTATGGTTACTTCCACTTAGAGAGACTTATGGTCACTCCCACCTTAAGAGAGTCATGGTTACTCCCACCTTAAGAGAGTCATGGTTACTCCCACCTTAAGAGTGTCATGGTTACACCTGCCATAAGAGAGTCATAGTTACTCCCACCATAATATAGTTATGGTTACTTTCACTTAGAGACACTCATAGTTACTCCCACCATAATATAGTTATAGTTACTTCCACTTAGAGAGAATCATGGTTACTCCCACCTTAAGAGAGACATGGTTACTCCTGCCATAAGAGAGTCATAGTTACTCCCACCATAATATAGTTATGGTTACTTTCACTTAGAGAGACTCATGGTTACTCCCACCATAATATAGTTATGGTTACTTCCACTTAGAGAGACTTATGGTCACTCCCACCTTAAGAGAGTCATGGTTACTCCCACCTTAAGAGAGTCATGGTTACTCCCACCTTAAGAGAGTCATGGTTACTCCCACCTTAAGTGAGTCATAGTTACTCCCACTATAAGAGATCCATGGTTAATCCCACCATAATATAGTTATGGTTACTTACACTTAGAGAGAATCATGGTCACTCCCACCTTAAGAGAGTCATGGTTACTCCCTCCTTAAGAGAGTCTTGTTTTCTCCCACCTTAAGATAGTCATGGTTACTCCCACCTTAAGAGAGTCATAGTTTCTCCCACCATAATATAGTTATGGTTACTTCTACTTAGAGAGAATCATGGTCACTCACACCTTAAGAGAGTCATGGTTACTCCCACCTTAAGAGAGTCATGGTTACTCCCACCTTAAGTGAGTCATAGTTACTCCCACTATAAGAGAGCCATGGTTAATCCCACCATAATATAGTTATGGTTACTTACACTTAGAGAGAATCATGGTCACTCCCACCTTAAGAGAGTCATGGTTACTCCCTCCTTAAGAGAGTCTTGTTTTCTCCCACCTTAAGATAGTCATGGTTACTCCCACCTTAAGAGAGTCATAGTTTCTCCCACCATAATATAGTTATGGTTACTTCTACTTAGAGAGAATCATGGTCACTCACACCTTAAGAGAGTCATGTTTACTCCCACCTTAAGATAGTCATGGTTACTCCCACCTTAAGAGAGTCATAGTTTCTCCCACCATAATATAGTTATGGTTACTTCTACTTAGAGAGAATCATGGTCACTCACACCTTAAGAGAGTCATGTTTACTCCCACCTTAAGAGAGTCATGGTTACTCCCACCTTAAGAGAGTCATAGTTACTCCCACTATAAGAAAGCCATGGTAACTCCCACCTTAAGAGAGTCATGGTTACTCCCACCTTAAGAGAGTCATAGTTACTCCCACTATAAGAAAGCCATGGTCACTCCCACCTTAAGAGAGTCATGGTTACTCCCACCTTAAGAGAATCATGGTTACTCCGACTATAAGAGAGCCATGGATACTCTCACCTTAAGATAGTTATGGTTACTCCCATATTAAGAGAGTCATAGTTACTCCCACTATAAGAGAGCCATTGTTACTCCCACCGTAAGATAGTTATGGTTACTTCCACTTAGAGAGTGTCATGTTCACTCCCACCGTAAGAGAGTCATGGTTAATCCCACCATAATATAGTTATGGTTACTTACACTTAGAGAGAATCATGGTCACTCCCACCTTAAGAGAGTCATGGTTACTCCCACCATACTATAGTTATGGTCACTCCCACCTTAAGAGAGTCATGGTTACTCCCACCTTAAGAGAGTCATAGTTACTCCCACTATAAGAGAGCCATGGTTACTCCCACCATAAGATAGTTATGGTTACTTCCACTTAGAGAGACTTATGGTCACTCCCACCTTAAGAGAGTCATGGTTACTCCCACCTTAAGAGAATAACCACCTTATAGAGAGTCATGGTTACTCCCACCATACTATAGTTATGGTTACTTCCACTTAGAGAGACTTATGGTCACTCCCACCTTAAGAGAGTCATGGTTACTCCCACCTTAAGAGAGTCATGGTTACTCCCACCTTAAGATAGTTATGGTTACTTCCACTTAGAGAGACTTATGGTCACTCCCACCTTAAGAGAGTCATGGTTACTCCCACCTTAAGAGAGTCATGGTTTTTCAACCTTAAGAGAGTCATAGTTACTCCCACTATAAGAGAGCCATGGTTATTCCCACCATAAGATAGTTATGGTTACTTCCACTTAGAGAGACTTATGGTCACTCCCACCTTAAGAGAGTCATGGTTACTCCCACCTTAAGAGTGACATGGTTACTCCCACGTTAAGAGAGTCATATTTACTCCCACCATAATATAGTTATGGTTACTTCCACTTAGAGAGACTTATGGTCACTCCCACCTTAAGAGAGTCATGGTTACTCCCACCTTAAGAGAGTCATGGTTACTCCCACCTTAAGAGAGTCATGGTTACTCCCATCATAATGTAGTTATGGTTACTTCCACTTAGAGATAATTATGGTCACTCCCACCTTAAGAGAGTCATGTTTACTCCCGCCATAAGATAGTTATGGTTACTTCCACTTAGAGAGTATTATGGTCACTCCCACCTTAAGAGAGTCATGTTTACTCCCACCTTAAGAGAGTCATAGTTACTCCCACCATACTATAGTTATGGTTACTTTCAATTAGAAAGACGTATGGTCACTCCCACCTTAAGAGAGTCATGGTTACTCCCACCTTAAGAGAATCATAGTTACTCCCACTATAAGAGAGCCATGGTTACTCCCACCATAAGATAGTTATGGTTACTTCCACTTAGAGAGACTTATGGTCACTCCCACCTTAAGAGAGTCATGGTTACTCCCACCTTAAGAGAATAACCACCTTATAGAGAGTCATGGTTATTCCCAACTTAAGAGTCATAGTTACTCCCACCATACTATAGTTATTGTTACTTCCACTTAGAGAGACTTATGGTCAATCCCACCTTAAGAGAGTCATGGTTACTCCCACCTTAAGAGAGTCATGGTTACTCCCACCATATAATCGTTATGGTTACTTCCACTTAGAGAGAATCATGGTCACTCACACCTTAAGAGAGTCATGGTTACTCCCACCTTAAGATAGTCATGTTTACTCCCACCTTAAGAGAGTCATGGTTACTCCTGCCATAAGAGAGTCATAGTTACTCCCAACATAATATAGTTATGGTTACTTCCACTTAGAGAGAATCATGGTCACTCACACCTTAAGAGAGTCATGGTTACTCCCACCTTAAGAGAGTCATGGTTACTCCCACCTTAAGAGAGTCATGGTTACTCCTGCCATAAGAGAGTCATAGTTACTCCCACCATAATATAGTTATGGTTACTTCCACTTAGAGAGTCTCATAGTTACTCCCACCATAATATAGTTATGGTTACTTCCACTTAGAGAGACTCATAGTTACTCCCACCATAATATAGTTATGGTTACTTCCACTTAGAGAGAATAATGGTCACTCACACCTTAAGAGAGTCATGTTTACTCCCACCCTAAGAGAGTCATGGTTACTCCCACCTTAAGAGAGTCATGTTTACTCCCACCTTAAGAGAGACATGGTTACTCCTGCCATAAGAGAGTCATAGTTACTCCCACCATAATATAGTTATGGTTACTTCCACTTAGAGAGACTTATGGTCACTCCCACCTTAAGAGAATCATGGTTACTCCCACCTTAAGAGAGTCATGGTTACTCCCACCTTAAGAGAGTCATGGTTACTCCCACTTTAAGAGAGTCATGGTTAATCCCACCTTAAGAGAGTCATGGTTACTCCCACCTTAAGAGAATCATGGTTACTCCCACTATAAGAGAGCCATGGTTACTCCCACCATAAGATAGTTATGGTTACTTCCACTTAGAGAGACTTATGGTCACTCCCACCTTAAGAGAGTCATGGTTACTCCCACCATACTATAGTTATGATTACTTCCACTTAGAGAGACTTATGATCACTCCCACCTTAAGAGAGACATGGTTACTCCCACCTTAAGAGAGTCATGATTACTCCCACCTTAAGAGAGTCATAGTTACTCCCACTATAAGAGAGCCATGGTTACTCCCACCATAATATTGTTATGGTTACTTCCACTTAGAGATACTCATAGTTACTACCACCATAATATAGTTATGGTTACTTCTACTTAGAGAGAATCATGGTCACTCACACATTAAGAGAGTCATGTTTATTCCCACCTTCAGAGAGTCATGGTTACTCCCACCTAAAGAGAGTCATAGTTACTCCCACCATAATATAGTTATGGTTACTTCCACTTAGAGATACTCATAGTTACTCCCACCATAATATAGTTATGGTTATTTCTACTTAGAGAGAATCATGGTCACTCACATTAAGAGAGTCATGTTTACTCCCACCTTCAGAGAGTCATGGTTACTCCCACCTTAAGAGAGTCATAGTTACTCCCACCATAATATAGTTATGGTTACTTCCACTTAGAGAGAATCATGGTCACTCACACCTTAAGAGAGTCATGGTTACTCCCACCTTAAGATAGTCATGGTTACTCCCAACTTAAAAGAGTCATAGTTACTCCCACCATACTATAGTTATGGTTACTTCCACTTAGAGAGACTTATGGTTACTCCCACCTTAAGAGAGTCATGGTTACTCCCACCTTAAGAGAGTCATGGTTAATCCCACCTTAAGAGTCATAGTTACTCCCACTATAAGAGAGCCATGGTAAATCCCACCTTAAGAGAGTCATGGTTACTTCCACCTTAAGAGAGTCATGGTTACTCCCACCTTAAGAGAGTCATGGTTACTCCCACCTTAAGTGAGTCATAGTTACTCCCACTATAAGAGAGCCATGGTTAATCCCACCATAATATAGTTATGGTTACTTACACTTAGAGAGAATCATGGTCACTCCCACCTTAAGAGAGTCATGGTTACTCCCTCCTTAAGAGAGTCTTGTTTTCTCCCACCTTAAGATAGTCATGGTTACTCCCACCTTAAGAGAGTCATAGTTTCTCCCACCATAATATAGTTATGGTTACTTCTACTTAGAGAGAATCATGGTCACTCACACCTTAAGAGAGTCATGTTTACTCCCACCTTAAGAGAGTCATGGTTACTCCCACCTTAAGAGAGTCATAGTTACTCCCACTATAAGAAAGCCATGGTAACTCCCACCTTAAGAGAGTCATGGTTACTCCCACCTTAAGAGAGTCATAGTTACTCCCACTATAAGAAAGCCATGGTCACTCCCACCTTAAGAGAGTCATGGTTACTCCCACCTTAAGAGAATCATGGTTACTCCGACTATAAGAGAGCCATGGATACTCCCACCTTAAGATAGTTATGGTCACTCCCACCTTAAGAGAGTCATGGTTACTCCCACCTTAAGAGAGTCATGGTTACTCCCACCTTAAGAGAGTCATGGTTACTCCCATCATAATGTAGTTATGGTTACTTCCACTTAGAGATAATTATGGTCACTCCCACCTTAAGAGAGTCATGGTTACTCCCGCCATAAGATAGTTATGGTTACTTCCACTTAGAGAGACTTATGGTAACTCCCACCGTAAGAGAGTCATAGTTAATCCCACCATAATATAGTTATGGTTACTTCCACTTAGAGAGACTCATAGTTACTCCCACCATAATATAGTTATGGTTACTTCCACTTAGAGAGAATCATGGTCACTCACACCTTAAGAGAGTCATGTTTACTCCCACCCTAAGAGAGTCATGGTTACTCCCACCTTAAGAGAGACATGGTTACTCCTGCCATAAGAGAGTCATAGTTACTCCCACCATAATATAGTTATGGTTACTTCCAATTAGAGAGACTTATGGTCCCTCCCACCTTAAGAGAGTCATGGTTACTCCCACCTTAAGAGAGTCATGGTTACTCCCACCTTAAGAGAGTCATGGTTACTCCTGCCATAAGAGAGTCATAGTTACTCCCACCATAATATAGTTATGGTTACTTTAACTTAGAGACACTCATAGTTACTCCAACCATAATATAGTTATGGTTACTTCCACTTAGAGAGACTCATGGTTACTCCCACCATAATATAGTTATGGTTACTTCCACTTAGAGAGACTTATGGTCACTCCCACCTTAAGAGAGTCATGGTTACTCCCACCTTAAGAGAGTCATGGTTACTCCCACCTTAAGAGTGTCATGGTTACACCTGCCATAAGAGAGTCATAGTTACTCCCACCATAATATAGTTATGGTTACTTTCACTTAGAGACACTCATAGTTACTCCCACCATAATATAGTTATAGTTACTTCCACTTAGAGAGAATCATGGTTACTCCCACCTTAAGAGAGACATGGTTACTCCTGCCATAAGAGAGTCATAGTTACTCCCACCATAATATAGTT
This sequence comes from Gobio gobio, assembly GCF_949357685.1. Lineage (NCBI taxonomy): Eukaryota > Metazoa > Chordata > Actinopteri > Cypriniformes > Gobionidae > Gobio > Gobio gobio. The sequence goes on from NC_137114.1 coordinate 875,239, forward strand.
ATGGTTACTTTCACTTAGAGAGACTCATGGTTACTCCCACCATAATATAGTTATGGTTACTTCCACTTAGAGAGACTTATGGTCACTCCCACCTTAAGAGAGTCATGGTTACTCCCACCTTAAGAGAGTCATGGTTACTCCCACCTTAAGAGAGTCATGGTTACTCCCACCTTAAGTGAGTCATAGTTACTCCCACTATAAGAGATCCATGGTTAATCCCACCATAATATAGTTATGGTTACTTACACTTAGAGAGAATCATGGTCACTCCCACCTTAAGAGAGTCATGGTTACTCCCTCCTTAAGAGAGTCTTGTTTTCTCCCACCTTAAGATAGTCATGGTTACTCCCACCTTAAGAGAGTCATAGTTTCTCCCACCATAATATAGTTATGGTTACTTCTACTTAGAGAGAATCATGGTCACTCACACCTTAAGAGAGTCATGGTTACTCCCACCTTAAGAGAGTCATGGTTACTCCCACCTTAAGTGAGTCATAGTTACTCCCACTATAAGAGAGCCATGGTTAATCCCACCATAATATAGTTATGGTTACTTACACTTAGAGAGAATCATGGTCACTCCCACCTTAAGAGAGTCATGGTTACTCCCTCCTTAAGAGAGTCTTGTTTTCTCCCACCTTAAGATAGTCATGGTTACTCCCACCTTAAGAGAGTCATAGTTTCTCCCACCATAATATAGTTATGGTTACTTCTACTTAGAGAGAATCATGGTCACTCACACCTTAAGAGAGTCATGTTTACTCCCACCTTAAGATAGTCATGGTTACTCCCACCTTAAGAGAGTCATAGTTTCTCCCACCATAATATAGTTATGGTTACTTCTACTTAGAGAGAATCATGGTCACTCACACCTTAAGAGAGTCATGTTTACTCCCACCTTAAGAGAGTCATGGTTACTCCCACCTTAAGAGAGTCATAGTTACTCCCACTATAAGAAAGCCATGGTAACTCCCACCTTAAGAGAGTCATGGTTACTCCCACCTTAAGAGAGTCATAGTTACTCCCACTATAAGAAAGCCATGGTCACTCCCACCTTAAGAGAGTCATGGTTACTCCCACCTTAAGAGAATCATGGTTACTCCGACTATAAGAGAGCCATGGATACTCTCACCTTAAGATAGTTATGGTTACTCCCATATTAAGAGAGTCATAGTTACTCCCACTATAAGAGAGCCATTGTTACTCCCACCGTAAGATAGTTATGGTTACTTCCACTTAGAGAGTGTCATGTTCACTCCCACCGTAAGAGAGTCATGGTTAATCCCACCATAATATAGTTATGGTTACTTACACTTAGAGAGAATCATGGTCACTCCCACCTTAAGAGAGTCATGGTTACTCCCACCATACTATAGTTATGGTCACTCCCACCTTAAGAGAGTCATGGTTACTCCCACCTTAAGAGAGTCATAGTTACTCCCACTATAAGAGAGCCATGGTTACTCCCACCATAAGATAGTTATGGTTACTTCCACTTAGAGAGACTTATGGTCACTCCCACCTTAAGAGAGTCATGGTTACTCCCACCTTAAGAGAATAACCACCTTATAGAGAGTCATGGTTACTCCCACCATACTATAGTTATGGTTACTTCCACTTAGAGAGACTTATGGTCACTCCCACCTTAAGAGAGTCATGGTTACTCCCACCTTAAGAGAGTCATGGTTACTCCCACCTTAAGATAGTTATGGTTACTTCCACTTAGAGAGACTTATGGTCACTCCCACCTTAAGAGAGTCATGGTTACTCCCACCTTAAGAGAGTCATGGTTTTTCAACCTTAAGAGAGTCATAGTTACTCCCACTATAAGAGAGCCATGGTTATTCCCACCATAAGATAGTTATGGTTACTTCCACTTAGAGAGACTTATGGTCACTCCCACCTTAAGAGAGTCATGGTTACTCCCACCTTAAGAGTGACATGGTTACTCCCACGTTAAGAGAGTCATATTTACTCCCACCATAATATAGTTATGGTTACTTCCACTTAGAGAGACTTATGGTCACTCCCACCTTAAGAGAGTCATGGTTACTCCCACCTTAAGAGAGTCATGGTTACTCCCACCTTAAGAGAGTCATGGTTACTCCCATCATAATGTAGTTATGGTTACTTCCACTTAGAGATAATTATGGTCACTCCCACCTTAAGAGAGTCATGTTTACTCCCGCCATAAGATAGTTATGGTTACTTCCACTTAGAGAGTATTATGGTCACTCCCACCTTAAGAGAGTCATGTTTACTCCCACCTTAAGAGAGTCATAGTTACTCCCACCATACTATAGTTATGGTTACTTTCAATTAGAAAGACGTATGGTCACTCCCACCTTAAGAGAGTCATGGTTACTCCCACCTTAAGAGAATCATAGTTACTCCCACTATAAGAGAGCCATGGTTACTCCCACCATAAGATAGTTATGGTTACTTCCACTTAGAGAGACTTATGGTCACTCCCACCTTAAGAGAGTCATGGTTACTCCCACCTTAAGAGAATAACCACCTTATAGAGAGTCATGGTTATTCCCAACTTAAGAGTCATAGTTACTCCCACCATACTATAGTTATTGTTACTTCCACTTAGAGAGACTTATGGTCAATCCCACCTTAAGAGAGTCATGGTTACTCCCACCTTAAGAGAGTCATGGTTACTCCCACCATATAATCGTTATGGTTACTTCCACTTAGAGAGAATCATGGTCACTCACACCTTAAGAGAGTCATGGTTACTCCCACCTTAAGATAGTCATGTTTACTCCCACCTTAAGAGAGTCATGGTTACTCCTGCCATAAGAGAGTCATAGTTACTCCCAACATAATATAGTTATGGTTACTTCCACTTAGAGAGAATCATGGTCACTCACACCTTAAGAGAGTCATGGTTACTCCCACCTTAAGAGAGTCATGGTTACTCCCACCTTAAGAGAGTCATGGTTACTCCTGCCATAAGAGAGTCATAGTTACTCCCACCATAATATAGTTATGGTTACTTCCACTTAGAGAGTCTCATAGTTACTCCCACCATAATATAGTTATGGTTACTTCCACTTAGAGAGACTCATAGTTACTCCCACCATAATATAGTTATGGTTACTTCCACTTAGAGAGAATAATGGTCACTCACACCTTAAGAGAGTCATGTTTACTCCCACCCTAAGAGAGTCATGGTTACTCCCACCTTAAGAGAGTCATGTTTACTCCCACCTTAAGAGAGACATGGTTACTCCTGCCATAAGAGAGTCATAGTTACTCCCACCATAATATAGTTATGGTTACTTCCACTTAGAGAGACTTATGGTCACTCCCACCTTAAGAGAATCATGGTTACTCCCACCTTAAGAGAGTCATGGTTACTCCCACCTTAAGAGAGTCATGGTTACTCCCACTTTAAGAGAGTCATGGTTAATCCCACCTTAAGAGAGTCATGGTTACTCCCACCTTAAGAGAATCATGGTTACTCCCACTATAAGAGAGCCATGGTTACTCCCACCATAAGATAGTTATGGTTACTTCCACTTAGAGAGACTTATGGTCACTCCCACCTTAAGAGAGTCATGGTTACTCCCACCATACTATAGTTATGATTACTTCCACTTAGAGAGACTTATGATCACTCCCACCTTAAGAGAGACATGGTTACTCCCACCTTAAGAGAGTCATGATTACTCCCACCTTAAGAGAGTCATAGTTACTCCCACTATAAGAGAGCCATGGTTACTCCCACCATAATATTGTTATGGTTACTTCCACTTAGAGATACTCATAGTTACTACCACCATAATATAGTTATGGTTACTTCTACTTAGAGAGAATCATGGTCACTCACACATTAAGAGAGTCATGTTTATTCCCACCTTCAGAGAGTCATGGTTACTCCCACCTAAAGAGAGTCATAGTTACTCCCACCATAATATAGTTATGGTTACTTCCACTTAGAGATACTCATAGTTACTCCCACCATAATATAGTTATGGTTATTTCTACTTAGAGAGAATCATGGTCACTCACATTAAGAGAGTCATGTTTACTCCCACCTTCAGAGAGTCATGGTTACTCCCACCTTAAGAGAGTCATAGTTACTCCCACCATAATATAGTTATGGTTACTTCCACTTAGAGAGAATCATGGTCACTCACACCTTAAGAGAGTCATGGTTACTCCCACCTTAAGATAGTCATGGTTACTCCCAACTTAAAAGAGTCATAGTTACTCCCACCATACTATAGTTATGGTTACTTCCACTTAGAGAGACTTATGGTTACTCCCACCTTAAGAGAGTCATGGTTACTCCCACCTTAAGAGAGTCATGGTTAATCCCACCTTAAGAGTCATAGTTACTCCCACTATAAGAGAGCCATGGTAAATCCCACCTTAAGAGAGTCATGGTTACTTCCACCTTAAGAGAGTCATGGTTACTCCCACCTTAAGAGAGTCATGGTTACTCCCACCTTAAGTGAGTCATAGTTACTCCCACTATAAGAGAGCCATGGTTAATCCCACCATAATATAGTTATGGTTACTTACACTTAGAGAGAATCATGGTCACTCCCACCTTAAGAGAGTCATGGTTACTCCCTCCTTAAGAGAGTCTTGTTTTCTCCCACCTTAAGATAGTCATGGTTACTCCCACCTTAAGAGAGTCATAGTTTCTCCCACCATAATATAGTTATGGTTACTTCTACTTAGAGAGAATCATGGTCACTCACACCTTAAGAGAGTCATGTTTACTCCCACCTTAAGAGAGTCATGGTTACTCCCACCTTAAGAGAGTCATAGTTACTCCCACTATAAGAAAGCCATGGTAACTCCCACCTTAAGAGAGTCATGGTTACTCCCACCTTAAGAGAGTCATAGTTACTCCCACTATAAGAAAGCCATGGTCACTCCCACCTTAAGAGAGTCATGGTTACTCCCACCTTAAGAGAATCATGGTTACTCCGACTATAAGAGAGCCATGGATACTCCCACCTTAAGATAGTTATGGTCACTCCCACCTTAAGAGAGTCATGGTTACTCCCACCTTAAGAGAGTCATGGTTACTCCCACCTTAAGAGAGTCATGGTTACTCCCATCATAATGTAGTTATGGTTACTTCCACTTAGAGATAATTATGGTCACTCCCACCTTAAGAGAGTCATGGTTACTCCCGCCATAAGATAGTTATGGTTACTTCCACTTAGAGAGACTTATGGTAACTCCCACCGTAAGAGAGTCATAGTTAATCCCACCATAATATAGTTATGGTTACTTCCACTTAGAGAGACTCATAGTTACTCCCACCATAATATAGTTATGGTTACTTCCACTTAGAGAGAATCATGGTCACTCACACCTTAAGAGAGTCATGTTTACTCCCACCCTAAGAGAGTCATGGTTACTCCCACCTTAAGAGAGACATGGTTACTCCTGCCATAAGAGAGTCATAGTTACTCCCACCATAATATAGTTATGGTTACTTCCAATTAGAGAGACTTATGGTCCCTCCCACCTTAAGAGAGTCATGGTTACTCCCACCTTAAGAGAGTCATGGTTACTCCCACCTTAAGAGAGTCATGGTTACTCCTGCCATAAGAGAGTCATAGTTACTCCCACCATAATATAGTTATGGTTACTTTAACTTAGAGACACTCATAGTTACTCCAACCATAATATAGTTATGGTTACTTCCACTTAGAGAGACTCATGGTTACTCCCACCATAATATAGTTATGGTTACTTCCACTTAGAGAGACTTATGGTCACTCCCACCTTAAGAGAGTCATGGTTACTCCCACCTTAAGAGAGTCATGGTTACTCCCACCTTAAGAGTGTCATGGTTACACCTGCCATAAGAGAGTCATAGTTACTCCCACCATTATATAGTTATGGTTACTTTCACTTAGAGACACTCATAGTTACTCCCACCATAATATAGTTATAGTTACTTCCACTTAGAGAGAATCATGGTTACTCCCACCTTAAGAGAGACATGGTTACTCCTGCCATAAGAGAGTCATAGTTACTCCCACCATAATATAGTTATGGTTACTTTCACTTAGAGAGACTCATGGTTACTCCCACCATAATATAGTTATGGTTACTTCCACTTAGAGAGACTTATGGTCACTCCCACCTTAAGAGAGTCATGGTTACTCCCACCTTAAGAGAGTCATGGTTACTCCCACCTTAAGAGAGTCATGGTTACTCCCACCTTAAGTGAGTCATAGTTACTCCCACTATAAGAGATCCATGGTTAATCCCACCATAATATAGTTATGGTTACTTACAATTAGAGAGAATCATGGTCACTCCCACCTTAAGAGAGTCATGGTTACTCCCTCCTTAAGAGAGTCTTGTTTTCTCCCACCTTAAGATAGTCATGGTTACTCCCACCTTAAGAGAGTCATAGTTTCTCCCACCATAATATAGTTATGGTTACTTCTACTTAGAGAGAATCATGGTCACTCACACCTTAAGAGAGTCATGGTTACTCCCACCTTAAGAGAGTCATGGTTACTCCCACCTTAAGTGAGTCATAGTTACTCCCACTATAAGAGAGCCATGGTTAATCCCACCATAATATAGTTATGGTTACTTACACTTAGAGAGAATCATGGTCACTCCCACCTTAAGAGAGTCATGGTTACTCCCTCCTTAAGAGAGTCTTGTTTTCTCCCACCTTAAGATAGTCATGGTTACTCCCACCTTAAGAGAGTCATAGTTTCTCCCACCATAATATAGTTATGGTTACTTCTACTTAGAGAGAATCATGGTCACTCACACCTTAAGAGAGTCATGTTTACTCCCACCTTAAGATAGTCATGGTTACTCCCACCTTAAGAGAGTCATAGTTTCTCCCACCATAATATAGTTATGGTTACTTCTACTTAGAGAGAATCATGGTCACTCACACCTTAAGAGAGTCATGTTTACTCCCACCTTAAGAGAGTCATGGTTACTCCCACCTTAAGAGAGTCATAGTTACTCCCACTATAAGAAAGCCATGGTAACTCCCACCTTAAGAGAGTCATGGTTACTCCCACCTTAAGAGAGTCATAGTTACTCCCACTATAAGAAAGCCATGGTCACTCCCACCTTAAGAGAGTCATGGTTACTCCCACCTTAAGAGAATCATGGTTACTCCGACTATAAGAGAGCCATGGATACTCTCACCTTAAGATAGTTATGGTTACTCCCATATTAAGAGAGTCATAGTTACTCCCACTATAAGAGAGCCATTGTTACTCCCACCGTAAGATAGTTATGGTTACTTCCACTTAGAGAGTGTCATGTTCACTCCCACCGTAAGAGAGTCATGGTTAATCCCACCATAATATAGTTATGGTTACTTACACTTAGAGAGAATCATGGTCACTCCCACCTTAAGAGAGTCATGGTTACTCCCACCATACTATAGTTATGGTCACTCCCACCTTAAGAGAGTCATGGTTACTCCCACCTTAAGAGAGTCATAGTTACTCCCACTATAAGAGAGCCATGGTTACTCCCACCATAAGATAGTTATGGTTACTTCCACTTAGAGAGACTTATGGTCACTCCCACCTTAAGAGAGTCATGGTTACTCCCACCTTAAGAGAATAACCACCTTATAGAGAGTCATGGTTACTCCCACCATACTATAGTTATGGTTACTTCCACTTAGAGAGACTTATGGTCACTCCCACCTTAAGAGAGTCATGGTTACTCCCACCTTAAGAGAGTCATGGTTACTCCCACCTTAAGATAGTTATGGTTACTTCCACTTAGAGAGACTTATGGTCACTCCCACCTTAAGAGAGTCATGGTTACTCCCACCTTAAGAGAGTCATGGTTTTTCAACCTTAAGAGAGTCATAGTTACTCCCACTATAAGAGAGCCATGGTTATTCCCACCATAAGATAGTTATGGTTACTTCCACTTAGAGAGACTTATGGTCACTCCCACCTTAAGAGAGTCATGGTTACTCCCACCTTAAGAGTGACATGGTTACTCCCACGTTAAGAGAGTCATATTTACTCCCACCATAATATAGTTATGGTTACTTCCACTTAGAGAGACTTATGGTCACTCCCACCTTAAGAGAGTCATGGTTACTCCCACCTTAAGAGAGTCATGGTTACTCCCACCTTAAGAGAGTCATGGTTACTCCCATCATAATGTAGTTATGGTTACTTCCACTTAGAGATAATTATGGTCACTCCCACCTTAAGAGAGTCATGTTTACTCCCGCCATAAGATAGTTATGGTTACTTCCACTTAGAGAGTATTATGGTCACTCCCACCTTAAGAGAGTCATGTTTACTCCCACCTTAAGAGAGTCATAGTTACTCCCACCATACTATAGTTATGGTTACTTTCAATTAGAAAGACGTATGGTCACTCCCACCTTAAGAGAGTCATGGTTACTCCCACCTTAAGAGAATCATAGTTACTCCCACTATAAGAGAGCCATGGTTACTCCCACCATAAGATAGTTATGGTTACTTCCACTTAGAGAGACTTATGGTCACTCCCACCTTAAGAGAGTCATGGTTACTCCCACCTTAAGAGAATAACCACCTTATAGAGAGTCATGGTTATTCCCAACTTAAGAGTCATAGTTACTCCCACCATACTATAGTTATTGTTACTTCCACTTAGAGAGACTTATGGTCAATCCCACCTTAAGAGAGTCATGGTTACTCCCACCTTAAGAGAGTCATTGTTACTCCCACCTTAAGATAGTTATGGTTACTTCCACTTAGAGAGACTTATGGTCACTCCCACCTTAAGAGAGTCATGGTTACTCCCACCTTAAGAGAGTCTTGGTTACTCCTACCTTAAGAGAGTCATGGTTACTCCCACCTTAAGAGAGTCATGGTGTCTCCCACCTTAAGAGACTCATAGTTACTCCCACTATAAGAGAGACATGGTTATTCCCACCATAAGATAGTTATTGTTACTTCCACTTAGAGAGACTTATGGTCAATCCCACCTTAAGAGAGTCATGGTTACTCCCACCTTAAGAGAGTCATGGTTACTCCCACCTTAAGAGTGGCATGGTTACTCCCACGTTAAGAGAGTCATATTTACTCCCACCATAATATAGTTATGGTTACTTCCACTTAGAGAGACTTATGGTCACTCCCACCTTAAGAGACTCATAGTTACTCCCACTATAAGAGAGACATGGTTATTCCCACCATAAGATAGTTATTGTTACTTCCACTTAGAGAGACTTATGGTCAATCCCACCTTAAGAGAGTCATGGTTACTCCCACCTTAAGAGAGTCATTGTTACTCCCACCTTAAGAGAGTCATGGTTACTCCCAACATAATATAGTTATGGTTACTTCCACTTAGAGAGACTCATAGTTACTCCCACCATAATATAATTATGGTTACTTCTACTTAGAGAGAATCATGGTCACTCACACCTTAAGAGAGTCATGTTTACTCCCACCTTAAGAGAGTCATAGTTACTCCCACCATAATATAGTTATGTTTACTTCCACTTAGAGAGAATCATGGTCACTCACAACCTTAAGAGAGTCATGGTTACTCCCACATTAAGATAGTCATGTTTACTCCCACCTTAAGAGAGTCATGGTTACTCCTGCCATAAGAGAGTCATAGTTACTCCCACCATAATATAGTTATGGTTACTTCCACTTAGAGAGAATCATGGTCACTCACACCTTAAGAGAGTCATGGTTACTCCCACCTTAAGAGAGTCATGGTTACTCCCACCTTAAGAGAGTCATGGTTACTCCTGCCATAAGAGAGTCATAGTTACTCCCAACATAACATAGTTATGGTTACTTCAAATTAGAGAGAATCAAGGTCACTCACACCTTAAGAGAGTCATGGTTACTCCCACTATAAGAGAGTCATGGTTACTCCCACCTTAAGAGAGTCAGAGTTACTCCCACCATAATAAAGTTATGGTTACTTCAACTTAGAGAGAATCATGGTCACTCACACCTTAAGAGAGTCATGGTTACTCCCACCTTAAGAGAGTCATGGTTACTCCCACCTTAAGAGAGTCATGGTTACTCCCACCTTAAGTGAGTCATAGTTACTCCCACTATAAGAGAGCCATGGTTACTCCCACCTTAAGAGAGTCATGGTTACTCCCACCTTAAGAGAGTCATGGTTACTCCCACCTTAGGAGAGTCAGAGTTACTCCCACCATAATATAGTTATGGTTACTTACACTTAGAGAGAATCATGGTCACTCCCACCTTAAGAGAGTCATGGTTACTCCTGCCATAAGAGAGTCATAGTTACTCCCACCATAATATAGTTATGGTTACTTCCACTTAGAGAGAAAAATGGTCACTCACACCTTAAGAGAGTCATGGTTACTCCCACCTTAAGAGAGTCATGGTTACTCACACCTTAGGAGAGTCATGGTTACTCCTGCCATAAGAGAGTCATGGTTACTCCCACCATAACATAGTTATGGTTACTTCAAATTAGAGAGAATCAAGGTCACTCACACCTTAAGAGAGTCATGGTTACTCCCACTATAAGAGAGCCATGGTTACTCCCACCTTAAGAGAGTCATGGTTACTCCCACCTTAAGAGAGTCATAGTTACTCCCACTATAAGAGAGCCATGGTTACTCCCACCATAATAGGTTTATGGTTACTTCCACTTAGAGAGCCTCATAGTTACTCCCACCATAATATAGTTATGGTTACTTCCACTTAGAGAGAATCATGGTCATTCACACCTTAAGAGAGTCATGTTTACTCCCACCTTAAGAGAGTCACTGTTTCTCCCACCTTAAGAGAGTCATAGTTACTCCCACTATAAGAGAGCCATGGTCACTCCCACCTTATGAGAGACATGGTTACTCCCACCATAAGAGAGTCATGGTTACTCCCAATTTAAAAGAGTCACAGTTACTCCCACCATAATATAGTTATGGTTACTTCCACATAGATAGACTTATGGTCACTCCCACCTTAAGAGAGTCATGGTTACTCCCACCTTAAGAGAGTCATAGTTATTCCCACTATAAGAGAGCCATGGATACTCCCACCATAAGATAGTTATGGTTACTTCCACTTAGAGACTTTTGGTCACTTCCACCTTAAGAGAGTCATGATTACTCCCCCCTTAAGAGAGTCATAGTTACTCCCACCATAATATAGTTATGGTTACTTCCACTTAGAGAGACTCATAGCTACTCCCACCATAATATAGTTATGGTTACTTCCACTTTGAGAGAATCATGGTCACTCACACCTTAAGAGAGTCATGGTTACTCCCACCTTAAGAGTGGCATGGTTACTCCCACGTTAAGAGAGTCATATTTACTCCCACCATAATATAGTTATGGTTACTTCCACTTAGAGAGACTTATGGTCACTCCCACCTTAAGAGAGTCATGGTTACTCCCACCTTAAGAGAGTCATGGTTACTCCCAACTTAAGAGAGTCATGGTTACTCCCACCTTAAGAGAGTCATTGTTACTCCCACCATAAGATAGTTATGGTTACTTCCACTTAGAGAGACTTATGGTCACTCCCACCTTAAGAGAGTCATGGTTACTCCCACCTTAAGAGAGTCATGGTTACTCCCACCTTAAGAGAGTCATAGTTACTCCCACTATAAGAGAGCCATTGTTACTCCCACCATAAGATAGTTATGGTTACTTCCACTTAGAGAGACTTATGGTCACTCCCACCTTAAGAGAGTCATGGTTACTCCCACCTTAAGAGAGTCATGGTTACTCCCACCTTAAGAGAGTCATAGTTACTCCCACCATAATATAGTTATGGTTACTTCCACTTAGAGAGACTCACAGTTACTCCCACCATAAAATAGTTATGGTTACTTCTACTTAGAGAGAATCATGGTCACTCACACCTTAAGAGAGTCATGGTTACTCCCACCTTAAGAGAGTCATGTTTACTCCCACCTTAAGAGAGTCATGGTTACTCCCACCTTAAGAGAGTCATAGTTACTCCCACCATAATATAGTTATGGTTACTTCCACTTAGAGAGACTCACAGTTACTCCCACCATAAAATAGTTATGGTTACTTCTACTTAGAGAGAATCATGGTCACTCACACCTTAAGAGAGTCATGGTTACTCCCACCTTAAGAGAGTCATGTTTACTCCCACCTTAAGAGAGTCATGTTTACTCCCACCTTAAGAGAGTCATGTTTATTCCCACCCTAAGATAGTCATGGTTACTCCCACCTTAAGAGAGTCATAGTTACTCCCACTATAAGAGAGCCATGGTTACTTTCACCATAAGATAGTTATGGTTACTTCCACTTAGAGAGACTTATGGTCACTTCCACCTTAAGAGAGTCATGGTTATTCCCACCTTAAGAGAGTCATAGTTACTCCCACCATAATATAGTTATGGTTACTTCCACATAGAGAGACTCATAGTTACTCCCTCCAGAATATAGTTATGGTTACTTCTACTTAGAGAGAATCATGGTCACTCACACCTTAAGAGAGTCATAGTTACTCCCACTATAAGAGAGCCATGGTTTCTCCCACCATAATATAGTTATGGTTACTTCCACTTAGAGAGTCTCATAGTTACTCCCACCATAATATAGTTATGGTTACTTCAAATTAGAGAAAATCAAGGTCACTCACACCTTAAGAGAGTCATGGTTACTCCCACTATAAGAGAGCCATGGTTACTCCCACCTTAAGAGAGTCATGGTTACTCCCACCTTAAGAGAGTCATGGTTACTCCCACCATATAATCGTTATGGTTACTTCCACTTAGAGGGCCCTATTTTAACGATCTGAAACGCAAGTGTAAAAACGCGAAGCGCAAGTAACTTTGTGGGCGGGTCTCGGCGCTGTTGCTATTTTCCCGGCGGGATAAATGGCTCTTGCGCCCGGCGCAAATCTAAAATGGGTTGGTCTGAAGTAGCTTCATTATTCATAGGTGTGGTTTGGGCGTAACGTGAATAAACCAATCCGAGCGTCATCCAACATTCCCTTTAAAAGCAGGTGCGCAAGTTCCATAATGGATTGCTATTATTATGGCGTATTTACCAGGCGCACGCCAGGAGCGCTTCACAGCCGAGGAGACTGATGTGCTTGTAAGAGCAGTGAAAGACAGAGAAGTGAAGTTGTAATGTTGTACATTATGGTAAAGGTGATTTCACAGTCTTTTTTTTTTCAGTCTTTCAGTTTTTTCAGTAGGCTGTAAGCTAGATTTATGCCTATTTTTTCACATCTTCGTGGCACACCACAATGATTTCCGTCATGTGTTAATATTTTTTTAGTGTAACAATTTATGATTTGCAAAAATAACTGTTGCATCTGTGTAGATTACATGAGCAAAGTGTATGCGCGTTGTGCACGCTACACATTATGGTCAAGCATGCGCCCTTAAAATAGCATAATGAACAACGCGCAACGCGCCACTGACTTTAGACTAGGTTTTTTCTGGTCAGTGGCGCAATTGTTTAATGGAACAGCAAAATAGCACCAGGGATTGTTTGCGCCGGAACACGCCTCCTTTTTTGCGCTGAACCGCCCAGGTAGCGCAAGTTCATTCACTAGTTTAGCGACGTGCTTCTGTGGAGGGAAAAGCGCGCTTTGCGCGGGTGCAAAATAGGAATGACACATGCGTCGGTGTACAAAGTCAATTGCGCTGGGTGCAAGATAGGGCCCAGAGAGAATCATGGTCACTCACACCTTAAGAGAGTCATGGTTACTCCCACCTTAAGATAGTCATGTTTACTCCCACCTTAAGAGAGTCATGGTTACTCCTGCCATAAGAGAGTCATAGTTACTCCCAACATAATATAGTTATGGTTACTTCCACTTAGAGAGAATCATGGTCACTCACACCTTAAGAGAGTCATGGTTACTCCCACCTTAAGAGAGTCATGGTTACTCCCACCTTAAGAGAGTCATGGTTACTCCTGCCATAAGAGAGTCATAGTTACTCCCACCATAATATAGTTATGGTTACTTCCACTTAGAGAGTCTCATAGTTACTCCCACCATAATATAGTTATGGTTACTTCCACTTAGAGAGACTCATAGTTACTCCCACCATAATATAGTTATGGTTACTTCCACTTGGAGAGAATCATGGTCACTCACACCTTAAGAGAGTCATGTTTACTCCCACCCTAAGAGAGTCATGGTTACTCCCACCTTAAGAGAGTCATGTTTACTCCCACCTTAAGAGAGACATGGTTACTCCTGCCATAAGAGAGTCATAGTTACTCCCACCATAATATAGTTATGGTTACTTCCACTTAGAGAGAGACTTATGGTCACTCCCACCTTAAGAGAATCATGGTTACTCCCACCTTAAGAGAGTCATGGTTACTCCCACCTTAAGAGAGTCATGGTTACTCCCACTTTAAGAGAGTCATGGTTAATCCCACCTTAAGAGAGTCATGGTTACTCCCACCTTAAGAGAATCATGGTTACTCCCACTATAAGAGAGCCATGGTTACTCCCACCATAAGATAGTTATGGTTACTTCCACTTAGAGAGACTTATGGTCACTCCCACCTTAAGAGAGTCATGGTTACTCCCACCATACTATAGTTATGATTACTTCCACTTAGAGAGACTTATGATCACTCCCACCTTAAGAGAGACATGGTTACTCCCACCTTAAGAGAGTCATGATTACTCCCACCTTAAGAGAGTCATAGTTACTCCCACTATAAGAGAGCCATGGTTACTCCCACCATAATATTGTTATGGTTACTTCCACTTAGAGATACTCATAGTTACTACCACCATAATATAGTTATGGTTACTTCTACTTAGAGAGAATCATGGTCACTCACACATTAAGAGAGTCATGTTTACTCCCACCTTCAGAGAGTCATGGTTACTCCCACCTAAAGAGAGTCATAGTTACTCCCACCATAATATAGTTATGGTTACTTCCACTTAGAGATACTCATAGTTACTCCCACCATAATATAGTTATGGTTATTTCTACTTAGAGAGAATCATGGTCACTCACATTAAGAGAGTCATGTTTACTCCCACCTTCAGAGAGTCATGGTTACTCCCACCTTAAGAGAGTCATAGTTACTCCCACCATAATATAGTTATGGTTACTTCCACTTAGAGAGAATCATGGTCACTCACACCTTAAGAGAGTCATGGTTACTCCCACCTTAAGATAGTCATGGTTACTCCCAACTTAAAAGAGTCATAGTTACTCCCACCATACTATAGTTATGGTTACTTCCACTTAGAGAGACTTATGGTTACTCCCACCTTAAGAGAGTCATGGTTACTCCCACCTTAAGAGAGTCATGGTTAATCCCACCTTAAGAGTCATAGTTACTCCCACTATAAGAGAGCCATGGTAAATCCCACCTTAAGAGAGTCATGGTTACTTCCACCTTAAGAGAGTCATGGTTACTCCCACCTTAAGAGAGTCATGGTTACTCCCACCTTAAGTGAGTCATAGTTACTCCCACTATAAGAGAGCCATGGTTAATCCCACCATAATATAGTTATGGTTACTTACACTTAGAGAGAATCATGGTCACTCCCACCTTAAGAGAGTCATGGTTACTCCCTCCTTAAGAGAGTCTTGTTTTCTCCCACCTTAAGATAGTCATGGTTACTCCCACCTTAAGAGAGTCATAGTTTCTCCCACCATAATATAGTTATGGTTACTTCTACTTAGAGAGAATCATGGTCACTCACACCTTAAGAGAGTCATGTTTACTCCCACCTTAAGATAGTCATGGTTACTCCCACCTTAAGAGAGTCATAGTTTCTCCCACCATAATATAGTTATGGTTACTTCTACTTAGAGAGAATCATGGTCACTCACACCTTAAGAGAGTCATGTTTACTCCCACCTTAAGAGAGTCATGGTTACTCCCACCTTAAGAGAGTCATAGTTACTCCCACTATAAGAAAGCCATGGTAACTCCCACCTTAAGAGAGTCATGGTTACTCCCACCTTAAGAGAGTCATAGTTACTCCCACTATAAGAAAGCCATGGTCACTCCCACCTTAAGAGAGTCATGGTTACTCCCACCTTAAGAGAATCATGGTTACTCCGACTATAAGAGAGCCATGGATACTCCCACCTTAAGATAGTTATGGTTACTCCCATATTAAGAGAGTCATAGTTACTCCCACTATAAGAGAGCCATTGTTACTCCCACCGTAAGATAGTTATGGTTACTTCCACTTAGAGAGTGTCATGTTCACTCCCACCGTAAGAGAGTCATGGTTAATCCCACCATAATATAGTTATGGTTACTTACACTTAGAGAGAATCATGGTCACTCCCACCTTAAGAGAGTCATGGTTACTCCCACCATACTATAGTTATGATTACTTCCACTTAGAGAGACTTATGATCACTCCCACCTTAAGAGAGTCATGGTTACTCCCACCTTAAGAGAGTCATGATTACTCCCACCTTAAGAGAGTCATAGTTACTCCCACTATAAGAGAGCCATGGTTACTCCCACCATAATATTGTTATGGTTACTTCCACTTAGATATACTCATAGTTACTACCACCATAATATAGTTATGGTTACTTCTACTTAGAGAGAATCATGGTCACTCACACATTAAGAGAGTCATGTTTACTCCCACCTTCAGAGAGTCATGGTTACTCCCACCTAAAGAGAGTCATAGTTACTCCCACCATAATATAGTTATGGTTACTTCCACTTAGAGATACTCATAGTTACTCCCACCATAATATAGTTATGGTTATTTCTACTTAGAGAGAATCATGGTCACTCACATTAAGAGAGTCATGTTTACTCCCACCTTCAGAGAGTCATGGTTACTCCCACCTTAAGAGAGTCATAGTTACTCCCACCATAATATAGTTATGGTTACTTCCACTTAGAGAGAATCATGGTCACTCACACCTTAAGAGAGTCATGGTTACTCCCACCTTAAGATAGTCATGGTTACTCCCAACTTAAAAGAGTCATAGTTACTCCCACCATACTATAGTTATGGTTACTTCCACTTAGAGAGACTTATGGTTACTCCCACCTTAAGAGAGTCATGGTTACTCCCACCTTAAGAGAGTCATGGTTAATCCCACCTTAAGAGTCATAGTTACTCCCACTATAAGAGAGCCATGGTAAATCCCACCTTAAGAGAGTCATGGTTACTTCCACCTTAAGAGAGTCATGGTTACTCCCACCTTAAGAGAGTCATGGTTACTCCCACCTTAAGTGAGTCATAGTTACTCCCACTATAAGAGAGCCATGGTTAATCCCACCATAATATAGTTATGGTTACTTACACTTAGAGAGAATCATGGTCACTCCCACCATAAGAGAGTCATAGTTACTCCCACCATAATATAGTTATGGTTACTTTAACTTAGAGACACTCATAGTTACTCCAACCATAATATAGTTATGGTTACTTCCACTTAGAGAGACTCATGGTTACTCCCACCATAATATAGTTATGGTTACTTCCACTTAGAAAGACTTATGGTCACTCCCACCTTAAGAGAGTCATGGTTACTCCCACCTTAAGAGAGTCATGGTTACTCCCACCTTAAGAGTGTCATGGTTACACATGCCATAAGAGAGTCATAGTTACTCCCACCATAATATAGTTATGGTTACTTTCACTTAGAGACACTCATAGTTACTCCCACCATAATATAGTTATAGTTACTTCCACTTAGAGAGAATCATGGTTACTCCCACCTTAAGAGAGACATGGTTACTCCTGCCATAAGAGAGTCATAGTTACTCCCACCATAATATAGTTATGGTTACTTTCACTTAGAGAGACTCATGGTTACTCCCACCA
Source organism: Gobio gobio (assembly GCF_949357685.1). Taxonomy (NCBI): domain Eukaryota; kingdom Metazoa; phylum Chordata; class Actinopteri; order Cypriniformes; family Gobionidae; genus Gobio; species Gobio gobio. The sequence continues at coordinate 893,007 of NC_137114.1, forward strand.
TAATATAGTTATGGTTACTTCCACTTAGAGAGACTTATGGTCACTCCCACCTTAAGAGAGTCATGGTTACTCCCACCTTAAGAGAGTCATGGTTACTCCCACCTTAAGAGAGTCATGGTTACTCCCACCTTAAGTGAATCATAGTTACTCCCACTATAAGAGATCCATGGTTAATCCCACCATAATATAGTTATGGTTACTTACACTTAGAGAGAATCATGGTCACTCCCACCTTAAGAGAGTCATGGTTACTCCCTCCTTAAGAGAGTCTTGTTTTCTCCCACCTTAAGATAGTCATGGTTACTCCCACCTTAAGAGAGTCATAGTTTCTCCCACCATAATATAGTTATGGTTACTTCTACTTAGAGAGAATCATGGTCACTCACACCTTAAGAGAGTCATGTTTACTCCCACCTTAAGATAGTCATGGTTACTCCCACCTTAAGAGAGTCATAGTTTCTCCCACCATAATATAGTTATGGTTACTTCTACTTAGAGAGAATCATGGTCACTCACACCTTAAGAGAGTCATGTTTACTCCCACCTTAAGAGAGTCATGGTTACTCCCACCTTAAGAGAGTCATAGTTACTCCCACTATAAGAAAGCCATGGTAACTCCCACCTTAAGAGAGTCATGGTTACTCCCACCTTAAGAGAGTCATAGTTACTCCCACTATAAGAAAGCCATGGTCACTCCCACCTTAAGAGAGTCATGGTTACTCCCACCTTAAGAGAATCATGGTTACTCCGACTATAAGAGAGCCATGGATACTCCCACCTTAAGATAGTTATGGTTACTCCCATATTAAGAGAGTCATAGTTACTCCCACTATAAGAGAGCCATTGTTACTCCCACCGTAAGATAGTTATGGTTACTTCCACTTAGAGAGTGTCATGTTCACTCCCACCGTAAGAGAGTCATGGTTAATCCCACCATAATATAGTTATGGTTACTTACACTTAGAGAGACTTATGGTCACTCCCACCTTAAGAGAGACATGGTTACTCCCACCTTAAGAGAGTCACGGTTACTCCCACCATAATATAGTTATGGTTACTTCTACTGAGAGAGACTTATGGTCGCTCCCACCTTAAGAGAGTCATGGTTACTCCCACCTTAAGAGAGTCATAGTTATACCCACTATAAGAGAGCCATGGATACTCCCACCATAAGATAGTTATGGTTACTTCCACTTAGAGAGACTTATGGTTACTCCCACCTTAAGAGAGTCATGGTTACTCCCACCTTAAGAGAGTCATGGTTACTCCCACCTTAAGAGAGTCATGGTTACTCCCACCTTAAGAGAGTCATAGTTACTCCCACTATAAGAGAGCCATGGTTAATCCCACCATAATATATTTATGGTTACTTACACTTAGAGAGAATCATGGTCACTCACACCTTAAGAGAGTCATGGTTACTCCCTCCTTAAGAGAGTCATGGTTACTCCCACCTTAAGATAGTTATGGTTACTTCCACTTAGAGAGACTTATGGTCACTCCCACCTTAAGAGAGTCATGGTTACTCCCACCTTAAGAGAGTCTTGGTTACTCCTACCTTAAGAGAGTCATGGTTACTCCCACCTTAAGAGAGTCATGTTGTCTCCCACCTTAAGAGAGTCATAGTTACTCCCACTATAAGAGAGACATGGTTATTCCCACCATAATCTAGTTATGGTTACTTCCACTTAGAGAGACTTATGGTCACTCCCACCTTAAGAGAGTCATGGTTACTCCCACCTTAAGAGAGTCATGGTTACTCCCATCATAATATAGTTATGGTTACTTCCACTTAGAGAGAATTATGGTCACTCCCACCTTAAGAGAGTCATGGTTACTCCCTCCTTAAGAGAGTCATGGTTACTCCCACCTAAAGATAGTTATGGTTACTTCCACTTAGAGAGACTTATGGTCACTCCCACCTTAAGAGAGTCATGGTTACTCCCACCTTAAGAGAGTCTTGGTTACTCCTACCTTAAGAGAGTCATGGTTACTCCCATCATAATATAGTTATGGTTACTTCCACTTAGAGAGACTTATGGTCACTCCCACCTTAAGAGAGTCATGGTTACTCCCACCTTAAGAGAGTCATGGTTACTCCCACCTTAAGAGAGTCATGGTTACTCCCATCATAATATAGTTATGGTTACTTCCACTTAGAGAGAATTATGGTCACTCCCACCTTAAGAGAGTCATGGTTACTCCCACCTTAAGAGAGTCATGGTTACTCCCACTTTAAGAGAGTCATGGTTACTCCCACCTTAAGATAGTCATGTTTACTCCCACCTTAAGAGAGTTAGGGTTACTCCCACCATAATATAGTTATGGTTACTTCCACTTAGAGAGACTTATGGTCACTCCCACCTTAAGAGAGTCATGGTTACTCCCACCTTAAGAGAGTCAGGGTTACTCCCACCATAATATAGTTATGGTTACTCCCACTTAGAGAGACTTATGGTCACTCCCACCTTAAGAGAGTCATGGTTACTCCCACCTTAAGAGAGTCATGGTTACTCCTGCCATAAGAGAGTCATAGTTACTCCCACTATAATATAGTTATGGTTACTTCCATTTAGAGAGAATCATGGTCACTCCCACCTTAAGAGAGTCATGGTTACCCCCCCCTTAAGATAGTCATGTTTACTCCCACCTTAAGAGAGTCAGGGTTACTCCCACCATAATATAGTTATGGTTACTTCCACTTAGAGAGACTTATGGTCACTCCCATCTTAAGAGAGTCATGGTTACTCCCACCTTAAGAGAGTCATAGTTACTCCCACTATAAGAGAGCCATGGTTACCCCCACCATAAGATAGTTATGGTTACTTCCACTTAGAGAGACTTATGGTCACTCCCAACTTAAGAGAGTCATGGTTACTCCCACCTTAAAAGAGTCATGGTTACTCCCACTTTAAGAGAGTCATGGTTACTCCCACCTTAAGATAGTCATGTTTACTCCCACCTTAAGAGAGTTAGGGTTACTCCCACCATAATATAGTTATGGTTACTTCCACTTAGAGAGACTTATGGTCACTCCCACCTTAAGAGAGTCATGGTTACTCCCACCTTAAGAGAGTCAGGGTTACTCCCACCATAATATAGTTATGGTTACTCCCACTTAGAGAGACTTATGGTCACTCCCACCTTAAGAGAGTCATGGTTACTCCCACCTTAAGAGAGTCATGGTTACTCCTGCCATAAGAGAGTCATAGTTACTCCCACTATAATATAGTTATGGTTACTTCCATTTAGAGAGAATCATGGTCACTCCCACCTTAAGAGAGTCATGGTTACCCCCCCTTAAGATAGTCATGTTTACTCCCACCTTAAGAGAGTCAGGGTTACTCCCACCATAATATAGTTATGGTTACTTCCACTTAGAGAGACTTATGGTCACTCCCACCTTAAGAGAGTCATAGTTACTCCCACTATAAGAGAGCCATGGTTACCCCCACCATAAGATAGTTATGGTTACTTCCACTTAGAGAGACTTATGGTCACTCCCAACTTAAGAGAGTCATGGTTACTCCCACCTTAAAAGAGTCATGGTTACTCCTGCCATAAGAGAGTCATAGTTACTCCCACCATAATATAGTTATGGTTACCTCCACTTAGAGAGACTTATGGTCACTCCCACCTTAAGAGAGTCATGGTTACTCCCACCTTAAGAGAGTCATAGTTACTCCCACCATAATATAGTTATGGTTACTTCCACTTAGAGAGAATCATGGTCATTCACACCTTGAGAGAGTCATGGTTACTCCCACCTTAAGATAGTCATGTTTACTCCCACCTTAAGAGAGTCATGGTTACTCCTACCTTAAGAGAGTCATGGTTACTCCTGCCATAAGAGAGTCATAGTTACTCCCACCATAATATAGTTATGGTTACTTTCACTTAGAGACACTCATAGTTACTCCCACCATAATATAGTTATGGTTATTTCCACTTAGAGAGAATCATGGTCACTCACACCTTAAGAGAGTCATGTTTACTCCCACCTTAAGAGAGTCATGGTTACTCCCACCTTAAGAGAGTCATGGTTACTCCTGCCATAAGAGAGTCATGGTTACTCCTGCCATAAGAGAGTCATAGTTACTCCCACCATAATAGAGTTATGGTTACTTTCACTTAGAGAGACTTATGGTCACTCACACCTTAAGAGAGTCATGTTTACTCCCACCCTAAGAGAGTCATGGTTACTCCCACCTTAAGAGAGTCATGTTTACTCCCACCTTAAGAGAGACATGGTTACTCCTGCCATAAGAGAGTCATAGTTACTCCCACCATTATATAGTTATGGTTACTTCCACTTAGAGAGACTCATGGTTACTCCCACCATAATATATTTATGGTTACTTCCACTTAGAGAGACTTATGGTCACTCCCACCTTAAGAGATTCTTGGTTACTACCACCTTAAGAGAGTCATAGTTACTCCCACCATAATATAGTTATGGTTACTTCCACTTAGAGAGACTTATGGTCACTCCAACCTTAAGAGATTCTTGGTTACTACCACCTTAAGAGAGTCATAGTTACTCCCACCATAATATAGTTATGGTTACTTCCACTTAGAGAGACTTATGGTCACTCCAACCTTAAGAGAGTCATGGTTACTCCCACCTTAAGAGACTTATGGTCACTCCCACCTTAAGAGAGTCATGGTTACTCCCACCTTAAGATAGTCATGTTTACTCCCACCTTAAGAGAGTCAGGGTTACTCCCACCATAATATAGTTATGGTTACTTCCACTTAGAGAGACTTATGGTCACTCCCACCTTAAGAGAGTCTTGGTTACTCCCACCTTAAGAGAGTCATGGTTACTCCTGCCATAAGAGAGTCATAGTTACTCCCACTATAATATAGTTATGGTTACTTCCATTTAGAGAGAATCATGGTCACTCCCACCTTAAGAGAGTCATGGTTACTCCCACCTTAAGAGAGTCATAGTTACTCCCACCATAATATAGTTATGGTTACTCCCACCTTAAGAGAGTCATGGTTACTCCCACCTTAAGAGAGTCATGTTTACTCCCACCTTAAGAGAGTCATGGTTACTCCCACCTTAAGAGAGTCATTTTTACTCCCACCTTAAAAGAGTCATGGTTACTCCTGCCATAAGAGAGTCATAGTTACTCCCACCATAATATAGTTATGGTTACCTCCACTTAGAGAGACTTATGGTCACTCCCACCTTAAGAGAGTCATGGTTACTCCCACCTTAAGAGAGTCATAGTTACTCCCACCATAATATAGTTATGGTTACTTCCACTTAGAGAGAATCATGGTCATTCACACCTTGAGAAAGTCATGGTTACTCCCACCTTAAGATAGTCATGTTTACTCCCACCTTAAGAGAGTCATGGTTACTCCTACCTTAAGAGAGTCATGGTTACTCCCACCTTAAGAGAGTCATGGTTTCTCCCACCTTAAGAGAGTCATAGTTACTCCCACTATAAGAGAGCCATGGTTACTACCACCATAAGATAGTTATGGTTACTTCCACTTAGAGAGACTTATGGTCACTCCCACCTTAAGAGAGACATGGTTACTCCCACCTTAAGAGAGTCACAGTTACTCCCACCATAATATAGTTATGGTTACTTCTACTGAGAGAGACTTATGGTCACTCCCACCTTAAGAGAGTCATGGTTACTCCCACCTTAAGAGAGTCATAGTTATTCCCACTATAAGAGAGCCATGGATACTCCCACCATAAGATAGTTATGGTTACTTCCACTTAGAGAGACTTATGGTTACTCCCACCTTAAGAGAGTCATGGTTACTCCCACCTTAAGAGAGTCATGGTTACTCCCACCTTAAGAGAGTCATGGTTACTCCCACCTTAAGAGAGTCATAGTTACTCCCACTATAAGAGAGCCATGGTTAATCCCACCATAATATATTTATGGTTACTTACACTTAGAGAGAATCATGGTCACTCACACCTTAAGAGAGTCATGGTTACTCCCTCCTTAAGAGAGTCATGGTTACTCCCACCTTAAGATAGTTATGGTTACTTCCACTTAGAGAGACTTATGGTCACTCCCACCTTAAGAGAGTCATGGTTACTCCCACCTTAAGAGAGTCTTGGTTACTCCTACCTTAAGAGAGTCATGGTTACTCCCACCTTAAGAGAGTCATGGTGTCTCCCACCTTAAGAGAGTCATAGTTACTCCCACTATAAGAGAGACATGGTTATTCCCACCATAATATAGTTATGGTTACTTCCACTTAGAGAGACTTATGGTCACTCCCACCTTAAGAGAGTCATATTTACTCCCACCATAATATAGTTATGGTTACTTCCACTTAGAGAGACTTATGGTCACTCCCACCTTAAGAGAGTCATGGTTACTCCCACCTTAAGAGAGTCATGGTTACTCCCACTATAAGAGAGCCATGGTTACTCCCACCATAAGATAGTTATGGTTACTTCCACTTAGAGAGACTTATGGTCACTCCCACCTTAAGAGAGTCACGGTTACTCCCACCTTAAGAGAGTCATGGTTACTCCCATCATAATATAGTTATGGTTACTTCCACTTAGAGAGAATTATGGTCACTCCCACCTTAAGAGAGTCATGGTTACTCCCGCCATAAGATAGTTATGGTTACTTCCACTTAGAGAGAATTATGGTCACTCCCACCTTAAGAGAGTCATGTTTACTCCCACCTTAAGAGAGTCATAGTTACTCCCACCATACTATAGTTATGGTTGCTTTCACTTACAAAGACTTATGGTCACTCCCACCTTAAGAGAGTCATGGTTACTCCCACCTTAAGAGAGTCATAGTTACTCCCACTATAAGAGAGCCATGGTTACTCCCACCATAAGATAGTTATGGTTACTTCTACTGAGAGAGACTTATGGTCACTCCCACCTTAAGAGAATAACCACCTTATAGAGAGTCATGGTTACTCCCACCTTAAGAGAGTCATAGTTACTCCCACTATAAGAGAGCCATGGTTACTCCCACTATAAGAGAGCCATGGTTATTCCCACCATAAGATAGTTATGGTTACTTCCACTTAGAAAGACTTATGGTCACTCCCACCTTAAGAGAGGCATGGTTTCTCCTACCTTAAGCGAGTCATGGTTAATTCCACCTGAAGAGAGTCATAGTTACTCCCACGATAATATAGTTATGGTTACTTCCACTTAGAGAGAATCATGGTCACTCACACCTTAAGAGAGTCACGGTTACTCCCACCATAATATAGTTATGGTTACTTCTACTGAGAGAGACTTATGGTCACTCCCACCTTAAGAGAGTCATGGCTACTCCGACCTTAAGAGAGTCATAGTTACTCCCACTATAAGAGAGCCATGGTTACTCCCACCATAAGATAGTTATGGTTACTTCCACTTAGAGAGACTTATGGTCACTCCCACCTTAAGAGAGTCATGGTTACCCCCACCTTAAGAGAGTCATGGTTACTCCCACCTTAAGAGAGTCATGGTTACTCCCAACTTAAGAGAGTCATAGTTACTCCCACCATACTATAGTTAAGGTTAATTCCACTTAGAGAGACTTATGGTCACTCCCACCTTAAGAGAGTCATGGTTACTCCGACCTTAAGAGAGTCATAGTTACTCCCACTATAAGGGAGCCATGGTTACTCCCGCCATAAGATAGTTATGGTTACTTCCAATTAGAGAGACTTATGGTCACTCCCACCTTAAGAGAGTCATGGTTACTCCCTCCTTAAGAGAGTCATGGTTACTCCCACCTTAAGATAGTTATGGTTACTTCCACTTAGAGAGACTTATGGTCACTCCCACCTTAAGAGAGTCATGGTTACTCCCACCTTAAGAGAGTCATGTTTACTCCCACCTTAAGAGAGTCATGGTTACTCCCACCTTAAGAGAGTCATTTTTACTCCCACCTTAAAAGAGTCATGGTTACTCCTGCCATAAGAGAGTCATAGTTACTCCCACCATAATATAGTTATGGTTACCTCCACTTAGAGAGACTTATGGTCACTCCCACCTTAAGAGAGTCATGGTTACTCCCACCTTAAGAGAGTCATAGTTACTCCCACCATAATATAGTTATGGTTACTTCCACTTAGAGAGAATCATGGTCATTCACACCTTGAGAAAGTCATGGTTACTCCCACCTTAAGATAGTCATGTTTACTCCCACCTTAAGAGAGTCATGGTTACTCCTACCTTAAGAGAGTCATGGTTACTCCCACCTTAAGAGAGTCATGGTTTCTCCCACCTTAAGAGAGTCATAGTTACTCCCACTATAAGAGAGCCATGGTTACTACCACCATAAGATAGTTATGGTTACTTCCACTTAGAGAGACTTATGGTCACTCCCACCTTAAGAGAGACATGGTTACTCCCACCTTAAGAGAGTCACAGTTACTCCCACCATAATATAGTTATGGTTACTTCTACTGAGAGAGACTTATGGTCACTCCCACCTTAAGAGAGTCATGGTTACTCCCACCTTAAGAGAGTCATAGTTATTCCCACTATAAGAGAGCCATGGATACTCCCACCATAAGATAGTTATGGTTACTTCCACTTAGAGAGACTTATGGTTACTCCCACCTTAAGAGAGTCATGGTTACTCCCACCTTAAGAGAGTCATGGTTACTCCCACCTTAAGAGAGTCATGGTTACTCCCACCTTAAGAGAGTCATAGTTACTCCCACTATAAGAGAGCCATGGTTAATCCCACCATAATATATTTATGGTTACTTACACTTAGAGAGAATCATGGTCACTCACACCTTAAGAGAGTCATGGTTACTCCCTCCTTAAGAGAGTCATGGTTACTCCCACCTTAAGATAGTTATGGTTACTTCCACTTAGAGAGACTTATGGTCACTCCCACCTTAAGAGAGTCATGGTTACTCCCACCTTAAGAGAGTCTTGGTTACTCCTACCTTAAGAGAGTCATGGTTACTCCCACCTTAAGAGAGTCATGGTGTCTCCCACCTTAAGAGAGTCATAGTTACTCCCACTATAAGAGAGACATGGTTATTCCCACCATAATATAGTTATGGTTACTTCCACTTAGAGAGACTTATGGTCACTCCCACCTTAAGAGAGTCATGGTTACTCCCACCTTAAAAGAGTCATGGTTACTCCTGCCATAAGAGAGTCATAGTTACTCCCACCATAATATAGTTATGGTTACCTCCACTTAGAGAGACTTATGGTCACTCCCACCTTAAGAGAGTCATGGTTACTCCCACCTTAAGAGAGTCATAATTACTCCCACCATAATATAGTTATGGTTACTTCCACTTAGAGAGAATCATGGTCATTCACACCTTGAGAGAGTCATGGTTACTCCCACCTTAAGATAGTCATGTTTACTCCCACCTTAAGAGAGTCATGGTTACTCCTACCTTAAGAGAGTCATGGTTACTCCTGCCATAAGAGAGTCATAGTTACTCCCACCATAATATAGTTATGGTTACTTTCACTTAGAGACACTCATAGTTACTCCCACCATAATATAGTTATGGTTATTTCCACTTAGAGAGAATCATGGTCACTCACACCTTAAGAGAGTCATGTTTACTCCCACCTTAAGAGAGTCATGGTTACTCCCACCTTAAGAGAGTCATGGTTACTCCTGCCATAAGAGAGTCATGGTTACTCCTGCCATAAGAGAGTCATAGTTACTCCCACCATAATAGAGTTATGGTTACTTTCACTTAGAGAGACTTATGGTCACTCACACCTTAAGAGAGTCATGTTTACTCCCACCCTAAGAGAGTCATGGTTACTCCCACCTTAAGAGAGTCATGTTTACTCCCACCTTAAGAGAGACATGGTTACTCCTGCCATAAGAGAGTCATAGTTACTCCCACCATTATATAGTTATGGTTACTTCCACTTAGAGAGACTCATGGTTACTCCCACCATAATATATTTATGGTTACTTCCACTTAGAGAGACTTATGGTCACTCCCACCTTAAGAGATTCTTGGTTACTACCACCTTAAGAGAGTCATAGTTACTCCCACCATAATATAGTTATGGTTACTTCCACTTAGAGAGACTTATGGTCACTCCAACCTTAAGAGATTCTTGGTTACTACCACCTTAAGAGAGTCATAGTTACTCCCACCATAATATAGTTATGGTTACTTCCACTTAGAGAGACTTATGGTCACTCCAACCTTAAGAGAGTCATGGTTACTCCCACCTTAAGAGACTTATGGTCACTCCCACCTTAAGAGAGTCATGGTTACTCCCACCTTAAGATAGTCATGTTTACTCCCACCTTAAGAGAGTCAGGGTTACTCCCACCATAATATAGTTATGGTTACTTCCACTTAGAGAGACTTATGGTCACTCCCACCTTAAGAGAGTCTTGGTTACTCCCACCTTAAGAGAGTCATGGTTACTCCTGCCATAAGAGAGTCATAGTTACTCCCACTATAATATAGTTATGGTTACTTCCATTTAGAGAGAATCATGGTCACTCCCACCTTAAGAGAGTCATGGTTACTCCCACCTTAAGAGAGTCATAGTTACTCCCACCATAATATAGTTATGGTTACTCCCACCTTAAGAGAGTCATGGTTACTCCCACCTTAAGAGAGTCATGTTTACTCCCACCTTAAGAGAGTCATGGTTACTCCCACCTTAAGAGAGTCATTTTTACTCCCACCTTAAAAGAGTCATGGTTACTCCTGCCATAAGAGAGTCATAGTTACTCCCACCATAATATAGTTATGGTTACCTCCACTTAGAGAGACTTATGGTCACTCCCACCTTAAGAGAGTCATGGTTACTCCCACCTTAAGAGAGTCATAGTTACTCCCACCATAATATAGTTATGGTTACTTCCACTTAGAGAGAATCATGGTCATTCACACCTTGAGAAAGTCATGGTTACTCCCACCTTAAGATAGTCATGTTTACTCCCACCTTAAGAGAGTCATGGTTACTCCTACCTTAAGAGAGTCATGGTTACTCCCACCTTAAGAGAGTCATGGTTTCTCCCACCTTAAGAGAGTCATAGTTACTCCCACTATAAGAGAGCCATGGTTACTACCACCATAAGATAGTTATGGTTACTTCCACTTAGAGAGACTTATGGTCACTCCCACCTTAAGAGAGACATGGTTACTCCCACCTTAAGAGAGTCACAGTTACTCCCACCATAATATAGTTATGGTTACTTCTACTGAGAGAGACTTATGGTCACTCCCACCTTAAGAGAGTCATGGTTACTCCCACCTTAAGAGAGTCATAGTTATTCCCACTATAAGAGAGCCATGGATACTCCCACCATAAGATAGTTATGGTTACTTCCACTTAGAGAGACTTATGGTTACTCCCACCTTAAGAGAGTCATGGTTACTCCCACCTTAAGAGAGTCATGGTTACTCCCACCTTAAGAGAGTCATGGTTACTCCCACCTTAAGAGAGTCATAGTTACTCCCACTATAAGAGAGCCATGGTTAATCCCACCATAATATATTTATGGTTACTTACACTTAGAGAGAATCATGGTCACTCACACCTTAAGAGAGTCATGGTTACTCCCTCCTTAAGAGAGTCATGGTTACTCCCACCTTAAGATAGTTATGGTTACTTCCACTTAGAGAGACTTATGGTCACTCCCACCTTAAGAGAGTCATGGTTACTCCCACCTTAAGAGAGTCTTGGTTACTCCTACCTTAAGAGAGTCATGGTTACTCCCACCTTAAGAGAGTCATGGTGTCTCCCACCTTAAGAGAGTCATAGTTACTCCCACTATAAGAGAGACATGGTTATTCCCACCATAATATAGTTATGGTTACTTCCACTTAGAGAGACTTATGGTCACTCCCACCTTAAGAGAGTCATATTTACTCCCACCATAATATAGTTATGGTTACTTCCACTTAGAGAGACTTATGGTCACTCCCACCTTAAGAGAGTCATGGTTACTCCCACCTTAAGAGAGTCATGGTTACTCCCACTATAAGAGAGCCATGGTTACTCCCACCATAAGATAGTTATGGTTACTTCCACTTAGAGAGACTTATGGTCACTCCCACCTTAAGAGAGTCACGGTTACTCCCACCTTAAGAGAGTCATGGTTACTCCCATCATAATATAGTTATGGTTACTTCCACTTAGAGAGAATTATGGTCACTCCCACCTTAAGAGAGTCATGGTTACTCCCGCCATAAGATAGTTATGGTTACTTCCACTTAGAGAGAATTATGGTCACTCCCACCTTAAGAGAGTCATGTTTACTCCCACCTTAAGAGAGTCATAGTTACTCCCACCATACTATAGTTATGGTTGCTTTCACTTACAAAGACTTATGGTCACTCCCACCTTAAGAGAGTCATGGTTACTCCCACCTTAAGAGAGTCATAGTTACTCCCACTATAAGAGAGCCATGGTTACTCCCACCATAAGATAGTTATGGTTACTTCTACTGAGAGAGACTTATGGTCACTCCCACCTTAAGAGAATAACCACCTTATAGAGAGTCATGGTTACTCCCACCTTAAGAGAGTCATAGTTACTCCCACTATAAGAGAGCCATGGTTACTCCCACTATAAGAGAGCCATGGTTATTCCCACCATAAGATAGTTATGGTTACTTCCACTTAGAAAGACTTATGGTCACTCCCACCTTAAGAGAGGCATGGTTTCTCCTACCTTAAGCGAGTCATGGTTAATTCCACCTGAAGAGAGTCATAGTTACTCCCACGATAATATAGTTATGGTTACTTCCACTTAGAGAGAATCATGGTCACTCACACCTTAAGAGAGTCACGGTTACTCCCACCATAATATAGTTATGGTTACTTCTACTGAGAGAGACTTATGGTCACTCCCACCTTAAGAGAGTCATGGCTACTCCGACCTTAAGAGAGTCATAGTTACTCCCACTATAAGAGAGCCATGGTTACTCCCACCATAAGATAGTTATGGTTACTTCCACTTAGAGAGACTTATGGTCACTCCCACCTTAAGAGAGTCATGGTTACCCCCACCTTAAGAGAGTCATGGTTACTCCCACCTTAAGAGAGTCATGGTTACTCCCAACTTAAGAGAGTCATAGTTACTCCCACCATACTATAGTTAAGGTTAATTCCACTTAGAGAGACTTATGGTCACTCCCACCTTAAGAGAGTCATGGTTACTCCCACCTTAAGAGAGTCATAGTTACTCCCACTATAAGGGAGCCATGGTTACTCCCGCCATAAGATAGTTATGGTTACTTCCAATTAGAGAGACTTATGGTCACTCCCACCTTAAGAGAGTCATGGTTACTCCCTCCTTAAGAGAGTCATGGTTACTCCCACCTTAAGATAGTTATGGTTACTTCCACTTAGAGAGACTTATGGTCACTCCCACCTTAAGAGAGTCATGGTTACTCCCACCTTAAGAGAGTCTTGGTTACTCCTACCTTAAGAGAGTCATGGTGTCTCCCACCTTAAGAGAGTCATAGTTACTCCCACCTTAAGAGAGTCATAGTTACTCCCACTATAAGAGAGACATGGTTATTCCCACCATAATATAGTTATGGTTACTTCCACTTAGAGAGACTTATGGTCACTCCCACCTTAAGAGAGTCATATTTACTCCCACCATAATATAGTTATGGTTACTTCCACTTAGAGAGACTTATGGTCACTCCCACCTTAAGAGAGTCATGGTTACTCCCACCTTAAGAGAGTCATGGTTACTCCCACCTTAAGAGAGTCATAGTTACTCCCACTATAAGAGAGCCATGGTTACTCCCACCATAAGATAGTTATGGTTACTTCCACTTAGAGAGACTTATGGTCACTCCCACCTTAAGAGAGTCATGGTTACTCCCACCTTAAGAGAGTCATGGTTACTCCCACCTTAAGAGAGTCATGGTTACTCCCATCATAATATAGTTATGGTTACTTCCACTTAGAGAGAATTATGGTCACTCCCACCTTAAGAGAGTCATGGTTACTCCCGCCATAAGATAGTTATGGTTACTTCCACTTAGAGAGAATTATGGTCACTCCCACCTTAAGAGAGTCATGTTTACTCCCAACTTAAGAGAGTCATAGTTACTCCCACCATACTATAGTTATGGTTGCTTTCACTTACAAAGACTTATGGTCACTCCCACCTTAAGAGAGTCATGGTTACTCCCACCTTAAGAGAGTCATAGTTACTCCCACTATAAGAGAGCCATGGTTACTCCCACCTTAAGAGAGTCATGGTTTCTCCCACCTTAAGAGAGTCATAGTTACTCCCACCATAATATAGTCATGGTTACTCCCACCTTAAGAGAGTCATGGTTACTCCCACCTTAAGAGAGTCATGTTTACTCCCACCTTAAGAGAGTCATGGTTACTCCCACCTTAAGAGAGTCATTTTTACTCCCACCTTAAAAGAGTCATGGTTACTCCTGCCATAAGAGAGTCATAGTTACTCCCACCATAATATAGTTATGGTTACCTCCACTTAGAGAGACTTATGGTCACTCCCACCTTAAGAGAGTCATAGTTACTCCCACCATAATATAGTTATGGTTACTTCCACTTAGAGAGAATCATGGTCATTCACACCTTGAGAGAGTCATGGTTACTCCCACCTTAAGATAGTCATGTTTACTCCCACCTTAAGAGAGTCATGGTTACTCCTACCTTAAGAGAGTCATGGTTACTCCCACCTTAAGAGAGTCATGGTTTCTCCCACCTTAAGAGAGTCATAGTTACTCCCACTATAAGAGAGCCATGGTTACTACCACCTTAAGATAGTTATGGTTACTTCCACTTAGAGAGACTTATGGTCACTCCCACCTTAAGAGAGACATGGTTACTCCCACCTTAAGAGAGTCACGGTTACTCCCACCATAATATAGTTATGGTTACTTCCACTTAGAGAGAATCATGGTCATTCACACCTTGAGAGAGTCATGGTTACTCCCACCTTAAGAGACTCATGGTTACTCCTGCCATAAGAGAATCATAGTTACTCCCACCATAATATATTTATGGTTACTTTCACTTAGAGAGAATCATGGTCACTCACACCTTAAGAGAGTCATGGTTACTCCGACCTTAAGAGAGTCATAGTTACTCCCACTATAAGAGAGCCATAGTTACTCCCACCATAATATAGTTATGGTTACTTCCACTTAGAGAGACTCATAGTTACTCCCACCATAATATAGTTATGGTTACTTCTACTTAGAGAGAATCATGGTCACTCACACCTTAAGAGAGTCATGGTTACTCCGACCTTAAGAGAGTCATAGTTACTCCCACTATAAGAGAGCCATAGTTACTCCCACCATAATATAGTTATGGTTACTTCCACTTAGAGAGACTCATAGTTACTCCCACCATAATATAGTTATGGTTACTTCTACTTAGAGAGAATCATGGTCACTCACACCTTAAGAGAGTCATGTTTACTCCCACCTTAAGAGAGTCATGGTTACTCCCACCTTAAGATAGTCATGTTTACTCCCACCTTAAGAGAGTCATGGTTACTCCTACCTTAAGAGAGTCATGGTTACTCCCACCTTAAGAGAGTCATGGTTTCTCCCACCTTAAGAGAGTCATAGTTACTCCCACCATAATATAGTTATGGTTACTCCCACCTTAAGAGAGTCATGGTTACTCCCACCTTAAGAGAGTCATGTTTACTCCCACCTTAAGAGAGTCATGTTTACTCCCACCTTAAGAGAGTCATGGTTACTCCCACCTTAAGAGAGTCATTTTTACTCCCACCTTAAAAGAGTCATGGTTACTCCTGCCATAAGAGAGTCATAGTTACTCCCACCATAATATAGTTATGGTTACTTCCACTTAGAGAGAATCATGGTCATTCACACCTTGAGAGAGTCATGGTTACTCCCACCTTAAGATAGTCATGTTTACTCCCACCTTAAGAGAGTCATGGTTACTCCTACCTTAAGAGAGTCATGGTTACTCCCACCTTAAGAGAGTCATGGTTTCTCCCACCTTAAGAGAGTCATAGTTACTCCCACTATAAGAGAGCCATGGTTACTACCACCATAAGATAGTTATGGTTACTTCCACTTAGAGAGACTTATGGTCACTCCCACCTTAAGAGAGACATGGTTACTCCCACCTTAAGAGAGTCACGGTTACTCCCACCATAATATAGTTATGGTTACTTCTACTGAGAGAGACTTATGGTCACTCCCACCTTAAGAGAGTCATGGTTACTCCCACCTTAAGAGAGTCATAGTTATTCCCACTATAAGAGAGCCATGGATACTCCCACCATAAGATAGTTTTGGTTACTTCCACTTAGAGAGACTTATGGTTACTCCCACCTTAAGAGAGTCATGGTTACTCCCACCTTAAGAGAGTCATGGTTACTCCCACCTTAAGAGAGTCATGGTTACTCCCACCTTAAGAGAGTCATAGTTACTCCCACTATAAGAGAGCCATGGTTAATCCCACCATAATATATTTATGGTTACTTACACTTAGAGAGAATCATGGTCACTCACACCTTAAGAGAGTCATGGTTACTCCCTCCTTAAGAGAGTCATGGTTACTCCCATCTTAAGATAGTCATGTTTACTCCCACCTTAAGAGAGTCATGGTTACTCCTGCCATAAGAGAGTCATAGTTACTCCCACCATAATATAGTTATGGTTACTTTCACTTAGAGACACTCATAGTTACTCCCACCATAATATAGTTATGGTTATTTCCACTTAGAGAGAATCATGGTCACTCACACCTTAAGAGAGTCATGTTTACTCCCACCTTAAGAGAGTCATGGTTACTCCTGCCATAAGAGAGTCATGGTTACTCCTGCCATAAGAGAGTCATAGTTACTCCCACCATAATAGAGTTATGGTTACTTTCACTTAGAGAGACTTATGGTCACTCACACCTTAAGAGAGTCATGTTTACTCCCACCCTAAGAGAGTCATGGTTACTCCCACCTTAAGAGAGTCATGTTTACTCCCACCTTAAGAGAGACATGGTTACTCCTGCCATAAGAGAGTCATAGTTACTCCCACCATTATATAGTTATGGTTACTTCCACTTAGAGAGACTCATGGTTACTCCCACCATAATATAGTTATGGTTACTTCCACTTAGAGAGACTTATGGTCACTCCCACCTTAAGATAGTCATGTTTACTCCCACCTTAAGAGAGTCATGGTTACTCCTACCTTAAGAGAGTCATGGTTACTCCCACCTTAAGAGAGTCATGGTTTCTCCCACCTTAAGAGAGTCATAGTTACTCCCACTATAAGAGAGCCATGGTTACTACCACCATAAGATAGTTATGGTTACTTCCACTTAGAGAGACTTATGGTCACTCCCACCTTAAGAGAGACATGGTTACTCCCACCTTAAGAGAGTCACAGTTACTCCCACCATAATATAGTTATGGTTACTTCTACTGAGAGAGACTTATGGTCACTCCCACCTTAAGAGAGTCATGGTTACTCCCACCTTAAGAGAGTCATAGTTATTCCCACTATAAGAGAGCCATGGATACTCCCACCATAAGATAGTTATGGTTACTTCCACTTAGAGAGACTTATGGTTACTCCCACCTTAAGAGAGTCATGGTTACTCCCACCTTAAGAGAGTCATGGTTACTCCCACCTTAAGAGAGTCATGGTTACTCCCACCTTAAGAGAGTCATAGTTACTCCCACTATAAGAGAGCCATGGTTAATCCCACCATAATATATTTATGGTTACTTACACTTAGAGAGAATCATGGTCACTCACACCTTAAGAGAGTCATGGTTACTCCCTCCTTAAGAGAGTCATGGTTACTCCCACCTTAAGATAGTTATGGTTACTTCCACTTAGAGAGACTTATGGTCACTCCCACCTTAAGAGAGTCATGGTTACTCCCACCTTAAGAGAGTCTTGGTTACTCCTACCTTAAGAGAGTCATGGTTACTCCCACCTTAAGAGAGTCATGGTGTCTCCCACCTTAAGAGAGTCATAGTTACTCCCACTATAAGAGAGACATGGTTATTCCCACCATAATATAGTTATGGTTACTTCCACTTAGAGAGACTTATGGTCACTCCCACCTTAAGAGAGTCATATTTACTCCCACCATAATATAGTTATGGTTACTTCCACTTAGAGAGACTTATGGTCACTCCCACCTTAAGAGAGTCATGGTTACTCCCACCTTAAGAGAGTCATGGTTACTCCCACTATAAGAGAGCCATGGTTACTCCCACCATAAGATAGTTATGGTTACTTCCACTTAGAGAGACTTATGGTCACTCCCACCTTAAGAGAGTCACGGTTACTCCCACCTTAAGAGAGTCATGGTTACTCCCATCATAATATAGTTATGGTTACTTCCACTTAGAGAGAATTATGGTCACTCCCACCTTAAGAGAGTCATGGTTACTCCCGCCATAAGATAGTTATGGTTACTTCCACTTAGAGAGAATTATGGTCACTCCCACCTTAAGAGAGTCATGTTTACTCCCACCTTAAGAGAGTCATAGTTACTCCCACCATACTATAGTTATGGTTGCTTTCACTTACAAAGACTTATGGTCACTCCCACCTTAAGAGAGTCATGGTTACTCCCACCTTAAGAGAGTCATAGTTACTCCCACTATAAGAGAGCCATGGTTACTCCCACCATAAGATAGTTATGGTTACTTCTACTGAGAGAGACTTATGGTCACTCCCACCTTAAGAGAATAACCACCTTATAGAGAGTCATGGTTACTCCCACCTTAAGAGAGTCATAGTTACTCCCACTATAAGAGAGCCATGGTTACTCCCACTATAAGAGAGCCATGGTTATTCCCACCATAAGATAGTTATGGTTACTTCCACTTAGAAAGACTTATGGTCACTCCCACCTTAAGAGAGGCATGGTTTCTCCTACCTTAAGCGAGTCATGGTTAATTCCACCTGAAGAGAGTCATAGTTACTCCCACGATAATATAGTTATGGTTACTTCCACTTAGAGAGAATCATGGTCACTCACACCTTAAGAGAGTCACGGTTACTCCCACCATAATATAGTTATGGTTACTTCTACTGAGAGAGACTTATGGTCACTCCCACCTTAAGAGAGTCATGGCTACTCCGACCTTAAGAGAGTCATAGTTACTCCCACTATAAGAGAGCCATGGTTACTCCCACCATAAGATAGTTATGGTTACTTCCACTTAGAGAGACTTATGGTCACTCCCACCTTAAGAGAGTCATGGTTACCCCCACCTTAAGAGAGTCATGGTTACTCCCACCTTAAGAGAGTCATGGTTACTCCCAACTTAAGAGAGTCATAGTTACTCCCACCATACTATAGTTAAGGTTAATTCCACTTAGAGAGACTTATGGTCACTCCCACCTTAAGAGAGTCATGGTTACTCCCACCTTAAGAGAGTCATAGTTACTCCCACTATAAGGGAGCCATGGTTACTCCCGCCATAAGATAGTTATGGTTACTTCCAATTAGAGAGACTTATGGTCACTCCCACCTTAAGAGAGTCATGGTTACTCCCTCCTTAAGAGAGTCATGGTTACTCCCACCTTAAGATAGTTATGGTTACTTCCACTTAGAGAGACTTATGGTCACTCCCACCTTAAGAGAGTCATGGTTACTCCCACCTTAAGAGAGTCTTGGTTACTCCTACCTTAAGAGAGTCATGGTGTCTCCCACCTTAAGAGAGTCATAGTTACTCCCACCTTAAGAGAGTCATAGTTACTCCCACTATAAGAGAGACATGGTTATTCCCACCATAATATAGTTATGGTTACTTCCACTTAGAGAGACTTATGGTCACTCCCACCTTAAGAGAGTCATATTTACTCCCACCATAATATAGTTATGGTTACTTCCACTTAGAGAGACTTATGGTCACTCCCACCTTAAGAGAGTCATGGTTACTCCCACCTTAAGAGAGTCATGGTTACTCCCACCTTAAGAGAGTCATAGTTACTCCCACTATAAGAGAGCCATGGTTACTCCCACCATAAGATAGTTATGGTTACTTCCACTTAGAGAGACTTATGGTCACTCCCACCTTAAGAGAGTCATGGTTACTCCCACCTTAAGAGAGTCATGGTTACTCCCACCTTAAGAGAGTCATGGTTACTCCCATCATAATATAGTTATGGTTACTTCCACTTAGAGAGAATTATGGTCACTCCCACCTTAAGAGAGTCATGGTTACTCCCGCCATAAGATAGTTATGGTTACTTCCACTTAGAGAGAATTATGGTCACTCCCACCTTAAGAGAGTCATGTTTACTCCCAACTTAAGAGAGTCATAGTTACTCCCACCATACTATAGTTATGGTTGCTTTCACTTACAAAGACTTATGGTCACTCCCACCTTAAGAGAGTCATGGTTACTCCCACCTTAAGAGAGTCATAGTTACTCCCACTATAAGAGAGCCATGGTTACTCCCACCTTAAGAGAGTCATGGTTTCTCCCACCTTAAGAGAGTCATAGTTACTCCCACCATAATATAGTCATGGTTACTCCCACCTTAAGAGAGTCATGGTTACTCCCACCTTAAGAGAGTCATGTTTACTCCCACCTTAAGAGAGTCATGGTTACTCCCACCTTAAGAGAGTCATTTTTACTCCCACCTTAAAAGAGTCATGGTTACTCCTGCCATAAGAGAGTCATAGTTACTCCCACCATAATATAGTTATGGTTACCTCCACTTAGAGAGACTTATGGTCACTCCCACCTTAAGAGAGTCATAGTTACTCCCACCATAATATAGTTATGGTTACTTCCACTTAGAGAGAATCATGGTCATTCACACCTTGAGAGAGTCATGGTTACTCCCACCTTAAGATAGTCATGTTTACTCCCACCTTAAGAGAGTCATGGTTACTCCTACCTTAAGAGAGTCATGGTTACTCCCACCTTAAGAGAGTCATGGTTTCTCCCACCTTAAGAGAGTCATAGTTACTCCCACTATAAGAGAGCCATGGTTACTACCACCTTAAGATAGTTATGGTTACTTCCACTTAGAGAGACTTATGGTCACTCCCACCTTAAGAGAGACATGGTTACTCCCACCTTAAGAGAGTCACGGTTACTCCCACCATAATATAGTTATGGTTACTTCCACTTAGAGAGAATCATGGTCATTCACACCTTGAGAGAGTCATGGTTACTCCCACCTTAAGAGACTCATGGTTACTCCTGCCATAAGAGAATCATAGTTACTCCCACCATAATATATTTATGGTTACTTTCACTTAGAGAGAATCATGGTCACTCACACCTTAAGAGAGTCATGGTTACTCCGACCTTAAGAGAGTCATAGTTACTCCCACTATAAGAGAGCCATAGTTACTCCCACCATAATATAGTTATGGTTACTTCCACTTAGAGAGACTCATAGTTACTCCCACCATAATATAGTTATGGTTACTTCTACTTAGAGAGAATCATGGTCACTCACACCTTAAGAGAGTCATGGTTACTCCGACCTTAAGAGAGTCATAGTTACTCCCACTATAAGAGAGCCATAGTTACTCCCACCATAATATAGTTATGGTTACTTCCACTTAGAGAGACTCATAGTTACTCCCACCATAATATAGTTATGGTTACTTCTACTTAGAGAGAATCATGGTCACTCACACCTTAAGAGAGTCATGTTTACTCCCACCTTAAGAGAGTCATGGTTACTCCCACCTTAAGATAGTCATGTTTACTCCCACCTTAAGAGAGTCATGGTTACTCCTACCTTAAGAGAGTCATGGTTACTCCCACCTTAAGAGAGTCATGGTTTCTCCCACCTTAAGAGAGTCATAGTTACTCCCACCATAATATAGTTATGGTTACTCCCACCTTAAGAGAGTCATGGTTACTCCCACCTTAAGAGAGTCATGTTTACTCCCACCTTAAGAGAGTCATGTTTACTCCCACCTTAAGAGAGTCATGGTTACTCCCACCTTAAGAGAGTCATTTTTACTCCCACCTTAAAAGAGTCATGGTTACTCCTGCCATAAGAGAGTCATAGTTACTCCCACCATAATATAGTTATGGTTACTTCCACTTAGAGAGAATCATGGTCATTCACACCTTGAGAGAGTCATGGTTACTCCCACCTTAAGATAGTCATGTTTACTCCCACCTTAAGAGAGTCATGGTTACTCCTACCTTAAGAGAGTCATGGTTACTCCCACCTTAAGAGAGTCATGGTTTCTCCCACCTTAAGAGAGTCATAGTTACTCCCACTATAAGAGAGCCATGGTTACTACCACCATAAGATAGTTATGGTTACTTCCACTTAGAGAGACTTATGGTCACTCCCACCTTAAGAGAGACATGGTTACTCCCACCTTAAGAGAGTCACGGTTACTCCCACCATAATATAGTTATGGTTACTTCTACTGAGAGAGACTTATGGTCACTCCCACCTTAAGAGAGTCATGGTTACTCCCACCTTAAGAGAGTCATAGTTATTCCCACTATAAGAGAGCCATGGATACTCCCACCATAAGATAGTTTTGGTTACTTCCACTTAGAGAGACTTATGGTTACTCCCACCTTAAGAGAGTCATGGTTACTCCCACCTTAAGAGAGTCATGGTTACTCCCACCTTAAGAGAGTCATGGTTACTCCCACCTTAAGAGAGTCATAGTTACTCCCACTATAAGAGAGCCATGGTTAATCCCACCATAATATATTTATGGTTACTTACACTTAGAGAGAATCATGGTCACTCACACCTTAAGAGAGTCATGGTTACTCCCTCCTTAAGAGAGTCATGGTTACTCCCATCTTAAGATAGTCATGTTTACTCCCACCTTAAGAGAGTCATGGTTACTCCTGCCATAAGAGAGTCATAGTTACTCCCACCATAATATAGTTATGGTTACTTTCACTTAGAGACACTCATAGTTACTCCCACCATAATATAGTTATGGTTATTTCCACTTAGAGAGAATCATGGTCACTCACACCTTAAGAGAGTCATGTTTACTCCCACCTTAAGAGAGTCATGGTTACTCCTGCCATAAGAGAGTCATGGTTACTCCTGCCATAAGAGAGTCATAGTTACTCCCACCATAATAGAGTTATGGTTACTTTCACTTAGAGAGACTTATGGTCACTCACACCTTAAGAGAGTCATGTTTACTCCCACCCTAAGAGAGTCATGGTTACTCCCACCTTAAGAGAGTCATGTTTACTCCCACCTTAAGAGAGACATGGTTACTCCTGCCATAAGAGAGTCATAGTTACTCCCACCATTATATAGTTATGGTTACTTCCACTTAGAGAGACTCATGGTTACTCCCACCATAATATAGTTATGGTTACTTCCACTTAGAGAGACTTATGGTCACTCCCACCTTAAGAGAGTCATGGTTACTCCCACCTTAAGAGAGTCATGGTTACTCCCACCTTAAGATAGTCATGTTTACTCCCACCTTAAGAGAGTTAGGGTTACTCCCACCATAATATAGTTATGGTTACTTCCACTTAGAGAGACTTATGGTCACTCCCACCTTAAGAGAGTCATGGTTACTCCCACCTTAAGATAGTCATGTTTACTCCCACCTTAAGAGAGTCAGGGTTACTCCCACCATAATATAGTTATGGTTACTCCCACTTAGAGAGACTTATGGTCACTCCCACCTTAAGAGAGTCATGGTTACTCCCACCTTAAGAGAGTCATGGTTACTCCTGCCATAAGAGAGTCATAGTTACTCCCACTATAATATAGTTATGGTTACTTCCATTTAGAGAGAATCATGGTCACTCCCACCTTAAGAGAGTCATGGTTACCCCCCCCCCCCTTAAGATAGTCATGTTTACTCCCACCTTAAGAGAGTCAGGGTTACTCCCACCATAATATAGTTATGGTTACTTCCACTTAGAGAGACTTATGGTCACTCCCATCTTAAGAGAGTCATGGTTACTCCCACCTTAAGAGAGTCATAGTTACTCCCACTATAAGAGAGCCATGGTTACCCCCACCATAAGATAGTTATGGTTACTTCCACTTAGAGAGACTTATGGTCACTCCCAACTTAAGAGAGTCATGGTTACTCCCACCTTAAGAGAGTCATGGTTACTCCCACCTTAAGAGAGTCATAGTTACTCCCACCATAATATAGTTATGGTTACTCCCACCTTAAGAGAGTCATGGTTACTCCCACCTTAAGAGAGTCATGTTTACTCCCACCTTAAGAGAGTCATGGTTACTCCCACCTTAAGAGAGTCATAGTTACTCCCAGCATAATATAGTTATGGTTACTTCCACTTAGAGAGAATCATGGTCATTCACACCTTAAGAGAGTCATGGTTACTCCCACCTTAAGATAATCATAGTTACTCCCACCTTAAGAGAGTCATGGTTACTCCTGCCATAAGAGAATCATATTTACTCCCACCATAATATATTTATGGTTACTTCCACTTAGAGAGAATCATGGTCACTCACACCTTAAGAGAGTCATGGTTACTCCCTCCTTAAGAGAGTCATGGTTACTCCCACCTTAAGATAGTTATGGTTACTTCCACTTAGAGAGACTTATGGTCACTCCCACCTTAAGAGAGTCATGGTTACTCCCACCTTAAGAGAGTCTTGGTTACTCCTACCTTAAGAGAGTCATGGTTACTCCCATCATAATATAGTTATGGTTACTTCCACTTAGAGAGACTTATGGTCACTCCCACCTTAAGAGAGTCATGGTTACTCCCACCTTAAGAGAGTCATGGTTACTCCCACCTTAAGAGAGTCATGGTTACTCCCATCATAATATAGTTATGGTTACTTCCACTTAGAGAGAATTATGGTCACTCCCACCTTAAGAGAGTCATGGTTACTCCCTCCTTAAGAGAGTCATGGTTACTCCCACCTTAAGATAATCATAGTTACTCCCACCTTAAGAGAGTCATGGTTACTCCTGCCATAAGAGAATCATATTTACTCCCACCATAATATATTTATGGTTACTTCCACTTAGAGAGAATCATGGTCACTCACACCTTAAGAGAGTCATGGTTACTCCGACCTTAAGAGAGTCATAGTTACTCCCACTATAAGAGAGCCATAGTTACTCCCACCATAATATAGTTATGGTTACTTCCACTTAGAGAGACTCATAGTTACTCCCACCATAATATAGTTATGGTTACTTCTACTTAGAGAGAATCATGGTCACTCACACCTTAAGAGAGTCATGGTTACTCCGACCTTAAGAGAGTCATAGTTACTCCCACTGTAAGAGAGCCATAGTTACTCCCACCATAATATAGTTATGGTTACTTCCACTTAGAGAGACTCATAGTTACTCCCACCATAATATAGTTATGGTTACTTCTACTTAGAGAGAATCATGGTCACTCACACCTTAAGAGAGTCATGTTTACTCCCACCTTAAGAGAGTCATGGTTACTCCCACCTTAAGATAGTCATGTTTACTCCCACCTTAAGAGAGTCATGGTTACTCCCACCTTAAGAGAGTCATGGTTACTCCCATCATAATATAGTTATGGTTACTTCCACTTAGAGAGAATTATGGTCACTCCCACCTTAAGAGAGTCATGGTTACTCCCTCCTTAAGATAGTTATGGTTACTTCCACTTAGAGAGACTTATGGTCACTCCCACCTTAAGAGAGTCATGGTTACTCCCACCTTAAGAGAGTCTTGGTTACTCCTACCTTAAGAGAGTCATGGTTACTCCCACCTTAAGAGAGTCATGGTTACTCCCACCTTAAGAGAGTCATAGTTACTCCCACTATAAGAGAGCCATGGTTAATCCCACCATAATATATTTATGGTTACTTACACTTAGAGAGAATCATGGTCACTCACACCTTTAGAGAGTCATGGTTACTCCCTCCTTAAGAGAGTCATGGTTACTCCCACCTTAAGATAGTTATGGTTACTTCCACTTAGAGAGACTTATGGTCACTCCCACCTTAAGAGAGTCATGGTTACTCCCACCTTAAGAGAGTCTTGGTTACTCCTACCTTATGAGAGTCATGGTTACTCCCACCTTAAGAGAGTCATGTTGTCTCCCACCTTAAGAGAGTCATAGTTACTCCCACTATAAGAGAGACATGGTTATTCCCACCATAATATAGTTATGGTTACTTCCACTTAGAGAGACTTATGGTCACTCCCACCTTAAGAGAGTCATGGTTACTCCCACCTTAAGAGAGTCATGGTTACTCCCACCTTAAGAGAGTCATAGTTACTCCCACTATAAGAGAGCCATGGTTACTCCCACCATAAGATAGTTATGGTTACTTCCACTTAGAGAGACTTATGGTCACTCCCACCTTAAGAGAGTCATGGTTACTCCCACCTTAAGAGAGTCATGGTTACTCCCATCATAATATAGTTATGGTTACTTCCACTTAGAGAGAATTATGGTCACTCCCACCTTAAGAGAGTCATGGTTACTCCCTCCTTAAGATAGTTATGGTTACTTCCACTTAGAGAGACTTATGGTCACTCCCACCTTAAGAGAGTCATGGTTACTCCCACCTTAAGAGAGTCTTGGTTACTCCTACCTTAAGAGAGTCATGGTTACTCCCATCATAATATAGTTATGGTTACTTCCACTTAGAGAGACTTATGGTCACTCCCACCTTAAGAGAGTCTTGGTTACTCCCACCTTAAGAGAGTCATGGTTACTCCCACCTTAAGAGAGTCATGGTTACTCCCATCATAATATAGTTATGGTTACTTCCACTTAGAGAGAATTATGGTCACTCCCACCTTAAAAGAGTCATGGTTACTCCCACCTTAAGAGAGTCTTGGTTACTCCCACCTTAAGAGAGTCTTGGTTACTCCTACCTTAAGAGAGTCATAGTTACTCCCACTATAAGAGAGACATGGTTATTCCCACCATAATATAGTTATGGTTACTTCCACTTAGAGAGACTTATGGTCACTCCCACCTTAAGAGAGTCATGGTTACTCCCACATTAAGAGAGTCATGGTTACTCCCACCTTAAGAGAGTCATAGTTACTCCCACTATAAGAGAGCCATGGTTACTCCCACCATAAGATAGTTATGGTTACTTCCACTTAGAGAGACTTATGGTCACTCCCACCTTAAGAGAGTCATGGTTACTCCCACCTTAAGAGAGTCATGGTTACTCCCACCTTAAGAGAGTCATGGTTACTCCCATCATAATATAGTTATGGTTACTTCCACTTAGAGAGAATTATGGTCACTCCCACCTTAAGAGAGTCATGGTTACTCCCTCCTTAAGAGAGTCATGGTTACTCCCACCTTAAGATAGTTATGGTTACTTCCACTTAGAGAGACTTATGGTCACTCCCACCTTAAGAGAGTCTTGGTTACTCCTACCTTAAGAGAGTCATAGTTACTCCCATCATAATATAGTTATGGTTACTTCCACTTAGAGAGACTTATGGTCACTCCCACCTTAAGAGAGTCATGGTTACTCCCACCTTAAGAGAGTCATGGTTACTCCCACCTTAAGAGAGTCATGGTTACTCCCATCATAATATAGTTATGGTTACTTCCACTTAGAGAGAATTATGGTCACTCCCACCTTAAGAGAGTCATGGTTACTCCCTCCTTAAGAGAGTCATGGTTACTCCCACCTTAAGATAGTTATGGTTACTTCCACTTAGAGAGACTTATGGTCACTCCCACCTTAAGAGAGTCATGGTTACTCCCACCTTAAGAGAGTCTTGGTTACTCCTACCTTAAGAGAGTCATGGTTACTCCCACCTTAAGAGAGTCATGGTGTCTCCCACCTTAAGAGAGTCATAGTTACTCCCACTATAAGAGAGACATGGTTATTCCCACCATAATATAGTTATGGTTACTTCCACTTAGAGAGACTTATGGTCACTCCCACCTTAAGAGAGTCATATTTACTCCCACCATAATATAGTTATGGTTACTTCCACTTAGAGAGACTTATGGTCACTCCCACCTTAAGAGAGTCATGGTTACTCCCACCTTAAGAGAGTCATGGTTACTCCCACCTTAAGAGAGTCATAGTTACTCCCACTATAAGAGAGCCATGGTTACTCCCACCATAAGATAGTTATGGTTACCTCCACTTAGAGAGACTTATGGTCACTCCCACCTTAAGAGAGTCATGGTTACTCCCACCTTAAGAGAGTCATGGTTACTCCCACCTTAAGAGAGTCATAGTTACTCCCATCATAATATAGTTATGGTTACTTCCACTTAGAGAGAATTAGGGTCACTCCCACCTTAAGAGAGTCATGTTTACTCCCACCTTAAGATAGTCATAGTTACTCCCACCATACTATAGTTATGGTTACTTTCACTTACAAAGACTTATGGTCACTCCCACCTTAAGAGAGTCATGGTTACTCCCACCTTAAGAGAGTCATAGTTACTCCCACTATAAGAGAGCCATGGTTACTCCCACCATAAGATAGTTATGGTTACTTCTACTGAGAGAGACTTATGGTCACTCCCACCTTAAGAGAGTCATGGTTACTCCCACCTTAAGAGAATAACCACCTTATAGAGAGTCATGGTTACTCCCACCTTAAGAGAGTCATGGTTACTCCCACCTTAAGAGAGTCATGGTTACTCCCATCATAATATAGTTATGGTTACTTCCACTTAGAGAGAATTAGGGTCACTCCCACCTTAAGAGAGTCATGGTTACTCCCGCCATAAGATAGCTATGGTTACTTCCAATTAGAGAGAATTATGGTCACTCCCACCTTAAGAGAGTCATGTTTACTCCCACCTTAAGAGAGTCATAGTTACTCCCACCATACTATAGTTATGGTTACTTTCACTTACAAAGACTTATGGTCACTCCCACCTTAAGAGAGTCATAGTTACTCCCACTATAAGAGAGCCATGGTTACTCCCACTATAAGAGAGCCATGGTTATTCCCACCATAAGATAGTTATGGTTACTTCCACTTAGAAAGACTTATGGTCACTCCCACCTTAAGAGAGGCATGGTTTCTCCTACCTTAAGCGAGTCATGGTTACTTCCACCTGAAGAGAGTCATAGTTACTCCCACCATAATATAGTTATGGTTACTTCCACTTAGAGAGAATCATGGTCACTCACACCTTAAGAGAGTCACGGTTACTCCCACCATAATATAGTTATGGTTACTTCTACTGAGAGAGACTTATGGTCACTCCCACCTTAAGAGAGTCATGGTTACTCCGACCTTAAGAGAGTCATAGTTACTCCCACTATAAGAGAGCCATGGTTACTCCCACCTTAAGAGAGTCATGGTTACTTCCACTTAGAGAGAATCATGTTCACTCACACCTTAAGAGAGTCATGTTTACTCCCACCTTAAGAGAGTCATAGTTACTCCCACTATAAGAGAGCCATGGTTACTACCACCATAAGATAGTTATGGTTACTTCCACTTAGAGAGACTTATGGTCACTCCCACCTTAAGAGAGTCACGGTTACTCCCACCATAATATAGTTATGGTTACTTCTACTGAGAGAGACTTATGGTCACTCCCACCTTAAGAGAGTCATAGTTACTCCCACCATAATATAGTTATGGTTACTCCCACCTTAAGAGAGTCATGGTTACTTCCACTTAGAGAGAATCATGTTCACTCACACCTTAAGAGAGTCATGTTTACTCCCACCTTAAGAGAGTCATAGTTACTCCCACTATAAGAGAGCCATGGTTACTACCACCATAAGATAGTTATGGTTACTTCCACTTAGAGAGACTTATGGTCACTCCCACCTTAAGAGAGTCATGGTTACTCCCCCCTTAAGAGAGTCATAGTTATTCCCACTATAAGAGAGCCATGGATACTCCCACCATAATATAGTTATGGTTACTTCCACTTAGAGAGACTCATAGTTACTCCCACCATAATATAGTTATGGTTACTTCTACTTAGAGAGAACCAAGGTCACTCACACCTTAAGAGAGTCATGTTTACTCCCACCTTAAGAGAGTCATGGTTACTCCCACCTTAAGAGAGTCATAGTTACTCCCAGCATAATATAGTTATGGTTACTTCCACTTAGAGAGAATCATGGTCACTCACACCTTAAGAGAGTCATGGTTACTCCCACCTTAAGATAATCATGTTTACTCCCACCTTAAGAGAGTCATGGTTACTCCTGCCATAAGAGAATCATAGTTACTCCCACCATAATATATTTATGGTTACTTCCACTTAGAGAGAATCATGGTCACTCACACCTTAAGAGAGTCATGGTTACTCCCAGCTTAAGAGAGTCATGGTTACTCCGACCTTAAGAGAGTCATAGTTACTCCCACTATAAGAGAGCCATGGTTATTCCCACCATAATATAGTTATGGTTACTTCCACTTAGAGAGACTTATGGTCACTCCCACCTTAAGAGAGTCAAGTCAAGTCAAGTCAACTTTATTTATATAGCGCTTTTAACAATGTAGATTGTTTCAAAGCAGCTTTACAGTGTTAAACAGGAAAATAATGCAGCATAATTTTATTCAGCTGTATAGCCATTCTGGAAAAATTTCAAGTATCATACAGTGACAGTGTGGGCTTTAGATCAATAATTTGATCAGTAATTTAGTTTAAATGGTTAATTTAGTTTATTATTTAGATGTATTTCGATGTTTAGTTGAAAAATTTAGTGTCCCCAACTGAGCACGCCAAGCCAGAGGCAACAGTGGCAAGGAAACCAAAACCCCATTAGGTGACCTAATGGAGAAAAATAAACCTTGGGAGAAACCAGGCTCAGTCGGGGTGCCAGTTCTCCTCTGGCCAATTAACAAACAGCGTATTATTATTATTATTCTGGCAGTTTTACAGCTCGGAGGTCATAATAGATCAGAATATTCGAGGGACCGGGGGCAACATGCTGGAGACGGGTTTATTGAGGATGATGTTGATTAAATAATTATTAAAGTGCAATATTCGAATGATCGGAGGCAACACGCAGGAGACGGGTTTATTGAGATGCCGTGTCGATGAGGCAGTTTCAGGGGGAGTCTAATCACGGTCTCCCAGACACTTCGGGGTCCTGTGTTGGTCTTCTCTGGGCGCAGGTCCACCATCTGATCTGGATACGGCCCGGATCCAGCTGACTGCAGTAAACCTCGGGATAAAACAGAGAGACTAACATTAGCGTAGATGCCATTCTTCTGATGATGTAACGAGTACATCAGGTGTTATGGGAAGTGTTCCCGGTTCCGGCTGACCTAGTTAATGCAGCCTAACAATCATTTCATTGAAAAAGTGTTTTATGTGTATGCCACAGTAAAGAGATGTGTTTTTAGTCTAGATTTAAACTGACAGAGTGTGTCTGCTTTCCGAACAATGTTAGGAAGACTGTTCCAGAGTTTAGGTGCTAAATAGGAAAACGATCGACCGCCTGCAGTTGATTTGGATATTCTCGGTATGATCAACTGGCCAGAATTTTGAGACCGCAGTAGACGTGATGGAGTATAATATGTTAAGAGCTCGCTCAAGTATTGGGGAGCTAAACCATTTAGTGCTTTGTAAGTAATAAGTAAGATTTTAAAATTTATGCGATGTTTAATAGGCAGCCAGTGCAGTGTTGACAGAACTGGGCTAATATGGTCATACTTCCTGGTTCTAGTAAGAACTCGAGCTGCTGCGTTTTGGACCAGCTGGAGTTTATTTATTAAGCGAGCAGGGCAACCACCCAGTAGAGCATTACAATAATCTAACCTTGAGGTCATGAACGCATGAACTAACTGTTCAGCATTTTGCATTGAGAGCATGTGCCGTAATTTAGATATATTTTTAAGATGGTAGAAAGCAGTTTTACAGATGCTAGAAACGTGGCTTTCAAACGAAAGATTGGTATCAAAGAGCACACCCAGGTTCCTCACTGACGACGAGGACTTGACAGAACAGCCATCAAGTGTTAGACAGTATTCTAGGTTACTACTTGTGGAGCTTTTTTGTCCAATAATTAAAAATTCAGTTTTTTCTGAATTGAGTTGCAGGAAATTACCAGTCATCCAATGTTTTATATCAGCTATGCATTCCGTTAATCTTGTGAATTGGTAAGTTTCTTTAGGGCGTGAAGAAATATAGAGCTGAGTATCGTCAGCATAACAATGAAAACTAACGTGGTAAGAGAGTCATGGTTACTCCCACATTAAGAGAGTCATGGTTACTCCCACCTTAAGAGAGTCATAGTTACTCCCACTATAAGAGAGCCATGGTTACTCCCACCATAAGATAGTTATGGTTACTTCCACTTAGAGAGACTTATGGTCACTCCCACCTTAAGAGAGTCATGGTTACTCCCACCTTAAGAGAGTCATGGCTACTCCCATCATAATATAGTTATGGTTACTTCCACTTAGAGAGAATTATGGTCACTCCCACCTTAAGAGAGTCATGGTTACTCCCTCCTTAAGAGAGTCATGGTTACTCCCACCTTAAGATAGTTATGGTTACTTCCACTTAGAGAGACTTATGGTCACTCCCACCTTAAGAGAGTCATGGTTACTCCCACCTTAAGAGAGTCTTGGTTACTCCTACCTTAAGAGAGTCATGGTTACTCCCATCATAATATAGTTATGGTTACTTCCACTTAGAGAGACTTATGGTCACTCCCACCTTAAGAGAGTCATGGTTACTCCCACCTTAAGAGAGTCATGGTTACTCCCACCTTAAGAGAGTCATGGTTACTCCCATCATAATATAGTTATGGTTACTTCCACTTAGAGAGACTTATGGTCACTCCCACCTTAAGAGAGTCATGGTTACTCCCACCTTAAGAGAGTCTTGGTTACTCCTACCTTAAGAGAGTCATAGTTACTCCCATCATAATATAGTTATGGTTACTTCCACTTAGAGAGACTTATGGTCACTCCCACCTTAAGAGAGTCATGGTTACTCCCACGTTAAGAGAGTCATGGTTACTCCCACCTTAAGAGAGTCATGGTTACTCCCATCATAATATAGTTATGGTTACTTCCACTTAGAGAGACTTATGGTCACTCCCACCTTAAGAGAGTCATGGTTACTCCCACCTTAAGAGAGTCATGGTTACTCCCACCTTAAGAGAGTCATGGTTACTCCCATCATAATATAGTTATGGTTACTTCCACTTAGAGAGACTTATGGTCACTCCCACCTTAAGAGAGTCATGGTTACTCCCACCTTAAGAGAGTCTTGGTTACTCCTACCTTAAGAGAGTCATAGTTACTCCCATCATAATATAGTTATGGTTACTTCCACTTAGAGAGACTTATGGTCACTCCCACCTTAAGAGAGTCATGGTTACTCCCACCTTAAGAGAGTCATGGTTACTCCCACCTTAAGAGAGTCATAGTTACTCCCACTATAAGAGAGCCATGGTTACTCCCACCATAAGATAGTTATGGTTACCTCCACTTAGAGAGACTTATGGTCACTCCCACCTTAAGAGAGTCATATTTACTCCCACCATAATATAGTTATGGTTACTTCCACTTAGAGAGACTTATGGTCACTCCCACCTTAAGAGAGTCATGGTTACTCCCACCTTAAGAGAGTCATGGTTACTCCCACCTTAAGAGAGTCATAGTTACTCCCACTATAAGAGAGCCATGGTTACTCCCACCATAAGATAGTTATGGTTACCTCCACTTAGAGAGACTTATGGTCACTCCCACCTTAAGAGAGTCATGGTTACTCCCACCTTAAGAGAGTCATGGTTACTCCCACCTTAAGAGAGTCATAGTTACTCCCACCATACTATAGTTATGGTTACTTTCACTTACAAAGACTTATGGTCACTCCCACCTTAAGAGAGTCATGGTTACTCCCACCTTAAGAGAGTCATAGTTACTCCCACTATAAGAGAGCCATGGTTACTCCCACCATAAGATAGTTATGGTTACTTCTACTGAGAGAGACTTATGGTCACTCCCACCTTAAGAGAGTCATGGTTACTCCCACCTTAAGAGAATAACCACCTTATAGAGAGTCATGGTTACTCCCACCTTAAGAGAGTCATGGTTACTCCCACCTTAAGAGAGTCATGGTTACTCCCATCATAATATAGTTATGGTTACTTCCACTTAGAGAGAATTAGGGTCACTCCCACCTTAAGAGAGTCATGGTTACTCCCGCCATAAGATAGTTATGGTTACTTCCAATTAGAGAGAATTATGGTCACTCCCACCTTAAGAGAGTCATGTTTACTCCCACCTTAAGAGAGTCATAGTTACTCCCACCATACTATAGTTATGGTTACTTTCACTTACAAAGACTTATGGTCACTCCCACCTTAAGAGAGTCATGGTTACTCCCACCTTAAGAGAGTCATAGTTACTCCCACTATAAGAGAGCCATGGTTACTCCCACTATAAGAGAGCCATGGTTATTCCCACCATAAGATAGTTATGGTTACTTCCACTTAGAAAGACTTATGGTCACTCCCACCTTAAGAGAGGCATGGTTTCTCCTACCTTAAGCGAGTCATGGTTACTTCCACCTGAAGAGAGTCATAGTTACTCCCACCATAATATAGTTATGGTTACTTCCACTTAGAGAGAATCATGGTCACTCACACCTTAAGAGAGTCACGGTTACTCCCACCATAATATAGTTATGGTTACTTCTACTGAGAGAGACTTATGGTCA
Organism: Gobio gobio; assembly: GCF_949357685.1. Classification (NCBI taxonomy): domain Eukaryota; kingdom Metazoa; phylum Chordata; class Actinopteri; order Cypriniformes; family Gobionidae; genus Gobio; species Gobio gobio. Next base: position 927,532 of record NC_137114.1, read on the forward strand.
CTCCCACCTTAAGAGAGTCATGGTTACTCCGACCTTAAGAGAGTCATAGTTACTCCCACTATAAGAGAGCCATGGTTACTCCCACCTTAAGAGAGTCATGGTTACTTCCACTTAGAGAGAATCATGTTCACTCACACCTTAAGAGAGTCATGTTTACTCCCACCTTAAGAGAGTCATAGTTACTCCCACTATAAGAGAGCCATGGTTACTACCACCATAAGATAGTTATGGTTACTTCCACTTAGAGAGACTTATGGTCACTCCCACCTTAAGAGAGTCATGGTTACTCCCACCTTAAGAGAGTCACGGTTACTCCCACCATAATATAGTTATGGTTACTTCTACTGAGAGAGACTTATGGTCACTCCCACCTTAAGAGAGTCATGGTTACTCCCCCCTTAAGAGAGTCATAGTTATTCCCACTATAAGAGAGCCATGGATACTCCCACAATAATATAGTTATGGTTACTTCCACTTAGAGAGACTCATAGTTACTCCCACCATAATATAGTTATGGTTACTTCTACTTAGAGAGAACCAAGGTCACTCACACCTTAAGAGAGTCATGTTTACTCCCACCTTAAGAGAGTCATGGTTACTCCCACCTTAAGAGAGTCATAGTTACTCCCAGCATAATATAGTTATGGTTCCCTTTCGAAAGGGAACTCGCGCTGCGTCAGCTTGACGCTACGGGGAACGCCTCCAGCGTGACTGGTGCCTGAAATCACAATGAAAAAACTTCAATCCTATTGACCGGCGACAGCCTATGATGTCATCAAGGTGCGACCAGGAAGTATATAAGGGCGCCTTGCCAGCATGACAGTATCTCTTCGTCTTCAGGGACTGTTTTGCCTGTCTTCACGTGAAACGTCTACAAGAAGGATAACAATGAAGTGTGCTGAGGCCACTTCTGCAGAAGTGTGTTTTGAACGTGTAGCTTGCGCTTTGGATACACACACACTTTGTGTTTACTGTCTGGGAGAAGAGCATGCAACTCGGCTGGACCTCTTCTCGAGGGGAGAGGTTTCAGCATCTGGGAAAGACCACGCTCGAGCTGAGGCTGAGCGGCGTCTGAAATGCGCTTCCCAGATGGATCTGGCTCGTCGCTTGGAGACAGTTATGGTTCTTGAGGACGATCCAGATTGCGAGAGGCTCGAGCAGAGGATGGGTGAGTCAGTTAAAGATGCTGAAGCTTTTCAAACCATCCTGTCCCATGTACGGGGAGTTGCTGGAAGTCATGGAACGCGCTGCGGGTAGACTGCAGCTGCCTTTGCGGCGCGTGAGGAGAGAGGCTGAGCGTCCAAACAGTTTGGACGATCGGTTTCTCTCCGCCCATGACCTCCCAACTCCTGGGAGTCTTCCATTCCTTCCAGGTCTCCATCAGCAGATCTCGAGGGGATGGAAGAAACCATACTCAGCCCTGCATCTGTCGACATCGGCGAGCTAAATTTCGCTGATGTCGAGGGATTGCCCGGCTGGGTATGTGTCGGGGCTGCCCGTGGACAAGATGTTATGTTTATCTCGCCTCTGGGCGGCCTGCGACACTGTGGCTCCCACCCTGCCGGTCTAATGCTTGAATGGCAGGGCGTACATGTCAGTGGGTCACGCTGCGGCGGCTTTGCACACCACAGCTGTGTTGCAGGCGTACCAGGCAGACCTGCTGAGGGACCTCGATCAGGGGGAGGGACCCCCTGAGGCGGAAGTCGAGTCGCGCCGGACCGCGGTTTTCGCTCTCCGGGCCACCGTACAGATTGCGCCGATGGTGGCGACGGTGGCCACGGAGAGACATCTGTGAAAAAGGCGTGCTCGGCAGCATTTAGAACATGCATCCCGCTGAGGTCCGGGACCGCGCCCAGGCAGTCGGGTGTCCCCGGCCCGTTCCAGTCTGAGGGCTGGAGACGGGAACAGCAAGCCAGCGTCGCCTCTCGAGCGCCCCGCCGCGGAGGACTGGGGCGCAGGGGAGGCGGGACACCCGCAACAGGAAGAGGAAGGAAGCCGGGGCTGGTAACCGGAACCAGCGCAGGCAGCGGACTCCGCCCTCGAGGACGCGGAGATGAACGCTGCCTTTTTTCCCTTCCTCTGGCTTTCCCCCGGGCGCTTTACATCAGGCCGGTGGGCCTATGATGAGCAGAAAATGTAAGACTCTGCCGGCCCGCCTGGTTTGTTTGTTAAAAGCGCCCCCCTCAGGATGGCGGGCGGATACTAGCTCGATGGCTGGGTTGAAGCACCGCGAGGAGCGATTGGTAAGTCCCCCTCTATGAGGGCGAAACATTATTTTCAAAACTATGTTTTTCAGGACTTTTTGACCGTCGCTCCCCTGAGGGGTTGCCTGGGGAGATTTTGGATCATCAAGGGATTTCGCAGGGCCTGCAGCTCCCCGTGAGTAAGCTAAGAACGATCTTCTTTGCAACATTATGTGGTTGTGTGTGTATGCCTCACTTTTGCTAGTTGAGTCTTGCTGCCTCTCCGTGTTATTTTTCCCACTATGTGGGTGATTAATTCGCGCTCTTGCCCGAGGGCTTGTAGTGTAGAGGGCTAGCTGTGTTTTCCTAGCGTAAAAGTGGGAAGTAGCTGAAGACCGGGTACGCGCTAATGCGCAAGCTGTGGTAAGATCTGCGCCCAGCTCTGCGGGGCTTTGGGAAAAGGGGTTCGGGGCCTCAATGTGTAATATTAGAGGTGATAATATTTCTTTCCCAAGCCCTGAGTAGATCTAGTGCGTTCTTATGTCGCACTACTTGGCCTAGGCTTTGTCAAGGATGGGGGCGTTCCCTTTTAATGAAGGTTGTTCGCCCCTGGCCTGTCTTTTGATATAAGAACATGGCGTGGTTTATGCATCCTTGTTTCAGCCTCCTCTTGTTACAGAGTCGTCCGGCCAAGGCCTGCCCCCTTCTCTGCGTTCTGGGGTTACGAGTAACGCAGTCGGGGTGTTGCAGCAGACAGCGACTTTGCCAGTGGTCGTGGGGCGGAGTGAAGCGTCTTTCGCTGGTTTGCGATCAGACTTTATCTGCCGTTTCCGCCTTTCAGAGCTTGGTGGCCGCCATCTTTTGGCGGCCCCCGGCCTCTTCCTGGAGGATGTTTGGCCGGTGGGTTCTATATTCTCTAAAAGAAAAGGTATTGTTTCACCCTTGCTCTATGTCTCTGCTCCACCTCCTTTAGGGCTCGGGTTGAACTAAACATCGGATAAACCTCTGTGGAGGTTCTGGTCGGATGCTCCCCTGAGGCCCGAGCATTGCCAATGGCTGACGCCCTCGTACTTATGGTTGGCCGCTGCATGGATAGTAAGACAGCCGCCCCAAGGCAGGTGACGTAAGTTGTACTCCCCTCGCTTAAGAGGGTTTTTGTTTAAGCACTTTCGCTGAGTACACTGCTGTTGGCAATGTGATTAGGTCCATGTTTGTAGGCGCTGCCCGAGAGACTGCGCCGTCCGGGGGGCCCTAGGACACGGCGAAGCGGTTGTCCCTAGCTGCCTCTGGGATGGAGCCAGCCCCAGGTGCGGGCGTAGGAGCCAGCTGGTTGTTAGTAGCCAGCTTGGGCAGTCTGGGCAGCTGGACTTCAGGACAGGTAGTGGGCGTCAACCGGCCTCCCTGCAAGGAAGTCTCGACGCCATGGCCCACGAGTGGGCCTTGGAGGATCTTCTCCACTGGTGTCGACGTCAGCAGTAACCTCGTCAGCTACTTCTTTGGGGTTGAGTTCCCAGGTGTGAACTGGATTTCCAGGCGTCAGCAGCAGACATCTGCCGCCAGCCCAGGCGCAGCAGCCAGCCTTCGTTGAGGCCGCCCTGAGGGGTAGGCTCTCGGTTTGGGTAACCTTCGCTCAGGTGGAGGCCCGAGTGGCCTCCCTGAGGGCCTGCTGTGGTCAGCAGGCGCTGCCTGGTCTCCCCCGAGGGGGCACCTCTGGCATTAAGTCCCTCGATGGCTGGTAGTAGGCACTGGATGGCTAGCACGAGTGCTGGCCTCCCTGAGTGCAGCCGCTGAGGCGGTGACCATGAAGTGCTATGAGTAGCACATTCTGGCTATGGGCGGCACGCTCTGCTATCAGGTGGAGGCATTGCGCCTCCCTGAAATTGTTCCCCGGTCCCCAGGTTCAGTAACGGATCGTAGCATGGGATGCTATCAGGCAACCTGCACGGGGCTTCCCTGAGGGGATTCGCTTGGAGTAGTAGGCCTACGTGGCCTCTTCTGAGGGCACGCTCTGGTGAGCATGAAGTGCCGTGAGCGGCACGTTCTGCTGTCAGATGGTAGGCATGGTACCTCCCTGAGAGCCAGCTCCCGGTCCCCAGCCGCTGTGGTGAGCATGAAGTGCTACGAGTAGCACGTTCAGCTAGGCTGTGAGTGCCCGATATCTTTGCAGTTGGTAGGCCCGCTTGGCCTCCCTGATGAAGCGAGTCCCTGGTCTTCCCAGCTACCTCGAGGGCTAGCACGACTGCGATCAGGTTTCAGGCCCATATGGCCTTCCTGAGGGCGAGCTCCGCTGTTGGACACGCTAGCAGTCGGCAAGGGTTACCAGGTGGAGGCTCCTCTCGGCCTCCATGGGGAACGAGTTCCCCTGGCGGGAACGCACAACTGGCTTTACGCTGACAGCTAGTGGTCACCCGCTATCAGGCGCCGGTCTCTGGCCGTTCGCGAGACCTGGAGGCGGTGTTCTTACCCTAGCACGACGAGACGTTACTGCTGCTATGCGGTCCCCACGGGAGGGGACTTTCATAGTTTGCCTACTGCATGGCTACCTACCAGGCAGGCTTATGAGCTCCTCTCGAATGAGGGTCTACTATGAGCTTACGGCCGCTTGGCGCTGGTTAAGGGTTGTAGGCCCCTCGGGGCCTCCCTGGCATAATCAGCCTGTAAGGCCTCTGGCCTCCTAAGCACGTTTTAAAGTAGGTGCTTGGTAGATCCGAGGATCGAGCAGATTAACTCCCCTCGCTGGCAAGGGTCGAAAGCGCTATGCTGAGTACTGCTCTCCAGGATGCCCGTCTCTGAGATCCGGCTCGAGGAGGACACTGCCATTCTGCAGTCCCTTGGACTAGATGCCTCTTCAGGAGGCGAGTATCCAGAGGCTCTGTTCTCGAACAGACAAGGATGGCCCGGCCGAAGTGCCCGTTGAAAAAGGCACCAAGCTAGGCCGCCTTGGCGGCGTTAGTGGCTGGCTGGGGCGCCCTAGGGCCCCCTAGCCACATTCCCTTAAAGGAGCCCCCTTCCTTTGAATGGGTTGGATCCAGGCCTTTGAGCGGTCTGAATAGGACCTCGTGCAGCCGCACTAAGGTTCCTGACGAGGCTTATAGCTCGGGCTATGACCGTAGGGAATGCTGTCACTGACAGCCTTGTGTGACCAGAGGGGGAGTGGTTCAGGCATTTCATTTGAATTTGCTTGTCCTGACAGTTGTCACTGCCAGTGGGCATGCACTCCCCTCGGCATGGCGGCGTTGGTATTTCGTTCCCCGTAGCGTCAAGCTGACGCAGCGCGAGTTCCCTTTCGAAAGGGAACGTCTCCGGTTACGTATGTAACCTAGGTTCCCTGAGAACAGGGAACGAGACGCTGCGTCGCTTTGCCATGCCTCAGGGCCTGCCTGCCAAACAGTCCCTTCAGACGATTAGATACTGTCATGCTGGCAAGGCGCCCTTATATACTTCCTGGTCGCACCTTGATGACATCATAGGCTGTCGCCGGTCAATAGGATTGAAGTTTTTTCATTGTGATTTCAGGCACCAGTCACGCTGGAGGCGTTCCCCGTAGCGTCAAGCTGACGCAGCGTCTCGTTCCCTGTTCTCAGGGAACCTAGGTTACATACGTAACCGGAGACGTTACTTCCACTTAGAGAGAATCATGGTCACTCACACCTTAAGAGAGTCATGGTTACTCCCACCTTAAGATAATCATGTTTACTCCCACCTTAAGAGAGTCATGGTTACTCCTGCCATAAGAGAATCATAGTTACTCCCACCATAATATATTTATGGTTACTTCCACTTAGAGAGAATCATGGTCACTCACACCTTAAGAGAGTCATGGTTACTCCCAGCTTAAGAGAGTCATGGTTACTCCGACCTTAAGAGAGTCATAGTTACTCCCACTATAAGAGAGCCATAGTTACTCCCACCATAATATAGTTATGGTAACTTCCACTTAGAGAGACTCATAGTTACTCCCACCATAATATAGTTATGATTACTTCTACTTAGAGAGAATCATGGTCACTCACACCTTAAGAGAGTCATGTTTACTCCCACCTTAAGAGAGTCATGGTTACTCCCACCTTAAGAGAGTCATAGTTACTCCCACCATAATATAGTTATGGTTACTCCCACCTTAAGAGAGTCATGGTTACTCCCACCTTAAGAGAGTCATGTTTACTCCCACCTTAAGAGAGTCATGGTTACTCCCACCTTAAGAGAGTCATAGTTACTCCCACCATAATATAGTTATGGTTACTCCCACCTTAAGAGAGTCATGGTTACTTCCACTTAGAGAGAATCATGTTCACTCACACCTTAAGAGAGTCATGTTTACTCCCACCTTAAGAGAGTCATAGTTACTCCCACTATAAGAGAGTCATAGTTACTCCCACCATAATATAGTTATGGTTACTCCCACCTTAAGAGAGTCATGGTTACTCCCACCTTAAGAGAGTCATGGTTACTCCCACCTTAAGAGAGTCATGGTTACTCCCACCTTAAGAGAGTCATGGTTACTCCCACCTTAAGAGAGTCATAGTTACTCCCACTATAAGAGAGCCATGGTTACTCCCACCATAAGATAGTTATGGTTACTTCCACTTAGAGAGAATCATGTTCACTCACACCTTAAGAGAGTCATGTTTACTCCCACCTTAAGAGAGTCATGGTTACTCCTGCCATAAGAGAGTCATAGTTACTCCCACTATAAGAGAGCCATGGTTACTACCACCATAAGATAGTTATGGTTACTTCCACTTAGAGAGACTTATGGTCACTCCCACCTTAAGAGAGTCATGGTTACTCCCACCTTAAGAGAGTCACGGTTACTCCCACCATTATATAGTTATGGTTACTTCTACTGAGAGAGACTTATGGTCACTCCCACCTTAAGAGAGTCATGGTTACTCCCACCTTAAGAGAGTCATAGTTATTCCCACTATAAGAGAGCCATGGATACTCCCACCATAAGATAGTTATGGTTACTTCCACTTAGAGAGACTTATGGTCACTTCCACCTCAAGAGAGTCATGGTTACTCCCCCCTTAAGTGAGTCATAGTTACTCCCACCATAATATAGTTATGGTTACTTCCACTTAGAGAGACTCATAGTTACTCCCACCATAATATAGTTATGGTTACTTCTACTTAGAGAGAACCAAGGTCACTCACACCTTAAGAGAGTCATGTTTACTCCCACCTTAAGAGAGTCATAGTTACTCCCAGCATAATATAGTTATGGTTACTTCCACTTAGAGAGAATCATGGTCACTCACACCTTAAGAGAGTCATGGTTACTCCCACCTTAAGATAATCATGTTTACTCCCACCTTAAGAGAGTCATGGTTACTCCTGCCATAAGAGAATCATAGTTACTCCCACCATAATATATTTATGGTTACTTCCACTTAGAGAGAATCATGGTCACTCACACCTTAAGAGAGTCATGGTTACTCCCAGCTTAAGAGAGTCATTGTTACTCCGACCTTAAGAGAGTCATAGTTACTCCCACTATAAGAGAGCCATAGTTACTCCCACCATAATATAGTTATGGTTACTTCTACTTAGAGAGAATCATGGTCATTCACACCTTGAGAGAGTCATGGTCACTCCCACCTTAAGAGAGTCATGTTCACTCCCACCTTAAGAGAGTCATGGTTACTCCCACCTTAAGAGAGTCATAGTTACTCCCACCATAATATAGTTATGGTTACTCCCACCTTAAGAGAGTCATGGTTACTTCCACTTAGAGAGAATCATGTTCACTCACACCTTAAGAGAGTCATGTTTACTCCCACCTTAAGAGAGTCATAGTTACTCCCACTATAAGAGAGCCATGGTTACTACCACCATAAGATAGTTATGGTTACTTCCACTTAGAGAGACTTATGGTCACTCCCACCTTAAGAGAGTCATGGTTACTCCCCCCTTAAGAGAGTCATAGTTATTCCCACTATAAGAGAGCCATGGATACTCCCACCATAATATAGTTATGGTTACTTCCACTTAGAGAGACTCATAGTTACTCCCACCATAATATAGTTATGGTTACTTCTACTTAGAGAGAACCAAGGTCACTCACACCTTAAGAGAGTCATGTTTACTCCCACCTTAAGAGAGTCATGGTTACTCCCACCTTAAGAGAGTCATAGTTACTCCCAGCATAATATAGTTATGGTTACTTCCACTTAGAGAGAATCATGGTCACTCACACCTTAAGAGAGTCATGGTTACTCCCACCTTAAGATAATCATGTTTACTCCCACCTTAAGAGAGTCATGGTTACTCCTGCCATAAGAGAATCATAGTTACTCCCACCATAATATATTTATGGTTACTTCCACTTAGAGAGAATCATGGTCACTCACACCTTAAGAGAGTCATGGTTACTCCCAGCTTAAGAGAGTCATGGTTACTCCGACCTTAAGAGAGTCATAGTTACTCCCACTATAAGAGAGCCATGGTTATTCCCACCATAATATAGTTATGGTTACTTCCACTTAGAGAGACTTATGGTCACTCCCACCTTAAGAGAGTCAAGTCAAGTCAAGTCAACTTTATTTATATAGCGCTTTTAACAATGTAGATTGTTTCAAAGCAGCTTTACAGTGTTAAACAGGAAAATAATGCAGCATAATTTTATTCAGCTGTATAGCCATTCTGGAAAAATTTCAAGTATCATACAGTGACAGTGTGGGCTTTAGATCAATAATTTGATCAGTAATTTAGTTTAAATGGTTAATTTAGTTTATTATTTAGATGTATTTCGATGTTTAGTTGAAAAATTTAGTGTCCCCAACTGAGCACGCCAAGCCAGAGGCAACAGTGGCAAGGAAACCAAAACCCCATTAGGTGACCTAATGGAGAAAAATAAACCTTGGGAGAAACCAGGCTCAGTCGGGGTGCCAGTTCTCCTCTGGCCAATTAACAAACAGCGTATTATTATTATTATTCTGGCAGTTTTACAGCTCGGAGGTCATAATAGATCAGAATATTCGAGGGACCGGGGGCAACATGCTGGAGACGGGTTTATTGAGGATGATGTTGATTAAATAATTATTAAAGTGCAATATTCGAATGATCGGAGGCAACACGCAGGAGACGGGTTTATTGAGATGCCGTGTCGATGAGGCAGTTTCAGGGGGAGTCTAATCACGGTCTCCCAGACACTTCGGGGTCCTGTGTTGGTCTTCTCTGGGCGCAGGTCCACCATCTGATCTGGATACGGCCCGGATCCAGCTGACTGCAGTAAACCTCGGGATAAAACAGAGAGACTAACATTAGCGTAGATGCCATTCTTCTGATGATGTAACGAGTACATCAGGTGTTATGGGAAGTGTTCCCGGTTCCGGCTGACCTAGTTAATGCAGCCTAACAATCATTTCATTGAAAAAGTGTTTTATGTGTATGCCACAGTAAAGAGATGTGTTTTTAGTCTAGATTTAAACTGACAGAGTGTGTCTGCTTTCCGAACAATGTTAGGAAGACTGTTCCAGAGTTTAGGTGCTAAATAGGAAAACGATCGACCGCCTGCAGTTGATTTGGATATTCTCGGTATGATCAACTGGCCAGAATTTTGAGACCGCAGTAGACGTGATGGAGTATAATATGTTAAGAGCTCGCTCAAGTATTGGGGAGCTAAACCATTTAGTGCTTTGTAAGTAATAAGTAAGATTTTAAAATTTATGCGATGTTTAATAGGCAGCCAGTGCAGTGTTGACAGAACTGGGCTAATATGGTCATACTTCCTGGTTCTAGTAAGAACTCGAGCTGCTGCGTTTTGGACCAGCTGGAGTTTATTTATTAAGCGAGCAGGGCAACCACCCAGTAGAGCATTACAATAATCTAACCTTGAGGTCATGAACGCATGAACTAACTGTTCAGCATTTTGCATTGAGAGCATGTGCCGTAATTTAGATATATTTTTAAGATGGTAGAAAGCAGTTTTACAGATGCTAGAAACGTGGCTTTCAAACGAAAGATTGGTATCAAAGAGCACACCCAGGTTCCTCACTGACGACGAGGACTTGACAGAACAGCCATCAAGTGTTAGACAGTATTCTAGGTTACTACTTGTGGAGCTTTTTTGTCCAATAATTAAAAATTCAGTTTTTTCTGAATTGAGTTGCAGGAAATTACCAGTCATCCAATGTTTTATATCAGCTATGCATTCCGTTAATCTTGTGAATTGGTAAGTTTCTTTAGGGCGTGAAGAAATATAGAGCTGAGTATCGTCAGCATAACAATGAAAACTAACGTGGTAAGAGAGTCATGGTTACTCCCACATTAAGAGAGTCATGGTTACTCCCACCTTAAGAGAGTCATAGTTACTCCCACTATAAGAGAGCCATGGTTACTCCCACCATAAGATAGTTATGGTTACTTCCACTTAGAGAGACTTATGGTCACTCCCACCTTAAGAGAGTCATGGTTACTCCCATCATAATATAGTTATGGTTACTTCCACTTAGAGAGAATTATGGTCACTCCCACCTTAAGAGAGTCATGGTTACTCCCTCCTTAAGAGAGTCATGGTTACTCCCACCTTAAGATAGTTATGGTTACTTCCACTTAGAGAGACTTATGGTCACTCCCACCTTAAGAGAGTCATGGTTACTCCCACCTTAAGAGAGTCTTGGTTACTCCTACCTTAAGAGAGTCATAGTTACTCCCATCATAATATAGTTATGGTTACTTCCACTTAGAGAGACTTATGGTCACTCCCACCTTAAGAGAGTCATGGTTACTCCCACCTTAAGAGAGTCATGGTTACTCCCACCTTAAGAGAGTCATGGTTACTCCCATCATAATATAGTTATGGTTACTTCCACTTAGAGAGAATTATGGTCACTCCCACCTTAAGAGAGTCATGGTTACTCCCTCCTTAAGAGAGTCATGGTTACTCCCACCTTAAGATAGTTATGGTTACTTCCACTTAGAGAGACTTATGGTCACTCCCACCTTAAGAGAGTCATGGTTACTCCCACCTTAAGAGAGTCTTGGTTACTCCTACCTTAAGAGAGTCATGGTTACTCCCACCTTAAGAGAGTCATGGTGTCTCCCACCTTAAGAGAGTCATAGTTACTCCCACTATAAGAGAGACATGGTTACTCCCACCATAAGATAGTTATGGTTACCTCCACTTAGAGAGAATTAGGGTCACTCCCACCTTAAGAGAGTCATGGGTACTCCCGCCATAAGATAGTTATGGTTACTTCCACTTAGAGAGAATTATGGTCACTCCCACCTTAAGAGAGTCATGTTTACTCCCACCTTAAGATAGTCATAGTTACTCCCACCATACTGTAGTTATGGTTACTTTCACTTACAAAGACTTATGGTCACTCCCACCTTAAGAGAGTCATGGTTACTCCCACCTTAAGAGAGTCATAGTTACTCCCACTATAAGAGAGCCATGGTTACTCCCACCATAAGATAGTTATGGTTACTTCTACTGAGAGAGACTTATGGTCACTCCCACCTTAAGAGAGTCATGGTTACTCCCACCTTAAGAGAATAACCACCTTATAGAGAGTCATGGTTACTCCCACCTTAAGAGAGTCATGGTTACTCCCACCTTAAGAGAGTCATGGTTACTCCCATCATAATATAGTTATGGTTACTTCCACTTAGAGAGAATTAGGGTCACTCCCACCTTAAGAGAGTCATGGTTACTCCCGCCATAAGATAGTTATGGTTACTTCCAATTAGAGAGAATTATGGTCACTCCCACCTTAAGAGAGTCATGTTTACTCCCACCTTAAGAGAGTCATAGTTACTCCCACCATACTATAGTTATGGTTACTTTCACTTACAAAGACTTATGGTCACTCCCACCTTAAGAGAGTCATGGTTACTCCCACCTTAAGAGAGTCATAGTTACTCCCACTATAAGAGAGCCATGGTTACTCCCACTATAAGAGAGCCATGGTTATTCCCACCATAAGATAGTTATGGTTACTTCCACTTAGAAAGACTTATGGTCACTCCCACCTTAAGAGAGGCATAGTTTCTCCTACCTTAAGCGAGTCATGGTTACTTCCACCTGAAGAGAGTCATAGTTACTCCCACCATAATATAGTTATGGTTACTTCCACTTAGAGAGAATCATGGTCACTCACACCTTAAGAGAGTCACGGTTACTCCCACCATAATATAGTTATGGTTACTTCTACTGAGAGAGACTTATGGTCACTCCCACCTTAAGAGAGTCATGGTTACTCCGACCTTAAGAGAGTCATAGTTACTCCCACTATAAGAGAGCCATGGTTACTCCCACCTTAAGAGAGTCATGGTTACTTCCACTTAGAGAGAATCATGTTCACTCACACCTTAAGAGAGTCATGTTTACTCCCACCTTAAGAGAGTCATAGTTACTCCCACTATAAGAGAGCCATGGTTACTACCACCATAAGATAGTTATGGTTACTTCCACTTAGAGAGACTTATGGTCACTCCCACCTTAAGAGAGTCATGGTTACTCCCACCTTAAGAGAGTCACGGTTACTCCCACCATAATATAGTTATGGTTACTTCTACTGAGAGAGACTTATGGTCACTCCCACCTTAAGAAAGTCATGGTTACTCCCCCCTTAAGAGAGTCATAGTTATTCCCACTATAAGAGAGCCATGGATACTCCCACCATAATATAGTTATGGTTACTTCCACTTAGAGAGACTCATAGTTACTCCCACCATAATATAGTTATGGTTACTTCTACTTAGAGAGAACCAAGGTCACTCACACCTTAAGAGAGTCATGTTTACTCCCACCTTAAGAGAGTCATGGTTACTCCCACCTTAAGAGAGTCATAGTTACTCCCAGCATAATATAGTTATGGTTACTTCCACTTAGAGAGAATCATGGTCACTCACACCTTAAGAGAGTCATGGTTACTCCCACCTTAAGATAATCATGTTTACTCCCACCTTAAGAGAGTCATGGTTACTCCTGCCATAAGAGAATCATAGTTACTCCCACCATAATATATTTATGGTTACTTCCACTTAGAGAGAATCATGGTCACTCACACCTTAAGAGAGTCATGGTTACTCCCAGCTTAAGAGAGTCATGGTTACTCCGACCTTAAGAGAGTCATAGTTACTCCCACTATAAGAGAGCCATAGTTACTCCCACCATAATATAGTTATGGTAACTTCCACTTAGAGAGACTCATAGTTACTCCCACCATAATATAGTTATGGTTACTTCTACTTAGAGAGAATCATGGTCACTCACACCTTAAGAGAGTCATGTTTACTCCCACCTTAAGAGAGTCATGGTTACTCCCACCTTAAGAGAGTCATAGTTACTCCCACCATAATATAGTTATGGTTACTCCCACCTTAAGAGAGTCATGGTTACTCCCACCTTAAGAGAGTCATGGTTACTCCCACCTTAAGATAGTCATGGTTACTCCTACCTTAAGAGAGTCATGGTTACTCCCACCTTAAGAGAGTCATGGTTTCTCCCACCTTAAGAGAGTCATAGTTACTCCCACCATAATATAGTTATGGTTACTCCCACCTTAAGAGAGTCATGGTTACTCCCACCTTAAGAGAGTCATGTTTACTCCCACCTTAAGAGAGTCATGGTTACTCCCACCTTAAGAGAGTCATTTTTACTCCCACCTTAAAAGAGTCATGGTTACTCCTGCCATAAGAGAGTCATAGTTACTCCCACCATAATATAGTTATGGTTACCTCCACTTAGAGAGACTTATGGTCACTCCCACCTTAAGAGAGTCATAGTTACTCCCACCATAATATAGTTATGGTTACTTCCACTTAGAGAGAATCATGGTCATTCACACCTTGAGAGAGTCATGGTTACTCCCATCTTAAGATAGTCATGTTTACTCCCACCTTAAGAGAGTCATGGTTACTCCTACCTTAAGAGAGTCATGGTTACTCCTACCTTAAGAGAGTCATGGTTACTCCCACCTTAAGAGAGTCATGGTTTCTCCCACCTTAAGAGAGTCATAGTTACTCCCACTATAAGAGAGCCATGGTTACTACCACCATAAGATAGTTATGGTTACTTCCACTTAGAGAGACATGGTTACTCCCACCTTAAGAGAGTCACGGTTACTCCCACCATAATATAGTTATGGTTACTTCCACTTAGAGAGAATCATGGTCATTCACACCTTGAGAGAGTCATGTTTACTCCCACCATAATATAGTTATGGTTACTTCCCCTTAGCGAGACTCATAGTTACTCCCACCATAATATAGTTATGGTTACTTCTACTTAGAGAGAATCATGGTAACTCACACCTTAAGAGAGTCATGTTTACTCCCACCTTAATAGAGTCATGGTTACTCCCACCTTAAGAGAGTCATGGTTACTCCTGCCATAAGAGAGTCATAGTTACTCCCACCATAATATAGTTATGGTTACTTCCATTTAGAGAGAATCATGGTCACTCCCACCTTAAGAGAGACATGGTTACTCCCACCTTAAGATAGTCATGTTTAATCCCAATTTAAAAGAGTCACGGTTACTCCCACCATAATATAGTTATGGTTTCTTCCACTTAGAGAGACTTATGGTCACTCCCACCTTAAGAGAGTCATGGTTACTCCCACCTTAAGATAGTCATGTTTAATCCCAATTTAAAAGAGTCACGGTTACTCCCACCATAATATAGTTATGGTTACTTCCACTTAGAGAGACTTATGGTCACTCCCACCTTAAGAGAGTCATGGTTACTCCCACCATAAGAGAGTCATGATTACTCCCAATTTAAAAGAGTCACGGTTACTCCCACCATAATATAGTTATGGTTACTTCCACTTAGAGAGACTTATGGTCACTCCCACCTTAAGAGAGTCTTGGTTACTACCACCTTAAGAGAGTCATAGTTACTCCCACCATAATATAGTTATGGTTACTTCCCCTTAGCGAGACTCATAGTTACTCCCACCATAATATAGTTATGGTTACTTCTACTTAGAGAGAATCATGGTAACTCACACCTTAAGAGAGTCATGTTTACTCCCACCTTAAGAGAGTCATGGTTACTCCCACCTTAAGAGAGTCATGGTTACTCCTGCCATAAGAGAGTCATAGTTACTCCCACCATAATATAGTTATGGTTACTTCCATTTAGAGAGAATCATGGTCACTCCCACCTTAAGAGAGACATGGTTACTCCCACCATAAGAGAGTCATGGTTACTCCCAATTTAAAAGAGTCACGGTTACTCCCACCATAATATAGTTATGGTTACTTCCACTTAGAGAGACTTATGGTCACTCCCACCTTAAGAGAGTCATGGTTACTCCCACCATAAGAGAGTCATGATTACTCCCAATTTAAAAGAGTCACGGTTACTCCCACCATAATATAGTTATGGTTACTTCCACTTAGAGATACTTATGGTCACTCCCACCTTAAGAGAGTCTTGGTTACTACCACCTTAAGAGAGTCATAGTTACTCCCACCATAATATAGTTATGGTTACTTCCCCTTAGCGAGACTCATAGTTACTCCCACCATAATATAGTTATGGTTACTTCTACTTAGAGAGAATCATGGTAACTCACACCTTAAGAGAGTCATGTTTACTCCCACCTTAAGAGAGTCATGGTTACTCCCACCTTAAGAGAGTCATGGTTACTCCTGCCATAAGAGTCATAGTTACTCCCACCATAATATAGTTATGGTTACTTCCATTTAGAGAGAATCATGGTCACTCCCACCTTAAGAGAGACATGGTTACTCCCACCTTAAGATAGTCATGTTTAATCCCACCTTAAGAGAGTCATGGTTACTCCCACCATAATATAGTTATGGTTACTTCCACTTAGAGAGACGTATGGTCACTCCCACCTTAAGAGAGTCATGATTACTCCCACCTTAAGAGATTCATGGTTACTCCCACCTTAAGAGAGTAATAGTTACTCCCACCATAATATAGTTATGGTTACTTCCACTTAGAGAGACTCATAGTTACTCCCACCATAATATAGTTATGGTTACTTCCACTTAGAGAGACTCATGTTCACTCCCACTTTAATAGAGTCATGGTTACTCCTGCCATAATTCATAGTTACTCCCACCATAATATAGTTATGGTTACTTCCACTTAGAGAGACTCATAGTTACTCCCAACATAATATAGTTATGGTTACTTCCACTTAGAGAAAATCATGGTCACTCCCACCTTAAGAGAGTCCTAGTTAGTCCCACCTTAAGAGTGTCATGGTTACTTCCACCATAATATAGTTATGGTTACTTCCACTTAGAGAGACTCATAGTTACTCCCGCCATAATATAGTTATGGTTACTTCGACTTAGAGAGACTCATTTTTACTCCCACCTTAAGAGAGTCATGGTTACTCCTGCCATAATTTATAGTTACTCCCACTATAATATAGATATGGTTACTTCCACTTAGAGAGACTCATGGTAACTCCCACCTTAAGAGAGTCATGGTTACTCCTGCCATAATTTATAGTTACTCCCACTATAATATAGTTATGTTTACTTCCACTTAGAGAGACTCATGGTAACTCCCACCTTAAGAGAGTCATGGTTACTCCCACCTTAAGAGAGTCATGGTTACTCCCACCTTAAGAGAGTCATGGTTACTCCCACTATAAGAGAGCCATGGTTACTCCCACCTTAAGAGAGTTATGGTTACTCCCACATTAAGAGAGTCATGGTTACTCCCACCTTAAGAGAGTCATGGTTACTCCCACTATAAGAGAGCCATGGTTACTCCCACCTTAAGAGAGTTATGGTTACTCCCACATTAAGAGAGTCATGGTTACTCCCACCTTAAGAGAGTCATGGTTACACCCACCTTAAGAGAGTCATGGTTACTCTTGCACTCATCCCCCAACCACCCGCTGACTCGGACTGGGATCTGATCAAGGTCGTCTCCACAGCAACTTGCAGACTGGAGCACCGAGATTATGGTGCCAGGCGTGACTCTCCAGGCCTACACAAACATGCACATGAACTTTACAGACACACACACACTTATGCACACACCCATCTCTCACCTTCGCCGCTTTGTACCCCCAGTCTGACAAGCGGGTCTGTGACCAGCGCCTGAAATGGCTGCAGGACCGGGACGCCTGGCTGTGCTGGGACACCTCAACCCCCCACTCCTCTCCCCTGTTGCAAGTCGTGTTTCATGTTGTAATGTGTGCTCATGTTGCTGAGATGTTTTTTTTTACTGTTCTCAAACTGTGCTCCCGTAGGAGCATAGTCTGGGGGTTGCTTTTTTTCATCTCCTCACCCCTCCCTACCTATCCTCATGTTATGCTGTATTTTCTGTCCAACTCAAGAAGGCGCCGCAGAATGGCGACTCGGTGTGACTCGCACAACACCAAAACACATTTCACTGCCAGCTGTATATTGTATATAACTGTGTATGTGACAAATAAAACTCTCTTGAACTCTTGAACTTCCACTTAGAGAGACTTATGGTCACTCCAACCTTAAGAGAGTTATGGTTACCCCCACCTTAAGAGAGTCATGGTTACTCCCACCATAAGATAGTGATGGTTACTCCCACCTTAAGAGAGTCATAGTTACTCCCACTATAAGAGAGCCATGGTTACTCCCACCATAATATAGTTATGGTTACTTCCACTTAGAGAGAATCATAGTTACTCCCACCATAAGATAGTTATGGTTACTTCCACTTAGAGAGACTTATGGTCACTCCAACCTTAAGAGAGTTATGGTTACTCCCACCTTAAGAGAGTCATGGTTACTCCCACCATAAGATAGTGATGGTTACTCCCACCTTAAGAGAGTCATAGTTACTCCCACTATAAGAGAGCCATGGTTACTCCCACCATAATATAGTTATGGTTACTTCCACTTAGAGAGAATCATGTTCACTCACACCTTAAGAGAGTCATGGTTACTCCCACCTTAAGAGAGTCATGGTTACTCCCACCTTAAGAGATTCATGTTTACTCCCACCTTAAGAGAGTCATAGTTATTCCCACCATAAGATAGTTATGGTTACTTCCACTTAGAGAGACTCATAGTTACTCCCACCATAATATAGTTATGGTTACTTCCACTTAGAGAGACTCATGTTCACTCCCACCTTAAGAGAGTCATCGTTACTCCTGCCATAATTTATAGTTACTCACACTATAATATAGTTATGGTTACTTCCACTTAGAGAGACTTATGGTCACTCCCACCTTAAAAGAGTCTTGTTTACTCCCACCTTAAGAGAGTCATGGTTACTCCCACCTTAAGAGAGTCTTGTTTACTCCCACCATAAGAGAGCCATGGTTACTCCCTCCTTAAGAGAGTCTTGTTTACTCCCACCTAAAGAGAGTCACGGTTACTCCCACCATAATATAGTTATGGTTACTTCCACTTAGAGAGACTCATGGTATCTCCCACTCTTAAGAGAGTCATGGTTACTCCCACCTTAAGAGAGTCATGGTTACTCCCACATTAAGAGAGTCATGGTTACTCCCTCCTTAAGAGAGTCTTGTTTACTCCCACCTTAAGAGAGTCATGTTTACTCATACCTTAAGAGAGGCATGGTTACTCCCTCCTTAAGAGAGTCTTGTTTACTCCCACTTTAAGAGAGTCATGTTTACTCCCACCTTAAGAGAGTCATGGTTACTCCTGCCATAAGAGAGTCATAGTTACTCCCACCATAATATAGTTATGGTTACTTCCACTTAGAGAGACTCATGTTCACTCCCACCATGGTTACTCCTGCCATAATTTATAGTTACTCCCACTATAATATAGTTATGGTTACTTCCACTTAGAGAGACTCATGGTAACTCCCACCTTAAGAGAGTCATGGTTACTCCCACCATGGTTACTCCCACCTTAAAGAGAAAAAATACTATTTTTTTTTTTGCAATACTCTTTTTTATTTTACTTAAAAGAATTGAAAAACCTTACTTAAACTTAAAACTTTACTTAAAAAAAACCCTTGTACAGATTCCTAGTGTATTGTAAAATATAAAATAAATATATATAAAGATTTACACTGGCAGCTCAGAGCTGTACAGCAGCATTTAAGTATGAAATTGAATGAATTAAAGTAAAAATAAAACACTACATTGACTTCACTATAAAATATGCACTGATTCTTAGCTATTGTATTAGTTTTTCAGTCAAGAGCAGTGAGTGATTTTCTCTTTGTCTTTAGTTGGTGTATTAACATTAAAGGGATATTTCAAAATTCTGTCATCGAGAAATGAATACAGGTTTGGAACAATTTTAGAGTGAATAAATAATGACATCATTTTATAGGTGAACTGTCCCTTTAAGGACAGCGTGTTCACTATAGGCTGCGCTGCTGTCAATTTAAGACCTCCGTGCATCTGATAAACAGACACGATTGCGATTTTACTTTCACTTTAGACATAACCCACTGTGTTTATGTTAACCTTGTGTGTATTTGACAGTATTAGCGCAGTAAGACTACTTAGTCCAGTAATCACGTGTTTGACAGGCTTTTAGTGCGCGTGCTCAGAAAAGCGCATGTTAAAACCGTGCACGGTTTTTAGTTGGGTCTGTGCAGTACTGCAATACTAAACTATTAATGCTCTGACTCTGTGAGTAAATGGGCATGTTAGTGAAACCCAATAGATTCAGATGTATTGATGAACTCTTTCAATCATATGTAAATATTTGTTAGCTTTGTTTACTTGTTTGAACTATTTTTGCTGTGCTGAATATTAATGAAGATAATAATAAAGTTATTTCATTCTTATTAGCATAATCAAATAAAAGTATTATATGCTTAATATTTCAACACATTTAGTTCTTTTCGAATTTAAATAAACTATAAGATAGTGCAGTCATGGCCAAAGTTTGAAAAAACTTTGAGAAAAGAGAAGATTAATTAATTGCTTAAGCTATATGAGGTTAAAATTTAAGATAAAGATGATAAAAAATTTTGCAAAGATATATAAATCCTGATTAAACGAGTTTTAAATGAAAAAGATATAATAAATATGTTCTTGCTCTTCTCACTTTTGCAAAACTCTGATGATGATGCCGCCACAAAATTAGTGGCTAAAAACCCAGGTGATAACGTGAGCTCCACTACCAAAGGAGTAGTATAGTACTGATAATATTTACACAATATTTACACTATAGTAGGTCTACTGATAATATTTACAATAATGTATTGAATTTTATTGGTGTCTCTCACATTGTCCCACAGCAACATTAATGTACAATGTTTTATAATTTATAATTATCAATTCATTCATTTAAAGGGGTGGTAAACCACGATTTCACTTTTCTAACTTTAGCTAGCATGTAATGTTGCTGCTTGAGCATAAACAACATCTGCAAAGTTCAAAGTTTAAATTAAAGGGAGATATTTGCTTTTAAAGAAATCAATTTCTAAGGACTACAGCAAACGGCCGCTAGGCGACTACAGACATTACTCCAGGATTGGTGACATCACCAGCCCCAATATTTACATAAACCCCTCCTCTGAGAATATTAAATAAGGGGGGGGGGGGGCATTTTGTATCGCTGCGCTGTTATGGTATAGTTAGGCTGGAGTGGTGTTGCTGCAATGCCGACGAAACACTGTTATTTTCATCTGGATTGCAGGTCTGGGGTACTTGCTTTGTTCAGCCTTCCTAGGGACGGGGGTCCGTTGCAGAGCGTTTAACATACAGCATGTTATATGCATGTGTGTTTGAGACAGAGGGGAACAGGTCGCAGATAAATGCTGCCCATCATAAATCACGAGACAGACAGGAGGAGGAGAAGACTGGAAAATGTGACATAACATAATGGACAATATTCGTCTGTATTTGCCATGAGCCGCGGTTCAGATGCGCGAGACAAACACTGCCAGTGTGAATCATGCACGACGGGCGCGTGGCTCCCTCTGCACATTTCACGGAGGAAAGCTTCCACAATCTTCAGAGTTCAATGCAGGATTTGCACCACGTCAGCTGCGCAAGACAAACACTGCCAGTGTGTGGATGCACGACGCGCGCACTGCACATTTCACGGAGGAAAATGTCCACAATCTTCCACAATGCTCATTTATACTTAACGTTATCCGACGAACACCTAACGTTACAAACACTAACGTTAAAATCTCAACAGCGAACTTGACATTAGTGTAAATTATTCTTTGATTAGAGCTTTTATGTATTGTTTATCTACAGGCATGCTAAACTTGGTTCTTTGTATGATTTGGCTACTAGTAAAGCCATTGTTTAGTGTTTGTTTTGGGTTAATAGTTCTTGCGACAGATTTTTGGCTATAATCGTTCTAAAAATACAAAAGTAACAGTGCCATTCAGTAGCGATCACTATAGATTTGCAGTCTTTACTCTTGAGGAATGAACAGGTTCTGCTCGATCATCTTCACTAAAATTGTCGGGGTCTGATTCGGGCTCAGATTGGTATGGTTTTATTGATGCCATTGTTTCTAATACTGACCAAAGCACAGTCTCCGGTAAAGGTAAGGGGCGTGACGTTTCCGACAAACGTGCACTGCGGTTAGCGAACCACAACACACTGGGCCAGCTAACCAATCTGAGCCCATTGTGTATTTTTGAGGGACTGGCTTCATACAACCCGGAAACCATCAGACCGTTTTTACAAGGAGGGACAGAGCAGTGTAGAATAAAGGTCAAATATATGAAAAATAATACAGTTTTTTTTTTTTAAACAAAGCATGAACACGTTACAGTGCACCCCACAAACACAATCAAGCCTTCAAAAGAATGTGTTTTACCACCCTTTAACATATCTAATATTGGGGGAATCCAAGTTATTTGACATATTTGAACATTTGAAAAAAAAAAAAGTAACACAGTAGTTAGCCTACTTTCCCTAGTAATTAGTTACTTTTATAATGATGTAACTCAGTTACTAACTCAGTTACTATTTGTAAGAAGTAACTAGTAACTATAACTAATTGCTTTTTTAAAGTAACGTGCCCAACACTGACAGTGTGTAGTGTGCAGTTAGTAGTGTACAGTGTGTAGTGTGCAGTTAACAGTGTGTAGTGTGCAGTTAGTAGTGTACAGTGTGTAGTGTGCAGTTAACAGTGTACAGTGTGTTGTGTGCAGTTAGTAATGTACAATGTATAGTGTACAGTTAGTAGTGTATAGTGTGCGATATTCAGTGTGTAGTGTAACTTAAAGTGTATGGCATATAATGTTTAAATTACAGTGTGTAGAGAACTGTATGGGTGGAGTTTTTGAGAAACTACCATACTCTTTACTTAGAAACTAGTGTAGTGTACAGTGTGTAGTGTACAGTGTGTAGTGTGCAGATAGTAGTGTACAGTGTGTAGTGTACAGTGTGAAGTGTACAGTGTGTAGTGTACAGCATGCAGTGTGCAGTTAGTAGTGTACAGTGTGTAGTGTGCAGTTAGTAGTGTGCAGTTAGTAGTGTACAGTGTGCAGTTAGTAGTGTACAGTGTGTAGTGTACAGTTAGTAGTGTACAGTATGTACTGTGCAGTTAGTAATGTACTGTGTGTAGTGTACAGTGTGTAGTGTGCAGTTAGTAGTGTACATTGTGTAGTGTGCAGTTAGTAGTGTACAGCATGTAGTGTGCAGTTAGTAGTGTACAGTGTGTAGTGTACAGTGTGTAGTGTGCAGTTAGTAGTGTACAGTGTGTAGTGTGCAGTTAGTAGTGTATATTGTGTAGTGTGCAGTTAGTAGTGTACATTGTGTAGTGTGCAGTTAGTAGTGTACAGTGTGTTACCACTTTGTAATGTTGCCATTCCTTTTCACAACACTTAAAAGACGTTTAGGGACTGAAGACACCAAGTGATGAAGTGTCTCAGGTGTAATTTTGTCCCATTCTTCCTGCAAACAAGTCTTAAGGTGGGCAACAGTATGGGGTCTTCGTTGCCACACATTCTCTATTGGAGACAGGTCGGGACTGCAGGCAGGCCAGTCAAGTACCCGTACCCTCTTCCTCCGCAGCCAGGACTTTGTAATGTGTGCAGAATGTGGTTTTGCATTGTCTTGTTGAAATATGCATGGACATCCCTGGAAAAGATGTCTTCTTGAAGGCAGCATATTATGCTCCAAAATCTCTATGTACTTTTCAGCATTAATGGTGCCTTCACAGAAGTGCAAGTTACCTTTTTCAAGGGCACTGTCACAACCCCATACCATGACAGACCCTGGCTTTCGGACTAGTTGCTGGTAACAGTCTGGATGATCCTTTTCTTCTTTGGTCCGGAGCACACGGCGTCCATTCCTCCCAAAAAATACCTCAAATACTGATTCATCTGACCACAGTACACGTTTCCACTGTGTGATGGTCCATCCCAGATGCCTCCGAGCCCAGAGAAGTCGACGGCGCTTCTGGACACTGTTAACATAGGGCTTCCTTTTGGCACAGTACAGTTTTAACTGGCATTTGTGGATGTAACTACGTATTTTTTCCCCTCTGGCTCTCAGCGAAGGCGGTCGTATTCTCTCCTCTCTCCTCTCGTCTCCTTACTCCCTCCTCTCCTGCTTGCTTCTCTCGTCTCGTCTAGTCTACTGTCTTAAACTTTGGGAGACTCTCCACGCACTGCTCTCGAACTAAAAATTATGGATTTGATCAACTGGTCTCTCAACGCAATTGACACCATCTTCTCGACGAGAAGCTTGGGTTCGGGGGAACCTGACTGCCCTGCCCGAACGTTTGCTGCTGGCTACACGATGGACGCGTGGGAGAGGTGGCATGTTGTGTGTCTAGCGGCACTTTCCGTAGAGGACATTGAAGACATCTACCTATTCGGATTCATGGTAACAGGGTTTCTGCTGATTGGATCAGGCATTGCCCTGGGATATCGAAAAATTCAGAAAGCGGTGACAGCTGTTCAAAGCTCCACAAGGCTGCCCGTCATGATTGAAGCAGTGGGCAGAGCGGTCAGCTCCCAAACTGGGACTACTAACCGCAACATGGATAACATCATGGAGTTGCAACGCAAGATGGATATCATCACGGAAAAGCTCACTGCTTTGCAAAATGGTTTCAGAGACCAGAACGAACTAAGAGAGTAGTCATAAATTGTGGCTACTCGCTCCCAGACCAAACAAATTCCAATCTTATCTGCTTTCGGCTCCCTCAACCAGCACGGCCTTGGCCAAGGCCGCTGCTGAGACAACAACTCCTCCAGAAGAGCACTGCAGGAAGACGCTCTTGCATTCATCCCCCAACCACCTGCTGACTCGGACTGGGATCTGATCAAGGTTGTCTCCATAACAACGGGAGCACCGAGATTATGGTGCCAGGCGTGACTCTTCAGGCCTACACAAACATGCACATGAACTTTACAGACACACACACACTTATGCATACACCCATCTCTCACCTTCGCCGCTTTGTACCCCCAGTCTGACAAGCGGTCTGTGACCAGCACCTAAGATGGCTGCAGGACCGGGACGCCTGGCTGTGCTGGGACACCTCAACCCCCACAATTCCTCTCCCCTGTTGCAAGTCGTGTTTCATGTCGTAATGTGTGCTTATGTTGCTGAGATGTTTTTTTACTGTTCTCAAACTGTGCTCCCGTAGGAGCATAGTCTGGGGGTTATTTTTTTTTTTCATCTCCTCACCCCTACCTACCTATCCTCATGTTATGCTGTATTTTCTGTCCAACTTAAGATGGCGCCGCAGAATGGCGACTCGGTGTGACTCGCACAACACCAAATACATTTCACTGCCAGCTGTATACTTGTATATAACTGTGTATGTGACAAATAAAACTCTTTGACTTTTGACTTTGACTTTGTATTGTGGTACTTGACAAAGGTTTGCCAAAGTAGTCCTGAGACCATGTGGTGATATCGCTTATAGATGAATGACGATTCTTGATGCAGTGCCGCCTGAGGGATCCGAGATCACGGTTGTTCAGCTTAGGCTTGCGCCCTTGTCCTTTACGCACTGAAATCCTCCAGATTCCTTGAATCTTTTAATTATGTTACGCACTTTTGAATGTGAAATATCCAAATCTCTTCCTATCTTTCTTTGAGGAACATTGTTTTTAAACATTTCAATAATTTTCTCACGTATTTGTTGGCAAACTGGCGAACCTCGGCCCATCTTTGCTCCTAAAGGATTAGACCTTTCTTGGATGCTGCTTTTGTACAAAATCATAATTACAATCACCTGTTGACATCACCTGTTTCAAATCACATCATTTAACCATTTTACCTCATTACTAGCCCTACATTGCTCCTGTCTCAACTTTTTTTGAAATGTGTTGCAGGTCTGAATGACAGGAAAGGATGCATATTTACAAATGACATGAAGTTGACCAGACAAAACATGAAATATTTTGTGTTCATATTGTCTGCAATGAAATACAAGTCAAAGTAAATTTAGAAATCACTTTTTTTTTTTTTTTGCGTTTTCCATACTGTCCCAACTTTTTCTGATTTGGGGTTGTAGTTTCCAGTGTGTAGTGTGCAGTTAGTAGTGTACAGTGTGTAGAGTGCATTTAGTATTGTACAGTGTGTAGTGTGCAGTTAGTAGTGTGCATTTAGTAGTGTAGTGTGTGAAGTGTGCAGGTGGTAGTGTACAGTGTGTAGTGTACGGTTAGTAGTGTACAGTGTGTAGAGTGCATTTAGTATTGTACAGTGTGTAGTGTACAGTGTGTAGTGTGCAGTTAGTAGTGTACAGTTGGTTTGTGTTGGAGCTCCGTCGCATTAATTCATAATCCTTGATTTTCTTCTTAACACTCGCTTACAAACGAATACTTTCTATTATTTACAGCATGTGAACATATCTCCGATACGATTCTCTATAAAAAACAATCCGATTGCTTTGATATCGCTACTTATATCTGAACTTCCGCTACTAGCCGTAGCCCGCTAGCATTGCACGCATGGTAACTTATTTACACCCGGTAACCACTGAAACCTAAAATTCGCCATCGTAGCACATCTGCTACAATGGCGAATAACTCGGATGTGTGTCTAATGTTACCTTTGAGTGCAGGTGAGGACACGTTCGAGCTGCATTTGGTGCAGTTGGAGTTGGAGTCGTTGGAGAAGCAGATTCGCGGCCTACTAGACAGACAAGCCGTGCTGAGAGAGCGACGATCAGCGCTTGAAACATCACGCGCCGATGCTCACAAGTCAGTGGTTAGTAACCTTTTGACCCGACCTCGTCTACTCTGTGTGTTTCTCTGCACAGGACCCAAGCACCCAGGACGCGATCATCATCCCTGGTTTCGTTCACTCCGGCACCGACACAGCACCATGGACCCTGGGTGTTTCCACAGCGGAAGACGCGAGCTAGGACCAGAGCTAGGACCTCTCCGCCCCTCCCGGTCTTCGAGATCTCCACCCAGAACCGCTTCTCCCCTCTTCGCGAGACGGAACGCGACGCTGTGGTCATCGGTACTTCCATCGTCCGGCATGTCCACGCTACCTCAGGTAAAGGCAAGGTAATCACTCACTGCTTTCCTGGTGCTCGTGTTCTCGATGTCGCTGCGCAGGTTCCCGAGATCCTGAACGGTGACGAGCGCATCGAAGCTGTCATGCTGCACACGGGAACGAACGACACCAGGCTGCGGCAGAGGGAGGTTCTGAAGAAGGACTACAGGAGTCTGGTCGAGACGGTGCGCAGAACATCGCCTGAAGCAACGATCATCGTGTCTGGACCCCTTCCCACGTACCGACAAGGACATGAAAAGTTTAGTAGATTATTTGCTCTAAATGAATGGTTAATGTCTTTGGGCCCTATTTTAACGATCTGAAACGCAAGTGTCAAAGCGCGAACCGCAAGTAACTTTGTGGGCGGGTCTCGGCGCTTTTGCTATTTTCCCGGCGGGATAAATGGCTCTTGCGCCCGGCGCAAATCTAAAATGGGTTGGTCTGAAGTAGCTTCATTATTCATAGGTGTGGTTTGGGCGTAACGTGAATAAACCAATCCGAGCGTCATCCAACATTCCCTTTAAAAGCAGGTGCGCAAGTTCCATTATGGATTGCTATTATTATGTTGTATTTACCAGGCGCACGCCAGGAGCGGTTCACAGCCGAGGAGACTGATGTTCTTGTAAGAGCAGTGAAAGACAGAGAAGTGAAGTTGTAATGTTGTACATTATGGTAAAGGTGATTTCACAGTCTTTTTTTTCTTTCAGTTTTTTCAGTCGATTTTTTTTCCTGGTTCTTGACGGACAAACCAATTTGTCAGATGTCCTTATATACATATATGTCTTGCCACTATTGGGCAAACAGGTCTTATCCTTAATTATTACAATTAGCCTGAATCATTTGTAAGCTAGATTTATGCCTATTTTTTCACATCTTCGTGGCACACCACAATGATTTCCGTCATCTCATGTGTTAATATTTTTTTAGTGTAACAATTTATGATTTGCAAAAATAACTGTTGCATCTGTGTAGATTACATGAGCAAAGTGTATGCGCGTTGTGCACGCTATACATTATGGTCAAGCATGCGCCCTTAAAATAGCATAATGAACAACGCGCAACGCGCCACTGACTTTAGACTAGGTTTTTTCTGGTCAGTGGCGCAATTGTTTAATGGAACAGCAAAATAGCACCAGGGATTGTTTGCGCCGGAACACGCCTCCTTTTTTGCGCTGAACCGCCCAGGTAGCGCAAGTTCATTCACTAGTTTAGCGACGTGCTTCTGTGGAGGGAAAAGCGCGCTTTGCGCGGGTGCAAAATAGGAATGACACATGCGTCGGTGTACAAAGTCAATTGCGCTGGGTGCAAGATAGGGCCCATGGTGTAATGAACAGAAGCTGCTCTTTGTAAATAATTGGAATCTGTTCTGGGAGCGACCTAGGCTCTTCCGTCCTGATGGCCTTCACCCCAGCAGAATCGGAGCGGCTCTTTTGTCGGACAACATCTCAATGGCGTTACACACCATATGACTAGTAAGTCAAAGTCCAAATCACAGTCTTTGCTGTCCTAACTTAATTGACATAAGTACCAATGTAGAACATTATATAGAAACTGTGTCTATTCCTCGTTTAGTGAGGTCAAACATTAAATCTACTGTAGGATCTAGGAAAAATCTAATTGTGATTAAACCAGAAAATCTCAATATTAGTGAACAAAAACAATTTTGTCCTAACTTAATTGACATAAGTACCAATGTAGAACATTATATAGAAACTGTGTCTATTCCTCGTTTAGTGAGGTCAAACATTAAATCTACTGTAGGATCTAGGAAAAATCTAATTGTGATTAAACCAGAAAATCTCAATATTAGTGAACAAAAACAATTTCTAAAACTAGGTCTTCTAAACATTAGATCGCTCACACCTAAGGCGGTTATTGTAAATGAAATGGTCACAGATAATAGTTTCGATGTACTTTGCCTTACTGAAACCTGGCTTAAGCCAAATTATTATTTCGGTCTTAATGAGTCTACTCCATCAGGATACTGTTATAAGCATGAGCCCCGTCTGATTGGTCGTGGCGGCGGTGTTGCAACAATCTATAGAGATATTCTTAATGTTACTCAGAAAACAGGTCACAGGTTTAATTCATTTGAAGTACTAGTGCTAAATGTTACGCTCTTAGATGTAAGAAAGAAATCCGTATTATCTCTAGCCTTGGCTACTGTATATAGACCTCCAGGGCCCTATGCTGATTTCCTAAAAGAGTTTGCAGACTTTCTCTCAGATCTATTGGTCAACGTCGATAAAGCATGAATTGTTGGAGATTTTAACATACACGTAGATAACACAAATGATGCGTTAGGGGCTGCGTTTACAGATCTATTAAACTCCTTTGGGGTCAAGCAAAACACACTAGATTTAATTATATCACATGGAACCAACCCAACCGATATAGATATTATACCGCAAAGTGATGATGTCACTGACCATTACATGGTAACTTGCATACTGCGTACTGCTGAAATCTGTCATGTTGCGCCACGTTATCGACCAGGCAGAACAATCCTTCCAACCACTATAGATAGATTCTCAAATACCTTACCTGATCTGTCTCAGCTGCTAAGTGAACCCAAACAAACAGATGAACTAGAGGAAATGACTAGCAGTATGAGCACCATTTTCTCTAGTACATTAGAAATTGTTGCACCAATTAGATTAAAAAAGGTTAGAGAGAAAACTAAAGCACCATGTTACACATGGTGTGCTACACATGTTATCAAGAGAGAAACTCGTAACTTAGAGCGTAAATGGAAACAAACTAATTTAGAGGTCTTTAGAATCGCGTGGAAAGATAGTATGTCACGTTGTAAAAAGGCCCTAAAAGCAGCCAGGGCTGAGCATCTCCGCAAACTAATAGAAAATAACCAAAATAATCCAAGGTTTTTATTTAACACCGTGGCTAGACTAACAAATAAACAAGCATCGCCTGAGCAAAATATTCTGTTACAGTTTAGTAGTAATGATTTTATTAATTTCTTCACTGAGAAAATAGAAAGCATCAGAAACAAAATTGTAAATGTACAATCTTTAATGATGTCTTATGATTCAACCTCAATTATCGCCCCTCAAGAACTACTACACCGCTTTACAACTATAGGACAGGAAGAGCTAAATAAACTTATCATTGCATCTAAACCAACAACATGTTTATTAGATCCAATACCCACTAAACTACTGAAAGAGTTGTTACCTGTAGTGGAAGAGCCTCTTCTCAATATTATTAACTCGTCTTTATCTTTAGGTCATGTTCCAAGAATATTCAAGTTGACAGTCATAAAACCTCTCATTAAGAAGCCACAATTAGATCATAATAACCTAGCAAATTACAGACCCATTTCAAATCTTCCATTTATGTCTAAAACACTAGAAAAAGTTGTGTCTGCCCAATTGTGCTCTTTCTTGCAAGAAAATGATATCTATGAAAAATTTCAATCAGGATTCAGGCCGCATCATAGCACAGAAACCGCGCTCGTTAAAATCACAAATGATTTACTTCTAGCTTCTGACCAAGGCTGTATCTCAATACTAGTTCTACTCGATCTTAGTGCTGCGTTCGATACTATAGATCATAAAATACTCTTAGATCGACTTCAAAATTACACTGGTGTTCAGGGACAGGCATTAAACTGGTTTAGATCGTACTTATCAGACCGCTACCATTTTGTCTGTCTAAATGGGGAAAAATCAAAGATAACGTCAGTAGACTATGGGGTGCCGCAAGGATCCGTGTTAGGCCCTCTGTTATTCTCAATATATATGCTGCCAGTTGGTAATATTATAAGGAAACATGGAATTAATTTCCACTACTATGCTGATGACACTCAATTATATATTTCATCACGACCAGATGAAAACGCTGAATTATCTAAACTGACAGCGTGTGTTGAAGATATTAAATACTGGATGATGTGTAATTTTCTGCTATTAAATTCAGATAAAACGGAGGTATTACTTATTGGTCCCTAAAACTGCCCACAAAACCTCTCACAATACAACTTTAACTTGGAAGGATGTCCTGTCACTTTATCCACTACAGTAAAAGACCTGGGTGTTATATTAGACCGCAACTTGTCTTTCGAAAATCATATTTCATATGTTACAAGAACGGCATTTTTCCACCTTAGAAACATTGCTAAGCTACGTAACACGCTATCTATTTCTGATGCAAAAAAGTTAGTTCATGCATTCATGACCTCGAGACTAGATTACTGTAATACTTTATTACCTGGTTGTCCTGCATCATCAATAAACAAGCTACAGTTAGTCCAAAACGCAGCTGCTAGAGTTCTTACTAGGTCAAGAAAATATGATCATATAACACCAATTTTATCATCTCTATACTGGTTACCTGTTAAGTTCCATATCAATTACAAAGTATTGCTACTGACCTATAAAGCCCTAAATGGTTTAGCTCCAGTGTATTTAACGGATCTTCTATCACCCTACAATCCATCGCGCTCTTTAAGATCACTAAACTCGAGGCTTCTGGTCATTCCTAGGATATCTAAGTCCACTAAAGGAGGGAGGGCATTTTCACATTTAGCTCCTAAACTCTGGAATAGTCTTCCTGATATTGTTCGAGGTTCAGACTCGCTGTCCCAGTTTAAAACTAGATTAAAGACGCATCTCTTTAGCCAAGCATTCACATTATAATTACCTTTTATCCCACAGTTAAATCGGATCAAAAGCATTAATATTCTGAACAGCAGCTATGCTAATTATTTCCCATCTGCTTTTCTGTTGTTATCTCGGGACACTAGTCCCGAGGTAACTAGTTGGTCAGCTCCAGTTTGTATCCAGCCTCTCATGGAGACTTCAGATACCCCAACACCTGTGATGAGACGACTCAACGCCTGTGAAGAGACGACTCAACGCCAGCGTTATGGCCTAAATTAATACATGATTGATTCACTTTTTCTAACATTTTTCTTTAACATTCTCTTTCTAACATTTTTTAATGTACATTTATGAAATGCACTTTCTGTAAAGCTGCTTTGAGACAATGTGTATTCTGAAAAGCGCTATACAAATAAATTTGAATTGAATTGAATTGAATACAGTGTGTAGTGTGCAGTTAGTAGTGTACAGTGTGTAGTGTGCATTTAGTATTGTACAGTGTGTAGTGTGCAGTTAGTAGTATACAGTGTGTAGTGTACAGTGTGTAGTGTGCAGTTAGTAGTGTACAGTGTGTAGTGTGCAGTTAGTAGTGTGCAGTTAGTAGTGTACAGTGTGTAGTGTACAGTGTGTAGTGTACAGTGTGTACTGTGCAGTTAGTAGTGTACAGTGTGTAGTGTACAGTGTGTAGTGTGCAGTTAGTAGTGTACAGTGTGTAGTGTGCAGTTAGTAGTGTGCAGTTAGTAGTGTGCAGTTAGTAGTGTACAGTGTGTAGTGTACAGTGTGTAGTATACAGTTAGTAGTTTACAGTGTGTACTGTGCAGTTAGTAATGTACAGTGTGAAGTGTACAGTGTGTAGTGTACAGCGTGTAGTGTGCAGTTAGTAGTGTACAGTGTGTAGTGTGCAGTTAGTAGTGTGCAGTTAGTAGTGTACAGTGTGCAGTTAGTAGTGTACAGTGTGTAGTGTACAGTTAGTAGTGTACAGTGTGTACTGTGCAGTTAGTAATGTACAGTGTGTAGTGTGCAGTTAGTAGTGTACAGTGTGTAGTGTGCAGTTAGTAGTGTACATTGTGTAGTGTGCAGTTAGTAGTGTACAGCGTGTAGTGTTCAGTTAGTACTGTACAGTGTGTAGTGTGCAGTTAGTAGTGCACAGTGTGTAGTGTGCAGTTAGTAGTGTACATTGTGTAGTGTGCAGTTAGTAGTGTACAGTGTGTAGTGTGCAATTAGTAGTGTGCAGTTAGTAGTGTGCAGTTAGTAGCGTACATTGTGTAGTGTGCAGTTACTAGTGTACAGTAGAGGTGGGCAGATCGATACTAATATCGATAATATCGATACCAACGTTGGTATCGGTATTGATCGATACCAACGTGAAAATATCGATACTTAAGTTTCAGTTTCTCTCGTTTTGCGACCTGGCCGTGTTTGTCAAAATGCAGCTGCTGTCGTCGAGCAGAGCAAGCTCTCAGGAGTGCTGCTCGTGCTCGACACTGCTCTCCTCCCCCTCTCCTGTGTTGTACCGTCACGTGACTCACCACTAGCGCTACCACCAGCAGTCAGGCGCGCGCGCCGCTCAGCCGCGCATTTCTAACAGTAGTCAGTCAGAGGCGGAGAATGGCAGCAGAGAGAAAGAGGAGCGTTGTATGTAAAACTTTGACTTTGTTTATTTAAGAAAAAAATCCTGAAAAGAAGTGCACTAAAGAGGAGAAACGTCTCGGTTACGTATGTAACCCTCGTTCCCTGAGGAGGGAACGGAGACGTACGTTAGTGACTAACGAATGGGGGGTTTCGCTTAGAAGCCAATCATCTTCTAGTATTCAACAGCGCCCAATGGCAGTGCCAATGCCATGGGCATGCGGAATTTGCATGCATAACTCCGCCCCACCTCGTGGGTATATAAGGAAGTACGCTGGCAACATCGCATTATGTTACTGCTGCAGGAGCCAAGACTGAACTCCGCGTTCCAGTGCAGCACAGCTGACGTGGCAAAGGAAACGTACGTCTCCGTTCCCTCCTCAGGGAACGAGGGTTACATACGTAACCGAGACGTTCCCTTTCGTTCAGTCACTACGACGTACGTTAGTGACTAACGAATGGGGGTTCCAATACAACAACGCCACTCAGCTGTCATCCAGTGCCCTGCGTAAGTGTGAGTACCCTGTCGTAAGACTAGTGCGGACGAAGGACTCCCACTTATCACAGGAATACCAAGGTACACTGGGAAGCATATCCCAGTGAGGGAATGCCAAGATGCCTACCGTAGGGAGGGCTTAGAGAATACACATATGACCCGCTGAGGGCTGCATATGGAAGATCACTAGGGTACCAGCCGAAGGTGGATTTTTAACCCTAGGGGTGGCAGGGACTTGCCAAGGGAAAGACACCTGCTCACTGAGGAGGCTTACGGTGGGAATACTCGTGTGGGGGTCGCCGGAGGGAACCATGCACACGGAGCACCTGGCCGGACATGAGGGTCTGGGCTCGAAAGGGCAGACTGAACTGATGTCGGCGTAAGCAGTGCTGGAGGAGCTCAGGGCTCTCGGGGAGCTCACCTGAGGAAAAAATCGCACGTATCCAGTCCTTGGAGTGGAATGGCGAGCAAGCGAAGACACCTGAGCCTGGCCCATTACCGGCCACCCGTAGGGGCGAGTACATAGTCGGACACTGGCTCCACTCGGAGATTGTAGAATCTGGCGAATGTGTTAGGTGTCGCCCAGCCTGCAGCTCTGCAGATGTCTGTTAGCGAGGCGCCATGCGCTAGAGCCCAAGAGGAGGCCACACTCCGGGTGGAGTCCTCACACCAAGGGGACATGGTCGGCCTTGCTGCTGGTACGCCAAAACAATGGTGTCCACTATCCAGTGAGACAACCTCTGCTTTGAGAGAGCACTTCCCTTCCGCTCTCCACCATAACAGACAAAGAGCTGGTCTGAGGTCCTGAAACACTGCGTCATGTCTACGTAGGCGCGGAGAGCGCGTACTGGACAGAGCAATGCCAAGGCTGGGTCTGCCTCCTCCAAAGGCAGCGCTTGGAGGTTCACCACCTGATCTCGGAACGGAGTGGTAGGAACCTTGGGCACATATCCGGGCCGGGGTCTCAGGATCACGTGAGAGTTAGCCGGCCCGAACTCAAGGCACGCTTCGTCAACCGAAAATGCTTGCAGGTCCCCGACCCTCTTAAGCGAGGCCAATGCGGTCAGCAGAGCCGTCTTCATAGACAAGAACTTAATCTCAGCCGACCGCAAAGGCTCAAAGGGAGGCCTCTGCAGAGCACTTAAGACTACTGAGAGGTCCCAAGAGGGAACGAGAGGAGAGCGAGGAGGATTCAGTCTCCTCGCCCCCCTCAGGAACCTGATGATCAGGTCGTGCTGACTTACCTTTTTGTCTCCCAGGAGATCGTGGTAGGCAGATATTGCGGCCACATATACTTTAAGGGTGGAGGGAGACAGCCTTCGCTCCACCCCCTCCTGGAGAAACGATAGCACGGACCCGATCGGGCATTTCCAGGGGTCTTCTTGGCGGGAAGAGCAACATGTGACGAAGAGGTTCCACTTCAACGCATAGAGGCGTCGCGTAGACTCAGCTCTAGCGGAAGTGATGGTAGCGACCACCGCAGGTGGAAGGCTACTCAAACCTGCCGCGTCCCATCCAGAAGCCACACGTGGAGCTTCCAGAGCGCTGGACGCGGGTGCCAAAGGGTGCCCCGTCTCTGAGTGAGGAGGTCCGGTCTCAGAGGAATAGGCCAGGGAGGGGCTGTCGCAAGGAGTAAAAGTTCTGGGAACCAGGTCTGGCCGTGCCAATACGGGGCGATCAAAATGACCTGCTCCTTGTCCTCCCTGATCTTGCACAGTACCCGTGCAAGAAGGCTCACTGGGGGAAACGCATACTTGCGTAGCCCTGACGGCCAGCTGTGCGCCAGTGCATCCGTGCCGAGGGTGCCCTCGGACAGGGAATAATACAGGGAGCAATGGGAAGAGTCCTGGGAGGCAAACAGATCTACAGGATGAGTCTAGAAGATGATAGGCTTCTAAGCGAAACCCCCCATTCGTTAGTCACTAACGTACGTCGTAGTGACTGAACGAAAGGGAACATTTTTTGTTAACATGCTATTTGAAAAGAGATTTTGTTTTTACATTTTTTATATTTGTGAAGTAATCATTTTGTAACTTTGTTTATTTAAATAAAACAGAAGTAACCAAAAGTTGTTTCTGAACAAAAGCTTTTGTAGTACTTGTTAATAACCCAAAATGCAAATCACAAAAACAAATTAAAAGTCATGAAAATTCATTTAGATTTAGGTTGAAGACGCATCCACCTTAATTATTAAAAAGTATCGATATTGGTATCGGTATCGGCGATACTGGCCCTGTATTTACTTGGTATCGGATCGATACCAAATCTAGCGGTATCGCACACCTCTAGTGTACAGTGTGTAGTGTGCAGCTAGTAGTGTACAGTGTGTAGTGTGCAGTTAGTAGTGTACAGTTTGTAGTGTGCAGCTAGTAGTGCAGTGTGCATTTAGTAGTATGTAGTGAACAGTGTGTAGTGTGCAGATCGCAGTGGATAATTTATACTATACAGTGTGTAGTATAATTTACAATGTTTGACTCACTGTGTGTTGATGACTGATTACATAGAGTTTAAATAAGCTATTATTCTATTTGCTCTCAATCTGTATAGGCAATATTAAATGTTTCAACAACGGTAAGTGAATATGAGGTTTCCCATAATGCACTTATTTTCCTTGTTTTTCTTAGTTTGTGTAATTTTAATATAAAAAACATTATTTAAAATTTGTATTTAATATTTTTGTAAAAAATAATTGATCAAATGTGTAAGTATATACCTGTTGGTAAGGGGTGAAAAGGTTTGAAAAGTTTAAATTAACATTTTAAATATTTTTAAAAAGTTACCATAATTGTAACAAGCGTCTATTTTAGTTGGGTCTGTGCAGTCCTGCAAAACAAAACTACTAAAGTTCTTATTCTGTGAGTAATTGGGTGAGATAGTTGCATCCATGTAGTGACCAATAGTGGGAAGTTCGGATCATTTTACTGACTCGGACCTTTGAGTCTTGTTCAGCAAAATGAACGAATCTTTTTTCGAGTCGTTTTGAGTCATTTCGTTCATTTCAGAAAAATATAATTAAAATGACATGTTAAATAGCCCAACCCATCTAGTACTTATGAAAATGTTGATTACATTTGTAAAACTAAATAAAAATAAACTATAGGGTACTGCAACCAAAGCCAAATGATAAGAAACTGAAACATTTAATTAATTGATTAGTTGTTGGGTCAGGCTATTGCAGTCTAACTCTGTTAGTTCACCTCACCTCCTGATCCGAGACATTCTTTCTTTTGCAACTTCATATTTATCACGTTTGTTCTCCGCCTCTCGTGTCTTCGAACTCCTCGAGACGTTAGTTGTCGACTCGTCTGTGTCTGACTCTGATGGGGCTGGACCATGTGACACAGGTCCGGGAACAGAATGATTAGTTCATCTTTCGAGTCTCGAGTCTCGAGTTCGGGTTTGAGTCTTTCGTTCTTCCTGTCAGTCCCATAGAGTCTATGCTGTCAGTAGCGGAAACAGAAAAGATTCGTTCTTTCGAGTTCGGGTTTGAGTCTTTCGTTCTTCCTGTCATATTCTCAGTTAATATCAGACATAAACAAATATGGGAAATATATTGACTAGTCAAGTCTAACATCACAAATTCAAGTCAATTAGACTATTACTCATTTTGAATCATATAGCGCAAACACACACACACATATACACATATATATATATATATATATATATATATATATATATGTATGTATGTATGTATGTATGTATGTATGTATGTATGTATGTATGTATATATATATATATAGAAAGAAGAAAAGAAAAAATGCGGCGAGCATATTGTGGCGAGCAGCGAGGCCGAGGGACCGTGAGGGCGGGACGAGGCGGCGCTCATCAGAGAGGATGAGCGCCAGCTGCGAGCCGCAGCGATCTCGGCCCTTGCGGAGGAGTGAGGGAGTATAAAGGAGGAGCGACGACAGTGAGGGACGAGAGAGGACCAGGCCTGGAGTTTGTGTTATGTTTAATTAAAAGTTATTTTGAATGTCCGCCGGTTCCCGCCTCCTTCTTCCCGTACTAACAACGTTTTACTACAGTGGTGCCGAAGCCCGGGAGGAAGGAGGGACACGCTGTCGAAGAGCCCTCGCAGCTGAGGGGGATCGCGGTGCCGCGGAGTTCGGGCAGCGCGGAGGAGAGAAGTCCGCGAGCGGCTGCCCGAAGCGGTGGTGCTGGAGCGGATGAAGATCGGTGGGACGGAGAGCTCGCTGCCGCGCCCCTGGGTCGAGGTGGGGTGGCTGCCGTCCGCGAGGGGGCGAAGGAGTCCCCAGCGCTTGCCTGGAGCCGGAGCCTGCTGTCGTCCGCCGCATAGGGGACTCGCAGGGAGCGCGGGATGGGGACTCGCTTCCGGCCGCCCTCAGAAGGAGGAGCCACCGCCGGCCGCCAGGGGGCGGAGGAGTCTCGGGCCGTCCACCGAGCGTCCAGTGCCACCGCATGGCACCGCGAAGAAGAGCCTCTCGGCTGGCTGAGGACCGAGCGGCAGTGTGTCTGGGAATCGGACCAGAATTTTTTTATTTTTTTTTTATTTTCTCCTCTCTCCACTCTCTCGTCTCTGTCGCTCCTCATGCTCCCCGCTCCGTTCTCTCACCTCGCTGTTCTTACCCCCAGGTCCCGCGGCTGCCGTGATCGCCCCCCCCGGGGAGGGGGGGGGAGTAGAGCGCAAACTCGGGAGTGCCCCCCAGCCTGCGAAGGGCGTTGGGGGTATGTGGCGAGCAGCGAGGCCGAGGGACCGTGAGGGCGGGACGAGTCGGCGCTCATCAGAGAGGATGAGCGCCAGCTGCGAGCCGCAGCGATCTCGGCCCTTGCGGAGGAGTGAGGGAGTATAAAGGAGGAGCGACGACAGTGAGGGACGAGAGAGGACCAGGCCTGGAGTTTGTGTTATGTTTAATTAAAAGTTATTTTGAATGTCCGCCGGTTCCCGCCTCCTTCTTCCCGTACAAACAACCTTTACTACATATATATATATATATATATATATATATATATATATATATATATATATGTATATGTATATGTGTGTGTGTGTGTGTGTGTGTGTGTGTGTGTGTGTGTAATATGTTTTTGTATAGGTGCTATAGGCCTATAAGCTATGTTACAAAGGTTTAGGTAACATTTTTAAACTGATTTTTATTCATTAATAACACAAGGACAAAAAATAATAATATAACTCAATAGAGAAAAATAAAATACAGTTAATTCAAAACGAGTAATAGTCTAATTGACTTGAATTTGTGATGTTAGACTTGAATAGTCAATATATTTCCCATATTTGTATATGTCTGATATTAACTGAGAATTATATATAAAAAATAAAAATAAAATAAAAAAATAACTACGTGCTTGTTAGTAAAAAGGTTGTGAACTAGTGTTCAATACAGTGACAAAGTCACGTGTCAAAAGAACGACTCAAACGTCAAACCCGAAAGACTCGTAAGAACTAATCTTTTCTGTTTCCGCTACTGACAGCATAGACTCTGTGGGACTGACAGGAAGAACGAAAGACTCAAACCCAAATTCGAGACTCGAGACTCGAAAGATGAACTAATCATTTTTGTTCTTTCCAGTACAGATTCAGCGTAATGCGCATGCGCGGTCAACACAAAATGAACGAATCACTCTCTGAGACAACTCGGTAGTCCCGAGTCATATTAAAGATTGGTTCAAAATGAACGAATCGTTCATGAACGACACATCACTAGTAGTGACTGAGCAATCAGACATTTAATTGCCTGTTATATTCAAAATATATATTTTAAATACTTCATGCTGAGTAACAGACCTTCCCACCACACTCCAGAGTAGGATCCTCAGATACCCTGGAAAGGTAAGAAGTTATACATTCTGATACACCATCTTAAATTCATATATCCAATATCTAACCACTTGAGGAATATTGTCACATGCCTGTCCTGTCTTGTGTGCACATGT
The DNA here is from genome assembly GCF_949357685.1 of Gobio gobio. NCBI lineage: Eukaryota > Metazoa > Chordata > Actinopteri > Cypriniformes > Gobionidae > Gobio > Gobio gobio. The sequence continues at coordinate 966,735 of NC_137114.1, forward strand.
GGGTTTTGTTAGTGTGGCCATGTGCCTCTGTCATTGTTTGATCCCTCCCCCTTGTTATCTGATTAGTGTTTGATTTCCTCCACCTGTTCCCTCCTGATTTCTTCCCTTTTTATAGTTCCCATGTGCTCACAGTCTTTGTGGTTACGTTGTAATGTCTACGTCCTCCGTTCCCTGTGATTCCCTGGTATGTTCAGTTTTCTGTTATGTTATGTTTTTTTTCCCCCTCGTGGGTTTTGTTTTGAGTTTGTTTTATTTTATAATAAATTTCTATTTTCCTGCACTTGAGTCCTCGCACCAGTTTTCCTTTGTGTTAAACGTGACAGAACGTAACCACCACTATGAGGACTCAGCAGAGAAGGAGGTCACCGCAAGCACCTTCCTCTTTTGTCTCCTGTCCCCTATGGGACCGCATAGTCCAGTTCAGTTCCCTGAGCACTATGCGGCAAGAGGGGACTGAGATGAGAGAGTTTGCACGGGAGTTTAAGAGGGCTGCTAAAGGACTGGGATACAGAGATGAGTCTCTTAAGGAGCTCTTCAATTATGCCCTCGATGAACCATTTGATTGGATCGTAATGAGAGCGCTGGAGGGGACAACATTCGAGGAGGCGGTGGATTATTTCACTGGCCAGAGGAAAAGGGCCCCTCCCCGGAGTCCGGTGGCTCCATTTCCGGTGGTTCCTGTTCCGGTGGACCCAGTTCCAGTGGTTCCGAAACGAAGGAGGAGGAGAAGGGTTCCCTCCATCCCGGTTCTGGTGGTCCCTGTTCCGGTGGTCCCTGTTCCGGTGGATCGTGTGCCGGTGGATCGTGTTCCGGTGGTCCCTGTGCCGGTGGATCGTGTTCCGGTGGTCCCTGTTCCGGTGGATCGTGTGCCGGTGGTCCCTGTTCCGGTGGTCCCTGTTCCGGTGGATCGTGTGCCGGTGGTCCCTGTGCCGGTGGATCGTGTTCCGGTGGTCCCTGTTCCGGTGGTCCCTGTTCCGGTGGATCGTGTGCCGGTGGTCCCTGTGCCGGTGGATCATGTTCCGGTGGTCCCTGTGCCGGTGGTCCCTGTGCCGGTGGTCCCTGTGCCGGTGGTCCCTGTTCCGGTGGATCATATTCCGGTGGTCTCTGTGCCGGTGGGTCGTGTTCCAGTGGATCGTGTTCCGGTGGATCGTGTTCCGGTGGTCCCTGTGCCGGTGATCCCTGTGCCGGTGGTCCCCGTGCCGGTGGTATCAGGGACGGCGGACTCTGCTGTGCCGGAGGTGCCGATCGGGCGCCCCGCGCCGCGCCACCCCGCCCCGGCTCCCTGCTCTTCCCGCGCTGCCCCGGCGCCCGGCTCTTCCCGCGCCGCTCCGGCGCCCTGCTCTTCCCGCGCCGCTCCGGCGCCCTGCTCTCCCCGCGCCGCCCCGGCGCCCTGCTCTTCCCGCGCCGCCCCGGTGCCCTGCTCTCCCCGCGCTGCCCCGGCGCCCGGCTCTTCCTGCGCCGCCCCGGCGCCCTGCTCTCCCCGCGCCGCCCCGGCGCCCTGCTCTCCCCGCGCCGCCCCGGCGCCCTGCTCTTCCCGCGCCGCCCCGGCGCCCTGCTCTTCCCGCGCCGCCCCGGTGCCCTGCTCTCCCCGCGCCGCCCCGGCGCCCTGCTCTTCCCGCGCCGCCCCCGTGCCCTGCTCTCCCTGCGCCGCCCAGGCGCCCTGCTCTCCCCGCGCCGCCCCGGCGCCCTGCTCTCCCCGCGCCGCCCCGGCGCCCTGCTCTTCCTGCGCCGCCTGAACTCTGCTTGCCGCCTGAACTCTGCTGGCCACCCTGGCCGTCCCGGCCGTCTGAACTCTGCTGGCCGCCTGAACTCTGCTGGCCACCCCGGCCGTCCCGGCCGCCTGAACTCTGCTGGCCGCCTGAACTCTGCTGGCCGCCTGAACTCTGCTGGCCACCCCGGCCGTCCCGGCCGCCTGAACTCTGCTGGCCACCCTGGCCGTCCCGGCCGCCTGAACTCTGCAGGCCGCCTGAACTCTGCTGGTGTCCCCGGCCCCCCCGGCCGCCTGAACTTTTTGTGATCCCCGTCTCTCCCTTGTTTTCCCCTTCCTTTTCTGTTTCTCCCTTGTCTGTCCCTCCCGTCCCGTCCTGGTCAGTCCCTCCCGTCCCGCCCTGGTCAGTCCCTCCCGCCCTGGTCAGTCCCTCCCGTGCCGCCCTGGTCCGTCCCTCCCGTGCCGCTCTGGTCCGTCCCTCCCGTGCCGCTCTGGTCCGTCCCTCCCGTGCCGCTCTGGTCCGTCCCTCCCGTGCCGCTCTGGTCCGTCCCTCCCGTGCCGCCCTGGTCCGTCCCTCCCGTGCCGCCCTGGTCCGTCCCTCCCGTGCCGCCCTGGTCAGTCCCTCCCGTGCCGCCCTGGTCCGTCCCTCCCGTGCCGCCCTGGTCAGTCCCTCCCGTGCCGCCCTGGTCAGTCCCTCCCGTGCCGCCCTGGTCAGTCCCTCCCGTCCCGCCCTGGTCAGTCCCTCCCGTCCCGCCCTGGTCAGTCCCTCCCGTCCCGCCCTGGTCAGTCCCTCCCGTCCCGCCCCGCCCTGGTCCGTCCCTCCCTCCCGTCCCGCCCTGGTCCGTCCCGCCCTGGTCAGTCCCTTCCGTCCCCCGGCGCCCTGCTCTCCCCGCGCCGCCCCGGCGCCCTGCTCTCCCCGCGCCGCCCCGGCGCCCTGCTCTTCCCGCGCCGCCCCGGTGCCCTGCTCTCCCCGCGCCGCCCCGGCGCCCTGCTCTTCCCGCGCCGCCCCCGTGCCCTGCTCTCCCTGCGCCGCCCAGGCGCCCTGCTCTCCCCGCGCCGCCCCGGCGCCCTGCTCTCCCCGCGCCGCCCCGGCGCCCTGCTCTCCCCGCGCCGCCCCGGCGCCCTGCTCTCCCCGCGCCGCCCCGGCGCCCTGCTCTCCCCGCGCCGCCTGAACTCTGCTTGCCGCCTGAACTCTGCTGGCCACCCTGGCCGTCCCGGCCGTCTGAACTCTGCTGGCCGCCTGAACTCTGCTGGCCACCCCGGCCGTCCCGGCCGCCTGAACTCTGCTGGCCGCCTGAACTCTGCTGGCCGCCTGAACTCTGCTGGCCACCCCGGCCGTCCCGGCCGCCTGAACTCTGCTGGCCACCCTGGCCGTCCCGGCCGCCTGAACTCTGCAGGCCGCCTGAACTCTGCTGGTGTCCCCGGCCCCCCCGGCCGCCTGAACTTTTTGTGATCCCCGTCTGTCCCTTGTTTTCCCCTTCCTTTTCTGTTTCTCCCTTGTCTGTCCCTCCCGTCCCGTCCTGGTCAGTCCCTCCCGTCCCGCCCTGGTCAGTCCCTCCCGCCCTGGTCAGTCCCTCCCGTGCCGCCCTGGTCCGTCCCTCCCGTGCCGTTCTGGTCCGTCCCTCCCGTGCCGCTCTGGTCCGTCCCTCCCGTGCCGCTCTGGTCCGTCCCTCCCGTGCCGCCCTGGTCCGTCCCTCCCGTGCCGCCCTGGTCCGTCCCTCCCGTGCCGCCCTGGTCCGTCCCTCCCGTGCCGCCCTGGTCAGTCCCTCCCGTGCCGCCCTGGTCCGTCCCTCCCGTGCCGCCCTGGTCAGTCCCTCCCTGGTCAGTCCCTTCCGTCCCGCCCTGGTCCGTCCCTCCCGTCCCGCCCTGGTCCGTTCCTCCCGTGCCGCCCTGGTCTGTCCCTCTTCGTCTGTCCCTCCCGTCCCTCCCTGGTCTGTCTTTCTTGCCCCGCCCTCGGCTGATGGAGCGTCTGGTAGCCGCTCCGTAGAGAGGGGGTTATGTCACATGCCTGTCCTGTCTTGTGTGCACATGTGGGTTTTGTTAGTGTGGCCATGTGCCTCTGTCATTGTTTGATCCCTCCCCCTTGTTATCTGATTAGTGTTTGATTTCCTCCACCTGTTCCCTCCTGATTTCTTCCCCTTTTTATAGTGCCCATGTGCTCACAGTCTTTGTGGTTACGTTGTAATGTCTACGTCCTCCGTTCCCTGTGATTCCCTGGTATGTTCAGTTTTCTGTTATGTTATGTTTTTTTCCCCCTCGTGGGTTTTGTTTTGAATTTGTTTTATTTTATAATAAATTTCTATTTTCCTGCACTTGAGTCCTCGCACCAGTTTTCCTTTGTGTTAAACGTGACAAATATATAAATATTGTCCATCTCATAATTTGTTTTAATAGGGTTTAATCTGTGTTAATTCAATCTCTGTTGGATTGGTTTCAGAATTGCTTACTATGGTTAACGAAAATCATATGTACGGCATGTTTGGTGTCTACGAAGTTGAAATGTAAAGATCTGAATGATGGGGTATATGATATGTCAATCCTTGTGCAACATATTAGTATTACAAGAGTCTTTAATAGCACCTTCCTCTGCATTTGAATGGCCCTTTGAAACAAAGGGCCATAAATCTCCAGAGGAGATTTTCCTGCTTGGACATCCCAACAATCTCATTGGTCAAGTCTACTTGAGGAGGTGGTGACCTCCTGCAGACTTCTTAAGGAGCAAGGCACTCATCCCTCCTCCTCTCTTCTCCTGCTAAAACGGACACGCTGTGGCTGTGGGCTCCCGCATGGCAGGCCTCACACACACCGAGCCAAAGGCCTCACAAGGCCATGGACCAGAAGGCCCAAACTCTGCATGCCATGTGCAACTTCCTCTATGGATTCGAAGCAACCACGCAAGCTCATCATCTCTTCTTCATCCAATGCAGAAGAACTTGATCGCCACGTCAAAGCCATCGGACGGAACCCACAAACTTTCTCCTGCGATTTCACTTCGGACGGTCTTCTACAGCTCAGGCTAAATGCAAGTAAAGTACGAAACAGAAATCGCTGTGTATTTAGTAACTGTAAACTCTTTGTTCAGACAAAGTTTATTAATGATGGTTCTTCACAAAGGTTCTAGATTTTCTGCATAACTTCATCCATCTTTTCTGACCCTTTTCCCTCCAACCACTTTAACCTTACCTCTTGTTATGTATACATTGTGTATGTCATGTTTGTCTTATATTAGTTATAGTCTTGTTCCGTGATTTAGTTATTAAAGTTTGTGCACAATATATGTTTGGTCCTGACTCCGTGCCTGCAAACATATTGTCCCTTTAACAGTGTTGGGGCTAGTTACTCAAAAAAGTAATATATTACATATTACATATTACTCTCAAAAATAGTAATGGCTTACTTTACTTTATTACTCCCTGGAGAAAGTAACTAGTTATATTACTAGTTACATTTTTTTTCTTAATTACTCTATAATTGCCTGAGATGCATCAGATGGAGGGAGAACATACAAAGGAGGAGTGTCCCTTTAATGATCGATCTTCGGGTTTGAGTCATTCGTTCATCAAGTCCCAGCCCCATAGGCAAGGCTATGCAGTCACCGGAAACGATTAGTTAATCTCTCGAGTCTTCTCGTTCCAGTCGTTCGTTCTTTTTTCACGTGACCGCTTCCCCATTCAGTATCTCACAACATATACATTACAGTCGTATTATTGACTGCATGTTGTAATATATTTATTATTATAAAATTATCAGAAGATATGTGCAATAAACATTTGTTATGCCTCTCCGTTCTGAACAACCCAATGTGTCCAGGCTTCATATGAAAATAAATTATTATACTAGCTAAAAACGGAACTAAACTAACATAAAAAACTACTCACTTGTTTGTAAGGAAGGTTGTGAATTAACCACAGACTGTAAAGGAATGAACTAATTTCTGTATCCAACACGGCTGTCACGTCACGTGACAAAAGAACGAGACTCGAGAGATGAACTGTTCCTGCATTCAGCCTATGGGGACTTGAACGAACAACTCAAACCTGAAGACACGAGAGATGAACTCATCTTTTCTGTTTCCGGTGACTGCATAGCCTTGCCTATGGGGCTGGGACTTGATGAACGAACGACTCGAACGAGAAGACACGAGAGATTAACTCATCTTTTCTGTTTCCGGTGACTGCATAGCCTTGCCTATGGGGCTGGGACTTGATGAACGAATGACTCAAACCTGAAGACTCAAGAGATGAACTAATCTTTTCTGTTTCCTGTACAGAACATATGGGATGTTGTGCATGCACAGTCAACACAAAATGAACAAATCGCTCTCTGAGACAACCCGTTGTTCTCGAGTAATTTTAAAGATTTGTTCAAAATGAACAACTCGTTCATGAACGACACATCACTAATTGCTTGTCAACTTGCATATTTGTCTTCTTGTCTACTTGAATGCTTGTGTGTATGTGTATATATATATTAAAGATCTATAAGAAAATGACAGTATGGATGAAAATTAAATAATAAAGATCTATAAGAAAATGACAATATGGTTATGAATCAATAAAGATTGATAAAAAAATGACAGTATGATAACATTTAACAGTTATTTTAAATTTTTATAATATTTCACAATATTACTCACACACACACACACACACACACACACACACACACACACACACACACACACACACACACACACACACACACACACACACACACACACACACACACACACACACACACACACCTCTCCTTATGTTTTCACAGTGACAAAGATGGCCACATGTCTGCTGTGAGACAAACCCCTGCTCATCTGTTCCTCTGGAGAGAGACAACTGACTTCTTCAACCAAGATAAGTTCAACCGTTTTATATGCTAAACCAATCATTCAATTCACTGCAGTTTTTTACAATAACTTTGGCACTAATTTCAGAACCTTGACGTCATTTTTCAAAACTCTAGTCACAAAACTCAAAACGGTCATCACTTGAAACACAGACTGTCCAATGTTCAAAACATTGCATTGTGCATTCATATCTTTGAAGAAATTTTGCACTTGCACAATCATTGGTTAACTAAGCCATACATTTGCTCATTAATTATTTTTATTTTTTTTAATGACAAAATCCCTTAAATTATTATCTTAATTAATGCTAAATAGTTTTTGGACATTGCTCTGTGTTAGGGATAGAATACTGCCATCTGCAGGTTTGTGGAAAAACCTTAGGAATTATAGTTACAGTTTTTTTTATTCGCTTTGGTACTATTTTCACAACCAAGGTGTACATTTTCAAAACTCATAGTGCTAATATCACAACAGATCATCAAAAGTGGACTTTTTTCAAACATTTCAGCATATTTTCAAATGTGTTAATACAATACACAAAACTACAAAGTATCCTTTTCACTACACAAAATAAGTGTTTCCTCTTTATAAATGTTTCATTCACAGTAACTGCCTTTCATAAAGCTCTTACTATCAAACTTTTGATTTGCATCTCTTCTCGTTCACTTTAAAACATTTGTCTATTATTTAATCCAACTGATCTTAATGGTTAATCAATGAATCATTTGGTACACCTATAGATTTCTATAGATATTGATTATATAGACATAGTTTCTACTTTGTTTGCAATTTCCGATATGGATAACCATATGTAATGAATTCTTTTTACATTACAAGCGATTTATCTTAGATTATAACTACTTTGTCAAAGTGTGTGTGTGTGTGTGTGTGTGTGTGGCCTGGTAAACTCTACATTATGGGGACAAAATGTCCCCATAAAAATGGCAATATCCTAAATCCTTGTCCTTGCGGGGACATTTTTTTGTCCCCATGGCCATGAGGAAACTTATAAATACAGAATGTGTTGTTTTTGTTGAAAATGTAAAAATGCAGAAAATTTTGTGTGATGGGTAGGTTTAGGGGTTAGGGTTAGTGTTAGTGTAAGGGGAGAGAATATACAGTTTGTATAGCTTGTAACCATTACGCCTACGTATACCCAGACAGATTATAAGAGTATAAGGGAGTGGAAATAGTCAATGACGGTGTAACATCAGACTGATCAGAAATCAGAAGAAGGGCAAGAGATGGCATCAAATACAGCATTTTACATTACAGTATGTATGCCATATGATACTGTAAACAGATGACCATGGTAGAGTCTGCCACATTACTGTAACACCCTTAAAAAGCTCAATTATAGAATCAGTCATGTGGTACAGTGAGAACATTTATTGGCAGCAAACTCTGTTATAGCACAGAACCTCATGGCTGTGTCATAACTTCATCGCACCTTTTGATAACACTGAATAATACAATTACAAACATTATGGATTAAATTACATAAGTTAGGTAATGTAAGTGTATTTTCTAATGAGGCAAATGTAGCCTGTGTTACTGTAGATAATTCAGCAACGAAGGAAATTTGAAACATGTATCTTGCATTGTTTTCTGTTGGATGAACTGATTGTTTAAAGTACTAAACTGAAAGAAGATCATACTGTCGTGTTTCGGTGATTAAACCAAATGTTCTCATTACATATTATAATAATCTTGTGTTTGAAACAATGATTATGTGGACTGAAAATATGTGCAACTGAATGAAAGCATGAGATCAGGTTTTGAAAGAATGACGAGCTGTGTTACAAGTGTGAGCAGTTTGGATTTTTGCACTAAGAGTTTTGAAAATGTACACCTTACTTGTGAAAATAGTACCAAAGCGAATAAAAAAAACTGTAACAAGAAAATGAAACAAAAGAATGTTAAGAGGTGAATAAAATAAAAAAATGTTGATGTATTTTGGCTGTGTGTGTGTGTGTGTGTGTGTGTGTCTGCCTGCACAGGTGTGTGTGTGTGTGTGTGTGTGTGTGTGTGTGTGTGTGTGTGTGTGTGTGTGTGTGTGTGTGTGTGTGTGTGTGTGTGTGTGTGTGTGTGTGTGTGTGTGTATGTGTGTGTGTGTGTGTGTGTGTGTGTGTGTGTGTGTGTGTGTGTGTGTGTGTGTGTGTGTGTGTGTGTGTGTGTGTGTGTGTGAGAGAGTGAGATAGAGAATCACAAGAGTCCGGAAATCAGTCCACAGAGGGGCTTAATTTATCCCTATATTCTTCAACCTCATTGAGGTTTCAGACCACCAGCTCCAGAAAAACCTATTATTTATTTTCACTTTATTTAAGTTAATGGGTGTGGCAAAAGTGCTTCAATTACATATAGGCATAACACCGTAACTTTTTATTTTGTGTGTATTTTTTTTTACATAACATTGGTTATTGCTAATGACATACAGAGTAATTAATCTACTCTGTTAGCCCGGACAAGTTGAATCTACTTAAAAAATTGGAGCAAACTGGTTGCCCTAAAAATTTAGTAATGTGAACTAAAACGAGTACATTTAACTTAAAATGTTTTAGTTAAAAAAATTCAGAACCTAGATAAAACTCCCCCTGCTGCTATACTCGGATTTGCATTTGAGTAGCTCACAGCATGTTCATTTACATGTTAAAGCCTCCCCTAGAATTAAGGGGAGGGGGGGTCATGGGGGGACAACTGCCAAGCAAGGCCCACGTCAATTTCCGACAATTTACAGCAGTTTTTGGTGTTGCCTGCAAATTGCCGTGCACAGTCGTAAACCTGAAGTTTCACGGCAATCTACAGTGCCACATACTGACGAAAATCACACTTTTCATGCAGTGTGCAGAACCAAAGACCTGACCACCCTTGATGGCACCTTAGGCACGTAGCCCGGCCTAGGGTGTAAGATGGCCTTTACTCCACCCGGGGGAAACTCCAGGCAGGTTGGCGTTACCGCCATAGACTGGAGATCTCCCACTCTCCAAAGAGAGGTAATGGCGAGGAGAAAAGCCACCTTAAGGGTCAGGTTATTTGGTTCAACTGACTCCAATGGCTCAAAGGGGGCCTCAGCCAAGCCTTCGAGAACCACTGCCAGATCCCAGGTTGGAACTCTGGAACGAGCCGCAGGCCTCATCCTCCGAGCCCCATGGAGGAACTGTACAACCAGCTGGTGCCTACCCAAAGGCCCATCACCCATAGGAGTGTGGAAAGCCGCAATGGCAGCCACATACACCTTGAGTGTGGATGGGGATAGACCCGCAGAGAAGCGATCTTGGAGGAACTCCAGCACTGAAGCCACTGGGCAGTTAACTGGGTCCACCTCACGTTCCCTGCACCAAGTGGAAAATACATTCCACTTGAGGCTGTACAATCTCCTCGTAGACGGAGCCCTGGAACTGAGTAAGGTCTCTATCACCTCTGCCGATAGGCCAGCCTCTAGGTACCTGGCCCCTTCAGGGGCCAGACCCACAGGTTCCAACCCCAGCGGGGCTGGATGCGTGAGGGAAAACCACAGTGGACAGTGGGACGTCTCTCTAGAAGCAAACAGATCCACTTCCACTGGGCCGAACCTCTCGCATATGGCCTCCACCACCTCTGGGTGGAGTCGCCACTCCCCGGGCCTCAGCCCCTGCCTCGACAGGATGTCTGCTCCCTGATTTTGGACCCCCGGGACATACATTGCCCTGATGGACAACAGTTTCCCTTGGGACCACAGGAGGATCTGATGCGCCAGTCTGCAAAGAGGGCGCGACCTCAGACCCCCCTGCCGATTGAGGTACGCTACGACAGCCGTATTGTCTGTCCGTACCAGGACATGTTGGCCGCGGAGGTCCGGGAAAAAGCTCCTGAGAGCTTTGTAGACCGCCATCATCTCCAGGCAATTTATGTGCCAGAAGGAATGACAGCCCTCTCACGGGCCCCTCGCAAAGCGGCCGTCCATGACCGCGCCCCAACCAGTGAGGGAGGCGTCAGTTGAAACGGATTTCCGGCAACAGGATGCTCCCAACACTGGCCCCTGGGACAGGAACCAAGGTTTCTTCCATATGACTAGGGAACGAAGGCATCTGCGCGTTACCCTGATCATACGGAAAGGATTCCCTCTGGGGGAAAACCCCTTGGTTTTCAGCCACCACTGGAGGGGTCTCATGTGCAGCAGGCAAAAAGGTATCACGTTGGACGCTGCTGCCATGTGCCCCAGCACTCTCTGAAAGTGTTTCACAGTGATGCTGTGGCCTAGCCTTATTCCTGAGACCATCGCCAGTATGGTCTCGACTCGCGCGGGAGACAATTGTGCCCGCATCGTTGTCGAGTCCCATACAATCCCTAGGAACATTGTCCTCTGGAACGGCGTCAACACGCTCTTCTTCGTGTTGAGTCTCAGCCCCACGCACCTTATGTGGGCCAGAACGACATCTCGATGCCGAACTGCCATTTCGTACGACTGGGCCAATATGAGCCAGTCGTCGATATAATTCAGCACACGGACGCCCTGAAGTCTCAGTGGAGCCAGAGCTGCATCCATGCACTTCGTGAATGTGCGTGGGGAGAGGGCTAGGCCGAAGGGAAGCACTCGATATTGGTACGCTTCGCCCCCGAAAGCGAACCTCAGGTACTTCCTTTGACATGGGAAGATGGAGATATGGAAGTATGCGTCCTTCAGATCTATCGTGTCGAACCAGTCCTCGGACTGGATCTGACTCACGATGATGGGAATAGTGAGCATTTTGAATCTGAAGCTCCTCAGAGACAGATTCAAATCCCTGAGATCTAAAATCGGACGCCACCCTCCATCCTTTTTGGGAACTATAAAGTACCGGCTGTAGAACCCGGACTCCCTCTCCAGCGGAGGAACGCGCTCTATGGCTTTCTTCACCAGCAAGGATTTCACTTCTAGTTCCATTACCCGAACCCGCTCGGGTACCACTGCGGTCCAGTTCAACCCCCTGAACGCTGGAGGAGGATGACCAAACTGCAGTTTGTAACCCTTTTCTACAGTACGCAGGACCCATGTAGAAATATTCGGATACTCTCGAGGCTGGCGTCGGGTGTTACACGAGTCTCGTTCCCAACCCCCTGAAGCGGCTGACCGGCAGGAAGTGGTTGGGAACGATTCTCTGTGTGCGGATGCGCGAGCTGCCCAGCCGCAGGTCTTTCCAGAGGCGGCTGGAGTAGCATGCGTTCGCGGGAAATCGATGTGGCCCGAAGCGTCATAGACGGCGGGATTACCACATCGATTTCCCCAGAGCGCTGCGGAGGGAGCAACCTCGGTTGCCCCTTCGTGGGGGGGACCGCTCTTAGAAGTCCCGGCTCAGCTAGGACTTCTTCCCAGCAGCCTTCCGTGCCTGAAGAACGTTCCTCAGATCGCCTTTAGGAGCGGAAGACTGCTGCTGAGAGCGCCGCCTCTGTTGCCAAGCTCCCAGAGGAGGGGCTCTAGAGGCGACGCTCTCCTTCTGCACCTGCCGCTGCCGGGCCAGCCTTCCCAGGCTTTGAGCGGCGAGGGAGGTACTGGTGGAAGGCTGCTGACTGTTTCTTCGCCTCCTGGTGTCTGGAAATGACGGCGTTAACCGCGTCTCCAAACAGACCAGAAGGCGAGATCGGGGAGTCCAGGAGGAAGGTGTTATCCTTCTCCTTTATCCCCGACAGATTCAGCCAGAGATGTCTCTCCACAGTCACCATGGAAGCCATGGAGCGGCTATTAGCACGGGCCGTCTCCCTGGTGACGCAGAGAGACAAATCTGCAGCCTTCCGGAGCTCCAGCACATCCTCCGGAGAGGGACCCTCGCCCTCGTCCAGCTCTTTAAGGAGGTCAGCCTGGTAGGCCTGCAAGATCGAAAGAGTGTGCAGGGAACTACCAGCCCGCCCAGCCGCCATATAAGCCTTGCCCACCAACGATGAGGTGTCCCGACAGGGTTTGGTGGGCAATGCGGAGCTTTAAGGGACGATGCAGAGTCGGGTGAAAGGTAGCTCGCGAGAGCTTCCTCCACCCGAGGCATCGCCCCATAGCCCGCCTCGCGTGCCCCCAGAACATTGGAATAGTCCAATACTGGAGGATTGGACACACGCGAGGAATAGGGCCTCTTCCAAGGTCTGCACACCTCGGTGTGTAGATCCGGGAAGAATGGCAAGCCCCGGCGAGGTGTTTGAACCCGGTGCGAGGGAAACCGGTCATCCAGCCTGCTGGGTGGCTGAACTTACAGAGTCTCTTGTGGCCAATCGATATTTAATTTAGCCACAGCCCGAGTCAACACCTCGACCAGCTCCTCCTTGGCGGGTGGATGAAGTGATGAAACAATTCCTGCTTCACCACCCACCTCGATGCCCACTTCCTTCGGCTCCTCGGAACCGGAGAGAATGAGCATCGGACCCTCCAACCCGGGGGAAGAAGCCGCAGAGCGGGCTTCCACACAGGGAGGAAGATCCTCGGAACTGTCAGATGAGGATCGGGAAAGTGCCGCAGCAGTCCCGAATCCCTCTGACAAGTCCCGCTGTGAACCCCATGATCTGCGACGCCGAGCCGCCTCAGAACCATGGGGCTCACGAGGCTGGCCGCTCTCATCAAACACGGCCAGCCGAGAGCGGAGCACCCTGAGCGTCAGCTTCTCGCAGTGACCGCTCGAGCATGCTGAACGCCCAGACAGTGCACACACAGCAGGTGTGTATCCGGGCCTGCCATATAGCGAGGACAAGGATGCACACACTGCTTGAACTCTCTTACTTTCTCCATATTTTTCACACACACACTTTGCTTTCACTCTGACAAAACAACAGTAAATAGACAGACAATGTTTTCAACAGAGAGCGCTATGCTGAAGAGCAATAACTGCCGACATTATGCGCCGGCTCCCCTTTTATACTTCCAGGTATGCCGTCACAGTTATGTCATCACGCACGCCAATCGGATTGGCCTAGTTGTCATTCTGACTTCAGATTCGCTGATGCTTAGGGAGCATCCCCAAAGTGTCGTTCCGACGCAGTGAGAGTTCCCTCAAAAGGGAACTGTAAAAGAATAACCAAAAGGGATATTTTTTTGGGCCACACGCCATGGCCTGTGGTAGGAGGGGCATCAATGACCGCTAGGGGGGGCACGGCCCTCGAATGCCCCACCACAGCGCCGACACTGCAGTATCCCATAGCTGTAATGTAAAATGTTATATGTGATACCATCTAATAAAGTAGTAATAGTAATAGTAATAAAAATCCCTCTGCGCTCTCAATGAAGGCGGTCGCATTCTCTCCCTGTCCTCTCGTCTCCCTCCTCCCCTGCTTGCTTCTCTCGTCTCGTCTAGTCTTCTGTCTTAAACTTTGAGAGACTCTCTACGCACTGCTCTCCAAACTAAAAATCATGGATTTGATCAACTGGTCTCTCAACGCAATTGACACCATCTTCTCGACGAGAAGCTTGGGTTCGGGGGAACCTAACTGCCCTGCCGGAACGTTCGCTGCTGGCTACACGATGGATGCGTGGGAGAAGTGGCAGGTCGTGTGTCTAGCGGCTCTTTCCGTGGAGGACATTGAAGATATCTACCTATTCGGAACCATGATAACAGGTTTTCTGCTAATTGGATTAGGCATTGCCCTGGTATATCGAGGAATTCAGGAAGCGGTGACAGCTGTCCAAGTCTCTACAAGGCTGCCCGTCATGATTGAAGCAGTGGGCAGAGCGGTCAGCTCTCAGACTGGGACTATTAACCGCAATATGGATAACGTCATGGAGATAAAACGCAATATGGATAACATCATGGAGAAACTCACGGCTTTGCAAATGGATCGTTTCGAAGACCAGAACGAACTAAGAGAGTAGTCATAAATTGTGGCTACTCGCCCCAAGACGAAACAATTCCAATCTTATCTGCTTTCGGCCTCCCTCAACCAGCACTGGCCTTGGCCAAGGCCGCTGTTGGAACAACAACTCCCCCGGAAGAGCACTGCAGTGAGACGCTCTTGCGTTCCTTCCCCACTCCTCACAGACACCTGTTGACTCGGACTGGGACCTGATCAAGGTTGTCTCCATGGCAACTTGGCAACTTGCGGACTGGGGCACCGAGATTGTGTGCCAGACGTGACTCTCCAGGCCTACACATACATGTACATGAACTCTTACACACAAACGCACATTTATGCACTCACCCCACCACCCCCACGCCCCATCTCTCGCCTTCGCTGCTTTGTACCCCCAGCGGGTCTCTGACCAGCGCCTAGAATGGCTGCAGGACCGGCCGCCTGCCTGTGCTGGGACACCAAAACAAATTCCTTGTATGTGTAATAATGTACTTGGCAATAAAGCTTTTTCTGATTCTGATTCTGATTCTGTCGCCCTTCTTCTGATTTCTGATCAGTCTGATGTTACACCGTTATTGACTATTTCCTCTCCCTTATACTCTATTCTGCTCTATTCACTCACACCCACATGTCTGGTTCACTATCTTTCTGGGTATAAGCTGGCGTAATGGTTACAAACTATACAAACTGTATATTCTCTCCCTTTACACTGACCCTACCCAGAAACCTACCCATCACACAAAACTTTCTACATTTCCCCCCCAAAAAAATGTCCCCGCAAGGTCAAGGATTTAGGATACTGCCATCTTTATAGGGAATTTTTGTCCCCATAATGTAGAGTTTACCAGGTCACATACGCGCACACACTTTTAACATAGTAGTTATAATCTAAGATAAATCTTAGATATCTAAAAGAAATCTATTGGTGTACCAAATGATTGATTGATTAACCATTAAGATCAGTGGATTAAATAACAGACAAATGTATTAAACTGAACGAGAAGAGATGCAAATCAAAAGTTTGATAGTAAGAGCTTTATGAAGTTACACAGTTACTGTGAATGAAACATTTATAAAGATGAAACACTTATTTTTTGTAGTGAAAAGGATACTTTTGAAACAAACACAATTGAAAATATGCTGAAATGTTTGAAAAAAGTGCACTTTTGATGATCTGTTGTGATGTTAGCACTATGAGTTTCGAAAATGCACACCTTGCTTGTGAAAATACCAAAGCGAGTAAAAAAAACTGTAATCTGGATGTGTTCACTCAGTACATCTCAGTTTGTGGCATTTATTGATATGCTGTGTATTTAAGAGGAAGAAGCAGGTCCTTCACTGAGTAAGACCTTCAGTTTGTCAGGATCATGGAGTGACTGAAGTCAGGAATAATGTGTTGGATATGACTATACAGTGAGTCTCTTAGGGGTGTGTATTTATCACAGTGGAGGAGGAAGTGTGCCTCCGTCTCCACTGCTCCTGATCTACACTCACTACAGATCCGCTCTTCTGGAGGCAGCCACGTCTTCTTATGACGCCCTCTCTCTATGGCCAGCGTGTGGTCACTCAGTCTGTACCTGGTTACAGTTTTTGCCTATTGCTGGAACACTTTTTGCAAAACTTCGGCTCATTGTGTCAAAACTGTACACACAAGCACACAAGACACAACACTGGGAAATAAACTATTCACATCTATGTCGAATTGAAACTCTGCAATTAAAACCTAACAATCCTTTGTCAATATGTCACTCTGATGACACAATGATACACACTCGCATCATATGAATACACTTTCAGATTAGCAGCAACACACTAGTGTACTTTATATAAAACACTGCAGTCTTTAAAGGGATAGTTCACCCAAAAACGAAAATGTGATGTTTTTCTGCTTACCCCTAAGGCATCCAAGATGTAGGTGTTAGAGGGCTGCATTGGGATTGAGTCCCGCCGGGTCCCGCTCAGCACTCCCTGCAGGTCAAGTTGACTGTTTGGTGTTTTTGACAAACAATACATAGAAGTTTAGTGAGTGGAAATGGATTGTTTCTAAATGTCCGTTTGCTATTTTGTGTTCACATTACGTTCTGTTGAAGCATGTTTTCTCAGGTTTCCTTTCGAAACGTACGTCGGAACTGACCGACGAATTGGGATCTGTTTTTTGTTTCTCAATCTGGTTTTCTGTTTTGCAAAGCAGTCTATTTTTATGTGCAAAGTTTTTGATAAAAACGAAATTATATTTGAATGTATTTGTCTTTTTTTTTTTTTTACATGCAGGCCAGGGAAACAAAACAAACAACCCCATGAATCTCTTTAATAATATCAATACAAATACGTGTTTTTTTTTTCCTGCGGGACGGGAGAAGACACAAAATCAATGCATCTCTATTATTGTGCGGGAATAAATTCTCAGAGTTTTGCGGGTGCGGGCAGGAGTGGACATACATATTGTGGGAGCGGGCGGGAGTGTAACACATACGTTGCGGGAGCGGGCGGTAATGGTCAGAAATTCGGCGGGTGCGGGCGGGAGCGGGATGAAGAAAACAGTCCCGCGCAGGGCTCTAGTAGGTGTCTTCGTTTCTTCAGTAGAACACAAATTAAGATTTTTTTCAATTAATTGCATAAATACCGTTCGGTTTCTCTCAGAAACCGATGGTTTCGTGTCTTAAGACATCAATGTGTCGTCACAAGCCGCAGGGTTTAATTTGAAGTTGTCCATGTTTTTTTTTTTACTCTAATAGAATTAGACCCCATTGACAAGCATTATATGAGTGACACACCTTAGAATTTGCCTTAGGGGTAAGCAAAAAAACATATTTTCGTTTTTGGGTGAACTATCCCTTTAAAGCTACACTATGTAACTTTTCCGTCCACTAGAGGTCGCCTGTTCAAAACAAAGGCGTAGTTAGATGACGGCACGTTTAAGCGCAGAATCTCGGGACATGTGGTCTTCACCTCACAGCCGGTGGGAAACAGTCAGGATAGGACTCGGGCAGAAATCATGTTCATGGATGCGATTATTAACATTACTGTAGTCTGAAGCAGAGCAGGACCGAGTGTTGTGGAGCTGAGCAAGGCCGCAGGAGTGATTGAAGAGCGGGACTGTTATTATGGCATAGTCGCTGGCGGGACTTTTATTATGACACGGTTGCCGGAGCCACTTCCTCTTTTCCAGTTATGAGTTTGAGGTAACGCAACTCTGTTTATCGTATTAGATATATCTGAGTGTGTTGAAAAGGAAGTTATGACGTTCGCTCGGCAGCTGCTGTGACACTTGTTCACACTGCAGTGAAAGTAAAGTGTTTCGCTGAATAAAAACGGAGACCGAGGGTGACGCAGATATGACGCAATCGACAGGCGACTCCCTCACACGCATAGCTCACACGTCCCGGTTCCTCGGTTAAAATAGCAAATTTCTCACGATTTACAAATAGTTGAAAACTATTACGTCTTACGTAATTACAACAACTACAAAAGGGGAAGAGAAGAAGAACAAAGAAGTCAAACAAGGAGATACAGTAAGACAAAAAAAGAAGTATGAGCAGTGGAAACAGAAGAGGTTTAAGAGTGAGAGGTGGTGGCCAGGGTAGAGGGAGAAGAGGAAGAGGAGATAGAGAAAGAGAAGGAAGAGCTGAAGATGTAGGAGGAAGAGCTGAAGATGTAGGAGGAGGAGAAGAGATTGAAGAGATGGATAGATTGGAGGGCAATTGTATAGTGGAAAGAGAAAATATGAGAAGAGGTGGACGGGGAGGAAGAGGAGGGCAAAGAGGAAGATGAGGCCAAGGTGTAAGAAGAGGGAGGAGAGGTAGAATGAGGGTAGGGTACACGCGTGTTTCAAATGAAATCAGAGCCACACTTATTGACCATGTCATAAATCATGGTCTGTCACTGAGAGAAGCTGGCCAGAGAGTTCAGCCCAATATAAACAGATCCACAGTGGCTTCAATTATCCGTACATTTCAGAGGGAAAACCGGTAAGTAACTATATCATTCTACTTTTACGATGAGAGTCCATGTTGTCTTGTTTGACATAGGTCTAGATCTCTACAGTAAATGTTCCTGCTTGTCCAAACCTTTTTCAGAATTGAAGTTAGAGAACATTCAGGTGGACGAACAAGACTTTTTTCAGTTGAACAAAAGCATGCCATTGTTGACATGGTGGTCCAGAACAACACCCTCCGCCTCAAAGAAATTCAGCAAAGAATAACACAGGACAATCAACTGTTCCACAATATCCACCAATGCAGTCTCTCCACAATTGACCGTGTTCTAAGAAGAAATGCTATCCGAATGAAGCAAGTATACAAAGTTCCCTTTGAGAGGAAATCCGTTAGAGTGAAGGAGTTGCGATTCCAGTTTGTTCAAGTAAGTGCAACCCAATTATTGCAATTTTACTGTCAACTCAAAGATATATATTTTCCTGAATTTTAAGTATGTGTCCATAAACTATTCCATGCTACTATATGTGAAAAGATTTAGGCATGTCTATGTATTCTGCTGCTTCAAAGTGTGAACTCAAACTTCAGCAACAATTTCACAGTAGTATTGACTGCAATCAATGCCATTACTGTAAAACACAAATTTACTATATTTTACCTTGTGTTCTTTTTACTCTAGAGAATCTTGGAGTTGGATAGCAGTGCAACTCATTATACCTGTATATTGATGAAGTAGGCTTCAATCTTCAAAAAAAAGGAGAAGAGGGAGAAATGTGATTGGCCATCGTGCTACAGTCAATGTCCCTGGACAACGAGAAGGCAACATCACTCTCTGTGCAGCAATTTCTACAATGCTGTCTTGGGACCATACAACACAGCAAGGCTCCTACATTTTTTAAACCTCCTCAATGAAATCCTCTTTCAGCAGGGTGATCAGGAGCAAATGGTGCGGAATTTTTTAGTTGTTTGGGACAATGTCCAATTCCACCATTCAGCACTAGTGCGAGAGTGGTTTGAGAATCACCCACAATTCAGGATGGTGTTTCTTCCACCATATTCTCCTTTCCTGAATCCAATTGAGGAATTCTTCTCCTCTTGTAGATGGAAAGTATACATGATCGCAACCCTTACAACCAAGTAAGTCTTCAAGCGATGGAAGAGGCCTGTGGAGATATTGGGTGTCAAGGATGGATACAGCATTCAAGGCGTTTTTTCCCACGATGCATGACTCTTGAAAATATTTTCTGTGATGTTGATGAAATTCTCTGGCCAGATGTAATTGAGAGGCATGATCAATAAAATAATTGATTCAATGAATGCAGTACATTTATCACTTTATTTTTTTATTTACTTATGTACTTATTTGCATTATATATATTTTTTTTTTGTGTGTGTGGGGTGACAACTTATTGTTATACACCTGAACTCCTCATTAAAGAACTTGATGAAAAACATCATGTATTTTCATTTATTTCTTTGTGTATCTTAAGCTGAATTTGTTATAAAATCAACAGAACACACTTTTAGTTTTGATGTTAATATTTAATTTTAATAAATGCATTACTAGAATAAAACGCTGTGTTTCATTGTGCAGTGAATACTTAACGGTTTCGCCAGCATAAGAGTGTTTAGTTTGCTGTGTTAACTGTTTTGAAAGCTGTTACCTGAGTTTGGAGAAATGTACCAAATCAATTGAGAAAAACTGTAATCAAAATGCTTGTTTATTTTGGGTTCTATAATAACTTCAAATTAATAGATATATTGTTGTTGCTGGAGATGGATGTGTGTGATTGGTTATTCGTGCGTACGTTTGTAGAGGGAGATCTCATCTCGCATTCACGATAAAGCAACTTGAAGAAGACGCATCGTCGAGCATTTCATCCTTAACAGGTAAAAAACGTGTAAAATGCACAACATCACTGAGTATGAGAGACTGTGTTTAGCGTTGTGTATGTGAGTGCTATGTCTGTAAACCCTTACGAAAAATAACCATGGTTTATTTATAGTAAACGTAGTAACCACGGTTTTATAGTAAATGTGTAGTAACCATGTTTTTTGGACTAATTGATGACCATAAGCACCGTTTTACCACACATACATGGTTAAACTATGGTTAGAGTAGCAAAACTATGGTTAATTTCCGTAAGGGAACTCTGTGTTAGCGCCATTGATCTGCACATGGTTAGCGTGAGTGCCGCGATTAGCATCGAGTATATGAAGTGTGTTATTGTACAGTACGTGTTTCATGTTATACTCAGTCATTCTGTGTTATGAGTTTATTTTGTGCTGATTCGCTGATAGTGTGAGGATGTATATGACAATGAACTCTAAGTGTTTGCATTACCAGTTCATAATTCAAAGCTGTGTTGAAAAGTGTTAGTTTATACACTTGTGTCAATTGACATTAGTGATGTAGTCCGGTTCTTTTCCGCGAATCGGTTCTTTCGGACAGTTCGTTTCAATGAACCGGTTCTTTTACGTCCTTACGTAGCCTAATGACGTCAATTCTATCATCCCAGCGGATGAAAATATATCAAATAAAGTAAATTGTTATTATAACTTGGTATAATAATAATAATCATCTTCATCTTGCATAAGTCATTTACGTTTTGCAAAGCACCGATACAGCCACTGACGTGCAAACGCAGCTGTTTTATTCTAATATTGACATAGACGTACAAGTCCTCGGTTCAGACGCGCTATATTTTGATGATTTTAGACTCAATGATTAAATGCACGCACAATTTGCATGAACTTGATAAATGTTGCAGACATGTTTTACTATCCACAAACAAATGCCTTTCAACTTGTGCAAAATACAGAATTACATGAATGTGCAGCGATTTGTTCAAATAGACGTTTTGTGAATAAAAATGTTTTATGTTGCATTAGTGTATCATAAATTGCGCATGCAACAAAGAAGATGCGCATTTGTGGATCATGTGACACGCGTGCATTTATTGGCTTTTCTGAGTCAATCTCATTTGATTCATTTGGATTTTGAGACTTTCTTTTCGTGTTTTCAAGCATTTCACAACCCACACACAAACACTAGCAGTGAAAACACCTGCTGCTGATTATATGCACAAATACCAAATGTGCATTTCTAAACTAATACTTTATGACTTGTGTGCGCAAAATCCAGATTGACGTGAATAATGTGCAGCATTTTGTAGCCACAAAACGAGACATAATTGTGAATGCAAAACTGAGATGTTGTATTAATGTTGGTCAGAGTCTGAGTCTCAGAGTCAGAGTCTGACCAACACCCGCCGATTTCCACAGCCACTGTTCTTACCCAATCAATGATGAACTGAGTCAGACCAGACAAATTCAGCACGGATCATTTTAGTCAAAGGAGTGCATATTTATCTACAATAGCCTATAACTGCTTGGAAATTTTCATCTCTACTAACCATATTATTTAAAGGTCGCACCTCTTTATCATACTTTAATGTAATTGCTAAGATTTCATGTTCTGCAAGTATCCTACTTATTCAAGTTATTACACTGATACTTTTCACGTTAGTAATAAATGGACAAAAGCTTTGAGTAATGTTTCCAAAACGAGAAATCGTCCCTAATATACCAAACCAGTGTTTAAAAGCGGCGCGGCATGTGGGAGTCGATAGCCTGATCGCTGGTTCGCGTCCCGCTCTTAGCAGGTCTGGTTTGAAAGAGTATTTTCTGAATATGATACAGGCTATTTTAGTTGACCCTCACTCTAAATAATCCTTGTAAATTTATGGTATTCAGAATAAAACAAGAATTACAATTTTAGTTATAAGCTATGAAGCCAAAACGAATTAATGTAGGCTAAAGCTGAAGCGAAACAGAAAAGCGCGACAGCGACCTCATTTGTCACAACATTTCCATATTCAAAATGTATTTTGATGCTAAACTATATATTATTTACAAGTTTTGTACTTCGACGACAACAACAAACATGCGCAAAAATATGCTTGTCATAACAGCACAGTGAACGGCACAGATTGAACGATTTCAAATGAGCAGTGTAACTTTATTTGACTGTATTTTATTTTGACAACGAACTGGCATTTCTTGAGCATTGGCTTAACACGGCACATTTCCATCTAGATCCTATCGAGAACTCCAATATAATGCCCTATGAATTTGTGTTTTAAGATTTGGAAAATATCAGACGAAGGTCTACTGCTTGCCATTTCTAAAAAATGTGGCAGGTTTGTCTTCCGGGATTAAATCGATTTTTTTTTACGTTCATTCATGTTTTATTCATATTAGCCTACATTGATTAGTTTAATTAGGCTATTACATTTCGTTATAGGCCTATCCAATATATTGTATTGTAATATATTACAACGGCTGCACGAGCTCTGATGTCAAACTGTAGGCTATTCATTTCGGGATTTTTTTTTGTTCCTGCTACCTTCATCCGACGCGATCATTCTCCCGACAAGATTAGCCTATGTTAAATTATGTCTGTGACCCATTTAAATACCCAACGTTTTTTTCCAGGGATTTGCCTAATTTTAGCCTACAGCACAAATAGCAGCATAAACAAAAGAACATAAGGATTCATCATCATCATCATCATCATCATCATCATCATCATCATCATCATGCACCCGATTCTGTGAACGGAGAAAAACAGGATAAAATCATAAAAGGAGTAAATAGCCTATGTCTATACGCAAAATTTATTTCACTTAAATAATTAACAAAATGAATGATAGCAATAATAAAAAGAGATAATTAGCTAATAGGCAAAAAAAACTCTCATTTTCATTTTGGAGAAGTTTGGAAAGGAAAGCGGCAGCTGTATATATATATATATATATAGCCTACAAGCAATGTTTTGTTTTTTGTGAGTGTGCACAGATAATTTTAACCCTTCACAGATTTGAATGATAGGCCTACTCATGACCATAAATTACGGAGTATTTTAAATTGTTTCTGCTGTTTTAAGAAAATGTAAGTGATCGCAGCGGTAAAGCCGCACGCTTCCAACTTCAACGAGTCTTCACATCACGTTAAGAAGCGTTAAGAACGCGCGCTTATATGGTAAATCACGCGTCGAGGACGCGCGCTTTGAGTCGGACAAAACACACTTTAGTATCGTGTAAACAGGTCAACCAAACAGGCATTGCAAACTTGTGTTTGAAGGATCCAAACAGACGAAAAGAACGAGCTCTTCCCTTAGTGTTCTCAAAACTGCATGCTCACTTTTTAGGGTACACCGCTTCTAAAGTAAAGTTACATATTGTTGACCATCTTTTTAAGTAATTACACTATTTACCACGAGACACTATAGGCCTATGGCTATTATAAGAATTAAATGGAATCAGTATCAACAAAATCCGTCTTACCATTTATCAAAATCCACTTACACTGTAATTACAATTGCCAAAATAATGTCATGAGATTTTTAGATTTATGTTCTAAATATAATATTTTAAATATAGAAATATGAAATGTTGGGGAAATGTAATTATCCCAGGCCTATGAAACTATAAACTGCCAGTATAGTTGGCGGCGTAATGGCTTCTAGAATCATTCATAATCCGTTCAAACCGACTGTTCAAAAACGGTGAATTATTCCACAACGAAACATCGCTGAGAGCAACTCTTCTGCTCTGTTTGAATCTATTTTTTTGTTGGAAAAATAGAGCAAAACTGTAAAAAATAAAGAAATAAATTGACAACGTTGTCTATAAAAATGGTCAGGATTTATTGTTTATTGACTGTATAAAATTAATATCGCATTTTGCAATCCTGGAAAATAGCACTCTTGCTCTTATGATATTGCTCAACTCATAATTTCCTGTTTAATTACTTTCAAACGAATGTTTATTTTTTTGTTCGTTATTATCCTATTTTTTTATGAAAATACAACAATAAAATAGTACAATAAAAAAAAACTCGCGTATATTAAACTTGTGTTAAAAAAACGAATAAGACGGATGACATAAAATAGCTATACCCTCATTAACAAATAAATAAAATATATTTGCAAATTCCCCTTTAAAACGGGGAACCCTCAGTTTGTGGTTTGTGTTTTTTGTTATTAACAAAAGTGATCTTGCGCTTGTGCCTCCGCTATTGTCCTGTCAATCATCTCGCTCGCGGCTATGATTAGGCCTACAGTTACAGTACATTTTAAATTCATCATCGGTTCCCATCCTCAGCCGATCCGCATGACAGTATTTGCCCTTGCCCAAATATGAGCTTATTGTAAAAAAAAGTTCTGACTGGTTTAACACAGGTTTAACTCCGCACAGTTTAAGATTTGTTCAGATTTGCTTGACCCTTACACGAGTTAAGCAATATAATAAGAGCAAGAGTGCTATTTTCCAGAGATCAGCACGATTGCAAAATGCGATATTCATTTTATATACAACAGTTCAATAAACAAGTCTTGACAATTTTTATAGACAACGTTGTCAATTTTATTTAGGCCTATTTATTTATTTATTTTTTAACAGTTTTTGCTCTATTTTTCCAACAAAAATAGATTCAAACAAAGCAGAAGAGTTGCATCTCTCAGCAACGTTTCGTTCTGGAATAATTCCAGACGTTTCCAAGTTCAAGGCGGGTGTGTGTGTGTGTGTGTGTGTGTGTGTGTGTGTGTGTGTGTGTGTGTGTGTGTGTGTGTGTGTGTGTGTGTGTGTGTGTGTGAGCACGCTGCGAAACGGACCGACTTGCATATTATGCTTCGTGTGCGCGATTAAACCATCAAATACACAACAAATACCCTATATCTCAAAATGACCGACTTGGAGAGTATTCACTTAAAGACAGTTTATCTTCAATGAGCGTAAATAGATGGGAGAAATCAATGGGAGGATAATATTATTAGATCTGCATGCGTTCGGTCTTAAAGGGGCAGCATCTAATAAACCTGCTGACGATTGAGCCATTAATGTGAATCAAACAACACAAGGCAAAGAGAAAATTACTTGCAGCTCTTGTATATGTGATGCTCTTTTTTTATTTTATTTTTTATTCTTTGATTAATAAAAAGTTACAAAGAACATCAATAACATTTCACAATATTAGGCTATTTTTGATTAAATAAATGCAGGCTTGATAAGCTTAAGAGACTTTTTGCAAAAACATAAAATAGTATCCAAACTTTACACACACACACACACACACACACACACACACACACACACACACACACACACACACACACACACACACACACACACACACACACACACACACACACACACACACACACACACTGCCCCTGCCCCTAAACCTACCCATCACACACACACACACACACACACACACACACACACACACACACACACACACACACACACACACACACACACACACACACACACACACACACTGCCCCTGCCCCTAAACCTACCCATCACACACACACACACACACACACACTGCCCCTGCCCCTAAACCTACCCAACACACACACACACACACACACACACACACTGCCCCTGCCCCTAAACCTACCCATCACACACACACACACACACACACACACACACACACACTGGCCCTGCCCCTAAACCTACCCAACACACACACACACACACACACACACACACACACACACACACACACACACACACACACACACACACACACACACACACACACACACACACACACTGCCCCTGCCCCTAAACCTACCCATCACACACACACACACACACACACACACACACACACACACACACACACACACACACACACACACACACTGGCCCTGCCCCTAAACCTACCCATCACACACACACACACACACACACACACACACACACTGGCCCTGCCCCTAAACCTACCCAACACACACACACACACACACACACACACACACACACACACACACACACACACACACACACACACACACATTGCCCCTGCCCATCACAGGAGACATTCTGCATTTTTACATTTTCAAAAAACATCACTTAGTCTGATTTATAAGATGTTTTCCTCATGGGGACCTAAAATGTCCCCACAAGGATGAGGATTTCGGATATTGCCATCTTTGTGGGGACATTTTGTCCCCATAACGTAGGGATTACCAGTCCACACACACACACACACACACACACACACACACACACACACACACACACACACACACACACACACACACACACACACACACACACATACTGTATATCATTTTATACATATGGCCCCTTTCTGACATTTGAGCCCCTGCCCCTGAGGAACTTTCTGCACGTCCCTGGAGGTTAGTGAAGTAAAATAGGCTGTAAGCTAGTCACCTTTTAAACTAATGAAAAGTTTCATTTGGATTTTAATGTTCAAAATGTAAAATGGTTTAAGGGGTTATTTAAAGGGTAACTAAACTTTAAACCAACTTTTTTAGTTAATGATCTGTAATACTGGGGCTTTATTAATGCTGTTCATTGATTTGAGTAAATGTTTTGATATTTGAGTATAAAGTGTTTTAATTCTATAAAATATGGTGTAAAACCGCCAAAGTGCTGCCCTCTTAAGGTTGAACGATGGCTACTGCAGTTGAATTTTCCTATTGGACGTTGTGGGTCATCGTGACGTAGGATAGTACCTCCAACGGCTCACTATCCGCGCCCCTGGCACGAGCTCACCACGCCCTCATGTGTTCCCAAATCACATGATGAGAACGGCTTCACTCCAGTACCTCATGTTACATGAAGTAGAAACATTATGAATGAAACTCACTTGACACTTGCTTTAACATTGTAATGAAGAAAACGCGGTTAAATAATGCAGTTGTCAGTACACGTCAGGCTTTTCTTGCGATATTATTGCCGCCCTTCATGTGTACAGATAAGTTTCATAAACAACAAAACGTGCTGGCGTATATTCTATAGTCTAACTTATTTGAGGAAATCTGTTTATAATAGGCTTTTAGGTCTGAACTTATTGGTCCTGCGCTGCTTATTGATTCAGTTCATTTGAATGAAAATGTATATCAGATATCTGATCTATTTTTAGTGGCATTCAGTGAAAGGATTTGACTGTTCATAGATTAGGTCAGTTCTCTTGCGCTGCTGCTTCACTAGCATTGTCTGCATCGGGAGTTAACGCAGTTTGAGCCAGCGGCTGCATTGATAAGGCTCTGGGTCTGTGTCTACAGACACTACACCCTCCTCCACTTCAGGTGAAGGTAGGAGAATGACCGCTCTGTTGCAAAGCTACTGGCGTCGCTCCAGTCATTCTCCATCTTTGCGACTCGCGAGTCTGACAGCTGTCAATCAATCCGTCACTGCGGGTCTCAGGTGCACGCCCTCCGCTCAGCCCCGCCCTCGGTTCATCCCCTCTGTCTCCGCTGGGCTCTGCCCACTTTTCCAGCATTTTTTAAAAATTTGCCAGTGGGTGGAGTTAAGCTCTGAGCAGGGGTTTAGTTCCCCTTTGAGAATAAATTATTCCAGACCCCCCCACGTGCGGCTTGGTAACAACCAACGGCACGTAACAGCACCGCTGCTGGAAAAATGTCTAGGGGAAACACTGAACAATATAATAATCATTTTAAAAAGGATAATTTATACCTGTATGCATGATATTGCGCTGGGCCAGTGCGGTTTGGAAGATGGATGGATGATTGATTCAGCTGTGGGCACTATTTGAGGGAACAGCCATTTAGTGGTGCCCGAAACCATAGTGGACGTTATTAAGTGCACTCATTCAATCCCACAATGCATTGCAATAACGAGTTTACAACCGATGTATGCTCGACGACTAGAGAATACCCATAATGCACTGTGAGAGTCACGCCGTGCATTGAATGAATTCCCACGTTTCGCCAGGAGATGGCATCGACTTCTTCGTCGTATCAATGTGTGCTCGGCAAGAGTGTTTTGTGCTTGAGCGCCACCAAGTCATGTTTTACTGTAACTCCAGGAGCTCCAGACACGTGAACAAAAGCGCTGATCGGCAGTTTTTAACGCGGTGTTTCTCGTGGATAGTGCTGGGCAACAAACTCAAGCCCCTCTTTTATATCGAAATCCTCCACCATTTCTCTTTAAAAATTCTTGTTTTAGACTTTAATTCATGAGCTGTGTTTTGTTTTGCTCTATCCTCTGTGCTTATGCGTTCGTCAATACGCATGAGTCAAGAGTTCAAGGGTCAGGGGTTACTCTTTAAGCGCAAGTCAACTTGCGTACCGCTGACCGCCGAAAGCTAGTTATTTTAGTCTTGCTTTAGTTTTTTAAAAAGTTTTTTGAGGAACACATTCCAGGATTTTTCTGCTCATAATGGACTTCAATGGGAACCAATGGCTGAAGGTTCAGATCACTGCAGTTTCAGAGGAAGGGCTTCAGAGGCTCTGACCAATCCCAGACGAGGAATAGAGTCTGATCTAGACAAACCATCGCCACATTTACAACACACACACAGATTTATACACTTTAACCTCAGACGCTCGACTTCAGTGTTGTTCGTCTGATGTCATCACGTCAGAAAGGTCACATGACGCAGGTGGAAGTGCCGCCCCAGTGTTAAAATGAACACTCAAAGACTAAATCAAACACCCTTTACACAAATAAAGGTGAAACAACGATGACGGACGATTTTACAGTTGGAGGAGAACATGAGATGGAGTTTATCGGCACTTCCACCTGCGTCATGTGACCTTTCTGACGTGATGACGTCATACGCCGTACTGGGATTGGTCAGAGCCTCTGAAGCCCTTCCTCTGAAACTGCAGTGATCTGGACCTTCAGCCGTTGGTTCCCATTGAAGTCCATTATGTGCAGAAAAATCCTGGAATGTTTTCCTAAAAAAAATTCATTTCTCTTCCACTGAAGAGAGAAAGACATGAACATCTGATGAGATGGGGTGAGGAAATCATCAGGACATCCTTTAACTGGAGAACCGCTGTACACACGTGCTCAGTATCAGCTGCTCATGAGTTCACAACATGGAGTCACTGGAGTAACATAAACTTCAGGATATTAGTTGATTTCTCCAGAGGGACTGCCACTCATGTCAGAGAGTGAGTAACTTTAGTAAGCTGTGGATCAGCGCTGACTCGAGATGCAAACTATTTAGAACAGTTCAGTCCGATTTCAGGGTTCCCACGGGGTCTTAAAAAGTCTTAACTTTCAAAATCAAAATTTTAGGCCTTAAAAAGTATTGAGTTCTAGGTCTAAAATAATTTTAAACAGGTCATAATTTCCCCACGTGCATGTAACGCTAGCTCTAATGCTCATTGAAATGCTCCCGCAGCGCTTTAGTGTGTGTGTGTTTTGTAGTTCGTTCTTTCGCTAGTCCAACTATAGTTCGCTGTATTAAAACTACAAATGAGACCAACATGCATCTTATATTGCAGCCAATCAGCTTTTATGTTATTGGTGCGAGTCTCTTTCGGATTTTGTACCCGCGATCGTGAGGTCGAAGGCGAATCTTTCTCACCTGAAATCTTGCATAATAACCAAATAAAAGTATGATATGCCCGATAGTTGGGCTGTGTAATACCAAGAATCTGGCGATACGATACATATCACGATACAGGGGTTACGATACGATGTATTGTTATATATTGCGATATTGCAAGAAAGGCAATATATTGTGATATCTCTCTTTGTTGTTGAAAGATCTAATTTAAAAGAATAAAGAACACAACCATATGCAAAACCTGACAAGTAACTATTTTATTTCATTAATACAGTATCATTTATATATTCTAAGTGAAGGGAAATAGTAAAATGACGGCAGGATTCTTTATGTGTATATGTTTTGAAGGTTCACAGTATAGCCGTTTTTAATTCCTAAACTATTTAACAACAGTTACGTTCTGAGGTGACACTGCCATCTAGCGGTTGGGTTTTATACAGTCTGTGGTTTAAATTCAACACAAAGCCACGAATCTCGGATGTAAATATATAAATGTCGATACAGTGTTTTTGAGAATCAATACAGTATCACCAAACATAATATCGCGATATTCACGTGTATCGATACTTTCTTACACCCCTACCCGATAGCAAAAAAAAAGAGTTAATAATGGTGATGTAAACCACAAACTCAATTCGCTACTGACACAGACCGATGTCAGACTGGCTGTGGATTCTGTGCATGCGTTTGCCGCCTGTACCGAATGTGTCTATTTCTACGCTCATTACTCTTGAACGATCAAATACATACATTATTATGCATATGTCCATATTGGCTTGAGTAAAAAAGTTTGTGACGTGTGTCAGTATTGGATCTGCACATCACTGTATTTCTTAAAGTCAAAGCAAACTAATACAGCCCATACCCGCTCCTGTCTGTGTGTTAATGTTAAACAAACAACAACAACAACAACAACAACAACAGGGAAAAACGCTACTTCAACTTAAAGCACTGTTTGTATCTGTATCTTTATGTTGTATTTATTTGTCCTATTGTCATTAGTTTATAGGTTTTTATTTTATTACTGACCGTTTACTTGATTACTTAATTACTCGAGAACTTTTTATTTATATTAAGCGATTGCTTATTGCTGTGGTTGATTTTGTTCATATTTCCCACCCTAAGCGATAATGTTATTAAAGCTAGACAGCACACCACTGGACCAGCCTTTTTTTGTAATACCAAACAAGATTCATGCATTTTGTTTGTTTTATTGTCATGTGTGACTATTGTGCATCTAACATAATAATATGGTAAATGTGGCATCCTAATTATGCATTTTTGTTGCAAATTTCTGGAAATGACCACCACAAAATCAGTCATTTTGAGCAAAACATTTTTTTTTAATATATTGTGAAATCCCGGTGGTATTGAGCTATGAAGAATTGCAAATTTACTAATACTTTTTTCAATTTTAATAAATTAATTTGCTTGGCAAGTAATTAAGTGATTCTGCATTTAAAAAGTGAGTTTCCTTTTGAAAAGTGAGTTTATACACTTTTTTTATTTTGTGAAATAGGTCTTAAATTTAATTCATAATGGTCTTAAAAAGGTCTTAACAAATCTTAAATTTGACTTGGTGAAACCTGGATTTGGTGGACTGGTTCGCCTGGTTCACTAAAAAGAACCGGTTCAAAAGAACGATTCTTTCCCGAGCACATTACTAATGTACATAACTTTCATTGATTCATGATAAAGCAACGGTGAAGAAGCATGGCTTGAACATGTATTCATTTCTAATAGCATCCTTTACAGGAGTCCTACAGACTCATCACTCATTGCAGTACATTTCATTTTTTATTTTTAATTAGATTTACAATGCCTTTTCACGACTGTCCGCTGTGCCTCCGTGGCTACTCTAAGCTGAGCCAGCACCTGACGGCGACCCATGGGGTCAAAAACCAGGCGGAACGGAAGCTGCTGCTCGCACTTTCGTCCGGGAAGGTGAACATCCGTGAGGGCACCTGCCCCTTGCCCGACTGCGGTACGTCCACCAACCGCATGGACCGCCACCTGTTGAGACACACAGAGATGACGGTGGCGGCCCGGCAAAAGACCCTGCAGGGTCTGAAGAGGACAAAGATCCTGAAAAACCTCGCTGAGCTGCGGGCGAGCAAACCAGCTGTAGCTATGGCCTCGACTCTGGATATGGAGGAGGAAGAAGAGGAGGAGGAAGAGGAGGAGGAGGAGGAAGAGGAGACGGAAGAGGAGGAGGAGGAGGAGGAAGAGGAGACGGAAGATGAGACAGAAGACGAGACGGAAGACGAGACAGAAGACGAGATGGAAGACGAGACGGAAGAAGAGACGGAAGAGGAGACGGAGAAGGAGGAGGAAGAAGAGAAGGAGGATGAGGAGGAAGAGGAGACGGAAGAGGAGACAGAAGAGGATGAGGAAGAGGAGGAGAAGGAAGAGGAAGAGGAGGAGGAGAAGGAGGAGGAAGAAGAAAAGGAGGAAGAGGAGGAGGAGAAGGAGGAGGAAGAAGGGAAGGAGGAGGAGGAGGAAGAGGAGGAGGAGAAGGAGGAGGAAGAAGAGAAGGAGGATGAGGAGGAAGAGGAGAAGGAGGAGGAAGAAGAGAAGGAGGAAGAGGAGGAGCAGGCCTGCCAGAACCCCCGCTGCCGAAAGCTCCTGGCTCAGGTGGTGGAGCTCCAGGGGCAGATGGAGAGCCTGAGCGGTTCCCTCAGAGTCCTGACCCGCCGCTTCCTCCAGATGAGGAGGAGAACAGTCCAGCTCACCCAGGCCATGGGCAGACTCCTGACGGCTCTGCGCTCCCCCGAGGAGGAAGCGGAGGAGGAGGAGGAAGCAGGCAAGCCCCGTGCCGGGACCCTGGGGGAACCGGATGGCAAGCGCCCCCAGACCAGCCCCCCACTGCCCAAAGCAGCGTCCGCCTCTGAGGTGCAGCCAGAGTCCAGAGAGTCCGCCTCTGAGGGGCAGCCAGAGTCCAGAGAGTCCGCCTCTGAGGGGCAGCCAGAGTCCAGAGAGTCCGCCTCTGAGGGGCAGCCAGAGTCCAGAGAGTCCGCCTCTGAGGGGCAGCCAGAGTCCAGAGAGTCCGCCTCTGAGGTGCAGCCAGAGTCCAGAGAGTCCGCCTCTGAGGTGCAGCCAGAGTCCAGAGAGTCTGCCTCTGTAAGTTTATTCTCTTGTGGGGCGTTTAACTGCTCGTGATGTGTAGGGGTGTTCACTGACTCTTTGGCTTTCTCGTTCTTTCCAGGAGGGGCCGAGCCCAGTGAAGCGGCGCAGGAAGATGCCGGCCAGGGGGGGGTGTCCCCGATAAATTCCCCTCCATTGTTTTAAATTTGTATGTGTTGTTCTAGTTGTGAATGTTTGATGTTATAACAATGTCTTCTTGTTTGATTAAAGCTTTGTACAGTTCATATTGTCTTGTCCTTTTTGCAGCTGCAAATTTTCAATCTGCCCCCTCGAGTCGTTGCGCCTGCGCGATCGTCTCGCTTTTTTCCGTATCATTGCCAAAGAGAACTCAGTCGATTTTAATAATTCAGGTAAGTGTTATACATCATTATAATCTATTACGTTTCTACTTTTATTTGTGTACAGTCACAATAAAAACTAAATGTTGTGCTTTTTGCAAAATAAAGAAAACAAACATGATGTGCAATCTCAATGGAGTCTAATCTCATCTGATTCTCTTCAGAAAAGGACCTCTATCTTAGTGAATACTTGTCTCACAAACATGAGACATATGTCTAAAGAAATGTTAAAATGTCAGGTTTTAAACCAAATCAAAAACAAATATTCTGTGTTTCATGTAATCTGTTTGAAAACAGAGAGATGTTAGTCGTTCGCGAGCCTCTTCATTAGAGCTAATGTGGTCACGGAGCGCACATTCTTTTGATATTCAAATACTGACGCAACACATGAGAGCAGAGTCAACGCCCACATCAACTCAAACAAACACATCAAGTGTAGTGCTATAGTTTAGCTATATCGTTTTGAGACGCGGTGAGGAATAATCCTGGAATAATTTTCCTCATGAAAAGCTGTTTATTTCTATATATACCTTATATCAGCAACTGATTCAGCCGCTGATTGTGAGGCAAGTTTATTCTGTTAGTGTCTGAATATTAAACCGCAAAAGACCGTTTAAATATGAATCCTGCTGCAACATAAAATGTCATACTCAAGACTGTTTAGACAAGATTTATTTGGCCTGTTTTGGACAGATTATAACATGTTTATTGTAAAAGAGCCTAGTGTCACATCAATAAAGCTTTTATGCACAAATGTCTGCTCAGATGCTATAAATATTGTACCAGTCAAACGTTTCGTGTTCAGTAGCCATTAAAACCTATTTTGTTTCATATTAATGTTTAAAAATTATAGTCTTATGTTATTATTTTATATAATATATATAATTAATTTGATTTATTAACATTTATTAGATTTATGTGATCACTGACACATATGCGCAGAAATGAGCAAACGTGAGATGGCTTGCGTTCAAAAAAGACAGCAGGTTTTTTGTGAAAGTTTATATCAGCTCAAGTTTGCTCTGGCGTGTGGAGGGAATGTTCATGTTTTGTTCCAGGGGGTGGAGGAAACCGACAGACCGAAACAAACTTCAACTCCTGGTTTTGATTGTGCCTATTACTGGCCTGCTCTACTGGGTCAAACCGCATCCCCAACAACAGATAAGGCTGAAACATAGAAAGTATGATCATTCCCTATCCCCTATATAGTGCACTGTCTGATCATTCTCTATCCCCTATATAGTGCACTGTCTGATCATTCTCTATCCCCTATATAGTGCACTGTCTGATCATTCTCTATCCCCTATATAGTGCACTGTCTGATCATTCTCTATCCCCTATATAGTGCACTGTCTGATCATTCTCTATCCCCTATATAGTGCACTGTCTGATCATTCCCTATCCCCTATATAGTGCACTCTGATCATTCCCTATCCCCTATATAGTGCACTGTCTGATCATTCCCTATCCCCTATATAGTGCACTCTGATCGTTCCCTATCCCCTATAGAGTGCACTGTCTGATAATTCTCTATCCCCTATATAGTGCACTGTCTGATCATTCTCTATCCCCTATATAGTTAACTGTCTAATCATTCCCTATCCCCTATATAGTGCACTCTGATCATTCCCTATCCCCTATATAGTGCACTCTGATCGTTCCCTATCCCCTATATAGTGCACTGTCTGATCATTCCCTATCCCCTATATAGTGCACTGTCTGATCATTCCCTATCCCCTATATATTGTATTGTCTGATCATTCACTATCCCCTATATAGTGCACTGTCTGATCATTATCTATCCCCTATATAGTGCACTGTCTGATCATTCCCTATCCCCTATATAGTGCTCTGTCTGATCGTTCCCTATCCCCTATATAGTGCACTGTCTGATCATTCCCTATCCCCTATATAGTGCACTGTCTGATCGTTCCCTATCCCCTATATAGTGCACTGTCTGATCATTCCCTATCCCCTATATAGTGCACTGTCTGATCATTCCTATCCCCTATATAGTGCACTGTCTGATCATTCCCTATCTCCTATATAGTAAACTGTCTGATCATTCCCTATCCCCTATCAGACAGTGCACTGTCTGATCATTCCCTATCCCCTATATAGTGTACTGTCTGATCATTCTCTCTCCCCTATATAGTGCACTGTCTGATCATTCTCTCTCCCCTATATAGTGCACTGTCTGATCATTCCCTATCCCCTATATAGTGCACTGTCTGATCATTCCCTATCCCCTATATAGTGTACTGTCTGATCATTCTCTCTCCCCTATATAGTGCACTGTCTGATCATTCCCTATCCCCTATATAGTGCACTGACTGATCATTCTCTCTCCTCTATATAGTGCACTGTCTGATCATTCCCTATCCCCTATATAGTGCACTGTCTGATCATTCTCTCTCTCCTCTGTATAGTGCACTGTCTGATCATTCCCTATCCCCTATATAGTGCACTGTCTGATCATTCACTCTCCTCTGTATAGTGCACTGTCTGATCATTCCCTATCCCCTATATAGTGCACTGTCTGATCATTCTCTCTCCTCTATATAGTGCACTGACTAATCATTCTCTCTCCTCTATATAGTGTACTGTCTGATCATTCTCTCTCCTCTATATAGTGCACTGTCTGATCGTTCCCCTATCCCCTATATAGTGCACTGTCTGATCGTTCCCCTATCCCCTATATAGTGCACTGTCTGATCATTCTCTCTCCTCTATATAGTGCACTGACTGATCATTCTCTCTCCTCTATATAGTGTACTGTCTGATCATTCTCTCTCCTCTATATAGTGCACTGACTGATCATTCTCTCTCCTCTATATAGTGCACTGTCTGATCATTCTCTCTCCTCTATATAGTGTACTGTCTGATCATTCTCTCTCCTCTATATAGTGCACTGACTGATCATTCTCTCTCCTCTATATAGTGCACTGTCTGATCATTCTCTCTCCTCTATATAGTGCACTGTCTGATCATTCTCTCTCCTCTATATAGTGCACTGACTGATCATTCTCTTTCCTCTATATAGTGCACTGTCTGATCATTCTCTTTCCTCTATATAGTGCACTGACTGAGCATTCTCTTTCCTCTATATAGTGCACTGTCTGATCATTCTCTTTCCTCTATATAGTGCACTGACTGATCATTCTCTTTCCTCTATATAGTGCACTGACTGAGCATTCTCTCTCCTCTATATAGTGCACTGTCTGATCATTCTCTTTCCTCTATATAGTGCACTGACTGATCATTCTCTCTCCTCTATATAGTGCACTGTCTGATCATTCTCTTTCCTCTATATAGTGCACTGACTGATCATTCTCTTTCCTCTATATAGTGCACTGTCTGATCATTCTCTTTCCTCTATATAGTGCACTGACTGAGTATTCTCTTTCCTCTATATAGTGCACTGTCTGAGCATTCTCTTTCCTCTATATAGTGTACTGTCTGATCATTCTCTCTCCTCTATATAGTGCACTGACTGATCATTCTCTTTCCTCTATATAGTGCACTGACTGATCATTCTCTCTCCCCTATATAGTGCACTGTCTGATCATTCTCTCTCCTCTATATAGTGCACTGACTGATCATTCTCTTTCCTCTATATAGTGCACTGACTGATCATTCTCTCTCCTCTATATAGTGCACTGTCTGATCATTCTCTCTCCTCTATATAGTGCACTGTCTGATCATTCCCTATCCCCTATATAGTGCACTGTCTGATCATTCTCTCTCCTCTATATAGTGCACTGTCTCATCATTCTCTCTCCTCTGTAAAGTGCACTGTCTGATCATTCCCTATCCCCTATATAGTGCACTGTCTGATCATTCACTCTCCTCTGTATAGTGCACTGTCTGATCATTCCCTATCCTCTATATAGTGCACTGTCTGATCATTCTCTCTCCTCTATATAGTGCACTGACTAATCATTCTCTCTCCTCTATATAGTGTACTGTCTGATCATTCTCTCTCCCCTATATAGTGCACTGTCTGATCATTCTCTCTCCTCTATATAGTGCACTGACTGATCATTCTCTCTCCTCTATATAGTGCACTGTCTGATCATTCTCTATCCCCTATATAGTGCACTGTCTGATCGTTCTCTCTCCTCTATATAGTGCACTGACTGATCATTCTCTCTCCTCTATAAAGTGCACTGACTGATCATTCTCTCTCCTCTATATAGTGCACTGACTGATCATTCTCTCTCCTCTATATAGTGCACTGTCTTATCATTCTCTATCCCCTATATAGTGCACTGTCTGATCGTTCTCTCTCTTCTATATAGTGCACTGTCTGATCATTCTCTCTCCTCTATATAGTGCACTGTCTGATCATTCTCTATCCCCTATATAGTGCACTGTCTGATCATTCTCTATCCCCTATATAGTGCACTGTCTGATCATTCTCTCTCCCCTATATAGTGCACTGTCTGATCATTCTCTCTCCTCTATATAGTGCACTGTCTGATCATTCTCTCTCCCTTATATAGTGCACTGTCTGATCATTCTCTCTCCTCTATATAGTGCACTGTCTGATCATTCTCTCTCCCCTATATAGTGCACTGTCTGATCATTCTCTCTCCTCTATATAGTGCACTGTTTGATCTTTCCCTATCCCCTATGTAGTGCACTGTCTGATCATTCCCTATCCCCTATGTAGTGCACTGTCTGATCATTCTCGCTCCCCTATATAGTGCACTCACTGATCGTTCACTATCCCCTATATAGTGCACTGTCTGATCATTCTCTCTCCCCTATATAGTGCACTGTCTGATCATTCCCTATCCCCTATATAGTGCACTGTCTGATCGTTCCCCTATCCCCTATATAGTGCACTGTCTGATCATTCTCTATCCCCTATATAGTGCACTGTCTGATCATTCTCTATCCCCTATGTAGTGCACTGTCTGATTGTTCCCTTTCCTCTATATAGTGCACTGTCTGATCGTTCTCTCTCCTCTATATAGTGCACTGTCTGATCATTCTCTATCCCCTATATAGTGCACTGTCTGATCGTTCCCCTATCCCCTATATAGTGCACTGTCTGATCATTCTCTACCCCCTATATAGTGCACTGTCTGATCATTCTCTATCCCCTATGTAGTGCACTGTCTGATTGTTCCCTTTCCTCTATATAGTGCACTGTCTGATCATTCTCTATCCCCTATATAGTGCACTGTCTGATCGTTCCCCTATCCCCTATATAGTGCACTGTCTGATCATTCTCTATCCCCTATGTAGTGCACTGTCTGATTGTTCCCTTTCCTCTATATGGTGCACTGTCTGATTGTTCCCTTTCCTCTATATAGTGCACTGTCTGATCGTTCCCTTTCCTCTATATAGTGCACTGTCTGATCATTCCCTTTCCTCTATATAGTGCACTGTCTGATCATTCCCTATCCCCTATGTAGTGCACTGTCTGATCATTCCCTATCCCCTATGTAGTGCACTGTCTGATCATTCTCTATCCCCTATATAGTGCACTGTCTGATCGTTCCCCTATCCCCTATATAGTGCACTGTCTGATCATTCTCTATCCCCTATATAGTGCACTGTCTGATCATTCTCTATCCCCTATTTAGTGCACTGTCTGATTGTTCCCTTTCCTCTATATAGTGCACTGTCTGATCGTTCCCTTTCCTCTATATAGTGCACTGTCTGATCATTCCCTATCCCCTATGTAGTGCACTGTCTGATCGTTCCCTTTCCTCTATATAGTGCACTGTCTGATCATTCCCTATCCCCTATGTAGTGCACTGTCTGATCATTCTCTCTCCTCTATATAGTGCACTGACTAATCATTCTCTCTCCTCTATATAGTGTACTGTCTGATCATTCTCTCTCCTCTATATAGTGCACTGACTGATCATTCTCTCTCCTCTATATAGTGCACTGTCTGATCATTCTCTCTCCTCTATATAGTGCACTGACTGAGCATTCTCTCTCCTCTATATAGTGCACTGTCTGATCATTCTCTCTCCTCTATATAGTGCACTGTCTGATCATTCTCTCTCCTCTATATAGTGCACTGACTGATCATTCTCTCTCCTCTATATAGTGCACTGTCTGATCATTCTCTCTCCTCTATATAGTGCACTGTCTGATCATTCTCTCTCCTCTATATAGTGCACTGACTGATCATTCTCTTTCCTCTATATAGTGCACTGTCTGATCATTCTCTTTCCTCTATAGTGCACTGACTGAGCATTCTCTTTCCTCTATATAGTGCACTGTCTGATCATTCTCTTTCCTCTATAGTGCACTGACTGAGCATTCTCTCTCCTCTATATAGTGCACTGTCTGATCATTCTCTTTCCTCTATATAGTGTACTGTCTGATCATTCTCTCTCCTCTATATAGTGCACTGACTGATCATTCTCTCTCCCCTATATAGTGCACTGTCTGATCATTCTCTCTCCTCTATATAGTGCACTGACTGATCATTCTCTTTCCTCTATATAGTGCACTGACTGATCATTCTCTTTCCTCTATATAGTGCACTGACTGATCATTCTCTCTCCTCTATATAGTGCACTGTCTGATCATTCTCTCTCCTCTATATAGTGCACTGACTGATCATTCTCTCTCCTCTATATAGTGCACTGTCTGATCATTCTCTATCCCCTATATAGTGCACTGTCTGATCGTTCTCTCTCCTCTATATAGTGCACTGACTGATCATTCTCTCTCCTCTATAAAGTGCACTGTCTGATCATTCTCTATCCCCTATATAGTGCACTGTCTGATCATTCTCTCTCCTCTATATAGTGCACTGTCTGATCATTCTCTCTCCCCTATATAGTGCACTGTCTGATCATTCTCTCTCCTCTATATAGTGCACTGTTTGATCTTTCCCTATCCCCTATGTAGTGCACTGTGTGATCTTTCCCTATCCCCTATGTAGTGCACTGTCTGATCATTCTCGCTCCCCTATATAGTGCACTCACTGATCGTTCACTATCCCCTATATAGTGCACTGTCTGATCATTCTCTCTCCCCTATATAGTGCACTGTCTGATTGTTCCCTTTCCTCTATATAGTGCACTGTCTGATTGTTCCCTTTCCTCTATATGGTGCACTGTCTGATTGTTCCCTTTCCTCTATATAGTGCACTGTCTGATCGTTCCCTTTCCTCAATATAGTGCACTGTCTGATCATTCCCTTTCCTCTATATAGTGCACTGTCTGATCATTCCCTATCCCCTATGTAGTGCACTGTCTGATCATTCCCTATCCCCTATGTAGTGCACTGTCTGATCATTCTCTATCCCCTATATAGTGCACTGTCTGATCGTTCCCCTATCCCCTATATAGTGCACTGTCTGATCATTCTCTATCCCCTATATAGTGCACTGTCTGATCATTCTCTATCCCCTATGTAGTGCACTGTCTGATTGTTCCCTTTCCTCTATATAGTGCACTGTCTGATTGTTCCCTTTCCTCTATATAGTGCACTGTCTGATCGTTCCCTTTCCTCTATATAGTGCACTGTCTGATCATTCCCTATCCCCTATGTAGTGCACTGTCTGATCGTTCCCTTTCCTCTATATAGTGCACTGTCTGATCATTCCCTATCCCCTATGTAGTGCACTGTCTGATCATTCCCTATCCCCTATGTAGTGCACTGTCTGATCATTCTCGCTCCCCTATATAGTGCAGTGTCTCATCGTTCCCTATCCCCTATATAGTGCACTGTCTGATCATTCTCTCTCCCCTATATAGTGCACTGTCTGATCATTCTCTCTCCTCTATATAGTGCACTGTCTGATCATTCTCTTTCCCCTATATAGTGCACTGTCTGATCGTTCCCCTATCCCCTTTATAGTGCACTGTCTGATCATTCTCTATCCCCTATATAGTGCACTGTCTGATCATTCTCTATCCCCTGTGTAGTGCACTATCTGATCGTTCCCTATCCCCTATATAGTGCACTGTCTGATCATTCCCTATCCCCTATATAGTGCACTGTCTGATCATTCCCTATCCCCTATATAGTGCACTGTCTGATCATTCCCTAGTGCACTGTCTGATCATTCTCTATCCCCTATATAGTGGGGATTCACATCACGATTCATTTCGGTTGTTTCCATTCTCTATCCCCTATATAGTGCACTGTATGATCATTCCATATCCCCTATATAGTGCACTGTCTGATCATTCTCTATCCCCTATATAGTGCACTGTCTGATCATTCCCTATCCCCTATATAGTGCACTGTCTGATCATTCCCTAGTGCACTGTCTGATCATTCTCTATCCCCTATATAGTGGGGATTCACATCACGATTCATTTCGGTTGTTTCCATTCTCTATCCCCTATATAGTGCACTGTATGATCATTCCATATCCCCTATATAGTGCAGTGTCTGATCATTCTCTATCCCCTATATAGTGCACTGTCTGATCATTCCGTATCTCCTATATAGTGCACTGTCTGATTGTTCCCTATCCCCTATATAGAGCACTTTCTGATCATTCCCTATCCCCTATATAGTGCACTGTCTGATCGTTCCCTTTCCTCTATATAGTGCACTGTCTGATTGTTCCCTATCCCCTATATAGAGCACTGTCTGATCATTCCCTATCCCATATATAGTGCACTGTCTGATCATTCTCTATCCCCTATATAGTGCACTGACTGATCGTCCCCTATCCCCTATATAGAGCACTGTCTGATCATTCCCTATCCCCTATATAGTGCACTGTCTGATCATTCTCTATCCCCTATATAGTGCACTGACTGATCGTTCCCTATCCCCTATATAGTGCACTGTCTGATCATTCCCTATCCCCGATATAGTGCACTGTCTGATCATTCTCTATCCCCTCTATAGTGCACTGACTGATCGTTCCCTATCCCCTATATAGTGCACTGTCTGATCATTCCCTATCCCCTATATAGTGCACTGTCTGATCATTCTCTATCCCCTGTGTAGTGCACTGTCTGATTGTTCCCTTTCCTCTATATAGTGCACTGTCTGATCGTTCCCTTTCTTCTATATAGTGCACTGTCTTATCATTCCCTATCCCCTATGTAGTGCACTGTCTGATCATTCTCGCTTCCATATATAGTGCACTATCTGATCGTTCCCTATCCCCTATATAGTGCACTGTCTGATCATTCCCTATCCCCTATATAGTGCACTGTCTGATCATTCTCTCTCCCTTATATAGTGCACTGTCTGATCATTCTCTATCCCCTATATAGTGCACTGTCTGATCATTCCCTATCCCCTATATAGTGCACTGTCTGATCATTCCCTAGTGCACTGTCTGATCATTCTCTATCCCCTATATAGTGGGGATTCACATCACAATTCATTTCGGTTGTTTCCATTCTTTATCCCCTATATAGTGCACTGTATGATCATTCCATATCCCCTATATAGTGCACTGTCTGATCATTCTCTATCCCCTATATAGTGCACTGTCTGATCATTCCGTATCCCCTATATAGTGCACTGTCTGATTGTTCCCTATCCCCTATATAGAGCACTTTCTGATCATTCCCTATCCCCTATATAGTGCAATGTCTGATCGTTCCCTTTCCTCTATATAGTGCACTGTCTGATTGTTCCCTATCCCCTATATAGAGCACTGTCTGATCATTCCCTATCCCATATATAGTGCACTGTCTGATCATTCTCTATCCCCTATATAGTGCACTGACTGATCGTTCCCTATTCCCTATATAGTGCACTGTCTGATCATTCCCTATCCCCGATATAGTGCACTGTCTGATCATTCTCTATCCCCTCTATAGTGCACTGACTGATCGTTCCCTATCCCCTATATAGTGCACTG
This sequence comes from Gobio gobio, assembly GCF_949357685.1. Lineage (NCBI taxonomy): Eukaryota > Metazoa > Chordata > Actinopteri > Cypriniformes > Gobionidae > Gobio > Gobio gobio. The sequence continues at coordinate 1,009,669 of NC_137114.1, forward strand.
TCTGATCATTCCCTATCCCCTATATAGTGCACTGTCTGATCATTCTCTCTCCCTTATATAGTGCACTGTCTGATCATTATCTATCCCCTATATAGTGCACTGTCTGATCATTCTCTATCCCCTATATAGTGCACTGTCTGATCATTCTCAATCCCCTGTGTAGTGCACTGTCTGATTGTTCCCTTTCCGCTATATAGTGCACTGTCTGATTGTTCCCTTTCCTCTATATAGTGCACTGTCTGAGCATTCTCTTTCCTCTATTTAGTGTACTGTCTGATCATTCTCTCTCCTCTATATAGTGCACTGACTGATCATTCTCTTTCCTCTATATAGTGCACTGACTGATCATTCTCTCTCCCCTATATAGTGCACTGTCTGATCATTCTCTCTCCTCTATATAGTGCACTGTTTGATCTTTCCCTATCCCCTATGTAGTGCACTGTCTGATCATTCCCTATCCCCTATGTAGTGCACTGTCTGATCATTCTCGCTCCCCTATATAGTGCACTCACTGATCGTTCACTATCCCCTATATAGTGCACTGTCTGATCATTCTCTCTCCCCTATATAGTGCACTGTCTGATTGTTCCCTTTCCTCTATATAGTGCACTGTCTGATTGTTCCCTTTCCTCTATATGGTGCACTGTCTGATTGTTCCCTTTCCTCTATATAGTGCACTGTCTGATCATTCCCTATCCCCTATGTAGTGCACTGTCTGATCATTCTCTATCCCCTATATAGTGCACTGTCTGATCGTTCCCCTATCCCCTATATAGTGCACTGTCTGATCATTCTCTATCCCCTATATAGTGCACTGTCTGATCATTCTCTATCCCCTATGTAGTGCACTGTCTGATTGTTCCCTTTCCTCTATATAGTGCACTGTCTGATCGTTCCCTTTCCTCTATATAGTGCACTGTCTGATCATTCCCTATCCCCTATGTAGTGCATTGTCTGATCGTTCCCTTTCCTCTATATATTGCACTGTCTGATCATTCCCTATCCCCTATGTAGTGCACTGTCTGATCATTCCCTATCCCCTATGTAGTGCACTGTCTGATCATTCTCGCTCCCCTATATAGTGCAGTGTCTCATCGTTCCCTATCCCCTATATAGTGCACTGTCTGATCATTCTCTCTCCCCTATATAGTGCACTGTCTGATCATTCTCTCTCCTCTATATAGTGCACTGTCTGATCATTCTCTTTCCCCTATATAGTGCACTGTCTGATCGTTCCCCTATCCCCTTTATAGTGCACTGTCTGATCATTCTCTATCCCCTATATAGTGCACTGTCTGATCATTCTCTATCCCCTGTGTAGTGCACTATCTGATCGTTCCCTATCCCCTATATAGTGCACTGTCTGATCATTCCCTATCCCCTATATAGTGCACTGTCTGATCATTCTCTCTCCCTTATATAGTGCACTGTCTGATCATTCTCTATCCCCTATATAGTGCACTGTCTGATCATTCCCTATCCCCTATATAGTGCACTGTCTGATCATTCCCTAGTGCACTGTCTGATCATTCTCTATCCCCTATATAGTGGGGATTCACATCACGATTCATTTCGGTTGTTTCCATTCTCTATCCCCTATATAGTGCACTGTATGATCATTCCATATCCCCTATATAGTGCACTGTCTGATCATTCTCTATCCCCTATATAGTGCACTGTCTGATCATTCCGTATCCCCTATATAGTGCACTGTAATATTGTTCCCTATCCCCTATATAGAGCACTTTCTGATCATTCCCTATCCCCTATATAGTGCACTGTCTGATCGTTCCCTTTCCTCTATATAGTGCACTGTCTGATTGTTCCCTATCCCCTATATAGAGCACTGTCTGATCATTCCCTATCCCATATATAGTGCACTGTCTGATCATTCTCTATCCCCTATATAGTGCACTGACTGATCGTCCCCTATCCCCTATATAGAGCACTGTCTGATCATTCCCTATCCCCTATATAGTGCACTGTCTGATCATTCCCTATCCCCGATATAGTGCACTGTCTGATCATTCTCTATCCCCTCTATAGTGCACTGACTGATCGTTCCCTATCCCCTATATATAGCACTGTCTGATCATTCCCTATCCCCTATATAGTGCACTGTCTGATCATTCTCTCTCCCTTATATAGTGCACTGTCTGATCATTCTCTATCCCCTATATAGTGCACTGTCTGATCATTCTCTATCCCCTATATAGTGCACTGTCTGCTCATTCTCTATCCCCTGTGTAGTGCACTGTCTGATTGTTCCCTTTCCTCTATATAGTGCACTGTCTGATTGTTCCCTTTCCTCTATAAAGTGCACTGTCTGATCGTTCCCTTTCTTCTATATAGTGCACTGTCTTATCATTCCCTATCCCCTATGTAGTGCACTGTCTGATCATTCTCGCTTCCATATATAGTGCACTATCTGATCGTTCCCTATCCCCTATATAGTGCACTGTCTGATCATTCCCTATCCCCTACATAGTGCACTGTCTGATCATTCTCTCTCCCTTATATAGTGCACTGTCTGATCATTCTCTATCCCCTATATAGTGCACTGTCTGATCATTCCCTATCCCCTATATAGTGCACTGTCTGATCATTCCCTAGTGCACTGTCTGATCATTCTCTATCCCCTATATAGTGGGGATTCACATCACGATTCATTTCGGTTGTTTCCATTCTCTATCCCCTATATAGTGCACTGTATGATCATTCCATATCCCCTATATAGTGCACTGTCTGATCATTCTCTATCCCCTATATAGTGCACTGTCTGATCATTCCGTATCCCCTATATAGTGCACTGTCTGATTGTTCCCTATCCCCTATATAGAGCACTTTCTGATCATTCCCTATCCCCTATATAGTGCAATGTCTGATCGTTCCCTTTCCTCTATATAGTGCACTGTCTGATTGTTCCCTATCCCCTATATAGAGCACTGTCTGATCATTCCCTATCCCATATATAGTGCACTGTCTGATCATTCTCTATCCCCTATATAGTGCACTGACTGATCGTTCCCTATTCCCTATATAGTGCACTGTCTGATCATTCCCTATCCCCGATATAGTGCACTGTCTGATCATTCTCTATCCCCTCTATAGTGCACTGACTGATCGTTCCCTATCCCCTATATAGTGCACTGTCTGATCATTCCCTATCCCCTATATAGTGCACTGTCTGATCATTCTCTCTCCCTTATATAGTGCACTGTCTGATCATTATCTATCCCCTATATAGTGCACTGTCTGATCATTCTCAATCCCCTGTGTAGTGCACTGTCTGATTGTTCCCTTTCCGCTATATAGTGCACTGTCTGATTGTTCCCTTTCCTCTATATAGTGCACTGTCTGAGCATTCTCTTTCCTCTATATAGTGTACTGTCTGATCATTCTCTCTCCTCTATATAGTGCACTGACTGATCATTCTCTTTCCTCTATATAGTGCACTGACTGATCATTCTCTCTCCCCTATATAGTGCACTGTCTGATCATTCTCTCTCCTCTATATAGTGCACTGTTTGATCTTTCCCTATCCCCTATGTAGTGCACTGTCTGATCATTCCCTATCCCCTATGTAGTGCACTGTCTGATCATTCTCGCTCCCCTATATAGTGCACTCACTGATCGTTCACTATCCCCTATATAGTGCACTGTCTGATCATTCTCTCTCCCCCATATAGTGCACTGTCTGATTGTTCCCTTTCCTCTATATAGTGCACTGTCTGATTGTTCCCTTTCCTCTATATGGTGCACTGTCTGATTGTTCCCTTTCCTCTATATAGTGCACTGTCTGATCATTCCCTATCCCCTATGTAGTGCACTGTCTGATCATTCTCTATCCCCTATATAGTGCACTGTCTGATCGTTCCCCTATCCCCTATATAGTGCACTGTCTGATCATTCTCTATCCCCTATATAGTGCACTGTCTGATCATTCTCTATCCCCTATGTAGTGCACTGTCTGATTGTTCCCTTTCCTCTATATAGTGCACTGTCTGATCGTTCCCTTTCCTCTATATAGTGCACTGTCTGATCATTCCCTATCCCCTATGTAGTGCATTGTCTGATCGTTCCCTTTCCTCTATATAGTGCACTGTCTGATCATTCCCTATCCCCTATGTAGTGCACTGTCTGATCATTCCCTATCCCCTATGTAGTGCACTGTCTGATCATTCTCGCTCCCCTATATAGTGCAGTGTCTCATCGTTCCCTATCCCCTATATAGTGCACTGTCTGATCATTCTCTCTCCCCTATATAGTGCACTGTCTGATCATTCTCTCTCCTCTATATAGTGCACTGTCTGATCATTCTCTTTCCCCTATATAGTGCACTGTCTGATCGTTCCCCTATCCCCTTTATAGTGCACTGTCTGATCATTCTCTATCCCCTATATAGTGCACTGTCTGATCATTCTCTATCCCCTGTGTAGTGCACTATCTGATCGTTCCCTATCCCCTATATAGTGCACTGTCTGATCATTCCCTATCCCCTATATAGTGCACTGTCTGATCATTCTCTCTCCCTTATATAGTGCACTGTCTGATCATTCTCTATCCCCTATATAGTGCACTGTCTGATCATTCCCTATCCCCTATATAGTGCACTGTCTGATCATTCCCTAGTGCACTGTCTGATCATTCTCTATCCCCTATATAGTGGGGATTCACATCACGATTCATTTCGGTTGTTTCCATTCTCTATCCCCTATATAGTGCACTGTATGATCATTCCATATCCCCTATATAGTGCACTGTCTGATCATTCTCTATCCCCTATATAGTGCACTGTCTGATCATTCCGTATCCCCTATATAGTGCACTGTAATATTGTTCCCTATCCCCTATATAGAGCACTTTCTGATCATTCCCTATCCCCTATATAGTGCACTGTCTGATCGTTCCCTTTCCTCTATATAGTGCACTGTCTGATTGTTCCCTATCCCCTATATAGAGCACTGTCTGATCATTCCCTATCCCATATATAGTGCACTGTCTGATCATTCTCTATCCCCTATATAGTGCACTGACTGATCGTCCCCTATCCCCTATATAGAGCACTGTCTGATCATTCCCTATCCCCTATATAGTGCACTGTCTGATCATTCCCTATCCCCGATATAGTGCACTGTCTGATCATTCTCTATCCCCTCTATAGTGCACTGACTGATCGTTCCCTATCCCCTATATATAGCACTGTCTGATCATTCCCTATCCCCTATATAGTGCACTGTCTGATCATTCTCTCTCCCTTATATAGTGCACTGTCTGATCATTCTCTATCCCCTATATAGTGCACTGTCTGATCATTCTCTATCCCCTATATAGTGCACTGTCTGCTCATTCTCTATCCCCTGTGTAGTGCACTGTCTGATTGTTCCCTTTCCTCTATATAGTGCACTGTCTGATTGTTCCCTTTCCTCTATATAGTGCACTGTCTGATCGTTCCCTTTCTTCTATATAGTGCACTGTCTTATCATTCCCTATCCCCTATGTAGTGCACTGTCTGATCATTCTCGCTTCCATATATAGTGCACTATCTGATCGTTCCCTATCCCCTATATAGTGCACTGTCTGATCATTCCCTATCCCCTACATAGTGCACTGTCTGATCATTCTCTCTCCCTTATATAGTGCACTGTCTGATCATTCTCTATCCCCTATATAGTGCACCGTCTGATCATTCCCTATCCCCTATATAGTGCACTGTCTGATCATTCCCTAGTGCACTGTCTGATCATTCTCTATCCCCTATATAGTGGGGATTCACATCACGATTCATTTCGGTTGTTTCCATTCTCTATCCCCTATATAGTGCACTGTATGATCATTCCATATCCCCTATATAGTGCACTGTCTGATCATTCTCTATCCCCTATATAGTGCACTGTCTGATCATTCCGTATCCCCTATATAGTGCACTGTCTGATTGTTCCCTATCCCCTATATAGAGCACTTTCTGATCATTCCCTATCCCCTATATAGTGCAATGTCTGATCGTTCCCTTTCCTCTATATAGTGCACTGTCTGATTGTTCCCTATCCCCTATATAGAGCACTGTCTGATCATTCCCTATCCCATATATAGTGCACTGTCTGATCATTCTCTATCCCCTATATAGTGCACTGACTGATCGTTCCCTATTCCCTATATAGTGCACTGTCTGATCATTCCCTATCCCCGATATAGTGCACTGTCTGATCATTCTCTATCCCCTCTATAGTGCACTGACTGATCGTTCCCTATCCCCTATATAGTGCACTGTCTGATCATTCCCTATCCCCTATATAGTGCACTGTCTGATCATTCTCTCTCCCTTATATAGTGCACTGTCTGATCATTATCTATCCCCTATATAGTGCACTGTCTGATCATTCTCTATCCCCTATATAGTGCACTGTCTGATCATTCTCAATCCCCTGTGTAGTGCACTGTCTGATTGTTCCCTTTCCGCTATATAGTGCACTGTCTGATTGTTCCCTTTCCTCTATATAGTGCACTGTCTGATCATTCTCTCTCCTCTATATAGTGCACTGACTGATCATTCTCTTTCCTCTATATAGTGCACTGACTGATCATTCTCTCTCCCCTATATAGTGCACTGTCTGATCATTCTCTCTCCTCTATATAGTGCACTGTTTGATCTTTCCCTATCCCCTATGTAGTGCACTGTCTGATCATTCCCTATCCCCTATGTAGTGCACTGTCTGATCATTCTCGCTCCCCTATATAGTGCACTCACTGATCGTTCACTATCCCCTATATAGTGCACTGTCTGATCATTCTCTCTCCCCTATATAGTGCACTGTCTGATTGTTCCCTTTCCTCTATATAGTGCACTGTCTGATTGTTCCCTTTCCTCTATATGGTGCACTGTCTGATTGTTCCCTTTCCTCTATATAGTGCACTGTCTGATCATTCCCTATCCCCTATGTAGTGCACTGTCTGATCATTCTCTATCCCCTATATAGTGCACTGTCTGATCGTTCCCCTATCCCCTATATAGTGCACTGTCTGATCATTCTCTATCCCCTATATAGTGCACTGTCTGATCATTCTCTATCCCCTATGTAGTGCACTGTCTGATTGTTCCCTTTCCTCTATATAGTGCACTGTCTGATCGTTCCCTTTCCTCTATATAGTGCACTGTCTGATCATTCCCTATCCCCTATGTAGTGCATTGTCTGATCGTTCCCTTTCCTCTATATAGTGCACTGTCTGATCATTCCCTATCCCCTATGTAGTGCACTGTCTGATCATTCCCTATCCCCTATGTAGTGCACTGTCTGATCATTCTCGCTCTCCTATATAGTGCAGTGTCTCATCGTTCCCTATCCCCTATATAGTGCACTGTCTGATCATTCTCTCTCCCCTATATAGTGCACTGTCTGATCATTCTCTCTCCTCTATATAGTGCACTGTCTGATCATTCTCTTTCCCCTATATAGTGCACTGTCTGATCGTTCCCCTACCCCTTTATAGTGCACTGTCTGATCATTCTCTATCCCCTATATAGTGCACTGTCTGATCATTCTCTATCCCCTGTGTAGTGCACTATCTGATCGTTCCCTATCCCCTATATAGTGCACTGTCTGATCATTCCCTATCCCCTATATAGTGCACTGTCTGATCATTCTCTCTCCCTTATATAGTGCACTGTCTGATCATTCTCTATCCCCTATATAGTGCACTGTCTGATCATTCCCTATCCCCTATATAGTGCACTGTCTGATCATTCCCTAGTGCACTGTCTGATCATTCTCTATCCCCTATATAGTGGGGATTCACATCACGATTCATTTCGGTTGTTTCCATTCTCTATCCCCTATATAGTGCACTGTATGATCATTCCATATCCCCTATATAGTGCACTGTCTGATCATTCTCTATCCCCTATATAGTGCACTGTCTGATCATTCCGTATCCCCTATATAGTGCACTGTAATATTGTTCCCTATCCCCTATATAGAGCACTTTCTGATCATTCCCTATCCCCTATATAGTGCACTGTCTGATCGTTCCCTTTCCTCTATATAGTGCACTGTCTGATTGTTCCCTATCCCCTATATAGAGCACTGTCTGATCATTCCCTATCCCATATATAGTGCACTGTCTGATCATTCTCTATCCCCTATATAGTGCACTGACTGATCGTCCCCTATCCCCTATATAGTGCACTGTCTGATCATTCCCTATCCCCTATATAGTGCACTGTCTGATCATTCTCTATCCCCTATATAGTGCACTGACTGATCGTTCCCTATCCCCTATATAGTGCACTGTCTGATCATTCCCTATCCCCGATATAGTGCACTGTCTGATCATTCTCTATCCCCTCTATAGTGCACTGACTGATCGTTCCCTATCCCCTATATATAGCACTGTCTGATCATTCCCTATCCCCTATATAGTGCACTGTCTGATCATTCTCTCTCCCTTATATAGTGCACTGTCTGATCATTCTCTATCCCCTATATAGTGCACTGTCTGATCATTCTCTATCCCCTATATAGTGCACTGTCTGCTCATTCTCTATCCCCTGTGTAGTGCACTGTCTGATTGTTCCCTTTCCTCTATATAGTGCACTGTCTGATTGTTCCCTTTCCTCTATATAGTGCACTGTCTGATCGTTCCCTTTCTTCTATATAGTGCACTGTCTTATCATTCCCTATCCCCTATATAGAGCACTGTCTGATCATTCCCTATCCCATATATAGTGCACTGTCTGATCATTCTCTATCCCCTATATAGTGCACTGACTGATCGTCCCCTATCCCCTATATAGAGCACTGTCTGATCATTCCCTATCCCCTATATAGTGCACTGTCTGATCATTCTCTATCCCCTATATAGTGCACTGACTGATCGTTCCCTATCCCCTATATAGTGCACTGTCTGATCATTCCCTATCCCCGATATAGTGCACTGTCTGATCATTCTCTATCCCCTCTATAGTGCACTGACTGATCGTTCCCTATCCCCTATATATAGCACTGTCTGATCATTCCCTATCCCCTATATAGTGCACTGTCTGATCATTCTCTCTCCCTTATATAGTGCACTGTCTGATCATTCTCTATCCCCTATATAGTGCACTGTCTGATCATTCTCTATCCCCTATATAGTGCACTGTCTGCTCATTCTCTATCCCCTGTGTAGTGCACTGTCTGATTGTTCCCTTTCCTCTATATAGTGCACTGTCTGATTGTTCCCTTTCCTCTATATAGTGCACTGTCTGATCGTTCCCTTTCTTCTATATAGTGCACTGTCTTATCATTCCCTATCCCCTATGTAGTGCACTGTCTGATCATTCTCGCTTCCATATATAGTGCACTATCTGATCGTTCCCTATCCCCTACATAGTGCACTGTCTGATCATTCCCTATCCCCTACATAGTGCACTGTCTGATCATTCTCTCTCCCTTATATAGTGCACTGTCTGATCATTCTCTATCCCCTATATAGTGCACTGTCTGATCATTCCCTATCCCCTATATAGTGCACTGTCTGCTCATTCTCTATCCCCTGTGTAGTGCACTGTCTGATCATTCTCTATCCCCTATATAGTGCACTGTCTGATCATTCTCTATCCCCTATATAGTGCACTGTCTGATCATTCTCTCTCCCCTATATAGTGCACTGTCTGATCATTCTCTCTCCTCTATATAGTGCACTGTCTGATCATTCTCTCTCCCTTATATAGTGCACTGTCTGATCATTCTCTCTCCTCTATATAGTGCACTGTCTGATCATTCTCTCTCCCCTATATAGTGCACTGTCTGATCATTCTCTCTCCTCTATATAGTGCACTGTTTGATCTTTCCCTATCCCCTATGTAGTGCACTGTCTGATCATTCCCTATCCCCTATGTAGTGCACTGTCTGATCATTCTCGCTCCCCTATATAGTGCACTCACTGATCGTTCACTATCCCCTATATAGTGCACTGTCTGATCATTCTCTCTCCCCTATATAGTGCACTGTCTGATCATTCCCTATCCCCTATATAGTGCACTGTCTGATCGTTCCCCTATCCCCTATATAGTGCACTGTCTGATCATTCTCTATCCCCTATATAGTGCACTGTCTGATCATTCTCTATCCCCTATGTAGTGCACTGTCTGATTGTTCCCTTTCCTCTATATAGTGCACTGTCTGATCGTTCTCTCTCCTCTATATAGTGCACTGTCTGATCATTCTCTATCCCCTATATAGTGCACTGTCTGATCGTTCCCCTATCCCCTATATAGTGCACTGTCTGATCATTCTCTACCCCCTATATAGTGCACTGTCTGATCATTCTCTATCCCCTATGTAGTGCACTGTCTGATTGTTCCCTTTCCTCTATATAGTGCACTGTCTGATCATTCTCTATCCCCTATATAGTGCACTGTCTGATCGTTCCCCTATCCCCTATATAGTGCACTGTCTGATCATTCTCTATCCCCTATGTAGTGCACTGTCTGATTGTTCCCTTTCCTCTATATGGTGCACTGTCTGATTGTTCCCTTTCCTCTATATAGTGCACTGTCTGATCGTTCCCTTTCCTCTATATAGTGCACTGTCTGATCATTCCCTTTCCTCTATATAGTGCACTGTCTGATCATTCCCTATCCCCTATGTAGTGCACTGTCTGATCATTCCCTATCCCCTATGTAGTGCACTGTCTGATCATTCTCTATCCCCTATATAGTGCACTGTCTGATCGTTCCCCTATCCCCTATATAGTGCACTGTCTGATCATTCTCTATCCCCTATATAGTGCACTGTCTGATCATTCTCTATCCCCTATTTAGTGCACTGTCTGATTGTTCCCTTTCCTCTATATAGTGCACTGTCTGATCGTTCCCTTTCCTCTATATAGTGCACTGTCTGATCATTCCCTATCCCCTATGTAGTGCACTGTCTGATCGTTCCCTTTCCTCTATATAGTGCACTGTCTGATCATTCCCTATCCCCTATGTAGTGCACTGTCTGATCATTCTCTCTCCTCTATATAGTGCACTGACTAATCATTCTCTCTCCTCTATATAGTGTACTGTCTGATCATTCTCTCTCCTCTATATAGTGCACTGACTGATCATTCTCTCTCCTCTATATAGTGCACTGTCTGATCATTCTCTCTCCTCTATATAGTGCACTGACTGAGCATTCTCTCTCCTCTATATAGTGCACTGTCTGATCATTCTCTCTCCTCTATATAGTGCACTGTCTGATCATTCTCTCTCCTCTATATAGTGCACTGACTGATCATTCTCTCTCCTCTATATAGTGCACTGTCTGATCATTCTCTCTCCTCTATATAGTGCACTGTCTGATCATTCTCTCTCCTCTATATAGTGCACTGACTGATCATTCTCTTTCCTCTATATAGTGCACTGTCTGATCATTCTCTTTCCTCTATAGTGCACTGACTGAGCATTCTCTTTCCTCTATATAGTGCACTGTCTGATCATTCTCTTTCCTCTATAGTGCACTGACTGAGCATTCTCTCTCCTCTATATAGTGCACTGTCTGATCATTCTCTTTCCTCTATATAGTGTACTGTCTGATCATTCTCTCTCCTCTATATAGTGCACTGACTGATCATTCTCTCTCCCCTATATAGTGCACTGTCTGATCATTCTCTCTCCTCTATATAGTGCACTGACTGATCATTCTCTTTCCTCTATATAGTGCACTGACTGATCATTCTCTTTCCTCTATATAGTGCACTGACTGATCATTCTCTCTCCTCTATATAGTGCACTGTCTGATCATTCTCTCTCCTCTATATAGTGCACTGACTGATCATTCTCTCTCCTCTATATAGTGCACTGTCTGATCATTCTCTATCCCCTATATAGTGCACTGTCTGATCGTTCTCTCTCCTCTATATAGTGCACTGACTGATCATTCTCTCTCCTCTATAAAGTGCACTGTCTGATCATTCTCTATCCCCTATATAGTGCACTGTCTGATCATTCTCTCTCCTCTATATAGTGCACTGTCTGATCATTCTCTCTCCCCTATATAGTGCACTGTCTGATCATTCTCTCTCCTCTATATAGTGCACTGTTTGATCTTTCCCTATCCCCTATGTAGTGCACTGTGTGATCTTTCCCTATCCCCTATGTAGTGCACTGTCTGATCATTCTCGCTCCCCTATATAGTGCACTCACTGATCGTTCACTATCCCCTATATAGTGCACTGTCTGATCATTCTCTCTCCCCTATATAGTGCACTGTCTGATTGTTCCCTTTCCTCTATATAGTGCACTGTCTGATTGTTCCCTTTCCTCTATATGGTGCACTGTCTGATTGTTCCCTTTCCTCTATATAGTGCACTGTCTGATCGTTCCCTTTCCTCAATATAGTGCACTGTCTGATCATTCCCTTTCCTCTATATAGTGCACTGTCTGATCATTCCCTATCCCCTATGTAGTGCACTGTCTGATCATTCCCTATCCCCTATGTAGTGCACTGTCTGATCATTCTCTATCCCCTATATAGTGCACTGTCTGATCGTTCCCCTATCCCCTATATAGTGCACTGTCTGATCATTCTCTATCCCCTATATAGTGCACTGTCTGATCATTCTCTATCCCCTATGTAGTGCACTGTCTGATTGTTCCCTTTCCTCTATATAGTGCACTGTCTGATTGTTCCCTTTCCTCTATATAGTGCACTGTCTGATCGTTCCCTTTCCTCTATATAGTGCACTGTCTGATCATTCCCTATCCCCTATGTAGTGCACTGTCTGATCGTTCCCTTTCCTCTATATAGTGCACTGTCTGATCATTCCCTATCCCCTATGTAGTGCACTGTCTGATCATTCCCTATCCCCTATGTAGTGCACTGTCTGATCATTCTCGCTCCCCTATATAGTGCAGTGTCTCATCGTTCCCTATCCCCTATATAGTGCACTGTCTGATCATTCTCTCTCCCCTATATAGTGCACTGTCTGATCATTCTCTCTCCTCTATATAGTGCACTGTCTGATCATTCTCTTTCCCCTATATAGTGCACTGTCTGATCGTTCCCCTATCCCCTTTATAGTGCACTGTCTGATCATTCTCTATCCCCTATATAGTGCACTGTCTGATCATTCTCTATCCCCTGTGTAGTGCACTATCTGATCGTTCCCTATCCCCTATATAGTGCACTGTCTGATCATTCCCTATCCCCTATATAGTGCACTGTCTGATCATTCCCTATCCCCTATATAGTGCACTGTCTGATCATTCCCTAGTGCACTGTCTGATCATTCTCTATCCCCTATATAGTGGGGATTCACATCACGATTCATTTCGGTTGTTTCCATTCTCTATCCCCTATATAGTGCACTGTATGATCATTCCATATCCCCTATATAGTGCACTGTCTGATCATTCTCTATCCCCTATATAGTGCACTGTCTGATCATTCCCTATCCCCTATATAGTGCACTGTCTGATCATTCCCTAGTGCACTGTCTGATCATTCTCTATCCCCTATATAGTGGGGATTCACATCACGATTCATTTCGGTTGTTTCCATTCTCTATCCCCTATATAGTGCACTGTATGATCATTCCATATCCCCTATATAGTGCAGTGTCTGATCATTCTCTATCCCCTATATAGTGCACTGTCTGATCATTCCGTATCTCCTATATAGTGCACTGTCTGATTGTTCCCTATCCCCTATATAGAGCACTTTCTGATCATTCCCTATCCCCTATATAGTGCACTGTCTGATCGTTCCCTTTCCTCTATATAGTGCACTGTCTGATTGTTCCCTATCCCCTATATAGAGCACTGTCTGATCATTCCCTATCCCATATATAGTGCACTGTCTGATCATTCTCTATCCCCTATATAGTGCACTGACTGATCGTCCCCTATCCCCTATATAGAGCACTGTCTGATCATTCCCTATCCCCTATATAGTGCACTGTCTGATCATTCTCTATCCCCTATATAGTGCACTGACTGATCGTTCCCTATCCCCTATATAGTGCACTGTCTGATCATTCCCTATCCCCGATATAGTGCACTGTCTGATCATTCTCTATCCCCTCTATAGTGCACTGACTGATCGTTCCCTATCCCCTATATAGTGCACTGTCTGATCATTCCCTATCCCCTATATAGTGCACTGTCTGATCATTCTCTATCCCCTGTGTAGTGCACTGTCTGATTGTTCCCTTTCCTCTATATAGTGCACTGTCTGATCGTTCCCTTTCTTCTATATAGTGCACTGTCTTATCATTCCCTATCCCCTATGTAGTGCACTGTCTGATCATTCTCGCTTCCATATATAGTGCACTATCTGATCGTTCCCTATCCCCTATATAGTGCACTGTCTGATCATTCCCTATCCCCTATATAGTGCACTGTCTGATCATTCTCTCTCCCTTATATAGTGCACTGTCTGATCATTCTCTATCCCCTATATAGTGCACTGTCTGATCATTCCCTATCCCCTATATAGTGCACTGTCTGATCATTCCCTAGTGCACTGTCTGATCATTCTCTATCCCCTATATAGTGGGGATTCACATCACAATTCATTTCGGTTGTTTCCATTCTTTATCCCCTATATAGTGCACTGTATGATCATTCCATATCCCCTATATAGTGCACTGTCTGATCATTCTCTATCCCCTATATAGTGCACTGTCTGATCATTCCGTATCCCCTATATAGTGCACTGTCTGATTGTTCCCTATCCCCTATATAGAGCACTTTCTGATCATTCCCTATCCCCTATATAGTGCAATGTCTGATCGTTCCCTTTCCTCTATATAGTGCACTGTCTGATTGTTCCCTATCCCCTATATAGAGCACTGTCTGATCATTCCCTATCCCATATATAGTGCACTGTCTGATCATTCTCTATCCCCTATATAGTGCACTGACTGATCGTTCCCTATTCCCTATATAGTGCACTGTCTGATCATTCCCTATCCCCGATATAGTGCACTGTCTGATCATTCTCTATCCCCTCTATAGTGCACTGACTGATCGTTCCCTATCCCCTATATAGTGCACTGTCTGATCATTCCCTATCCCCTATATAGTGCACTGTCTGATCATTCTCTCTCCCTTATATAGTGCACTGTCTGATCATTATCTATCCCCTATATAGTGCACTGTCTGATCATTCTCTATCCCCTATATAGTGCACTGTCTGATCATTCTCAATCCCCTGTGTAGTGCACTGTCTGATTGTTCCCTTTCCGCTATATAGTGCACTGTCTGATTGTTCCCTTTCCTCTATATAGTGCACTGTCTGAGCATTCTCTTTCCTCTATTTAGTGTACTGTCTGATCATTCTCTCTCCTCTATATAGTGCACTGACTGATCATTCTCTTTCCTCTATATAGTGCACTGACTGATCATTCTCTCTCCCCTATATAGTGCACTGTCTGATCATTCTCTCTCCTCTATATAGTGCACTGTTTGATCTTTCCCTATCCCCTATGTAGTGCACTGTCTGATCATTCCCTATCCCCTATGTAGTGCACTGTCTGATCATTCTCGCTCCCCTATATAGTGCACTCACTGATCGTTCACTATCCCCTATATAGTGCACTGTCTGATCATTCTCTCTCCCCTATATAGTGCACTGTCTGATTGTTCCCTTTCCTCTATATAGTGCACTGTCTGATTGTTCCCTTTCCTCTATATGGTGCACTGTCTGATTGTTCCCTTTCCTCTATATAGTGCACTGTCTGATCATTCCCTATCCCCTATGTAGTGCACTGTCTGATCATTCTCTATCCCCTATATAGTGCACTGTCTGATCGTTCCCCTATCCCCTATATAGTGCACTGTCTGATCATTCTCTATCCCCTATATAGTGCACTGTCTGATCATTCTCTATCCCCTATGTAGTGCACTGTCTGATTGTTCCCTTTCCTCTATATAGTGCACTGTCTGATCGTTCCCTTTCCTCTATATAGTGCACTGTCTGATCATTCCCTATCCCCTATGTAGTGCATTGTCTGATCGTTCCCTTTCCTCTATATATTGCACTGTCTGATCATTCCCTATCCCCTATGTAGTGCACTGTCTGATCATTCCCTATCCCCTATGTAGTGCACTGTCTGATCATTCTCGCTCCCCTATATAGTGCAGTGTCTCATCGTTCCCTATCCCCTATATAGTGCACTGTCTGATCATTCTCTCTCCCCTATATAGTGCACTGTCTGATCATTCTCTCTCCTCTATATAGTGCACTGTCTGATCATTCTCTTTCCCCTATATAGTGCACTGTCTGATCGTTCCCCTATCCCCTTTATAGTGCACTGTCTGATCATTCTCTATCCCCTATATAGTGCACTGTCTGATCATTCTCTATCCCCTGTGTAGTGCACTATCTGATCGTTCCCTATCCCCTATATAGTGCACTGTCTGATCATTCCCTATCCCCTATATAGTGCACTGTCTGATCATTCTCTCTCCCTTATATAGTGCACTGTCTGATCATTCTCTATCCCCTATATAGTGCACTGTCTGATCATTCCCTATCCCCTATATAGTGCACTGTCTGATCATTCCCTAGTGCACTGTCTGATCATTCTCTATCCCCTATATAGTGGGGATTCACATCACGATTCATTTCGGTTGTTTCCATTCTCTATCCCCTATATAGTGCACTGTATGATCATTCCATATCCCCTATATAGTGCACTGTCTGATCATTCTCTATCCCCTATATAGTGCACTGTCTGATCATTCCGTATCCCCTATATAGTGCACTGTAATATTGTTCCCTATCCCCTATATAGAGCACTTTCTGATCATTCCCTATCCCCTATATAGTGCACTGTCTGATCGTTCCCTTTCCTCTATATAGTGCACTGTCTGATTGTTCCCTATCCCCTATATAGAGCACTGTCTGATCATTCCCTATCCCATATATAGTGCACTGTCTGATCATTCTCTATCCCCTATATAGTGCACTGACTGATCGTCCCCTATCCCCTATATAGAGCACTGTCTGATCATTCCCTATCCCCTATATAGTGCACTGTCTGATCATTCCCTATCCCCGATATAGTGCACTGTCTGATCATTCTCTATCCCCTCTATAGTGCACTGACTGATCGTTCCCTATCCCCTATATATAGCACTGTCTGATCATTCCCTATCCCCTATATAGTGCACTGTCTGATCATTCTCTCTCCCTTATATAGTGCACTGTCTGATCATTCTCTATCCCCTATATAGTGCACTGTCTGATCATTCTCTATCCCCTATATAGTGCACTGTCTGCTCATTCTCTATCCCCTGTGTAGTGCACTGTCTGATTGTTCCCTTTCCTCTATATAGTGCACTGTCTGATTGTTCCCTTTCCTCTATAAAGTGCACTGTCTGATCGTTCCCTTTCTTCTATATAGTGCACTGTCTTATCATTCCCTATCCCCTATGTAGTGCACTGTCTGATCATTCTCGCTTCCATATATAGTGCACTATCTGATCGTTCCCTATCCCCTATATAGTGCACTGTCTGATCATTCCCTATCCCCTACATAGTGCACTGTCTGATCATTCTCTCTCCCTTATATAGTGCACTGTCTGATCATTCTCTATCCCCTATATAGTGCACTGTCTGATCATTCCCTATCCCCTATATAGTGCACTGTCTGATCATTCCCTAGTGCACTGTCTGATCATTCTCTATCCCCTATATAGTGGGGATTCACATCACGATTCATTTCGGTTGTTTCCATTCTCTATCCCCTATATAGTGCACTGTATGATCATTCCATATCCCCTATATAGTGCACTGTCTGATCATTCTCTATCCCCTATATAGTGCACTGTCTGATCATTCCGTATCCCCTATATAGTGCACTGTCTGATTGTTCCCTATCCCCTATATAGAGCACTTTCTGATCATTCCCTATCCCCTATATAGTGCAATGTCTGATCGTTCCCTTTCCTCTATATAGTGCACTGTCTGATTGTTCCCTATCCCCTATATAGAGCACTGTCTGATCATTCCCTATCCCATATATAGTGCACTGTCTGATCATTCTCTATCCCCTATATAGTGCACTGACTGATCGTTCCCTATTCCCTATATAGTGCACTGTCTGATCATTCCCTATCCCCGATATAGTGCACTGTCTGATCATTCTCTATCCCCTCTATAGTGCACTGACTGATCGTTCCCTATCCCCTATATAGTGCACTGTCTGATCATTCCCTATCCCCTATATAGTGCACTGTCTGATCATTCTCTCTCCCTTATATAGTGCACTGTCTGATCATTATCTATCCCCTATATAGTGCACTGTCTGATCATTCTCAATCCCCTGTGTAGTGCACTGTCTGATTGTTCCCTTTCCGCTATATAGTGCACTGTCTGATTGTTCCCTTTCCTCTATATAGTGCACTGTCTGAGCATTCTCTTTCCTCTATATAGTGTACTGTCTGATCATTCTCTCTCCTCTATATAGTGCACTGACTGATCATTCTCTTTCCTCTATATAGTGCACTGACTGATCATTCTCTCTCCCCTATATAGTGCACTGTCTGATCATTCTCTCTCCTCTATATAGTGCACTGTTTGATCTTTCCCTATCCCCTATGTAGTGCACTGTCTGATCATTCCCTATCCCCTATGTAGTGCACTGTCTGATCATTCTCGCTCCCCTATATAGTGCACTCACTGATCGTTCACTATCCCCTATATAGTGCACTGTCTGATCATTCTCTCTCCCCCATATAGTGCACTGTCTGATTGTTCCCTTTCCTCTATATAGTGCACTGTCTGATTGTTCCCTTTCCTCTATATGGTGCACTGTCTGATTGTTCCCTTTCCTCTATATAGTGCACTGTCTGATCATTCCCTATCCCCTATGTAGTGCACTGTCTGATCATTCTCTATCCCCTATATAGTGCACTGTCTGATCGTTCCCCTATCCCCTATATAGTGCACTGTCTGATCATTCTCTATCCCCTATATAGTGCACTGTCTGATCATTCTCTATCCCCTATGTAGTGCACTGTCTGATTGTTCCCTTTCCTCTATATAGTGCACTGTCTGATCGTTCCCTTTCCTCTATATAGTGCACTGTCTGATCATTCCCTATCCCCTATGTAGTGCATTGTCTGATCGTTCCCTTTCCTCTATATAGTGCACTGTCTGATCATTCCCTATCCCCTATGTAGTGCACTGTCTGATCATTCCCTATCCCCTATGTAGTGCACTGTCTGATCATTCTCGCTCCCCTATATAGTGCAGTGTCTCATCGTTCCCTATCCCCTATATAGTGCACTGTCTGATCATTCTCTCTCCCCTATATAGTGCACTGTCTGATCATTCTCTCTCCTCTATATAGTGCACTGTCTGATCATTCTCTTTCCCCTATATAGTGCACTGTCTGATCGTTCCCCTATCCCCTTTATAGTGCACTGTCTGATCATTCTCTATCCCCTATATAGTGCACTGTCTGATCATTCTCTATCCCCTGTGTAGTGCACTATCTGATCGTTCCCTATCCCCTATATAGTGCACTGTCTGATCATTCCCTATCCCCTATATAGTGCACTGTCTGATCATTCTCTCTCCCTTATATAGTGCACTGTCTGATCATTCTCTATCCCCTATATAGTGCACTGTCTGATCATTCCCTATCCCCTATATAGTGCACTGTCTGATCATTCCCTAGTGCACTGTCTGATCATTCTCTATCCCCTATATAGTGGGGATTCACATCACGATTCATTTCGGTTGTTTCCATTCTCTATCCCCTATATAGTGCACTGTATGATCATTCCATATCCCCTATATAGTGCACTGTCTGATCATTCTCTATCCCCTATATAGTGCACTGTCTGATCATTCCGTATCCCCTATATAGTGCACTGTAATATTGTTCCCTATCCCCTATATAGAGCACTTTCTGATCATTCCCTATCCCCTATATAGTGCACTGTCTGATCGTTCCCTTTCCTCTATATAGTGCACTGTCTGATTGTTCCCTATCCCCTATATAGAGCACTGTCTGATCATTCCCTATCCCATATATAGTGCACTGTCTGATCATTCTCTATCCCCTATATAGTGCACTGACTGATCGTCCCCTATCCCCTATATAGAGCACTGTCTGATCATTCCCTATCCCCTATATAGTGCACTGTCTGATCATTCCCTATCCCCGATATAGTGCACTGTCTGATCATTCTCTATCCCCTCTATAGTGCACTGACTGATCGTTCCCTATCCCCTATATATAGCACTGTCTGATCATTCCCTATCCCCTATATAGTGCACTGTCTGATCATTCTCTCTCCCTTATATAGTGCACTGTCTGATCATTCTCTATCCCCTATATAGTGCACTGTCTGATCATTCTCTATCCCCTATATAGTGCACTGTCTGCTCATTCTCTATCCCCTGTGTAGTGCACTGTCTGATTGTTCCCTTTCCTCTATATAGTGCACTGTCTGATTGTTCCCTTTCCTCTATATAGTGCACTGTCTGATCGTTCCCTTTCTTCTATATAGTGCACTGTCTTATCATTCCCTATCCCCTATGTAGTGCACTGTCTGATCATTCTCGCTTCCATATATAGTGCACTATCTGATCGTTCCCTATCCCCTATATAGTGCACTGTCTGATCATTCCCTATCCCCTACATAGTGCACTGTCTGATCATTCTCTCTCCCTTATATAGTGCACTGTCTGATCATTCTCTATCCCCTATATAGTGCACCGTCTGATCATTCCCTATCCCCTATATAGTGCACTGTCTGATCATTCCCTAGTGCACTGTCTGATCATTCTCTATCCCCTATATAGTGGGGATTCACATCACGATTCATTTCGGTTGTTTCCATTCTCTATCCCCTATATAGTGCACTGTATGATCATTCCATATCCCCTATATAGTGCACTGTCTGATCATTCTCTATCCCCTATATAGTGCACTGTCTGATCATTCCGTATCCCCTATATAGTGCACTGTCTGATTGTTCCCTATCCCCTATATAGAGCACTTTCTGATCATTCCCTATCCCCTATATAGTGCAATGTCTGATCGTTCCCTTTCCTCTATATAGTGCACTGTCTGATTGTTCCCTATCCCCTATATAGAGCACTGTCTGATCATTCCCTATCCCATATATAGTGCACTGTCTGATCATTCTCTATCCCCTATATAGTG
This sequence comes from Gobio gobio, assembly GCF_949357685.1. NCBI lineage: Eukaryota > Metazoa > Chordata > Actinopteri > Cypriniformes > Gobionidae > Gobio > Gobio gobio. The sequence continues at coordinate 1,030,819 of NC_137114.1, forward strand.
CACTGACTGATCGTTCCCTATTCCCTATATAGTGCACTGTCTGATCATTCCCTATCCCCGATATAGTGCACTGTCTGATCATTCTCTATCCCCTCTATAGTGCACTGACTGATCGTTCCCTATCCCCTATATAGTGCACTGTCTGATCATTCCCTATCCCCTATATAGTGCACTGTCTGATCATTCTCTCTCCCTTATATAGTGCACTGTCTGATCATTATCTATCCCCTATATAGTGCACTGTCTGATCATTCTCTATCCCCTATATAGTGCACTGTCTGATCATTCTCAATCCCCTGTGTAGTGCACTGTCTGATTGTTCCCTTTCCGCTATATAGTGCACTGTCTGATTGTTCCCTTTCCTCTATATAGTGCACTGTCTGATCATTCTCTCTCCTCTATATAGTGCACTGACTGATCATTCTCTTTCCTCTATATAGTGCACTGACTGATCATTCTCTCTCCCCTATATAGTGCACTGTCTGATCATTCTCTCTCCTCTATATAGTGCACTGTTTGATCTTTCCCTATCCCCTATGTAGTGCACTGTCTGATCATTCCCTATCCCCTATGTAGTGCACTGTCTGATCATTCTCGCTCCCCTATATAGTGCACTCACTGATCGTTCACTATCCCCTATATAGTGCACTGTCTGATCATTCTCTCTCCCCTATATAGTGCACTGTCTGATTGTTCCCTTTCCTCTATATAGTGCACTGTCTGATTGTTCCCTTTCCTCTATATGGTGCACTGTCTGATTGTTCCCTTTCCTCTATATAGTGCACTGTCTGATCATTCCCTATCCCCTATGTAGTGCACTGTCTGATCATTCTCTATCCCCTATATAGTGCACTGTCTGATCGTTCCCCTATCCCCTATATAGTGCACTGTCTGATCATTCTCTATCCCCTATATAGTGCACTGTCTGATCATTCTCTATCCCCTATGTAGTGCACTGTCTGATTGTTCCCTTTCCTCTATATAGTGCACTGTCTGATCGTTCCCTTTCCTCTATATAGTGCACTGTCTGATCATTCCCTATCCCCTATGTAGTGCATTGTCTGATCGTTCCCTTTCCTCTATATAGTGCACTGTCTGATCATTCCCTATCCCCTATGTAGTGCACTGTCTGATCATTCCCTATCCCCTATGTAGTGCACTGTCTGATCATTCTCGCTCTCCTATATAGTGCAGTGTCTCATCGTTCCCTATCCCCTATATAGTGCACTGTCTGATCATTCTCTCTCCCCTATATAGTGCACTGTCTGATCATTCTCTCTCCTCTATATAGTGCACTGTCTGATCATTCTCTTTCCCCTATATAGTGCACTGTCTGATCGTTCCCCTACCCCTTTATAGTGCACTGTCTGATCATTCTCTATCCCCTATATAGTGCACTGTCTGATCATTCTCTATCCCCTGTGTAGTGCACTATCTGATCGTTCCCTATCCCCTATATAGTGCACTGTCTGATCATTCCCTATCCCCTATATAGTGCACTGTCTGATCATTCTCTCTCCCTTATATAGTGCACTGTCTGATCATTCTCTATCCCCTATATAGTGCACTGTCTGATCATTCCCTATCCCCTATATAGTGCACTGTCTGATCATTCCCTAGTGCACTGTCTGATCATTCTCTATCCCCTATATAGTGGGGATTCACATCACGATTCATTTCGGTTGTTTCCATTCTCTATCCCCTATATAGTGCACTGTATGATCATTCCATATCCCCTATATAGTGCACTGTCTGATCATTCTCTATCCCCTATATAGTGCACTGTCTGATCATTCCGTATCCCCTATATAGTGCACTGTAATATTGTTCCCTATCCCCTATATAGAGCACTTTCTGATCATTCCCTATCCCCTATATAGTGCACTGTCTGATCGTTCCCTTTCCTCTATATAGTGCACTGTCTGATTGTTCCCTATCCCCTATATAGAGCACTGTCTGATCATTCCCTATCCCATATATAGTGCACTGTCTGATCATTCTCTATCCCCTATATAGTGCACTGACTGATCGTCCCCTATCCCCTATATAGTGCACTGTCTGATCATTCCCTATCCCCTATATAGTGCACTGTCTGATCATTCTCTATCCCCTATATAGTGCACTGACTGATCGTTCCCTATCCCCTATATAGTGCACTGTCTGATCATTCCCTATCCCCGATATAGTGCACTGTCTGATCATTCTCTATCCCCTCTATAGTGCACTGACTGATCGTTCCCTATCCCCTATATATAGCACTGTCTGATCATTCCCTATCCCCTATATAGTGCACTGTCTGATCATTCTCTCTCCCTTATATAGTGCACTGTCTGATCATTCTCTATCCCCTATATAGTGCACTGTCTGATCATTCTCTATCCCCTATATAGTGCACTGTCTGCTCATTCTCTATCCCCTGTGTAGTGCACTGTCTGATTGTTCCCTTTCCTCTATATAGTGCACTGTCTGATTGTTCCCTTTCCTCTATATAGTGCACTGTCTGATCGTTCCCTTTCTTCTATATAGTGCACTGTCTTATCATTCCCTATCCCCTATATAGAGCACTGTCTGATCATTCCCTATCCCATATATAGTGCACTGTCTGATCATTCTCTATCCCCTATATAGTGCACTGACTGATCGTCCCCTATCCCCTATATAGAGCACTGTCTGATCATTCCCTATCCCCTATATAGTGCACTGTCTGATCATTCTCTATCCCCTATATAGTGCACTGACTGATCGTTCCCTATCCCCTATATAGTGCACTGTCTGATCATTCCCTATCCCCGATATAGTGCACTGTCTGATCATTCTCTATCCCCTCTATAGTGCACTGACTGATCGTTCCCTATCCCCTATATATAGCACTGTCTGATCATTCCCTATCCCCTATATAGTGCACTGTCTGATCATTCTCTCTCCCTTATATAGTGCACTGTCTGATCATTCTCTATCCCCTATATAGTGCACTGTCTGATCATTCTCTATCCCCTATATAGTGCACTGTCTGCTCATTCTCTATCCCCTGTGTAGTGCACTGTCTGATTGTTCCCTTTCCTCTATATAGTGCACTGTCTGATTGTTCCCTTTCCTCTATATAGTGCACTGTCTGATCGTTCCCTTTCTTCTATATAGTGCACTGTCTTATCATTCCCTATCCCCTATGTAGTGCACTGTCTGATCATTCTCGCTTCCATATATAGTGCACTATCTGATCGTTCCCTATCCCCTACATAGTGCACTGTCTGATCATTCCCTATCCCCTACATAGTGCACTGTCTGATCATTCTCTCTCCCTTATATAGTGCACTGTCTGATCATTCTCTATCCCCTATATAGTGCACTGTCTGATCATTCCCTATCCCCTATATAGTGCACTGTCTGATCATTCCCTAGTGCACTGTCTGATCATTCTCTATCCCCTATATAGTGGGGATTCACATCACGATTCATTTCGGTTGTTTCCATTCTCTATCCCCTATATAGTGCACTGTATGATCATTCCATATCCCCTATATAGTGCACTGTCTGATCATTCTCTATCCCCTATATAGTGCACTGTCTGATCATTCCGTATCCCCTATATAGTGCACTGTCTGATCATTCTCTATCCCCTATGTAGTGCACTGTCTGATCATACTCTGTCCCCTATATAGTGCACTGTCTGATTGTTCCCTATCCCCTATATAGAGCACTTTCTGATCATTCCCTATCCCCTATATAGTGCAATGTCTGATCGTTCCCTTTCCTCTATATAGTGCACTGTCTGATTGTTCCCTATCCCCTATATAGAGCACTGTCTGATCATTCCCTATCCCATATATAGTGCACTGTCTGATCATTCTCTATCCCCTATATAGTGCACTGACTGATCGTTCCCTATTCCCTATATAGTGCACTGTCTGATCATTCCCTATCCCCGATATAGTGCACTGTCTGATCATTCTCTATCCCCTCTATAGTGCACTGACTGATCGTTCCCTATCCCCTATATAGTGCACTGTCTGATCATTCCCTATCCCCTATATAGTGCACTGTCTGATCATTCTCTCTCCCTTATATAGTGCACTGTCTGATCATTCTCTATCCCCTATATAGTGCACTGTCTGATCATTCTCAATCCCCTGTGTAGTGCACTGTCTTATTGTTCCCTTTCCGCTATATAGTGCACTGTCTGATTGTTCCCTTTCCTCTATATAGTGCACTGTCTGATCGTTCCCTTTTTTTCTATATAGTGCACTGTCTGATCATTCCCTATCCCCTATGTAGTGCACTGTCTGATCATTCTCGCTTCCATATATAGTGCACTATCTGATCGTTCCCTATCCCCTATATAGTGCACTGTCTGATCATTCCCTATCCCCTATATAGTGCACTGTCTGATCATTTCCTATCCCCTATATAGTGCACTGTCTGATCATTCTCGCTCCCTTATATATAGTGCACTGTCTGATCATTCTCTATCCCCTATATAGTGCACTGTCTGATCATTCCATATCCCCTATATAGTGCACTGTCTGATCATTCCCTAGTGCACTGTCTGATCATTCTCTATCCCCTATATAGTGGGGATTCACATCACGATTCATTTCGGTTGTTTCCATTCTCTATCCCCTATATAGTGCACTGTATGATCATTCCCTATCCCCTATATATTGCACTGTCTGATCATTCTCTATCCCCTATATAGTGCACTGTCTGATCATTCCGTATCCCCTATATAGTGCACTGTCTGATCGTTCCCTTTCCTCTATATAGTGCATTGTCTGATTGTTCCCTATCCCCTATATAGAGCACTTTCTGATCATTCTCTATCCCCTATATAGTGCACTGTCTGATCGTTCCCTTTCCTCTATATAGTGCACTGTCTGATCATTCCCTTTCCCCTATATAGTGCACTGTCTGATCATTCTCTATCCCCTATATAGTGCACTGACTGGTCGTTCCCTATCCCCTATATAGTGCACTGTCTGATCATTCTCTATCCCCTATATAGTGCACTGACTGATCGTTCCCTATCCCCCTATATAGAGCACTGTCTGATCATTCCCTATCCTCTATATAGTTCATTGTCTGATCGTTCCCTATCGCATTCCAAAGTGGAAATTATTAATTTATTACATAAAGTCATTATTGACAAAAATTCTAAATTATGACAGTGTATATTATTACATAAAAGTGGAAAAGATTAATTTATTACATAAAGTCATTATTGACAAAAATTCTAAATTATGACAGTGTATACTATTACATAAAAGTGGAAATTATTCAATTATTACATAAAGTCAAAATGGACAAAAATTCAAAATTACGACAGTGTAAACTATTACATAAGAGTGGAAATTATTAAATTATTACATAAAGACATTATTGACAAAAATTCAAAATTACAACTGTGTATACTATTACATAAAAGTGGAAATTATTCAATTATTACATAAAGTCAAAGTGGACAAAAATTAAAAATTACGACAGTGTATACTATTACATAAGAGTGGAAATTATTAAATTATTACATAAAGACATTATTGACAAAAATTCAAAATTACAACTGTGTATACTATTACATAAAAGTGTAAATTATTCAATTATTACATAAAGTCAAAATGGACAAAAATTCTAAAATATGACAGTGTATACTATTACATAAAAGTGGAAATTATTCAATTATTACAGTTATTATTGACTAAAATTCAATATTACGACAGTGTACACTATTATATTAAAGTGGAAATGATTAATTTATTACATTAAGTCATTATTGACAAAAATTCTAAATTATGACAGTGTATACTATTACATAAAAGTGGAAATGACTAAATTATTACATGAAGTCAAAGTGGACAAAAATTTTAAATTGCAACATTGTATACTATTACATAAAAGTGGAAAAGATTCATTTATTACATAAAGTCAAAGTGGACAAAATTTTTTAATTACGACTTGTATGTAATAGTATACAATTATTACATAAAGTCATTATTGACAAAAATTAAACATTACGACACTGTATACTATTACATAAAAGTGGAAATGATTCATTTATTACATAAAGTCATTATTAACAAAAATTCAAAATTACAACTGTGTATACTATTACATAAAAGTGGAAATTATTCAATTATTACATAAAGTCATTATTCATTATCGCACGTATCCAGTCCGTGGAGTGGAGTGGCGAGCAAGCGAAGACACCAGAGCCTGGTCCATTACCGGCCTCTCGGGGGGGCGAGTACATAGTCGGACACTGGCTCCACTCAGAGATTGTAGAATCTGGCGAATGTGTTAGGTGTCGCCCAGCCTGCAGCTCTACAGATGTCTGTTAGCGAGGCGCCATGCGCTAGAGCCCAAGAGGAGGCCACACTCCCTCACACCAAGGGGACATGGTCGACCTTGCTGCTGGTAAGCCAAAACAATGGTGTCCACTATCCAGTGCGACAACCGCTGCTTTGAGAGAGCTCTTCCCTTCCGCTCTCCACCATAACAGACAAAGAGCTGGTCTGAGGTCCTGAAACACTGCGTCATGTCTACATAGGCGCGGAGAGCGCGTACTGGACAGAGTAATGCCAAGGCTGGGTCTGCCTCCTCCAAAGGCAGCGCTTGCAGGTTCACTACCTGATCTCTGAAGGGAGTGGTAGGAACCTTGGGCACATATCCAGGCCGGGGTCTCAAGATCACGTGAGAGTTAGCCGGCCCGAATTCTAGGCACGCTTCGTCAACCGAAAATGCCTGCAGGTCCCCGACCCTCTTAAGGGAGGCCAATGCGGTCAGCAGAGCCGTCTTCATCGACAGGAACTTAATATCGACCGACCGCAAAGGCTCAAAGGGAGGCCTCTGCAGAGCACTTAACACTACTGCGAGGTCCCAAGAGGGAACGAGAGGAGAGCGAGGAGGATTCAGTCTCCTCGCCCCCCTCAGGAACCTGATGATCAGGTCGTGCTGACTTACCTTTTTGTCTCCCAAGAGGTCGTGATGGGCAGATATTGCAGCCACATACACCTTCAGGGTGGAGGGAGACAGCCTTCGCTCCAGCCCCTCTTGGAGAAACTCAAGCACGGACCCGATCGGGCATTTCCAGGGGTCTTCTTGGCTGGAAGAGCACCATGTGACGAAGAGGATCCACTTCAACGCATAGAGGTGTAGAGTAGACTCTGCCCTAGCGGAAGTGATGGTGGCGACCACCGTAGGTGGTAGGCCACTCAAACCTGCCGCGTCCCGTCCAGAAGCCACACGTGGAGCTTCCAGAGTGCTGGACGCGGGTGCCATAGAGTGCCCCGTCTCTGAGAGAGGAGGTCCCGTCTCAGAGGGATAGGCCAGGGAGGGGCTGTCGCAAGGAGTAGCAGTTCCGAAAACCAGGTCTGGCTGTGCCAATACGGGGCGACCAACATGACCTGCTCCTTGTCCTCCCTGATCTTGCGCAGTACTCGTGCGAGAAGGCTCACTGGGGGAAACGCATATAAGCGCCGGCCCTGGGGCCAGCTGTGCGCCAGAGCATCCGTGCCGAGCGTGCCCTCGGTCAGGGAATAGTACAGGCTGCAGTGGGAAGAGTCGAGGGAGGCAAACAGATCTACCTGTGCGTCGCCGAACTGTTCCCAAATCAGCTGGACCGTCTGGGGATGGAGACTCCATTCTCCAGGAAGTGGCTGAATCCGTGAGAGCTCGTCGGCTGCACGGTTCAGTTCTCCCAGGATGTGGATAGCACGAAGGGACCTCAGGTTCTTCTGACTCCATAAAACAAGATGGCGGGCGGGTTGAGACATACGGCGGGAGCGTAGACCGCCCTGGTGGTTGATGTACGCTACAGTGGCCGTGTTGTCCGTCCGGACAAGTACGTGTTGACCCTTCAGCAACGCTCGGAAGCGGTGCAGGGCGAACCGTACTGCCAGTAACTCGAGGCAATTGACATGCAGAAGGCGCTGGGGTCCTGTCCAGGAGCCCGCGGCTGCTTGTCCATTGCACATGGCACCCCAGCCTGGAAACTCGTTCTAAGGACACACCGGTCTGTAGAAAGCTGAGGTTCGACCACGGAGTGAGTGTCTGTAAGCAGGCCCGGGTTACTTGGACCCGGAGCGTGCCAGACCGCCATGCCCATCTCGGGACTCGATCGCGTAGCCAGTGCTGAAGCGGTCTCATATGAAGCAATCCTAGTGGCGTCACCGCTCTGCAGATGCCATATGCCCCAGGAGCCTCTGAAAGTGTTTCAGTGGAACCGCACTCTTGCTCTCGATTTGACGGAGGCAAGTCAGCAGAGACTGCGCGCGCTCGCTCGTAAGCTGTGCGCACATGGCGACCGAGTCGATCTCCATACCGAGAAAAGAGATCCTCTGCACGGGGCAAAGTTTGCTCTTCTCCCAGTTGACCCGAAGGCCCAGATGGGCTCGGCGGTAAGCGGGCTGAGGCGACTGAGCCGGCGGCTGGTGCAGCCGGGTCAGTACGTGTTACAGCCTCAGTCCGCTTTCGGGCGGCCGAGAACCGTTGGGGAGGAGTTGAGGTTGGCGGGCCCGCTCAACGTCCTCCACATCACCAGGTAAGGCCAGGTGTTTTCCCGGACCACAGCTGTGTACATCGCCCGACCCAGGGAGCGTGTGGCCACCTTCACCGCCCAGGGGGCGGGATCAGTTGCGGCACGCAGCTCATTGAAGAGCCCTCGGTCTGCTCCACCCTTGTGCATGTGCAAAGGGGCGGCAGCCTGCCCGTAGCTCTGCAGGACCACGCCACCGAAGTAGACGAGCCCACAGGCTTGGGAGGGTGCTTAGGACAGCCACACCACGCCACGTCAAAGCCCTCTGTGGACACCGTAGTGCGCAACAGAGAGTTCAACAGTGGGGGGGGTGTACCCTTAGGCCGCGGCCCCATCAAGGGCAGAGAAGGCGGAGGAGGCCACCAAACGATCGCGGGAAGCACGGGGAATTCCGGGACCGCGTGATCTCCTCATGCACCTCGGGAGCGAAAGGCATTGGGGGCGGGGCCCAACAGCTGTCGGGTGCCGTCCCCAAAAACCAATCGCGCAACCACGAGCACTCACGACTGGGCGGAGTACCACACCAGCGCGAGACTCGTAGCTGCCCGAGATAACATGGCTGTCAACTTTAGGTCGGATCAGGCAGTGCTGACACACCCGGAGGCAGAGCACAACCTAATCGTCATCCCCAAAGAACTCCAGCCCACCTTGGGATGCGGCGATCGACATCTCACTGCTATCTGGAACGTGAACAGAACGAACGAGGCGTCAGAGACGGGCCGCTGTTTCAGTCCAACACTCGCGGGAAGCGATGTGCGAGAGGGGGGCGTGGCCCGAGGAATGATCGTCGGGGTTCTTAATACCACGGCACCGCCCTCAGGTCACCCTGGCCACCAGCCAAAGGCTTGTAGGAGTGAAGAGATGCTCTTGGCTCCAAAGCAGAAACATAATGCGATGTTGCCAGCGTACTTCCTTATATACCCACACGGTGGGGCGGAGTTTCGCATGCAAATTCTGCATGCCCATGGCATTGGCACTGCCATTGGTTGTTGTTAAATTCTCGAAGATGATTGGCTTCTAAGCGAAACCCCCATTCGTTAGTCACTAACGTACGTCGTAGTGACTGAACGAAAGGGAATCAAAATTACAACAGTGTATTACATAAAAGTGGAAATGACTCAATTATTACATAAAGTCAAGGTGGACAAAAATTCAAAATTACATCAGCGTATACTATTACATAAAAGTGGAAAAGAATCATTTATTACAAAAAGTCGAAGTGGACAAAAATTCTAAATTACAACAGTGTATACTATTACATAAAAGTGGAAATGACTCAATTATTACATAGAGTCAAAGTGGACAAAAATTCTAAATTACGACAGTCTATACTATTACATAAAAGTGGAAATGATTAATTTATTACATAAAGTCATTATTGACAAAAATTCTAAATTACAACAGTGTATACTATTACATAAAAGTGGAAATGATTCAATTATTACATAAATCAAAGTGGACAAAAATTCAAAATTACGACAGTCTATACTATTACATAAAAGTGGAAATGACTCAATTATTACATAAAGTCAAAGTGGACAAAAATGTAAAATTATGACATTGTATACTATTACATAAAAGTGGATATTATTCAATTATTACATAAAGTCATTATTGACAAAAATTCAAAATTACGACAGTGTATACTATTACATTAAAGTGGAAATGATTCATTTATTACATAAAGTCATTATTGACAAAAATTCTAAATTACAACAGTGTATACTATTACATAAAAGTGGAAATTATTCAATTATTACATAAAGTCAAAGTGGACAAAAATGTAAAATTATGACAGTGTATACTATTACATAAAAGTGGATATTATTCAATTATTACATAAAGTCATTATTGACAAAAATTCAAAATTACGACAGTGTATACTATTACATTAAAGTGTAAATTATTCAATTATTACATAAAGTCAAAATGGACAAAAATTCAAAATTAGATCAGTGTATACTATTACATAAAAGTGGAAATGATTCAATTATTACATAAAGTCAAAGTGGACAAAAATTCAAAATTACAACAGTGTCTACTATTACATAAAAGTGGAAATTACTCAATTAGTACATAAAGTCAAAGTGGACAAAAAATTTAAATTATGACAGTGTATACTATTACATAAAAGTGGATATTATTCAATTATTACATAAAGTCATTATTGACAAAAATTCAAAATTACAACAGTGTATACTATTTGTCACAGACACGTCAGGTTCCAACCTCCACCAATCACAGCGCACTCCATCCCCAGAGTACTGATCACCATCACCTGCACCTCATCACGGCACTCATCACCAGCACTATAAGATACACAAGCACACAGCACTCCATGTCCGGTCTCGTTTGCATATACGCCATACTATGCTTACCTCAAGGACTTCTCTACACGTACTTACCTGTCTCCAGCGTGTCTCCTTCCGTCTGTGTTCCTCGTCTGCTGTGTGGGTGTGTTCCAGTCAGCTCCTCAGTTCTCCAGCGATCTCCAGGCTCCAACGTTCATCTCTCTACAAAACAAAGGACAGTAACTATCCCCCTCATATCACATCTAAGTCTACCAACAACCAGTTAACTTACCAGTGTCACAACATCTGCTCTACTGAGGTCTAATAAACTACCATTACCTGTCACGTCTGTGTCTGCCTCCTGTGTACTGTAACACTATTACATAAAAGTGGAAATTATTCAATTATTACAAAAAGACATTGACACAAATTCTAAATTATGACAGTGTATACTATTACATTAAAGTGGAAATTACTAATTTATTACATAAAGTCATTGTTGACTAAAATTCAAAATTACAACAGTGTATACTATTACATTAAAGTGGAAATTATTAATTTATTGCATAAAGTCATTATTGACAAACTCTAAACTACAACAGTGTATTCTATTACATTAAAGGTCCCATGGCATGGCATTTTTCTATTATTTTATAATGTTTCCTGAGGTGTACTTATATTGTTAGTATGATTTTTACATCATAAAATGTCTTAATTTAGAAATAAAAGGCATTTTTTCTATACTGCTGTTTGCCCTGTGGCTGAAGGCCCTGTTTCAAGAGGCATGTCTGCTGTGAGACATCAGTAAAAACGCCCACTGTTGTGATTGGCTGACATCTTTGCATTTGAAATGAGCGGAGGGGGCGTGGTTTAACGAGGTCTACGACGCATGAGCTGCTGCCAGAGAGACGGATGGACCTGAGTTCACTTCACATCAGTTCTCAGCATGTCTCAGTTCAGGGTGAACTGTTGTAGTTACTAGAATATGCTTCAGGTTATTAGTTTATTTCTAGTCGGAGGGGCTGTCACTCATGTCAGAAAGTTAGTAACTTTAGTAAATTATGGATCAGCGCTGACTGGAGACGCGAACCATTTAGAACGATTCAGTCCGATTTGGTGAACTGGTTCGGTTCACTAAAAAGAACAGATTCAAAAGAATGATTCGTTCGCGAACCGGACATCACGGAGACGGAGCGATTGCTAACAAAGTTATTTACTTTTTATTTACTAGTTTTATAACTACTGAGTTGTGAGAGCGCTGTCAGTCAGCGCAAGTTTATTGTGTTTGTATCTCAGAGTTCTGAATAAACATGAGTCCCAGTCACGCCGAGTCCGTCTTCATCATTATTCTACCAACTTTGTAACACATGCAATGTACCATTACAGCGAGATTAACGAGTTAGTAAGTTTGATTAAAGCATTATTTCTAGATATGTTCCAATCATATGAAAAGCGTCAGTGACGCGCATTGAGTACACAGCGCAAACAAAGACACAACAGCAGTAATCGAATGTAATCCAGTTTATTGTGGGGAAAGCTGCCTAGCCCGGATATGCTCACGCTTACCCCCCTTCTGCTTAATCTCACGCCGCGTTTGGTGCCTCCGCTGTGGGCCAGATGCAGTACTGGGGGTCGGGATGTTGAAGGCCGAGCTTCGGCGTGTGTGAGGTTTATCTCTAAAGAGATGTGAGTCTGCCGATGTTGAGCAGAAACTCATGACTGTATGCACATTGTAGAACAGATAGACGCGACGAGGACGTACAAAAACACTGACTCACAAGATAGAAAACACGAAAACACCGTTCTGTCGGGAGAGAGAGAAGCCGCTGCGTGTGCACGAATAATAAATAATTAGCTACACATAAGAAATCACTGATCACAGATCAGAAGGAACTGAAAAAAGACTTCTGTTTTCATTTGTACATCCAAACACTGAGAAACTGCCAGCGTTCACTCGTTCACAAGCAATGATCTCTCGAGCGCTTGCATGGGCGTGCCAGATTCTCTGGGCGGAGGAAAGGGAGGAAACCGTTCCTGTGTGGACGTCAAACCAGGAGACTTCAGGATTGGCTCGTCTGGGCTGTCATTTTCTCAAAGGCAGAGAAAGACAGCCAGAACTCGGGTTTACACCGATCAACATTTCTATCCACTTGGGGACAATATTCAGGCTAGGGGAACTCATATTAATGTTGAAAAACCTCATAAAATGAAAATTTCATGCCATGGGACCTTTAAATGCTGAGGCTCTTACTAACAGCCGGCACATCGTATGAGTAAACTATTTTATTTTTATTTCACTTTTATATCATTTTTGAATACATGTATATTTCTGGAATTTTGATGGGGGCGGTGCCTCAGCGCCCTCTATTGACCAGCCGCCACTTATGTTTACACAGATTAAATCGAACCACTGCTGTAACCGAGGAACACTGCTGTATAAAGAACTGGTTCTTGGAAAAGAACCGAACTTTCCAACACTACTGTACAGTGTGTAGTGTGCAGTTAGTAGTGTACAGTGTGCAGTTAGTAGTGTACAGTGATGGGAATAACGGCGTTATAGATAAACGGCGTTATTAACGGAATTATTTTTTTCAGTAACAAGTAATCAAACAAATTACTGTTCGTGAAGTCCAATGACTTCAAAGGTAGCTTTCGCTTACTGGAAGTAGAAGCGCTACTTTTCCCTCATTGAGGTGAAAGGTAAGAATGTTTATGTAACGTGCAACTTATGCCCAGGAAGAAAGAGTCTCTCCCCGTCTGTGGCAAGTAATTCTAATCTAATGAAGCCTCACATCATCCTATGCCACCACAAAATTAGTGGCTAAAAACCCAGGTGATAACGTGAGCTCCACTACCAAAGGAGTAGTATAGTACTTATAATATTTACACAATATTTACACTATAGTAGGTCTACTGATAATATTTACAATAATGTATTGAATTTGATTGGGGTCTCTCACATTGTCCCACAGCAACATTAATGTACAATGTTTTATAATTTATAATTATCCATTCATTCATTTAACATATCTAATATTGGGGGAATCCAAGTTATTTGACATATTTGAACATTTGAAAAAAAAAAAAAAGTTACACAGTAGTTAGCCTACTTTCCCTGGTAATTAGTTACTTTTATAATGATGTAACTCAGTTACTAACTCAGTTACTATGTAAGAAGTAACTATAACTAATTACTTTTTTAAAGTAATGTGCCCAACACTGACAGTGTGTAGTGTGCAGTTAGTAGTGTGTAGTGTACAGTGTGTAGTGTGCAGTTAGTAGTGTACAGTGTGTAGTGTGCAGTTAGTAGTGTACAGTGTGTAGTGTGCAGTTAGTAGTGTACAGTGTGTAGTGTGCAGTTAGTAGTGTACAGTGTGTAGTGTGCAGTTAGTAGTGTACAGTGTGTAGTGTGCAGTTAGTAGTGTACAGTGTGTAGTGTGCAGTTAGTAGTGTACAGTGTGTAGTGTGCAGTTAGTAGTTTACAGTGTGTAGTGTGTAGTGTACAGTGTGTAGTGTGCAGTTAGTAGTTTACAGTGTGTAGTGTACAGTGTGTAGTGTGCAGTTAGTAGTGTACAGTGTGTAGTGTGCAGTTAGTAGTGTACAGTCTGTAGTGTACAGTGTGTAGTGTACAGTGTGTAGTTACTAGTGTACAGTGTGTAGTTAGTAGTGTACAGTGATAATTGAAAATTGAATTAAAGTTATTTCATACAATTATTATATGCTCAAAATTTCAACACATATAGTTCCTTTGGAATTTAAATAAACTAGAAGATTGTACAGTCACAGCCAAAGTTTAAGAAAGGAAAAGATTAATTAATTGCTTAAGCTATAAGAGGATAAGATAAAGATGATAAAACATGTTGTAAAGATATATAAATCCTGATTAAACGTGTTTTAAATGAAAAAGATATAATAAATATGTTCTTGCTCTTCTCACTTTTGCAAAACTCTGATGATGATGCCGCCACAAAATTAGTGGCTAAAAACCCAGGTGATAACGTGAGCTCCACTACCAAAGGAGTAGTATAGTACTGATAATATTTACACAATATTTACACTATAGTAGGTCTACTGATAATATTTACAATAATGTATTGAATTTTATTGGTGTCTCTCACATTGTCCCACAGCAACATTAATGTACAATGTTTTATAATTTATAATTATCAATTCATTCATTTAAAGGGGTGGTAAATCACGATTTCACTTTTCTAACTTTAGCTAGCGTGTAATGTTGCTGCTTGAGCATAAACAACATCTGCAAAGTTACAACGTTCAAAGTTTAAATTAAAGGGAGATATTTGCTTTTAAAGAAATCAATTTCTAAGAACTACAACAAACGGCCAGTAGGCGACTACAGACATTACTCCAGGGTTGGTGACATCACCAGCCCCAATATTTACATAAACCCCTCCTCCGAGAATATTAAATAAGGGGGGGGGGGGGGCATTTTGTATCGCGGCGCTGTTGTGGTATAGTTAGGCTGGAGTGGTGTTGCTGCAATGCCGACGAAACGCTGTTATTTTCATCCGGATTGCAGGTCTGGGGTACTTGCTTTGTTCAGCCTTCCTAGGGACGGGGGTGCGTTGCAGAGCGTTTAACATACAGCATGTTATATGCATGTGTGTTTGAGACAGAGGGGAACAGGTCGCAGATAAATGCTGCCCATCATAAATCACGAGACAGACAGGAGGAGGAGAAGACTGGAAAATGTGACATAACATAATGGACAATATTCGTCTGTATTTGACATGAGCCGCGGTTCAGCTGCGCGAGACAAACACTGCCAGTGTGAATCATGCACGACGGGCGCGCGGCTCCCTCTGCACATTTCACGGAGGAAAACGTCCACAATCTTCAGAGTTCAATGCAGGATTCGCACAACGGCTTGTCCTGAAAGCTGGATTTACAAACAGAAGCTGTTTAAGGGCCACAACCTGTAAGTCTGATTTATTTTTCATCTATGTGTTTTCCTGTAATAGGTTAATTTTTGTAGCAAGGAAGTAAACAGATGACAACGCTGTTCTGCAAACCAGTCTGTTAAATGCTCATTTATACTTAACGTTATCCGACGAACACCTAACGTTACAAACACTAACGTTACAAACACTAACGTTAAAATCTCAACAGCGAACTTGGCATTAGTGTAAATTATTCTTTGATTAGAGCTTTTATGTATTGTTTATCTACAGACATGCTAAACATGGCTCTGTGTGTGATTTGGCTACTAGTAAAGCCAGTGTTTAGTGTTCGTTTTGGGTTAATAGTTCTTGCGACAGATATTTGGCTATAATCGTTCTAAAAATACAAAAGTAGCAGTGCCATTCAGTAGCGATTATAGATCCGCAGTCTTTACTCTTGAGGAATGAACAGGTTCTGCTCGATCATCTTCACTAAAATTGTCGGGGTCTGATTCAGGCAAAAATTGGTATGGTTTTATTGACGCCATTGTTTCTAATACTGACCAAAGCACAGCCTCCGGTAAAGGTAAGGGGCGTGACGTTTCCGACAAACGTGCACTGCGGTTAGCGAACCACAACACACTGGGCCAGCTAACCAATCTGAGCCCATTGTGTATTTTTGAGGGACTGGCTTCATACAACCCGGAAACCATCAGACCGTTTTTACAAGGAGGGACAGAGCAGTGTAGAATAAAGGTCAAATATATGAAAAATAATGATTTAAAAAAAACAAAAACAAAGCAGGAACACAAGTTACAGTGCACCCCACAAACACAATCAAGCCTTCAAAAGAATGTGTTTTACCACCCCTTTAACATATCTAATATTGGGGGAATCCAAGTTATTTGACACGTTTGAACATTTGAAGAAAAAAAAGTAACACAGTAGTTAGCCTACTTTCCCTGGTAATTAGTTACTTTTATAATGATGTAACTCAGATACTAACTCAGTTACTATTTGTAAGAAGTAACTAGTAACTATAACTAATTACTTTTAAAGTAACGTGCCCAACACTGACAGTGTGTAGTGTGCAGTTAGTAGTGTACAGTGTGCAGTTAGTAGTGTACAGTGTGTAGTGTGCAGTTAACAGTGTACAGTGTGCAGTTAGTAGTGTACAGTGTGTAGTGTGCAGTTAGTAGTGTACAGTGTGTAGTGTGCAGTTAGTAGTGTGCAGTTAGTAGTGTACAGTATGTAGTGTGCAGTTAGTAGTGTACAGTGTGTAGTGTGCAGTTAGTAGTGTACAGTGTGTAGTTAGTAGTGTACAGTGTGTAGTGTGCAGTTAACAGTGTACAGTGTGCAGTTAGTAGTGTACAGTGTGTAGTGTGCAGTTAGTAGTGTACAGTGTGTAGTGTGCAGTTAACAGTGTACAGTGTGCAGTTAGTAGTGTACAGTGTGTAGTGTGCAGTTAGTAGTGTACAGTGTGCAGTGTGCAGTTAGTAGTGTACAGTATGTAGTGTGCAGTTAGTAGTGTACAGTATGTAGTGTGCAGTTAGTAGTGTACAGTGTGTAGTGTACATCGTGTAGTGTGCAGTGTGTAGTTAGTAGTGTACAGTGTGTAGTATGCAGTTAACAGTGAACAGTGTGTAGTGTGCAGTTAATAGTGTACAGTATGTAGTGTGCAGTTAGTAGTGTACAGTGTGTAGTGTACATCGTGTAGTGTGCAGTGTGTAGTTAGTAGTGTACAGTGTGTAGTGTGCAGTTAACAGTGAACAGTGTGTAGTGTGCAGTTAATAGTGTACAGTATGTAGTGTACAGCGTGTAGTGTGCAGTGTGTAGTTAGTAGTGTACAGTGTGTAGTGTGCAGTTAACAGTGAACAGTGTGTAGTGTGCAGTTAGTAATGTACAGTGTGTAGTGTGCAGTTAGTAGTGTACAGCGTGTAGTGTGCAGTTAGTAGTGTGCAGTGTGTAGTGTGCAGTTAGTAGTGTACAGTGTATAGTGTACAGTTAGTAGTGTACAGTGTGTAGTGTGCAGTTAGTAGTGTAAAGTGTGTAGTGTACAGTGTGTAGTGTGCAGTTAGTAGTGTACAGCGTGTACTGAGCAGTTAGTAGTGTACAGTGTGTAGTGTACAGTGTGTAGTGTGCAGTTAGTAGTGTACAGCGTGTCCTGAGCAGTTAATAGTGTACAGTGTGTAGTGTACAGTTAGTAGTGTACAGTGTGTAGTGTGCAGTTAACAGTGAACAGCGTGTAGTGTGCAGTTAGTAATATACAGTGTGTAGTGTGCAGTTAGTAGTGTACAGTGTGTAGTGTGCAGTTAGTAATGTACAGTGTGTAGTGTGCAGTTAGTAGTGTACAGCGTGTAGTGTGCAGTTAGTAGTGTGCAGTGTGTAGTGTGCAGTTAGTAGTGTACAGTGTGTAGTGTGCAGTTAGTAGTGTACAGTGTGTAGTGTGCAGGTAGTAGTGTACAGTGTGTAGTGTACAGTGTGTAGTGTACAGTTGGTAGTGTACAGTGTGTAGTGTGCAGTTAGTAGTGTACAGTGTGTAGTGTACAGTTAGTAGTGTACAGCGTGTCCTGAGCAGTTAATAGTGTACAGTGTGTAGTGTACAGTTAGTAGTGTACAGTGTGTAGTGTGCAGTTAACAGTGAACAGCGTGTAGTGTGCAGTTAGTAATGTACAGTGTGTAGTGTGCAGTTAGTAGTGTACAGTGTGTAGTGTGCAGTTGGTAGTGTACAGTGTGTAGTGTGCAGTTAACAGTGTACAGTGTGTAGTGTGTAGTGTGCAGTTGGTAGTGTACAGTGTGTAGTGTGCAGTTAGTAGTGTACAGTGTGTAGTGTGCAGTTAGTAGTGTACAGTGTGTAGTGTGCAGTTAGTAGTGTACAGTGTGTAGTGTGCAGTTATTAGTGTACAGTGTGTAGTGTGCAGTTAGTAGTGTACAGTGTGTAGTGTACAGTGTGTAGTGTACATTTGGTAGTATACAGTGTGTAGTGTGCAGTTAGTAGTGTACAGTGTGTAGTGTGCAGTTAGTAGTGTACAGTGTGTAGTGTACATCGTGTAGTGTGCAGTGTGTAGTTAGTAGTGTACAGTGTGTAGTGTGCAGTTAACAGTGAACAGTGTGTAGTGTGCAGTTAATAGTGTACAGTATGTAGTGTACAGCGTGTAGTGTGCAGTGTGTAGTTAGTAGTGTACAGTGTGTAGTGTGCAGTTAACAGTGAACAGTGTGTAGAGTGCAGTTAGTAATGTACAGTGTGTAGTGTGCAGTTAGTAGTGTACAGCGTGTAGTGTGCAGTTAGTAGTGTGCAGTGTGTAGTGTGCAGTTAGTAGTGTACAGTGTATAGTGTACAGTTAGTAGTGTACAGTGTGTAGTGTGCAGTTAGTAGTGTAAAGTGTGTAGTGTACAGTGTGTAGTGTGCAGTTAGTAGTGTACAGCGTGTACTGAGCAGTTAGTAGTGTACAGTGTGTAGTGTACAGTGTGTAGTGTGCAGTTAGTAGTGTACAGCGTGTCCTGAGAAGTTAATAGTGTACAGTGTGTAGTGTACAGTTAGTAGTGTACAGTGTGTAGTGTGCAGTTAACAGTGAACAGCGTGTAGTGTGCAGTTAGTAATATACAGTGTGTAGTGTGCAGTTAGTAGTGTACAGTGTGTAGTGTGCAGTTAGTAATGTACAGTGTGTAGTGTGCAGTTAGTAGTGTACAGCGTGTAGTGTGCAGTTAGTAGTGTGCAGTGTGTAGTGTGCAGTTAGTAGTGTACAGTGTGTAGTGTGCAGTTAGTAGTGTACAGTGTGTAGTGTGCAGTTAGTAGTGTACAGTGTGTAGTGTACAGTGTGTAGTGTACAGTTGGTAGTGTACAGTGTGTAGTGTGCAGTTAGTAGTGTACAGTGTGTAGTGTACAGTTAGTAGTGTACAGCGTGTCCTGAGCAGTTAATAGTGTACAGTGTGTAGTGTACAGTTAGTAGTGTACAGTGTGTAGTGTGCAGTTAACAGTGAACAGCGTGTAGTGTGCAGTTAGTAATGTACAGTGTGTAGTGTGCAGTTAGTAGTGTACAGTGTGTAGTGTGCAGTTGGTAGTGTACAGTGTGTAGTGTGCAGTTAACAGTGTACAGTGTGTAGTGTGTAGTGTGCAGTTGGTAGTGTACAGTGTGTAGTGTGCAGTTAGTAGTGTACAGTGTGTAGTGTGCAGTTAGTAGTGTACAGTGTGTAGTGTGCAGTTAGTAGTGTACAGTGTGTAGTGTGCAGTTATTAGTGTACAGTGTGTAGTGTGCAGTTAGTAGTGTACAGTGTGTAGTGTACAGTGTGTAGTGTACAGTTGGTAGTATACAGTGTGTAGTGTGCAGTTAGTAGTGTACAGTGTGTAGTGTGCAGTTAGTAGTGTACAGTGTGTAGTGTACATCGTGTAGTGTGCAGTGTGTAGTTAGTAGTGTACAGTGTGTAGTGTGCAGTTAACAGTGAACAGTGTGTAGTGTGCAGTTAATAGTGTACAGTATGTAGTGTACAGCGTGTAGTGTGCAGTGTGTAGTTAGTAGTGTACAGTGTGTAGTGTGCAGTTAACAGTGAACAGTGTGTAGAGTGCAGTTAGTAATGTACAGTGTGTAGTGTGCAGTTAGTAGTGTACAGCGTGTAGTGTGCAGTTAGTAGTGTGCAGTGTGTAGTGTGCAGTTAGTAGTGTACAGTGTATAGTGTACAGTTAGTAGTGTACAGTGTGTAGTGTGCAGTTAGTAGTGTAAAGTGTGTAGTGTACAGTGTGTAGTGTGCAGTTAGTAGTGTACAGCGTATACTGAGCAGTTAGTAGTGTACAGTGTGTAGTGTACAGTGTGTAGTGTGCAGTTAGTAGTGTACAGCGTGTCCTGAGAAGTTAATAGTGTACAGTGTGTAGTGTACAGTTAGTAGTGTACAGTGTGTAGTGTGCAGTTAACAGTGAACAGCGTGTAGTGTGCAGTTAGTAATATACAGTGTGTAGTGTGCAGTTAGTAGTGTACAGTGTGTAGTGTGCAGTTAGTAATGTACAGTGTGTAGTGTGCAGTTAGTAGTGTACAGCGTGTAGTGTGCAGTTAGTAGTGTGCAGTGTGTAGTGTGCAGTTAGTAGTGTACAGTGTGTAGTGTGCAGTTAGTAGTGTACAGTGTGTAGTGTGCAGTTAGTAGTGTACAGTGTGTAGTGTACAGTGTGTAGTGTACAGTTGGTAGTGTACAGTGTGTAGTGTGCAGTTAGTAGTGTACAGTGTGTAGTGTACAGTTAGTAGTGTACAGCGTGTCCTGAGCAGTTAATAGTGTACAGTGTGTAGTGTACAGTTAGTAGTGTACAGTGTGTAGTGTGCAGTTAACAGTGAACAGCGTGTAGTGTGCAGTTAGTAATGTACAGTGTGTAGTGTGCAGTTAGTAGTGTACAGTGTGTAGTGTGCAGTTGGTAGTGTACAGTGTGTAGTGTGCAGTTAACAGTGTACAGTGTGTAGTGTGTAGTGTGCAGTTGGTAGTGTACAGTGTGTAGTGTGCAGTTAGTAGTGTACAGTGTGTAGTGTGCAGTTAGTAGTGTACAGTGTGTAGTGTGCAGTTAGTAGTGTACAGTGTGTAGTGTGCAGTTATTAGTGTACAGTGTGTAGTGTGCAGTTAGTAGTGTACAGTGTGTAGTGTACAGTGTGTAGTGTACAGTTGGTAGTATACAGTGTGTAGTGTGCAGTTAGTAGTGTACAGTGTGTAGTGTGCAGTTAGTAGTGTACAGTGTGTAGTGTACAGTGTGTAGTGGGCAGTTAGTAGTGTACAGTGTGTAGTGTACAGTTAGTAGTGTAAAGTGTGTAGTGTGCAGTTAACAGTGTACAGTGTGTAGTGTGCAGTTGGTAGTGTACAGTGTGTAGTGTGCAGTTAGTAGTGTACAGTGTGTAGTGGGCAGTTAGTAGTGTACAGTGTGTAGTGTACAGTTGGTAGTGTACAGTGTGTAGTGTGCAGTTAGTAGTGTACAGTGTGTAGTGTGCAGTTAGTAGTGTACAGTGTGTAGTGTGCAGTTAGTAGTGTACAGTGTGTAGTGTGCAGTTAGCAGTGTACAGTGTGTAGTGTACAGTGTGTAGTGGGCAGTTAGTAGTGTACAGTGTGTAATGGGCAGTTAGTAGTGTACAGTGTGTAGTGTGCAGTTAGCAGTGTACAGTGTGTAGTGTACAGTGTGTAGTGGGCAGTTAGTAGTGTACAGTGTGTAGTGTACAGTGTGTAGTGGGCAGTTAGTAGTGTACAGTGTGTAGTGTACAGTGTGTAGTGTGCAGTTAGTAGTGTACAGTGTGTAGTGTGCAGTTAGCAGTGTACAGTGTGTAGTGTACAGTGTGTAGTGTGCAGTTAGTAGTGTACAGTGTGTAGTGTACAGTGTGTAGTGTACAGTGTGTAGTGGGCAGTTAGTAGTGTACAGTGTGTAGTGTACAGCTAGTAGTGTACAGTGTGTAGTGTGCAGTTAGTAGTGTACAGTGTGTAGTGTGCAGTTAGTAGTGTACAGTGTGTAGTGTACAGTGTGTAGTGTGCAGTT
The DNA here is from genome assembly GCF_949357685.1 of Gobio gobio. Classification (NCBI taxonomy): domain Eukaryota; kingdom Metazoa; phylum Chordata; class Actinopteri; order Cypriniformes; family Gobionidae; genus Gobio; species Gobio gobio. The sequence goes on from NC_137114.1 coordinate 1,053,028, forward strand.
AGTAGTGTACAGTGTGTAGTGTACAGTGTGTAGTGTGCAGTTAGTAGTGTACAGTGTGTAGTGTACAGTGTGTAGTGTGCAGTTAGTAGTGTACTGTGTGTAGTGTGCAGTTAGTAGTGTACAGTGTGTAGTGTGCAGTTAGTAGTGTACAGTGTGTAGTGTGCAGTTAGTAGTGTACAGTGTATAGTGTGCAGTTAGTAGTGTACAGTGTGTAGTGTGCAGTTAGTAGTGTACAGTGTGTAGTGTGCAGTTAGTAGTGTACAGTGTGTAGTGTACAGTTAGTAGTGTACAGTGTGTAGTGTACAGTGTATAGTGTACAGTGTGTAGTGTGCAGTTAGTAATGTACAGTGTGTAGTGTGCAGTTAGTAGTGTACAGCGTGTAGTGTGCAGTTAGTAGTGTGCAGTGTGTAGTGTGCAGTTAGTAGTGTACAGTGTGTAGTGTGCAGTTAGTAGTGTACAGTGTGTAGTGTGCAGTTAGTAGTGTACAGTGTGTAGTGTACAGTGTGTAGTGTACAGTTGGTAGTGTACAGTGTGTAGTGTGCAGTTAGTAGTGTACAGTGTGTAGTGTACAGTTAGTAGTGTACAGCGTGTCCTGAGCAGTTAATAGTGTACAGTGTGTAGTGTACAGTTAGTAGTGTACAGTGTGTAGTGTGCAGTTAACAGTGAACAGCGTGTAGTGTGCAGTTAGTAATGTACAGTGTGTAGTGTGCAGTTAGTAGTGTACAGTGTGTAGTGTGCAGTTGGTAGTGTACAGTGTGTAGTGTGCAGTTAACAGTGTACAGTGTGTAGTGTGTAGTGTGCAGTTGGTAGTGTACAGTGTGTAGTGTGCAGTTAGTAGTGTACAGTGTGTAGTGTGCAGTTAGTAGTGTACAGTGTGTAGTGTGCAGTTAGTAGTGTACAGTGTGTAGTGTGCAGTTATTAGTGTACAGTGTGTAGTGTGCAGTTAGTAGTGTACAGTGTGTAGTGTACAGTGTGTAGTGTACAGTTGGTAGTATACAGTGTGTAGTGTGCAGTTAGTAGTGTACAGTGTGTAGTGTGCAGTTAGTAGTGTACAGTGTGTAGTGTACATCGTGTAGTGTGCAGTGTGTAGTTAGTAGTGTACAGTGTGTAGTGTGCAGTTAACAGTGAACAGTGTGTAGTGTGCAGTTAATAGTGTACAGTATGTAGTGTACAGCGTGTAGTGTGCAGTGTGTAGTTAGTAGTGTACAGTGTGTAGTGTGCAGTTAACAGTGAACAGTGTGTAGAGTGCAGTTAGTAATGTACAGTGTGTAGTGTGCAGTTAGTAGTGTACAGCGTGTAGTGTGCAGTTAGTAGTGTGCAGTGTGTAGTGTGCAGTTAGTAGTGTACAGTGTATAGTGTACAGTTAGTAGTGTACAGTGTGTAGTGTGCAGTTAGTAGTGTAAAGTGTGTAGTGTACAGTGTGTAGTGTGCAGTTAGTAGTGTACAGCGTATACTGAGCAGTTAGTAGTGTACAGTGTGTAGTGTACAGTGTGTAGTGTGCAGTTAGTAGTGTACAGCGTGTCCTGAGAAGTTAATAGTGTACAGTGTGTAGTGTACAGTTAGTAGTGTACAGTGTGTAGTGTGCAGTTAACAGTGAACAGCGTGTAGTGTGCAGTTAGTAATATACAGTGTGTAGTGTGCAGTTAGTAGTGTACAGTGTGTAGTGTGCAGTTAGTAATGTACAGTGTGTAGTGTGCAGTTAGTAGTGTACAGCGTGTAGTGTGCAGTTAGTAGTGTGCAGTGTGTAGTGTGCAGTTAGTAGTGTACAGTGTGTAGTGTGCAGTTAGTAGTGTACAGTGTGTAGTGTGCAGTTAGTAGTGTACAGTGTGTAGTGTACAGTGTGTAGTGTACAGTTGGTAGTGTACAGTGTGTAGTGTGCAGTTAGTAGTGTACAGTGTGTAGTGTACAGTTAGTAGTGTACAGCGTGTCCTGAGCAGTTAATAGTGTACAGTGTGTAGTGTACAGTTAGTAGTGTACAGTGTGTAGTGTGCAGTTAACAGTGAACAGCGTGTAGTGTGCAGTTAGTAATGTACAGTGTGTAGTGTGCAGTTAGTAGTGTACAGTGTGTAGTGTGCAGTTGGTAGTGTACAGTGTGTAGTGTGCAGTTAACAGTGTACAGTGTGTAGTGTGTAGTGTGCAGTTGGTAGTGTACAGTGTGTAGTGTGCAGTTAGTAGTGTACAGTGTGTAGTGTGCAGTTAGTAGTGTACAGTGTGTAGTGTGCAGTTAGTAGTGTACAGTGTGTAGTGTGCAGTTATTAGTGTACAGTGTGTAGTGTGCAGTTAGTAGTGTACAGTGTGTAGTGTACAGTGTGTAGTGTACAGTTGGTAGTATACAGTGTGTAGTGTGCAGTTAGTAGTGTACAGTGTGTAGTGTGCAGTTAGTAGTGTACAGTGTGTAGTGTACAGTGTGTAGTGGGCAGTTAGTAGTGTACAGTGTGTAGTGTACAGTTAGTAGTGTAAAGTGTGTAGTGTGCAGTTAACAGTGTACAGTGTGTAGTGTGCAGTTGGTAGTGTACAGTGTGTAGTGTGCAGTTAGTAGTGTACAGTGTGTAGTGGGCAGTTAGTAGTGTACAGTGTGTAGTGTACAGTTGGTAGTGTACAGTGTGTAGTGTGCAGTTAGTAGTGTACAGTGTGTAGTGTGCAGTTAGTAGTGTACAGTGTGTAGTGTGCAGTTAGTAGTGTACAGTGTGTAGTGTGCAGTTAGCAGTGTACAGTGTGTAGTGTACAGTGTGTAGTGGGCAGTTAGTAGTGTACAGTGTGTAATGGGCAGTTAGTAGTGTACAGTGTGTAGTGTGCAGTTAGCAGTGTACAGTGTGTAGTGTACAGTGTGTAGTGGGCAGTTAGTAGTGTACAGTGTGTAGTGTACAGTGTGTAGTGGGCAGTTAGTAGTGTACAGTGTGTAGTGTACAGTGTGTAGTGTGCAGTTAGTAGTGTACAGTGTGTAGTGTGCAGTTAGCAGTGTACAGTGTGTAGTGTACAGTGTGTAGTGTGCAGTTAGTAGTGTACAGTGTGTAGTGTACAGTGTGTAGTGTACAGTGTGTAGTGGGCAGTTAGTAGTGTACAGTGTGTAGTGTACAGCTAGTAGTGTACAGTGTGTAGTGTGCAGTTAGTAGTGTACAGTGTGTAGTGTGCAGTTAGTAGTGTACAGTGTGTAGTGTACAGTGTGTAGTGTGCAGTTAGTAGTGTACAGTGTGTAGTGTACAGTGTGTAGTGTGCAGTTAGTAGTGTACAGTGTGTAGTGTACAGTGTGTAGTGTGCAGTTAGTAGTGTACTGTGTGTAGTGTGCAGTTAGTAGTGTACAGTGTGTAGTGTGCAGTTAGTAGTGTACAGTGTGTAGTGTGCAGTTAGTAGTGTACAGTGTATAGTGTGCAGTTAGTAGTGTACAGTGTGTAGTGTGCAGTTAGTAGTGTACAGTGTGTAGTGTGCAGTTAGTAGTGTACAGTGTGTAGTGTGCAGTGTACAGTGTGTAGTGTACAGTGTGTAGTGGGCAGTTAGTAGTGTACAGTGTGTAATGGGCAGTTAGTAGTGTACAGTGTGTAGTGTGCAGTTAGCAGTGTACAGTGTGTAGTGTACAGTGTGTAGTGGGCAGTTAGTAGTGTACAGTGTGTAGTGTACAGTGTGTAGTGGGCAGTTAGTAGTGTACAGTGTGTAGTGTACAGTGTGTAGTGTGCAGTTAGTAGTGTACAGTGTGTAGTGTGCAGTTAGCAGTGTACAGTGTGTAGTGTACAGTGTGTAGTGTACAGTGTGTAGTGTACAGTGTGTAGTGGGCAGTTAGTAGTGTACAGTGTGTAGTGTACAGTGTGTAGTGGGCAGTTAGTAGTGTACAGTGTGTAGTGTACAGTGTGTAGTGTGCAGTTAGTAGTGTACAGTGTGTAGTGTGCAGTTAGTAGTGTACAGTGTGTAGTGTACAGTGTGTAGTGTGCAGTTAGTAGTGTACAGTGTGTAGTGTACAGTGTGTAGTGTGCAGTTAGTAGTGTACAGTGTGTAGTGTACAGTGTGTAGTGTGCAGTTAGTAGTGTACAGTGTGTAGTGTGCAGTTAGTAGTGTACAGTGTGTAGTGTGCAGTTAGTAGTGTACAGTGTGTAGTGTGCAGTTAGTAGTGTACAGTGTATAGTGTGCAGTTAGTAGTGTACAGTGTGTAGTGTGCAGTTAGTAGTGTACAGTGTGTAGTGTGCAGTTAGTAGTGTACAGTGTGTAGTGTGCAGTTAGTAGTGTAAAGTGTGTAGTGTACAGTGTGTAGTGTACAGTGTGTAGTGTGCAGTTAGTAGTGTACAGCGTGTCCTGAGCAGTTAATAGTGTACAGTGTGTAGTGTACAGTTAGTAGTGTACAATGTGTAGTGTGCAGTTAGTAGTGTACAGTGTGTAGTGTGCAGTTAACAGTGAACAGCGTGTATTGTGCAGTTAGTAATGTACAGTGTGTAGTGTGCAGTTAGTAGTGTACAGCGTGTAGTGTGCAGTTAGTAGTGTACAGTGTGTAGTGTGCAGTTAGTAGTGTGCAGTGTGTAGTGTGCAGTGTGTAGTGTGCAGTTAGTAGTGTACAGTGTGTAGTGTGCAGTGTGTAGTGTGCAGTGTGCAGTGTGTAGTGTGCAGTTAGTAGTGTACAGTGTGTAGTGTGCAGTTACTAGTGTACAGTAGAGGTGGGCAGATCGATACTAATATCGATAATATCGATACCAACGTGAAAATATCAATACTTAAGTTTCAGTTTCTCTCGTTTTGCGACCTGGCCGTGTTTGTCAAAATGCTGCTGCTGTCACAGAGCAGAGCAAGCTCTCAAGAGTGCTGTTCGTGCTCGACACTGCTCTCCTCCCCCTCTCCTGTGTTGTACCGTCACGTGACTCACCACTAGCGCTACCACCAGCAGTCAGGCAGAGGCGGAGAATAGCAGCAGAGAGAAAGAGGAGCGTTGTATGTAAAACTTTGTGACTTTGTTTATTTAAGAAACATTTTTTGTTAACATGCTACTTGAAAAGAGAATTAGTTTTTACATTTTTTATATTTGTGAAGTAATCATTTTGTAACTTTGTTTATTTAAATAAAACAGAAGTAACTAAAAGTTGTTTCTGAACAAAAGCTTTTGTAGTACTGATTAATAACCCAAAATGCAAATCAAATAAACAAATTAAAAGTCATGAAAATTCATTTAGATTTAGGTTGAAGAAGCATCCACCTTAATTATTAAAAAGTATCGATATCGGCGATACCAAATCTAGCAGGTGTTGTTTCTACCGTCGTGCAAAGTCTACAGTCACTGTAGACTTTAACGCCATCTGATTGGATGAGAGTCTACAGTCACCGTAGACTGCGACTGTAGACTACCAATCATATGGTCTGTTTCGACTGTAGACTACCAATCATATGGTCTGTGTCGACTGTAGACTACCAATCATATGGTCTGTGTCGACTGTAGACTACCAATCATATGGTCTGTGTCGACTGTAGACTACCAATCAGAGGCCAAATTGACTGTAGACTACCAATCGGAGACGAGAGATGCTGCACGGTCAAATTGAGTCAATTCAGCTCTCTGATTGGGGCTTCTGACTGTAGACCACCAATCCAATTGCGGATCGTGACTGTAGACTACCAATCACAGGAGTCAGATGCTGCAAGCGCTATCTCAAAAATATGAATGACATCTATCAATAATAAGCGTATAGTCTTATTTATGACACGGAAAAGTAGGATCGTGAATGTTTATTGCAGGGTCTGAGATCATCGAGAATTTAGATTCAGCGCTATAGTGAGAAAAAGGTAAGTCAACGTCAGGTAATTGTCCACATCACATCTGGCTAGTAAATTAACTAGCAGACACGTACAGTAACTTACGTACAGTATACAGTACGTTCGCCCAAGTTATGAATGGAAAACGTGAGACCTCTCACATTGTGCGTTACTACTGTTTGTAATCGTGATAGTTCTACAATCCCACATGAAAAAATACTATAGTAGTTTATGTAAATACAAGTGTAGTGTTTTTGAACCATACTATAGTAAAGTAACGTTACTTAAAGAATGAATTTGTCGTGTTGCGGTAGTATAACAAATATAGTAATATATTACTTTGCCCAATCTGTACTAAGTTTTCTACAACTAAATGGTAACGTATATTATACTGTAAAACACTACAGTTTACTGTAGTAAAAACTAAAGTACTACAGTATTTATTAAAGTTTATCAGTTCACTATAGTTAACACTGCAACATGCTGTAGCATTCATAAACACAGTGTTGTAAATACTATAATACTATAAAGAATATTACAATTTACTATAATAAATAGTATGTTTTTTCATGTTGGCTATTACACTGTGCTTCTAAATAACACATAAGGACACTGCAAAAGCTCAAGTTGTTGCAGACTGTAGTTTAGGAATATTTATATATTAAGATGAATGAAATTACAGTAATCATGTAATTATACTTAATTGTACTATGTACTTACATCATAAACAATAAGTACAATGTATGTATTGTGTTCATATTGTATTGCAAAACACTTTCGCTGCTATTTAGGTGGGATACGGGTAAAGTTAGGAACAGGTGTGGTGGTGTGGGTAAGTTTAAGGGTAAGGTTAGGTGTAAGGGAAGTGTCAACAGTGTCATTATAAATGTAAATACAGATGTAATTACATACAGGTAATTTTTAAAATGTAAGTACAATGTAAAAACATGTATGTACCCAATAAGTGCATTGTATCAAATTATTACATGTTAGTACATAGTAGTTAAGGCCACCTAATATAAAGTGGGTCCCTTTTTACTTATTTTTTGTTGTTGTTGCAATATTTATGAGTTCTAATGGCGACACCAGTCATCCGCCTTCAAAACCCCAATGCTCCTGAGGGTCGTCAACAGGCCACATTGGTGGCGACCAGTGAGGCCCGTGCCCACAAGGACAGACGGATATCTTTTCCTCTGCCACCTGCCCAACTACTGAATGAGTCCACTGCCCTCGCCCACGCTGAAAGTGCTCTTCGTGCTGAAGGGATCCCAGCACCATCACGGCAGCAGTGTCTGGGAAAGCTGGTGGTGCCATTTGGCCAGTACCTCAATGCCCCGTTTCACTGGCTTGTGTCACATGATGTGGGCTACATGAAGTAGTAAGCACATTCTATTTACATTTTTAGCTAAGCATAAGTCGTCATTTAAAAATATATATATATATATATATATATACTGACAGCAAATAATCTCAGAATTAACAGAACAATGTGGTCGTTGACACCGTGTAGCCTTTAAATCCTTTCATCTTTGTAAAGTTTCAGTGCTAATTTTGCAATTGATGTGTGTAATTGCAGTTTGGTTGACAGAGAAGCACAGAGAAGAACTCCCCAAAAAACTTGCTAAGGGGAGCACACTAAACCACTGGCTAAAGGACTGTCTGGCAGAGTACGCAGAGAGCTTTCCTGAAATATCCATCACCCTGGAGTCCAACGTACACAGATGTGTCTATGGGCAGAAAGGGTTTGAAAACTATACATTTCAGGAAATGTGGGAGCTCTATGATGAATACTCTGTCCAGAAAGCCAGGCCGGATGATTTTAGTGTGAGCCAGAGGGATTTCACCAAGAAGGCTTTCAGCTCTGTCAGCCGGTGGCTAAATACACCTGTGACCCACATCATGAGTGTTCAACTCAAAAGATTTCGAAAGTTCATTTATGACAAAAAAAGTCAAGTAAGTTGTTTGAATCATTACAACATTGAATGAAGGTTTTTTTAACACACTTTCTACACTTGTTTTACTTTTTCATGATAAAACAAAAAAATAAATATATATGTATAATCAGAATGTTATGACATATTGGTTTCACAGAAATCAAGCTCTTCCGTCATCAGTGACCCCTCATGGCTGGATGACACTCACTTATTGGAGGTGATTGCATTGGAGTCCACAGCCTCACACACACCACACACAGCCTCATCCACACACACACCATCTTCCTCATCCACACACACACCCTCTTCCACAGCCACATCCACACACACACCACACACAGCATCATCCACACACACACCACACACAGCCTCATCCACACACACACACACACACACACAGCCTCATCCACAGCCACACCATCTTCCTCATCCACACCATCAGCAAAGAGGTCCACATCCATACCATCATTAAAGAAGTCTTCATCCACACCATCAAAGACGTCCTCATCCATAAGCCATGCACCCTCTCCAGAACCTCTGCAGAGCAACTCCCCAGTGAGTAATGCATATTTGTGTATTTACAGATACAAATGTTACACAAACCTAAATGGTTATATTTGAAATGAAATTATGTATGTAAAGTTGTGTAATTATGTGTTCTGCATTGACATGTTTCAGGTCGAGCTGGAGGGTTGGGTTCGACTTTGGGAAAATCCCAATGGATTTTCACCAGCTGACCTCTCCTGGGTGAAGGCAGACACAGAGCGAGGACTCTTTGGCCCCGTTCAGGTGTACCGCGATAACACTGGTGCATTGAAGAGGCGGCAGGTATTAAGATCAGACCGGATGTGGTTTTACCCACCAGAACCCCCTGGATACATCAGTGGTACCGTGCCAACTCCACATCTCTTCTTTCGGAGTCGCGTCTTTGTGTGGCGACCCGTTGGAGTGTGGAAATACTCACTGAAGTGTCCTCGAGGTGCAGAATGTGTGGGTCACGGAAAGGATGTGTACCTCTATAAATCCGGCTACCACACCAGGGTATTACATGATCTGTCATTAGATTAGTTAAAGGATTAGTTCAGCTAAAATGAAAATTCTGTCATTAATTCCTCACCCTCATGTCGTTGCAAACCCGTAAGACCTTCGTTCATCCTCAGACACAAATGAAGATATTTCTGATGTAATCCGAGAGCTCTCTGACCCTCCATAGACAGCAATTTAATTAACACTTTTAAGGCCCAGAAAGGAAGCAAAGACATCATTAAATTGTCCATGTGACTCCAGTGGATAAACATTAACGTTATGAAGCAACGAGAATGTTAACATTGTCTTTACTACCTTTCTGGACCCTAAAAGTGTTAACTAGATTTCTGTCTATGGATTTCATCAAAAATATCTTCATTTGTGTTCTGAAGATGAACGCAGGTCTTACAGGTTTGGAACGACATGAGGGACAGGAATAAATTAACATTTTTGGGTTCATTTTTACAGCTGGAACACAACAATGAAAGGATTTGATATGTAAATACACCTACAGATGAAATAAAACAATGCACTGCTGTTGTTGTTTTTTTGACATTGCAGGTTTGTCACATTTGTGACGTATCCAGTTGGTATTCGATGCTGACTGAGGTCCTGTGCTGTGGCCCATGCACCAAAACTGCCAGGGGTGGTGGCAGTGGCAAGGTGGGACGGTGGCTGGCATGGGATTCTGCCATCCTGAGCCAACTCAGTGAGGCTCACCAAGCCATGTTCCCTGCTGTCCTCACAGTCAAGTGAGTACACACAACATGGGTGTAAACCTAACATGCATTGAATCAGTTGTGCCAGCCACTGTTATATTGATTCTCACACTTTACAGGCGTGGAGTGGACAGAAGCGTCGTGCGGCTTCTGCGTGACCGCACTGAGGGGAACACCATGGTGAAGGTGTGGCGTCAGATCCAGGAGAATCATTTTGAGGAGTACCTGCATCGCAAAGATCTGTACGCCACACTCCTCATGACACTGGTGAAACCTGGGGGGATTGTGTCTGCCCTCGGACACAAATTTGAAGGTCCACCTCCTCCACGAGAGCTGCCTTCAGCTCGTCTCCTTCGTCACGCCTTCCTGCTGTCAGAAGCAAATAACGTGCAAGATTACAGGAGCCAGATTCTCTCCACTTTTGGCACAGTCTTAAAAATGGACTCTACTAAAAAGGTGCGCACAACAAAGTGTAATGCACAGCCAATAAATAACCGTATTTATACTTTATTTTAAACTTTTGTCGTTTCAAAGCTGCATGCCTTTCTTTTTATTAGTGGAAGACGTGGATAGAGTAATTTAGTAGCGCTCTGTCCATGAACTAAGGTATTGTTAATTAACCTGTAACATGAACACTGAAAAAAAGTGACCTAAAAGGCCAGGAAGTTTGAAGTAATATTAGACTTAAACTCTTCCTTTAAACCTGTTGCATGCTATTTTGAATATAAATTAATTGGCATGACCATCCACAATCTAAATCTCAGTCTTGAAATATGCGAGTCTCTTCCATCTCACAGATGTGTTGCGTTTTGCAGGTGGTGAGGAAGTTGTCTGGAGAGGGTAAAGGCACAGCTGAGTGGTTCACCAGTATAGGCAATGAGCATTCCCAGATTGTCTCATTTGTTCTTACCTGTGAGGAGTCCGCTGAGCGTTTGGATCCCATGTGCCGTGGAGTGATGGACCGATTCCAGCAGGCCAATCAGCCTGTCCCTAAAATCCTGTATGTCGACCGCGGGTGCTGTCGAGCACAAGGCCGAACTGCTGTGGAGACCATGTTCAGAGATTGGGTGGACAGTGGCATGATCGTGCGTCTGGACATATTTCACTGGATTCACCGTTTTGATATAGCCATTCGCACTGACAGCCATTCCAAGTATGCTCTGTTCAAGTCTGCCCTATCAGGAGCAGTGCTGGCATACAATCGCGCAGACTTGGAGCTTCTCGTCAAAGCCGTCAGAGAAAAGAAACCAGGATCTTTTAACTCTGTCACTGATGAAGACATGGTGCGACTTTATGTGTCAACAGAACAATTGAAACATCATGTTCGCAGAGTCACACTTGGCGCCCAGGAGACCTTCCGGCTCGTCCAGATAGCCATAGACGAACTCAAAGGTCTTGCTGGACTGGATGAAAGTGGAGTCAGCCTCTTTAAGTCGCCAGGTATGAAATGTGATGCAAGCGTATGAAAATTGTATTAATGTATATATAAATGTGTGAGTGTGTGTGTGTAACGTTTACCTGTTCATTATGCTTTGTTTTTCAGAGGCCATAGACAGTCTGTGGGAAAGCCAGCAGCGACACTTGGAGTGCCTTCATGATCCTCCCGGCATGAGTATGTACAGAGTCGCTCGATCCAGTACCATCAATGGCATGAGCGTCCCTTATTACAAGTGTCTACGTGGAAGCAACAGCCTGGAGGGATTCAACAAAGTTCTGCCTAACATGATTCCAGGTACATGTTAAATTGCAGCAATATGAAGGGATCGTTCACCCAAGAATCACATACTCACCTTCATGTTGTTCCTGACCTCTATGAGCTTCTGTCTGCTCTTGAACATAAAAGAAGATATTTTAAAGAATGCTGGTAACCAGACAGTTGACAGTAGCGATGGACTTATAGAATAGATATTGTAGGTCAAAAAAATATAGAATTCGATGGCTACCGTCACCTGTCTGCTTATCATTTGTGATCATGTCATAACTTTAATGTATCTTATTATGATTTTAAGGTCCTCACTGTGCAGCACGCCCCTATCAGGTTTACCTGATTAGTGGAATTGCACGCTGGAATTCAGACCGCAGTTCTGATGCTGTGTACGGTGGGAAAGGTCGACGACACAGAACGTATTCTGCCCCTTTGATCGATCGCCTTAACACCCGATGCCAGCAGCTTTTTGGAGAGACTGTGGAGGAGAATTTCCGTGCACCTGCTCAAGTGACATCAGATGAGTTGCTTGGCTTAGAATATTTATTCAGCCAAAGCACGGGTCAATCTGGTACCTTCTCCCTCTCTGAGATCTCAAAGGATGGACCCAGTCCGGAGGAAGAGGTGGTCCAGCCTGGCGTATCAGAGTGACCCAGAGACAGGTGACAACATCGTGACGACTGCCATCCCAGCCCACATAACTCTGACGACCGAAGAGACCCCTGCACCTCACCCTCCAGCCTTCGTGAGTAACAAAGTTTACCTCTATTAGAATTAAATATCAGCTGTTAGTGATATTTATAAATGCAGCCAGTCTATGCAGAGTCTAAGCATTATTAAAATAACATGCGATTACTGTACTCTTCAACAGGAGGACGCTTGTAGCTCCAACCCTCTGCCTGGGTTCCAGCAGTTGGAGAAGTTCTGCTCTCTGCTGGTGAAGGTCGGCCTGACTGAAGACAAGCTGAGCCTTACAACAGATCAGAGAAACGCAATCATTGACGCGTGGAATGAGGTGGAGGAACACGACAAACAGCCGCAGAAGTTTCACCAACTCTACAAAACACACTGGGGTAACACACTCTACTGTCGCACGAAGAGGGATGATCTTGTTGAAGCTGCCCTGGTTCAGCGAGTCAAGATGTCTAAGCGCTACGCGCCAGCTCAACAAGACATCAGCGCTCAGCACAACAGGCTGATGTACACCCTCGTGAAACTTCTGTGGCTGGCGTCACCTCGCAGTTCTCAGACATCCCCTGAAAAAAGAAAGATCACAAAGGCCTATGAGAGAGTTCAGCATTGCATTTTGGCAGAGGATCCAGTTCTGAGCAGACTGGGTGTTCCTCTACCCAAAATTAACACCAAAACTGTGAGTGATTTTATCCGTCGTCAGGAGAGACTCCTCAACCTTCAGTCAACGAAAATGCCATCTGCCATGATATCGAAGACCAGGTCAGTCTCTTCAGAAGAGTTACCTCCAGCACCATGCCAGCCGTTGGTCCTCCCTCCACTTGACTACCTGCAGATGGAGTATGAACATATTCCCAGCAAAGCAGGGACCAAGATTTTAAAAGAACGAACAGACACTTTGATCCCTGTTCCAAAGGCTCTGTTACAGTTAAAACAGAGGAAGCCCCAATTACCACTGCCAGTGAGAGACCTGGTGTTACTGCAAGGACAACACTGGTCACTTCCACCATCACCAAGCCTCCACCTAGAGTCACTTCATCACAAATGACCCCAGGTACGTCCACCAGCCAAACACCAGTGACGATGAACAGCCAAACTGACACAACACAGAGTGCTGACACCCCTTCAGCCTGGGCCAAGGCTACCCTTTATAAAAGAAAACTCTCAGGCAACCTTACAAGTGTTGGAGCCAAGCTGTCACGTATACAAAACATGCCTATTTGTACTCTGTGCAACCAGCCAACACAGGGACACAAAAAATACAAGAGAAAGAGTTTTTGCCCTGTTAAAATGATGTCGACCTCAAAGGGACTGACCAACAGAGTTTACACCAGCTATGAAGATTTCACCTCAGTTGTAGACTCACAGCAGAAAAATGTGGCAATGTTTTGTTCGAAGTCCAAACAACAAATCTGTCACACAATGTTCAAAGTTTTAAATTGGTTTTACTGAATATAGTTTTTTAATTGATCATAATAATATATATTTATATTCTTAATTAAAGGGATAGTTCACCCACAAATTTAAAATTATTTAATCATTTAGTCACCCCCATGTTGTTCCAAACCCACATGAATGTTTTTTTCCCTCTGTTGAACACAAAAGATGATATTTTGAAGAATGTCAGTAACCGGACAGTTGATGGCACCCATTGACTTGCGTATTGTTTTTGTTCCTACTATGCAAGTCAATGGCTGGTTACTGACATTCATCAGAATATCATCTTTTGTGTTCAACAGAAGAAAGAAACTCATACGGGTTTGGAACAACTTGAGGGTGAGTAAATGTTCATTTTTGGGGTGAACTATCCCTTTAATATGTTCTATTCTATGTTAACCAAATAAAGTGATCATTTGTTTTATCATTAAAGTGTCCTATTATTTGTGTATACACCTTGAAAAAAGGCAATATTTAAGTAATTACATCCAATCAAACTTTTCAGCATCATTGTAAAGGGACTTAATCATGATGCTACTATATTAAATAATGATCATCCATAGTAAACTGATATAGATACTTTATTGGTGTGGAAATATGAGGTACACAGAAAAGAGATTAAGTAATATATCATTATATTCATTTATATACAGTGTGAAATGAAGCAATTAAGATAATATGCATAATTTAAATAAGGTTAAGTATATTAATATTAATTCCATTTACATTTTCCATCGTCGAAATACATACTCAATTGACAAGTATTAATTTGAAAATGCATGAATGGATGTTGTTTGATGTAGTAATCGCCCGGAAACGCCTTTTATGAAAAAATATCATATACTGTAATTACAATAATACCATGTGATCAACTGTAGAGCGGTAACCAATCACACCCATCATAAAATGCACTATAGTCCGGCTCATCGCCATTCGCGGTATCACACACCTCTAGCATGTAATGTACAGTGAAATGTACGGTGTGAAGTTAGTAGTGTGAAGTATGCAATTTGTAATGTGTGCTGTGCAGTTAATTATAAACAGTGTGTAGTGTAATTTATTGTACAACCAATGTTCAAATTATAGGTGAAGTTTATGAGTAACTATCAAACTCTTTATTCAGGAACTGCATTGGCAACAGTACTTCCAGCCAAGCTTCTTGCACACCTTGCTCAGGGATTTGATTCTTTGCCACGTCTGTTTCAACAACGGTAAGTGAATATGAGGTTTCCCATAATGCACTTCTTTTCCTTGTTTTTCATAGTTTTGTGTAATTTTAATATAAAAACCATTATTTACAATTTGTATTTAATATTTTTGCAAAAATGTCGATCAAATGTGTAAGTATATACTGTTGGTAAGCGGTGAAAAGGTTGGAAAAGTTTAAATTAACATTTTAAATGTTTTTTTTAAAGTAACCATAATCGTAACAAGTGTCTATTTTAGTTGGGTCTGTGCAGTCCTGTAAGGTTTGTAAATGAAACTGCATGATGCAGTGGGTTTTTAATCCTGACTGTTTAATGCAAAGATTCAAAGCTTTGACTGTGTTAACAACAGCGACATCTGGTGCTTATTTACAATAAAACAGGCAGAAGTCTGTTGATGAAACCCAGTCAGGTGGAGCATCCACACAGTACTCCATTGTTTCATTGCTATGTATACAATTAAAGCTTTATATGACTGTGTTTAATATGTCTAATAAATAATTTAATATATCACTTGAAGTGTGTCAATAAAAAGTATTATGAGCTTATATGATTCAATAAGATGTAAAGTAGGCCTACTCTCTCTCTTCTTACACACACAGAAACACAAAATAAGGACATTGTGTGATTGGATCATCTGTAATTAAATGTGCTTATGACACTTGGCAGTGATAGTGCTTGTGTAACAGTAGGAATGACAGTAAGGTGATAAAGGTTTTAATTATTTGTATTAAGAAATAAAAGCTGTTTCACAGTGTTGGGGCTGAGTCTATTTCTCCTCTTAGACAGCACTTCCTCAGCCCTGGAGAACACTCTTTCACATGGTACAGAGGAGGCTGGGGTACAAAGAAACTGCAATGCCAATGTATATAGATGTGGGTACACATGTTTCTGCATTCTCCAGTATTCAAGTGGGTCTTCAGCTCTTTGTATGTTTGCCTCTGTGAGATATTCATCCACTTCAATGATCGCATCAGAAGTGGCATTTGAGCTTTGTTTGTGCTGGTCTACATCAGTGTCCAACAGGAGCCAAAGGTTTCCACCTAAGAAGTGTGAGGAGAAAAATATTTAATTGGGAATGACTGTACATGTACATTGACTGAATATAACACAGCAATGGTCAACAATTGTAAAATTGAATAATATTAAATAAAATAATAATAAATAAATACTTGAGCTTGGTGTGGGCTGTTGGGTTGATGATGGTGCTTCTGTTGACTGAGTGCTTGCTGATGTGGATGGTGTTTCTTCCTCCGCCCTGATGAGATTGCCACATTCCCCTTTTAGCCGTTTCACAGCCTCTGTCATTTTAGCTTGATTAAGGAAACCCAAGGTTTTAAACCTAGGGTCCAGCAGAGTTGGCAGGGTCATTATGCTGAGCGACTCCATTTTCCAGATGTGTTCTCTCAGACGCCTGATGAGGTTTTCAGTTAACTCCTTCGTGATGTCCATGGTTAACCTATGAAATACAAAATGATTTACTCTGTGCAAAAATAAAAAAATAAAATAAACAAAAATAAAAATTGCTAAAGAGTATTGTAAATAAATACCCAATTTGCTCAGTCTGTAATGTATGGTGAATCAATTTTAACAAAGGAATCACTTTGGAGCCAGACACTGGTTTCTCCTCAGACAGCTCTACAGTGGCCAGCTGGAATGGGGCGAGAACACACAGAATTTGATGAATGGCTTCGTAGTCCTGTGCATGAAGTGCTGTTATATCAGTTTTAAGTGAGGCAAGGGATGCTCCACAGTTTGCCTTTCCTCATGCAGCCGTTGAAGCATGTGTAAAGTGCTGTTCCAACGGGTTTCCACTTCATTAACCAGTTTAAGAACTGGCCTGTTCATCTTTTGCTGCACCCGTGTCAACATTTCTTTGGCAGAGGTGCTGCTTCGAAAATAGGTGACCACTTTTTTGTCTTTGTTCTGGATGTCACACAGAGCTGGTACCTGATCAAAAGACTTTTTAACCATTGTGTTCAGTGCATGTGCAATGCAAACTGTGTGTCTCACTTGCAGAATCCTAGCACAAGCAATCATGTTTGCTGCAGCATCTGTGACAAGACACTTCACTTTGTCTTTGATTGCCCACTCCATCATGACATTATTTTTCACCAGAGCCAGATTTTCCGCTGTGTTATAATGCTATAATGAAAGAAGTTCATAATATACATATATTATACATATATTACTTTAATTAGTAATTTAATTTATATTACATTATCATGATAATGTATTCACAATTATGAATAAAAATCATTAAGCAACAGTCCTACTTTGTGTGCTTGTAGGATTGTTCTGGGGCTCTGCAATGTCATGCAAAGCTCTGGAATGCCTTCGCATGGATGATGTGCTGTTTCCATACACAAGCTCCTTGTCACACACCAAGCATCTCTCCTTCTGATAAAGTTATATGAAAGTAAGAAATTACATACAAGAATAAAATACATAAAATTATATATATATATATATATATATATATATATATATATATATATATATATATATATATATATATATATATATATATATATATATATATATATATTTAAAGCATACATACATTGGAAGGTATAAGCTCAAAATGTTCCCAGATGGGGGAAGTCTTTGTTTTTTTTCCCTGTTGCCATTGCTCTAAATACAAACCCTTCACCAAACACCAACACCCTAATCCCACCCTAACCCCAAATACCAACACCAAATTACCTAAAAAAAAAGTGCAAATATTTTACCAAAATACAAAGACACAACTTCAACAGACAAAAAATCATAAATAGTGACAAATAAATGTTTATCTAAATGTAATATATTGTTTAACTTTCAAAGTACCGCCAGTAACTGAGTCTCCTCACAAAACCATCAACCAGACTGAGGCAACAAGGACTCGTTAAGTAAGATCTGGGGGTTCGAAGCTTCCGACACGCAAAGTGAAACGCGCACGTGATTGGACAGAAAGTGAGGCTTCATTTGTCATCGATCACGTGACTCTGGGAAACCAATACACACCCCGATACGGAGCTTCACTACAAAATGTGTCGCATGCGCGATACGCAATACTAAACTACTAAAGCTCTGATTCTGTGAGTAAAAGGGTATGTTAGTGAAACCCAATAGATTCAGATGTATTGATGAACCCTTTCACTCATTTGTCAATATTTGTTAGCTTTGTTTACTTGTGTGAACTGTTCTTGCTGTGATGAATATTAATGAAGTTATTAATCAAGTTATTTCATTCTTATTAGCATAATCAAATAAAATTATGATATGCTAAATATTTCAACACATTTAGTTCTTTTGAATTTAAAAAAACTATAAGCTAGTGCAGTCATGGCCAAAGTTTGAGAAAACTTTGAGAAAAGAGAAAATTAATTAATTGCTTTAACTATATGAGGTTAAAATTAAAGATAAAGATGATAAAACATGTTGCAAAGATATATAAATCCTGATTAACCTAGTTTTAAATGATAAAATATATAATAAATATGTTCTTGCTCTTCTCACTTTTACAAAACTCTGATAATGATGATTTGACTGAATATTGGGTTGTTGAAATAACTATAGGTGTTAAAATGTTGAAAACCCTAGTCGACGTGTACAGTGTGTAGTGTGCAGTTAGTAGTGTACAGTG
The DNA here is from genome assembly GCF_949357685.1 of Gobio gobio. Taxonomy (NCBI): domain Eukaryota; kingdom Metazoa; phylum Chordata; class Actinopteri; order Cypriniformes; family Gobionidae; genus Gobio; species Gobio gobio. The sequence goes on from NC_137114.1 coordinate 1,071,096, forward strand.
TGTAGTGTGCAGTTAGTAGTGTACAGTGTGTAGTGTACAGCGTTTAGTGTGCAGTTAACAGTGAACAGCGTGTAGTGTGCAGTTAATAGTGTACAGTGTGTAGTGTACAGCGTGTAGTGTGCAGTGTGTAGTGTGCAGCTAGTAGTGTACAGTGTGTAGTGTGCAGTTAGTAGTGTACAGTGTGTAGTGTGCAGTTAGTAGTGTACAGTGTGTAGTGTGCAGTTAGTAGTGTACAGTGTGTAGTGTGCAGTTAGTAGTGTACAGTGTGTAGTGTACAGTGTGTAGTGTGCAGTGTGTAGTGTGCAGCTAGTAGTGTACAGTGTGTAGTGTGCAGTTAGTAGTGTACAGTGTGTAGTGTGCAGTTAGTAGTGTACAGTGTGTAGTGTACAGTGTGCAGTTAGTAGTGTACAGTGTGTAGTGTGCAGTTAGTAGTGTACAGTGTGTAGTGTGCAGTTAGTAGTGTACAGTGTTTAGTGTGCAGCTAGTAGTGTACAGTGTGTAGTGTGCAGTTAGTAGTGTACAGTGTGTAGTGTACAGTGTGTAGTGTGCAGTGTGTAGTGTGCAGCTAGTAGTGTACAGTGTGTAGTGTGCAGTTAGTAGTGAACAGTGTGTAGTGTGCAGTTAGTAGTGTACAGTGTGTAGTGTGCAGTTAGTAGTGTACAGTGTGTAGTGTGCAGTTAGTAGTGTACAGTGTGTAGTGTGCAGTTAACAGTGAACAGCGTGTACTGTGCAGTTAGTAGTGTACAGTGTGTAGGGTACAGCGTGTAGTGTGCAGTTAATAGTGAACAGCGTGTACTGTGCAGTTAGTAGTGTACAGTGTGTAGTGTGCAGTTAGTAGTGTACAGTGTGTAGTGTGCAGTTAGTAGTGTACAGTGTGTAGTGTGCAGTTAGTAGTGTACAGTGTGTAGTGTGCAGTTAGTAGTGTACAGTGTGTAGTGTACAGTGTGTAGTGTGCAGTGTGTAGTGTGCAGCTAGTAGTGTACAGTGTGTAGTGTGCAGTTAGTAGTGTACAGTGTGTAGTGTGCAGTTAGTAGTGTACAGTGTGTAGTGTACAGTGTGCAGTTAGTAGTGTACAGTGTGTAGTGTGCAGTTAGTAGTGTACAGTGTGTAGTGTGCAGTTAGTAGTGTACAGTGTTTAGTGTGCAGCTAGTAGTGTACAGTGTGTAGTGTGCAGTTAGTAGTGTACAGTGTGTAGTGTACAGTGTGTAGTGTGCAGTGTGTAGTGTGCAGCTAGTAGTGTACAGTGTGTAGTGTGCAGTTAGTAGTGAACAGTGTGTAGTGTGCAGTTAGTAGTGTACAGTGTGTAGTGTGCAGTTAGTAGTGTACAGTGTGTAGTGTGCAGTTAGTAGTGTACAGTGTGTAGTGTGCAGTTAACAGTGAACAGCGTGTACTGTGCAGTTAGTAGTGTACAGTGTGTAGGGTACAGCGTGTAGTGTGCAGTTAATAGTGAACAGCGTGTACTGTGCAGTTAGTAGTGTACAGTGTGTACTGTACAGCATGTAGTGTGCAGTTAACAGTGAACAGCGTGTACTGTGCAGTTAGTAGTGTACAGTGTGTAGGGTACAGCGTGTAGTGTGCAGTTAATAGTGAACAGCGTGTACTGTGCAGTTAGTAGTGTACAGTGTGTAGGGTACAGTGTGTAGTGTGCAGTTAATAGTGAACAGCGTGTACTGTGCAGTTAGTAGTGTACAGTGTGTAGGGTACAGTGTGTAGTGTGCAGTGTGTAGTGTACAGCGTGTAGTGTGCAGTTAATAGTGAACAGCGTGTTCTGTGCAGTTAGTAGTGTACAGTGTGTAGGGTACAGCGTGTAGTGTGCAGTTAACAGTGAACAGCGTGTACTGTGCAGTTAGTAGTGTACAGTGTGTAGTGTGCAGTGTCAGGTGTCTCATCACAGGCGTTGAGTCGTCTCTTCACAGGCGTTGAGTCGTCTCATCACAGGTGTTGAGTCGTCTCATCACAGGCGTTGAGTCGTCTCTTCACAGGCGTTGAGTCGTCTCATCACAGGCGTTGAGTCGTCTCTTCACAGGCGTTGAGTCGTCTCATCACAGGCGTTGAGTCGTCTCTTCACAGGTGTCGCGTCGTCTCATCACAGGTGTCGAGTCGTCTCATCACAGGCGTTGAGTCGTCTCATCACAGGCGTCGAGTCGTCTCATCACAGGCGTTGAGTCGTCTCTTCACAGGCGTTGAGTCGTCTCATCACAGGCGTTGAGTCGTCTCTTCACAGGTGTCGCGTCGTCTCATCACAGGTGTCGAGTCGTCTCATCACAGGCGTTGAGTCGTCTCATCACAGGCGTCGAGTCGTCTCATCACAGGTGTTGAGTCGTCTCATCACAGGTGTCGCGTCGTCTCTTCACAGGCGTCGAGTCGTCTCATCACAGGTGTCGCGTCGTCTCTTCACAGGCGTTGAGTCGTCTCATCACAGGCGTTGAGTTGTCTCATCACAGGTGTCGCGTCGTCTCATCACAGGTGTCGCGTCGTCTCATCACAGGTGTCGAGTCGTCTCATCACAGGCGTCGAGTCGTCTCATCACAGGTGTCGCGTCGTCTCATCACAGGTGTCGCGTCGTCTCTTCACAGGCGTCGAGTCGTCTCATCACAGGTGTCGCGTCGTCTCATCACAGGCGTCGAGTCGTCTCATCACAGGTGTCGCGTCGTCTCATCACAGGCGTCGAGTCGTCTCATCACAGGTGTCGCGTCGTCTCATCACAGGTGTCGCGTCGTCTCATCACAGGTGTCGAGTCGTCTCATCACAGGCGTCGAGTCGTCTCATCACAGGTGTCGCGTCGTCTCATCACAGGTGTCGCGTCGTCTCTTCACAGGCGTCGAGTCGTCTCATCACAGGTGTCGCGTCGTCTCTTCACAGGCGTCGAGTCGTCTCATCACAGGTGTCGCGTCGTCTCATCACAGGCGTCGAGTCGTCTCATCACAGGCGTCGAGTCGTCTCATCACAGGTGTCGCGTCGTCTCATCACAGGCCTCGCGTCGTCTCATCACAGGCGTCGAGTCGTCTCATCACAGGCGTCGAGTCGTCTCTTCACAGGCGTCGCGTCGTCTCATCACAGGCGTCGAGTCGTCTCTTCACAGGCGTCGAGTCGTCTCATCACAGGTGTCGCGTCGTCTCATCACAGGTGTTGAGTCGTCTCATCACAGGCGTCGAGTCGTCTCATCACAGGCGTCGAGTCGTCTCATCACAGGCGTCGCGTCGTCTCATCACAGGCGTCACGTCGTCTCATCACAGGCGTTGCGTCGTCTCATCACAGGCGTCGAGTCGTCTCATCACAGGCGTCGAGTCGTCTCATCACAGGCGTCGAGTCGTCTCATCACAGGCGTCGAGTCGTCTCATCACAGGCGTTGAGTCGTCTCATCACAGGTGTCGAGTCGTCTCATCACAGGCGTTGAGTCGTCTCATCACAGGCGTCGAGTCGTCTCATCACAGGCCTCGCGTCGTCTCATCACAGGTGTCGAGTCGTCTCATCACAGGCGTCGAGTCGTCTCATCACAGGTGTTGGGGCATCTGAAGTCTCCATGAGAGGCTGGTACTTATGTCAATTAAGTGCAAAGACTGTTAGGACTTTGACTTACTAGTCATATGGTGGTGTGTAACGCCCTGGAGATGTTGTCCGACAGAAGAGCCGCTCCGATTCTGCTGGGGTGAAGGCCATCAGGACGGAAGAGCCTAGGTCGCTCCCAGAACAGATTCTAATTATTTACAAAGAGCAGCTTCTGTTCATTACACCATAACATTAACCATTCATTTAGAGCAAATAATCTACTGAACTTTTCATGTCCTAGTTGGTACGTGGGAAGGGGTCCAGACACGATGATCGTTGCTTCAGGCGATGTTCTGCGCACCGTCTCGATCAGACTCCTGTAGTCCTTCTTCAGAACCTCCGTCTGCCGCAGCCTGGTGTCGTTCGTTCCCGCGTGCAGCACGACAGCAGTGATTACCTTGCCTTTACCTGAGGTAGCGTGGACATGCCGGACGATGGAAGTACAGATGACCACAGCAATATGGCCTTGTAGTGTACAGTGACCCAATGTACAGTGTGTATCGTGCAGCTAATAATCAACAATGTGTAATTTATTGAATGATGTATACTGTGTGTAGCTTGCAGTGTATACTTTGCAGTTTATAATATGCAATGTGTCATGCTCTTTGTGTGAGGCTCTTTAATAAAACTAACATGCTCTTAAATTATTATTACTTGTTGGCTAAATTCTTACTTAACTTGCTCAGGGATTTAGTTCTTTGCCACATCTGTTTCAACAACGGTAAGTGAATATGAGGTTTCCCATAATGCACTTGTTTTCCTGGTTTTTCATAGTTTTGTGTAATTTTAATATAAAAACCCCTATTTTAATTGTTTTATTTAATATTTTTGTAAAAATAATTGATCAAATGTGTAAGTATATACCTGTTGGTAAGGGGTGAAACGGTTTGAAAAGATTAAATTAACATTTTAAATGTTTTTAAAAAGTTACCATAATCGTAACAAGCGTCTATTTTAGTTGGGTCTGTGCAGTCCTGCATTAAAGAGCACCTAACATGGCATTTAAAATGTTTCAATTACTGTTTTAGAAGTCCTCATCATCTAGAGGTGTGTGATACCGCTAGATGTGGTATCGATTCGATACCAAGTAAATACAGAGCCAGTATCACCAATACCAATATCAATACTTTTTAATAATTAAGGTGGATGCGTCTTCAACCTAAATCTAAATGAATTTTCATGACTTTTAATTTGTTTATGTGATTTGCATTTTGGGTTATTAATCAGTACTACAAAAGCTTTTGTTCAGAAACAACTTTTGGTTACTTCTGTTTTATTTAAATAAACAAAGTTACAAAATGATTAGGCCTAATTCACAAATATGAAAAATGTATAAACAAATTTTCTTTTCAAGTAGAATGTTAACAAAAAATGTTTCTCCTCTTTAGTGCACTTCTTTTCAGGATTTTTTTCTTAAATAAAGTCACAAAGTTTTACATACAACGCTCCTCTTTCTCTCTGCTGCCATTCTCCGCCTCTGACTGACTGCTGTTACTGTGCGTTCACACCGCCGCCGGCGAGAGCGTCAAAGTGGCCGGAAGTCATTCATTCTCAATGGGAGCCCGGCGGCGAGCTCCGGCGAGAGCGGCGCGGCGCGTCTTGGACGATTTGGGCGTCAAGGAGAGTTGAAGTCAGGTCAACTTTATGGTAATGAGCTATGACGCGGTTCGGCGGCAGCCGGCGGCAACCAATGGGAATGTAGTAGTGCTCCGCTTGAGATGATTCTAGAGAACGCAGCGCTGTAAACTTCGGTTCCTACCACATTAGTTCCCAAGCAAAATAGAGGAGGTTGATCACTGCTGGTGCGGCGGGTCTGATAAGAAGACGTGCAACATTATTTATCCACCACACAAATGGCTTTTAATTGGTTTATTTCGTTAGCAAACATGTAACTATAATTGTTAAGTTCTTTCCATCGATCTGCTTTTTTAAACTTTCACATTTAAATGATTTCATGAGGTTATATTATACGGTTATACCCTACTTGTGGTCAGTCAGCACAAATGCCGGTCAACATGAATGTTTGCTTTGCAGCCCCTTTAAATGCCGTTTCAAAAAAGACCAAGCATTCGATCTACGTCAGAGCGGCAGCGCGTCCACGAATCTTTCTACAGCGTCGATGGCAGGGCGGCCAGAGCGAAGTTTGACGCTCTCGCCGGCGGCGGTGTGAACGCACAGTTAGAAATGCGCGGCTGAGCGGCGCGCGCGGCTGACTGCTGGTGGTAGCGCTAGTGGTGAGTCACGTGATGGTACAACACAGGAGAGGGGGAGGAGAGCAGTGTCGAGCACGAACAGCACTCTTGAGAGCTTGCTCTGCTCTGTGACAGCAGCAGCATTTTGACAAACACGGCCAGGTCGCAAAACGAGTGAAACTGAAACTTAAGTATCGATATTTTCACGTTGGTATCAATCAATACCGATACCAACGTTGGTATCGATATTATCGATATTAGTATCGATCTGCCCACCTCTATCATCAACAGTATTGCATGCATGCAATGACAAAAAAGACTTTAGTTTTCTTATAATATGCATTTAATTTTACCTGTTTTGACAGCGATTCTCAAATGATTCCTTTAGTGATTCACTTTTCAAAACCCCGCCTTTACTTGACGCTAATCTGCGGTGATTGGTCCGATGACCCAGTCAGCAGTGATTGGCATAATCTGTGCAGATATTTTCGGAAACGGAACGCCCATCAAAGTCTTAAAGTGACTGTAATTTGTTAATATGTGTCAGGAGTTATGAATATGAAAACCGCGTCGGTATCGTTTGATTGTAATATGAGCCTCAGCTGCTTTCATTTATAAAAAAACTCCTCTATTCTCCTCACGAAGACTCGCGACAAATCAACATCCCTCAGGGCTTTTAGTTCAAAAGTGTGCAGATGAGGAGACATATTGATAGATTCTCATATGTCTGTGTCCAATTTCTAAACAGAGGAGTATTTTTTATTCAATACTTCCTCAAAATGCGCAGATGTAGCCTAATCATGAGCGATTGAGTCTCTTATGTGTTGTTTTCAATTCATACTGGCAGCCGGAGGGCGCTCTGTGCACATGTAGTCCATGTACAGACAGACGAAGAAGATACCATGTGCCATAATAAAAGTCCATAATAAAAGCTGTCAGTTTGGCTGGCAGACATCGTCACTGGTGTTTTGCTGGTGGAAGTATCTGGGGTCATTTGTGAGGTAGATGAAGTGACTCTAGCTGGAGGCTTGGTGATGGTGGAAGTGACCAGTGTTGTCCTTGCAGTAACACCAGGTCTCTCACTGGCAGTGGTAATTGGGGCTTCCTCTGTTTGAACTGTAACAGAGCCTTTGGAACAGGGATCAAAGTGTCTGTTCGTTCTTTTACAATCTTGGTCCCTGCTTTGCTGGGAATATGTTCATACTCCATCTGCAGGTAGTCAAGTGGAGGGAGGACAGTGTGTAGTGTGCAGTTAGTAGTGTACAGTGTGTAGTGTACAGTTAGTAGTGTACAGTGTGTAGTGTACAGTTAGTAGTGTACAGTGTGTAGTGTACAGTTAGTAGTGTACAGTGTGTAGTGTACAGTGTATAGTGTACAGTGTGTAGTGTGCAGTTAGTAGTGTACAGTGTGTAGTGTACAGTTAGTAGTGTACAGTGTGTAGTGTACAGTTAGTAGTGTACAGTGTGTAGTGTGCAGTGTGTAGTGTACAGTTAGTAGTGTACAGTGTGTAGTGTACAGTTAGTAGTGTACAGTGTGAAGTGTACAGTTAGTAGTGTACAGTGTGTAGTGTACAGTGTATAGTGTACAGTGTGTAGTGTGCAGTTAGTAGTGTACAGTGTGTAGTGTACAGTTAGTAGTGTACAGTGTGTAGTGTACAGTTAGTAGTGTACAGTGTGTAGTGTACAGTGTACAGTTAGTAGTGTACAGTGTGTAGTGTACAGTTAGTAGTGTACAGTGTGTAGTGTACAGTTAGTAGTGTACAGTGTGTAGTGTACAGTTAGTAGTGTACAGTGTACAGTGTGTAGTGTACAGTGTGTAGTGTGCCGTTAGTAGTGTACAGCGTGTAGTGTGCAGTTAGTAGTGTACAGTGTGTAGTGTGCAGTTAGTAGTGTACAGTGTGTAGTGTACAGTGTGTAGTGTGCAGTGTGTAGTGTACAGTGTGTAGTGTACAGTGTGTAGTGTGCAGTTAGTAGTTTACAGCGTGTAGTGTGCAGTTAGTAGTGTACAGTGTGTAGTGTGCAGTTAGTAGTGTACAGTGTGTAGTGTGCAGTTAGTAGTGTACAGTGTGTAGTGTACAGTGTGTAGTGTGCAGTGTGTAGTGTACAGTGTGTAGTGTACAGTGTGTAGTGTGCAGTTAGTAGTGTACAGCGTGTAGTGTGCAGTTAGTAGTGTACAGTGTGTAGTGTGCAGTTAGTAGTGTACAGTGTGTAGTGTGCAGTTAGTAGTGTACAGTGTGTAGTGTACAGTGTGTAGTGTGCAGTGTGTAGTGTACAGTGTGTAGTGTGCAGTGTGTAGTGTACAGTGTGTAGTGTACAGTGTGTAGTGTACAGTGTGTAGTGTGCAGTTAGTAGTGTACAGCGTGTAGTGTGCAGTTAGTAGTGTACAGTGTGTAGTGTGCAGTTAGCAGTGTACAGTAGGGATGTCCAGTTCGTGAGCGAATCGTTCTTTTGAACCGGTTCTTTTTAGTGAACCGAACCAGTTCACCAAATCGCTGATCCACAAGCTACTAAAGTTACCAACTTTCTTACATGAGTGACAGTTCCTCCAACTAGAAATAAACTAATATCCTGAAGTAAATGTTACTAATAACTACAACAGTTCACTGAACTGAGACATGTTGTGCTGAGAGAACTGATGAGAGCTGACGAGCAGCTGATACTGAGTGTACTACCAGATCATCGAGAACCGTTTCTGTCGGACACATTCGATATTTAGAGCCAATGAGCTGAGCATGCGTATCATTTGTTCAGAGGAACGAAATGCAGGTTTCAAGTGTATAAAATTAATGTTTGAAACATTTTCATCACATAATTGCTGACTTATCACTTTATAAGCCACTGTCATGCAAACGTGGATGTTTACACAGATTAAATCGAACCACTGCTGTAACCGAGGAACACTGCTGTATAAAGAACCAAACTTTCCAACACTACTGTACAGTGTGTAGTGTACAGTGTGTAGTGTGCAGTTAGTAGTGTACAGTGTGTAGTGTACAGTGTGTAGTGTACAGTTAGTAGTGTACAGTGTATAGTGTGCAGTTAGTAGAGTACAGTGTGTAGTGTGCAGTTAGTAGTGTACAGTGTGTAGTGGGCAGTTAGTAGTGTACAGTGTGTAGTGGGCAGTTAGTAGTGTAAAGTGTGTAGTGTACAGTGTGTAGTGTACAGTGTGCAGTTAGTAGTGTACAGTGTGTAGTGTGCAGTTAGTAGTGTACAGTGTGTAGTGTGCAGTTAGTAGTGTACAGTGTGTAGTGTGCAGTTCGTAGTGTACAGTGTGTAGTGTGCAGTTAGTAGTGTACAGTGTGTAGTGTGCAGTTAGTAGTGTACAGTGTGTAGTGTGCAGTTAGTAGTGTACAGTGTGTAGTGGGCAGTTAGTAGTGTACAGTGTGTAGTGGGCAGTTAGTAGTGTAAAGTGTGTAGTGTACAGTGTGTAGTGTACAGTGTGCAATTAGTAGTGTACAGTGTGTAGTGTGCAGTTAGTAGTGTACAGTGTGTAGTGTGCAGTTAGTAGTGTACAGTGTGTAGTGTGCAGTTCGTAGTGTACAGTGTGTAGTGTGCAGTTAGTAGTGTACAGTGTGTAGTGTGCAGTTAGTAGTGTACAGTGTGCAGTTAGTAGTGTACAGTGTGTAGTGTGCAGTTAGTAGTGTACAGTGTGTAGTGTGCAGTTAGTAGTGTACAGTGTTTAGAGTGCAGTTAGTAGTGTACAGTGTGTAGTGTGCAGTTAGTAGTGTACAGTGTGTAGTGTGCAGTTAGTAGTGTACAGTGTGTAGTGTACAGCGTGTAGTATACAGTTAGTAGTGTACAGTGTGTAGTGTGCAGTTAGTAGTTTACAGTTAGTAGTGTACAGTGTGTAGTGTGCAGTTAGTAGTGTACAGTGTGTAGTATACAGTTAGTAGTGTACAGTGTGTAGTGTGCAGTTAGTAGTTTACAGTTAGTAGTGTACAGTGTGTAGTGTGCAGTTAGTAGTGTACAGTGTGTAGTGTACAGCGTGTTGTATACAGTTAGTAGTGTACAGTGTGTAGTGTACAGTTAGAAGTGTACAGTGTGTGCTGAGCAGTTAGTAATATACAGTGTGTAGTGTACAGTGTACAGTGTGTAGTGTGCAGTTGTTTCAACAACGGTAAGTGAATATGAGGTTTCCCATAATGCACTTCTTTTCCTTGTTTTTCTTAGTTTGTGTAATTTTAATATAAAAACCATTATTTAAAATTTGTATTTAATATTTTTGTAAAAATAATTGATCAAATGTGTAAGTATATACCTGTTGGTAAGGGGTGAAAATGTTTGCAAAGTTTAAATTAACATTTTAAATGTTTTTAAAAAGTTACCATAATCGTAACAAGCGTCTATTTTAGTTGGGTCTGTGCAGTCCAGCAATACTAAACTTCTAAAACTCTTACTCTGTGTGTAATTGAGAATATTAGTGGGCACATGTAGTGTTGAGCAATCAGGCTTTTAATTGACTGTTACATTCAATAAATATGTTTTAAATACTTTGGGCTGAGAAATAGACCTTCTCTTGACACTCCAGAGTAGTAGTGGGAAGTTTAGATCATTTTAATGATTTGCCTCGTTCAGCAAAATAAACAAATCTTTATTTAAGTCATTTCGTACACTACAGAAAAATAGAATTAAAATGACATGTTAAATAGCCCAACCCATCTAGTACTTATGAAAATGTTGATTACATTTCTAAAACTGAATAAAAATGAACTATAGGGTACTGCAACCAAAGCCAAATGATAAGAAACTGAAACGTTTAAAGGTCCTGTTCTTCGTGATCCCATTTTTCAAACTTTAGTTAGTGTGTAATGTTGCTGTTAGAGCATAAATAATACCTGTAAAATTATAAAGCTCAAAGTTCAATGCCAAGCGAGATATTTTATTTGACAGAAGTTCCCTTTCAAAGCCTACAGCGAACGGCCGGTTTGGACTACATCCCTGTACATCCTGCTTTAATGACGTCAGTAGAACAGTCTGTTGACTAAACTCCACCCACAAGAATACGCAAAAAAGGGGGCGTGGTCTTGTTGCTCCCTCGTGGAGAAGAGGAAGTGTTGCGTTCGGTTCGGTTGCGTTTGTCGCCATGTCGTTCAGACGCTGTTATTTTCATCCCGGAGTCAAATCACCTTTGTTTGGCCTTCAGGGGCTGTAGTTTGAGCGCGTTCATCTCCCCGTTATGGTAAGAGGCGTGACCTTTCCGGGCAACGTGCCCTAAGCTGCTGTCCAATCATAACACGGGAACCGCTGGCACAATCAGAACTCGTTACGTATTTCTGAAGGAGGGACTTCATAGAACGAGGAAATTCTCAGGCCGTTTTGAGGACAGTGAAAACAGCGGTATGCAGATAAGTAAATTGTGTGAAAAATACTGTGTTTTTTTACACATGAAACATGAACACATGTTATATTGCACACTGTAAACACAATCAAAGCTTCAAAAAAACACGAAAAACGGGACCTTTAATTAATTGATTTGTTGTTGGGTCAGGCTATTGCAGTCTAACTCTGTTAGTTCACCTCACCTCCTGATCCGAGACATTCTTTCTTTTGCAACTTCATATTTATCACGTTTGTTCTCCGCCTCTCGTGTCTTCGAACTCCTCGAGACGTTAGTTGTCGACTCGCCTGTGTCTGACTCTGATCTGGGGCCGGGCCATGTGACACAGGTCCGGGAACAGAAGGATTAGTTCATCTTTCGAGTCTCGAGTCTCGGGTTTGAGTCTTTCGTTCTTCCTGTCAGTCCCATAGAGTCTATGCTGTCAGTAACGGAAACAGAAAAGATTAGTTCTTACGAGTCTTTCGGGTTTGACGTTTGAGTCATTCCACGTGACTTGTCACCGTATTGAACACTAGTTCACAACCTTTTTACTAACAAGCACGTAGTATTTTTTTATTTTATTTTTATTTTTTATATATATAATTCTCAGTTAATATCAGACATAAACAAATATGGGAAATATATTGACTATTCAAGTCTAACATCACAAATTCAAGTCAATTAGACTATTACTCGTTTTGAATCATGTAGCACAAACACACACACGCATACATATATACATATATATATATATATATATATATATATATATATATATATATATATATATATATATATATATATATATATATATATATATATATATATATATATAATTCAATTCAATTCAATTCAATTCAATTCAAATTTATTTGTATAGCGCTTTTCACAATACACATTGTTTCAAAGCAGCTTTACAGAAAGTGCATTTCATAGATGTACAGTAAAAATGTTAGAAAGACAATGTTAAAGAATAATGTTCGAAAAAGTGAATCAATCATGTATTAATTTAGGCCATAACAACGCTGGCGTTGAGTCGTCTCTTCACAGGCGTCGAGTCGTCTCATCACAGGTGTCGGGGCATCTGAAGTCTCCGTGAGAGGCTGGATACAAACTGGAGCTGATGAACTATTTACCTCGGGACTAGTGTCCCGAGATAACAACAGAAAAGCAGATGGGAAATGATTAGCGTAGCTGCTGTTCAGAATATTATATTTATGCTTTTGATCCGATTTAACTGTAGTATAAAAAGATAATTATAATGTGAATGCTTGGCTAAAGATATGCGTCTTTAATCTAGTTTTAAACTGGGACAGCGAGTCTGAACCTCGAACAATATCAGGAAGACTATTCCAGAGTTTAGGAGCTAAATGTGAAAATGCCCTCCCTCCTTTAGTGGATTTAGATATCCTAGGAATGACCAGAAGCCTCGAGTTTAGTGATCTTAAAGAGCGCGATGGATTGTAGGGCGATAGAAGATCCGTTAGATACACTGGAGCTAAACCATTTAGGGCTTTATAGGTCAGTAGCAATACTTTGTAATTGATACGGAACTTCACAGGTAACCAGTGTAGAGATGATAAAATTGGTGTTATATGATCATATTTTCTTGACCTAGTAAGAACTCTAGCAGCTGCGTTTTGGACTAACTGTAGTTTGTTTATTGAGGATGCAGGACAACCAGCTAATAAAGCATTACAGTAATCTAGTCTCGAGGTCATGAATGCATGAACTAACTTTTCTGCATCAGAAATAGATAGCAAGTTACGTAGCTTAGCAATGTTTCTAAGATGGAAAAATGCCGTTCTTGTAACATATGAAATATGATTTTCGAATGTCAGGTTGCGGTCTAATATAACACCCAGGTCTTTTACTGTAGTGGATAAAGTGACAGGACATCCTTCCAAGGTAAAATTGTATTGCGAGAGGTTTTGTGGGCAGTTTTTTGGACCAATAAGTAACACCTCCGTTTTATCTGAATTTAATAGCAGAAAATTACACGTCATCCAGTATTTAATATCTTCAACACACGCTGTCAGTTTAGATAATTTAGCGTTTTCATCCGGTCGTGATGAAATATATAATTGAGTGTCATCAGCATAACAGTGGAAATTAATTCCATGTTTTCTTATAATATTACCAAGTGGCAGCATATATATTGAGAATAGCAGAGGGCCTAACACGGATCCTTGCGGCACCCCATAGTCTACTGACGTCATCTTTGATTTTTCCCCATTTAAACAGACAAAATGGTAGCGGTCTGATAAGTACGATCTAAACCAGTTTAATGCCTGTCCCTGAACACCAGTATAATTTTGAAGTCGATCTAAGAGTAGTTTATGATCTATAGTATCAAACGCAGCACTAAGATCGAGTAGAACTAGTATTGAGATACAGCCTTGGTCAGAAGCTAGAAGTAAATCATTTGTGATTTTAACGAGTGCGGTTTCTGTGCTATAATGCGGCCTGAATCCTGATTGAAATTTTTCATAGTTATCATTTTCTTGCAAGAAAGCGCACAATTGAGCGGACACAACTTTTTCTAGTATTTTAGACATAAATGGAAGATTTGAAATTGGTCTGTAATTTGCTAGGTTATTATGATCTAATTGTGGCTTCTTAATGAGAGGTTTTATGACTGCCAACTTGAATATTCTTGGAACATGACCTAAAGATAAAGATGAGTTAATAATATTGAGAAGAGGCTCTTCCACTACAGGTAACAACTCTTTCAGTAGTTTAGTGGGTATTGGATCTAATAAACATGTTGTTGGTTTAGATGCAATGATAAGTTTATTTAGCTCTTCCTGTCCTATAGTTGTAAAGCGGTGTAGTAGTTCTTGAGGGGCGATAATCGCGGTTGAATCATAAGACATCATTAAAGATTGTACATTTACAATTTTGTTTCTGATGCTTTCTATTTTCTCAGTGAAGAAATTCATAAAATCATTACTACTAAACTGTAACGGAATATTTTGCTCAGGCGATGTTTGTTTATTTGTTAGTCTAGCCACGGTGTTAAATAAAAACCTTGGGTTATTTTGATTATTTTCTATTATTTTGCGGAGATGCTCAGCCCTGGCTGCTTTTAGGGCCTTTTTATAACGTGACATACTGTCTTTCCACGCGATTCTAAAGACCTCTAAATTTGTTTGTTTCCATTTACGCTCTAAGTTACGAGTTTCTCTCTTGATAACATGTGTAGCACACCATGTGTACCATGGTGCTTTAGGTTTCTCTCTAACCTTTTTTAATCTAATTGGTGCAACAATTTCTAATGTACTAGAGAAAATGGTATTCATACTGCTAGTCATTTCCTCTAGTTCATCTGTTTGTTTGGGTTCACTGAGCAGCTGAGCCAGATCAGGTAAGCTATTTGAGAATCTATCTATAGTGGTTGGAAGGATTGTTCTGCCTGGTCGATAACGTGGCGCAACATGACAGATTTCAGCAGTACGCAGTATGCAAGTTACCATGTAATGGTCAGTGACATCATCACTTTGCGGTATAATATCTATGTCGGTTGGGTTGGTTCCATGTGATATAATTAAATCTAGTGTGTGATTAAGACGATGAGTGGGACCAGTGACGTTTTGCTTAACCCCAAAGGAGTTTAATAGATCTGTAAATGCAGCCCCTAACGCATCATTTGTGTTATCTACGTGTATGTTAAAATCTCCAACAATTAATGCTTTATCGACATTGACCAATAGATCTGAGAGAAAGTCTGCAAACTCTTTTAGGAAATCAGCATAGGGCCCTGGAGGTCTATATACAGTAGCCAGGGCTAGAGATAATACGGATTTCTTTCTTACATTTAAGAGCGTAACATTTAGCACTAGTACTTCAAACGAATTAAACCTGTGACCTGTTTTATGAGTAACATTAAGAATATCTCTATAGATTGTTGCAAAACCGCCGCCACGACCAATCAGACGGGGCTCATGCTTATAACAGTATATATATATATAGATATAGATAGATATAGATATATATGTGTGTGTGTAATATGTTTTTGTATAGGTGCTATAGGCCTATAAGCTATGTTACAAAGGTTTAGGTAACATTTTTAAACTGATTTTTATTCATTAATAACACAAGGACAAAAAAATATATATATAACTCGAGTATAAACGAGTAATAGTCTAATTGACTTGAATTTGTGATGTTAGACTTGAATATATTTCCCATATTTGCATATGTCATATTAACTGAGAATTATATATATAAAATAAAAAAATAAATAAAAAAAATAACTACGTGCTTGTTAGTAAAAAGGTTGTGAACTAGTGTTCAATATGGTGAGAAGTCACACGTGACTAAAGAACGAATGACTCAAACGTCAAACCCGAAAGCCTCGAAAGAACGAATCTTTTCTGTTTCCGCTACTGACAGCATAGACTCTATGGGACTGACAGGAAGAACGAAAGACTCAAACCCGAACTCGAGACTCGAGACTCGAAAGATGAACTAATCATTTTTGTTCTTTCCAGTACAGATTCAGCGTAATGCGCATGCGCGGTCAACACAAAATGAACGAATCACTCTCTGAGACAACTCGGTAGTCCCGAGTCATATTAACCCTCAGAGACCTAAGGGTATTTTTACAATTAATTTTCCGCCTGGTGTTATTTACTAAAAAAGCTTGTAAAACATCAACCCTGTTGTGCACAGACAATTGACACACCTCTTTTTTTTCAAGACAAGCTGCACTGTCAGTATATTTGTGTTGCATTGATGTCACCTGAATGTAAAATAAGTTATGGGACCATAAAGACAAATAAAAACATAAAACGGAAATTGAATCACTCAAATATTTATTGAAAACACACACAAATAAATAAAAGCTAAGCATATTTCCTCTGGAAAACAGTTTGTTCAAGTCTTTGGAGTCCTGGAACTCAGGAATAAACATGATAACTTATACAGAACCAAAACTATTTACATTTTTCCAAAAAAAGTCCAGGCGCTTTTGGCCTCTTTGGATTTTGAATATTTACTGGTGCCAAGCCTCAAAACAGTTCCTATCAGGAACTTCTCCTCAAACTTTCTTCTCAAACTTTTTCCTCAAACTTTCTCCACAAAACTGCAGCGCGTCTCTCTCTCTCTCTCCTCAACACTAGCCATGCGTCTCTATCTCTCCACAATAACAGAGCTGTGGTTCGCGTAATGACGCACACCAACGTGGATGACGGATCAGCCTGTCATTGGTCAAACCCTCATCCAAAATGGCAGCTAGCATCGCGCTAGCGGCAAAAATGACGGAAAATTTATAAATTATGGACATCAAGTGGATATATCTTGGATGTAAGCGTTTTGATTTATTGCTGAACAACTCCAAAAAGATGCACATGTTCCAGGCTGGATAGAAAACCTTCTGTAAAGGCTACAAAGACACCAAAGACACCCCCGTGATGGCTAGCTCGTTAGCTTTCTGCTGGAAAAACGGTAAGAAAATCGATAAAAGTTTCATGAAATAATATAGATATTTATCGGAGGTGCCGTATGACGTCGTGGGCGATGCCGTCGGGCTCTGAGGGTTAAAGATTTGTTCAAAACGACACATCACTACTCCAGAGAAGGATCCACGGTTACCCTGGAAAGGTAAGAAGTTTTACGTTGTGATACACCATCTTAAAATCATATATCCAATATCTAACCAATCTCATAATTTGTTTTAATAGGGTTTAATCTATGTGTTAATTCAATCTCTGTTGGATTGGTTTCAGAATTGCTTACTATGGTTAACGAAAATCATATGTACGGCATGTTTGGTGTCTACGAAGTTGAAATGTAAAGCTCTGAATGATGGGGTATATGATATGTCAATCCTTGTGCAACATATTAGTATTACAAGAGTCTTTAATAGCACCTTCCTCTGCACTTGAATGGCCCTTTGAAACAAAGGGCCATAAATCTCCAGAGGAGATTTTCCTGCTTGGACATCCCAACAATCTCATTGGTCAAGTCTCCTTGAGGAGGTGGTGACCTCCTGCAGACATCCCTCCTCCTCTCTTCTCCTGCTAAAATGGACACGCTGTGGCTGTGGGCTCCCGCATGGCAGGCCTCACACACACGAGCCAAAGGCCTCACAAGGCCATGGACCAGAAGGCCCAAACTCTGCATGCCATGTGCAACTTCCTCTATGGATTCGAAGCAACCACGCAAGCTCATCATCTCTTCTTCATCCAATGCAGAAGAACTTGATCGCCACGTCAAAGCCATCGGACGGAACCCACAAACTTTCTCCTGCGATTTCACTTCGGACGGTCTTCTACAGCTCAGGCTAAATGCAAGTAAAGTACGAAACAGAAATCGCTGTGTATTTAGTAACTGTAAACTCTTTGTTCAGACAAAGTTTATTAATGATGGTTCTTCACAAAGGTTCTAGATTTTCTGCATAACTTCATCCATCTTTTCTGACCCTTTTCCCTCCAACCACTTTAACCTTACCTCTTGTTATGTATACATTGTGTATGTCATGTTTGTCTTATGTTAGTTATAGTCTTGTTCCGTGATTTAGTTATTAAAGTTTGTGCACAATATATGTTGGTCCTGACTCCGTGCCTGCAAACATATTGTCCCTTTAATGATCGATCTTGCTAATGCGCTCTAAGCGCTTAGGTAAATTCAAAGAAATATTTATTTTTCTGTGGCCGTGAAAAATTAGCCTGGATGCCAGCCGAACTTAGCCCCGCCCACAACATTTTTACTCGGGCAGTTCGGTCTGGACTTGATCCGTAGAGGAGTAATTATGCCCGAACAGAAACTGTTCGGACCAATGAAATTGTCAGGGCGGGCTTTAGACGATGATGGACTGATGATCAACACTAACGTAATCATCTACGTCATCAAAGGCGCTTGGGTTGAGTTTGTTCTAATCCTAAACGGAGAACTTGTTCGTATATGCATTCACCTTTACTATTTCTCTCAGAAATGATGATCGTGTTGGTAAGTAAACTCTGTGTATCCTTTTTTTTACAACACCGGCAAAGATCGTTTACACTCATATTTGTCTTCTAACGTTAGGCTACTTATTTCAGCGTGCGTGCAGGTACAGGGTTGCCAAGTTTTTACAACAAAACCCGCCCAATTGCTAACGTTCCTCAAAACTAGCCAAAAACAAGCCCAATAGCTTTCCAGGGGGGGGGGGGTTCTCCGGGAAAAAAGGCATTTGGGGTTAAAATATGTGTTATTTTGGCAGGGCTGGCAGCTAAAAATCGCATTTCTGGGTCTGTATATCACATAATTGGGGTCGCTTCAACCCGCGGACATGGCAACACAGTGCAGTTGAGTTCTGTTGACATTTGATAACTGTTATGCGTCGCTCCGTTGCTCTGATTGGTTGTAGGTCTATCCAATTGAGGTCTTTCCTGGTTCGGTTGAAACACGCCCCATAATCACAGCCCAACGGAGCAGTATCAGACTCATATTCTGACTAGAATTGAGTATGACGACGTCAGGCTAGTGAAAAATATCCTTTTCTAAGAATTAAATTAATAATCAATACTGAACGTCCTTAGGACGAACTGATTGAATGATTGTAATGTAAATGTAGCTACATCAAGTTAATATAGTTAACTGATTCAAATATTCATAATTAATCACAATGAATAATCATAATGAGTTATGAATAATTATTAATATTTCCCCTCAGAGCTAATTTTTTACACCCAATAGACTCAGATGTGTTGATGAACCTGGTGTCATATGTCAAGAAAATATATAGTAGATGCGCATCTATCACATCTGAAGCTTGCAATTATTTTTACTTGTTGTATAATGTAATTATACATTTCTTGTTTTAAATGTTCTAGACTGTTCAATTACTTGTAGTAGTGGAAAGTTCAGATACATTTCCTGACTTGGATCTCTGACTGTTATTCAGCCAAATAAACAAATCTTTTTTCAAGTCATATCCATCATTTCGTTAATTTCAGCAGAATCTAATTAAATGTTACATGCTACATTTGTCAACAAATTTAGTACTTTTGGAATAAAAAAAATAAACTATAAGCTAATACAGCTATGGCCAAAGCCTTTGAGAAAAGAGAAGATTAATTAATTGCTTAAGCTGGGTCTTCAGTCTATGTATGCAGTCTGTTAGTTCACCTCTCGTGTCTTCGGATTCGAGCCGTTAGTTCCGTCATCATGTCTGATCTGCGCCATGACAGCCTCTACATGCATCCGGAAACAGAAAAGATTAATTCATCTCTCGAGTCTTCTCGTTCGAGTCGTTCGTTATTTTTTCACCGCTTCCCCGTTCAGTATCTCACAACATATACATTACAGTCGTATTATTGACTGCATGTTGTAATATATTTATTATCATAAAATCATCAGAAGATATGAGCAATAAACATTTGTTATGCCTATCCATTCAGAACAACCCAATGTGTCCAGGCTTCATATGAAAATCAATTATTATACTTGCTAAAAACTGAACTAAACAAACATAAAAAACTATTCACTTGTTTGTAAGGAAGGTTGTGAATTAACCACAGACTGTAAAGGAATGAACTAATTTCTGTATCCAACACGGCTGTCAAGTCACGTGACAAAAGAACGAGACTCGAGAGATGAAATGTTCCTGCATTCAGCCTATGGGGACTTGAACGAACAACTCGAACGAGAAGACTCGAGAGATGAACTAATCTTTTCTGTTTCTGGTGACTGCATAGCCTTGCCTATGGGGCAGGGACTTGATGAACGAACGACTCAAACCTGAAGACTCGAGAGATGAACTAATCTTTTCTGTTTCCGGTGACTGCATAGCCTTGCCTATGGGGCTGGGACTTGATGAACGAATGACTCAAACCTGAAGACTCGAGAGATGAACTCATCTTTTCTGTTTCCGGTGACTGCATAGCCTTGCCTATGGGGCTGGGACTTGATGAACGAACGACTCAAACCTGAAGACTCGAGAGATTAACTAATCTTTTCTGTTTCTGGTGACTGCATAGCCTTGCCTATGGGGCTGGGACTTGATGAACGAACGACTCAAACCTGAAGACTCGAGAGATGAACTAATCTTTTCTGTTTCCGGTGACTGCATAGCCTTGCCTATGGGGCTGGGACTTGATGAACGAATGACTTGAGCGAGAAGACTCGAGAGATGAACTAATCTTTTCTGTTTCCTGTACAGAACATATGGGATGTTGTGCATGCACAGTCAACACAAAATGAAATAATCGCTCTCTGAGACAACCCGTTGTTCTCAAGTAATATTAAAGATTTGTTCAAAAAGTACAAAAAGTTCATGAACGACACATCACTAATTGCTTGTCAACTTGCATATTTGTCTTCTTGACTACTTGAATGCTTGTGTGCATGTGTATATATATATTAAAGATCTATAAGAAAATGACAGTATGATAACATTTAACAGTTTTTTTACATTTTAATAATATTTCACAATATTACTCACACACACACACACACACACACACACACACACACACACACACACACACACACACACACACACACACACACACACACACACACACACACACACACACACACACACACACACACACACACACACACACACACACCTCTCCTTATGTTTTCACAGTGACAAAGATGGCCACATGTCTGCTGTGAGACAAACCCCTGCTCATCTGTTACTCTGGAGAGAGACAACTGACTTCTTCAACCAAGATAAGTTCAAACGTTTTATATGCTAAACCAATCATTTGCAAACACAATTCACTGCAGTTTTGTACAATCACTTTGGCACTAATTTCAGAACCTTGACGTCACAAAACTCAAAACGCTCATCACTTGTAACACAGGCTGTCCAATGTTCAAAACATTGCATTGTGCATTCATATCTTTGAAGAAATCTTGCACTTGCACAATCATTGGTTAAAAAATCAAATAGATCACCCCCACACAAGCAACCGATAGTTTCACTGTCTTTCTTCATACAAAATAGGTGATACGTTTCATTATGGAACTACATGTAAAAACATCCCTGTAAAAGTACTGCAGTAGTAGAGAGAATACTGCAGACACTGTGGAATCATTGAAGAATCTGAAATATATTGATGAAAAACAATACAGTACAGTCACAACATAGGTTTATTTGAATCAAAGCTAAAATAATTAGCTACGAAATAGAAAAGACAGTACTGTAAAACATCAAATGCAGTGTTCCTCAACTTGCTTGCTTGTACTGTAGAAAGCAAAACATAGGAGAAATTACTGTACCTCTAAATTTCCGCTGGCCAATGAAATTCCGACCAATTCCGACCTCTCCTCCTTGTCTTGAAGAAGAAGAAGAAGGAGAAGAAAAAGGAGAAATGTTATTGTTTGTATGAGTCAAAATGCACCACATAAAACACAAAGTACCAACACATTTTACAAACATACCTGCACAATGAGGAAACAACACCTGGAAATTAAGGATCCAATCAAGAAAGAATAAATCATTTCTACATAAAACACAAGACAATGCACAAATTAATTATGTTTGTACCACGTAATACAAAATCGAAATAAATCATTATAAAACAACACATTCGACGCCAAACGCATATGAAAAGTTCCCTAAGGAGTTAATTGAAAGAATCCACAACAAAGTAAGTATTTATGCATTTTACACACTTTTAACTGATAATTCTCTGCCTGCTCAAAACATGCAACTCACCCACAGTCTATCTCGTTAGTTCTGCTGTGGGCGGTCCCCATTCCTCGAGCTAAAAGCCATCACGCACACCTACAGATGGCGCTGTCCCCATTTATGCATCATTTAACACTTTAACATTTACCCTCCGTTACACTTACACTGTCTCTTGATCTCTTACAGTGAGAAATGTCGCTACTGCTTGACAGTAAAGACACAGACAGATTGTTGCATACAAAGCACAGTGCAACATTGCACTTCAGGCAGATGATAGGAGTCTTGACTTTCTTGTCCTCCATTTAGCACATAATGCTAACTCTTCTTGCTTATAAATAGCTGAAAAAGCTCAAGTGGAGAATACGTAGCATTCATTATCAGCTGAGGTCCTGGAGGTCGTTTTGTAGCACATGAGAACAAAACCAGGTCCTCGTCTGCATTGTGCCAGCTTTCTTCATCAGAAGATGATGATGGCTGAGCACTCCTCCCTCTTTGAATGTACATCAGTGTTTCAGATTGTTCCCCTTGCGTGATGGACAGTAGGAGATCAAACCAATTTAATTATGTTACACAGACCATAATATACAGTTTAGTCAGGATGAATGTTGACAAAATGTTACTGACCCTAACACTGATGACTATATTACAATCAATAGAAAGACTTTATAAGCAGGCTTTGCAAATATTGCATAAAAGGTATCATATAAATTCATTATTGTAACTACTATTTTTTTTGTATTCGGCCACTAGCTGCTCTAACGAGTTTTACAGCTCTGTAATCACGTGGTGTTTGACATATCCACACCAATATGCATCATTTGATAGATCTCCTCATGCTGAACAACTTTGCCTCAAGAACTACTGCTGTCAATCAAATCGTTCATTAAATATTTGCAATTATGTTAAAAACCTACTTTTGCGAGCTATTCCTAGGTTTTTGCCCGATCGGAACCAAACCACTGCAGTATGACTCTCTGGACTCTACTGATCAATAGTTATCAAGAAATTGAACTTTACCCTTTGGGTAGCTATAACAGGGTCATTTAGAGAACGGGTGTAGCAAAACATGCTCAAAAGCCTATTAATCCTGAACGAAAACTCAAAACTTCACAAAAATAGGTGAACACGTGCAGCATATGACTCTAAACAAGTATGAAAAATTTCATTAAAAAATTTCGGGCATTAGATGCCTCTATAACAGTTAAAAAGGTGACAATGTGCCAATGCTTATAATGGTGCATTACCTTAAATTGCCATAAAGCCACCAGAGGGCAGCAGAAGACCACTCATTGGTTCATTCCGCTCACTAAGCATACATATAAACTTTAAAAAAACATTATAATAGCATTGCAAATTACATTTTGTCAATGTTTACCAATCATTTTGTTCATTTGATGTATGTTTTTACAATAATATTATATTACAAATAAAATAACGCCTGAAAATATGTTTTAAAGGGGAAAACCTGGAATAAGCAATTTGTTACCTATCATTTATTTCAAATATCTATATCTGCAACAAAATGTGCATGTGAGTTAGCATGTTTGAAGGCATTAACTTGCCCATTAAATGAAAAACAGACATTTTAAAAGGAAATAGGTTAAAATAGTCATTTTGTCATACTATTTACTTATAATGTTCTATAATTCATATTTAGACATTATAAAGTCACTGTTATAATATTTACAATCACATTTTCTCAAAATTAATCACTTAGTTTACATTACATTACATTTAGTCATTTAGTAGACACTTTTATCCAAAGCGACTTACAAATAAGTGCAATAGAAGCAACTAGGACAGTCAAGGGCAACAATATGCAAGTGCTGTAACAAGTCTCAATTAATCTAGAACAGAACACATAGGACTTTTATTTTTATTTTTTATAAATAGACAAACAGAAAATGAATAGGGTGATAAGTGCTATTCTTGATTGGTCAGGTGGTGCTGGAAAAGATGTGTTTTTAGATGTTTCTTGAAAATGGCTACAGACTTGGCCGCTCGAATTGAGATAGGCAGGTCATTCCACCAAGTGGGAACGGTCCAGGAAAAGGTCTGTGAGAGTGATTTAATGCCTCTTTGGGATGGCACCACAAGGCGTCGTTCATTTACAGAACGTAATCTCCTGGAGGGTGTGTAAGTCTAGAGTTTAGGTATAATGGTGCAGAGCCAGTGGTTGGCTTCAATATCTATTGAAGTATTGGTATTGTCAATTGTGCCACATTACGAGTAATGTAAAACCTGAAGGAGACTTACAGTAAATATTTAGTTACCCATCATATATTATCTATCATATAACTGCACAAAAAAGCCTATGGCAGTCTTTAAAATGGTATTTTCCTTCTATGGCTTTTACATCCTAATTGATCTTAATTGTTACATGTTTGCTAAATAAAACCTCATATTTTTCGACAACATTAGTAGGGACCTTGGGAATAACCCGGTCTGGGAAATAAGAAAGCCTTAACCATGCCCGGCACAAATTCCAAGCACGAGGGTGCCACAGACAAAGCTTGAATGTCTCCAATTCTTCTAAGAGACGAGATAGCGATCAAAAATAATGCTTTTAAGGTGAGAAACTTCTCAGGGACCTCTTCAATTGGCTCAAACGGGGCCAAAGACAAGCCCTGTAAAACAATAGCCAAGTCCCAAGCCGGCACCCTGGTGCGAACCGTTAGGTAGAACCAAAGACAACAGTGAGCGGTCTCTGATGATGCGAATAGATCGACATCCGCTCTACCGAAGTTCTCCCACAGGAGCTCCACCACCTCGGTGTGGAGTCTCCATTCCCCGGCCCTCGGCCCCTGTCTCGACAGGATGTCTGCTTCCACATTTAAATACCTCAGGATATAAACTGCCCTGATTGAGCGCAGTTTCCCTTGGGCCCAAAGGAGGATCTGAAGAGCCAGTCTGTATAGCAGGCCCAATCTCAACCCCTGTTCTCTGAGCGGACTAACAGATGATGGCCCCTGAGTTCCGGCAGGAAGTGTCTCAGGGCCTGAAACACCACCATCATTTCCAGACAATTTATGTGCCAGGAGCGATGATGGTCCTGCCATAGGCCCTGGGCCAAGCGACCACTCATGGTCTCCCCCCAACCCCTGAGAGAAGCATCCGTCATTAGAGTGACTCGACGACATGGAGCTCCCAACACTGGGCCTTGAACCAAGAACCAAGGCTGTTTCCACATCACCAAGGCACGAAGGCATCGCCACATGAACTTGAAAACCCCTTGGTCATGAGCCACCCCTGCAATGATCTCATGTACAGGCCGCAAGGAATCACGTTGGACGCTGCTGCCATCAGACCCAACCACTGCATGAAAAGTGGGATTTTCGACCCCGTAAACGCCTGTAGACTCCCGGAAATCTCCATAATTTTCGGCAGTTTTCGACAATTTAGAGGCAGCGAACGTCACGTTCGTCTGTGCCACAAAGTGACGTAAACGAACCATGACGTAGGTGGAGAGCCCCCGCTGAGAGACAGCGCGGAGGTGCAACGCCTCTAATTAGCATATGAATAGCAGCGAAACCAGAGAGTCAACGGCCAGACTTGAATTTACTCACTCACTATTGGCTGAGGCCACTACTTTTAAACAAGAAAAATCCCTCGTGATTGGTTGGCAGATCACTGCAAACCAATCATTATTGGTCCCCCTGGCTCATTATAAATGTAAACCCCAATAATAATTATAATAAATATATAATTTATGTTGTAATAATTTGTTTTATATTAATGTTATTGTGCTATGAAGTATTCATACCATCAAGGACTATGTGGGAAAATTATACGGACGTGCCGTTTATTCAAAGAAAGAGCTTCATTTATAAGCATACAGCTGTTCATTCAAAGAAAGGGCTTCATTTATAAAACACAGCTGTTTATTCAAAGAAAGAGCTTTATTGTTAAACACACAACTATGTACAGTGCAGCAGTAATGTCTCGTAATGTAATGTAAAGTTCGCCGAGCTCCAGGCTGCGAGAGGGCGGTGGCCGCACAATCCATCCAGACAACCCCGTCAACAAAGCCGTCTTCCTCGTCAGATATGAGTTCAATGGTCGCGGACTTCCATATGTCCATCTCATCCTCTCGCTTCCAGCAACTGTAATACAATCCATAAAGACAATAAGCAACCTGAAAAATACTCACATTGACAAAAAACGGATCTAATATAATAAATCTTACCCTTTTTCTTCTTGATCGACTCCGAGCTAAACTTCGTAGTTTCCGCACCGGCGTGTCGATTCATAATACGTCTTACAGGCAGCTGGAAAACAATTACATGAGACTGGTATTAATAAAAACAGTCACGGTAAAATTAAACAAGGAATGAGAAAAACATTAGAAGTTATACTTACACACAATGTCGTCATGTTCAGCGGTTAAATCTGGACTCGCGGAAATCGCTCCAAGCAGATAAGAGCTCACGGCTTCGTTATGAGGCGAGGATAGTCTATGTAAACAAAATGTGCAGTTTTAAGCTCGGATCTATTAACGCCTCCATTTCCTTATACAGCTGAATAAAAGCATATTCTTTCAATCGTAACGTTACATTACCCATGCTGTGGTTCATAGCGCCTGCAGTTTGCCTCAGAGTTGTGAAGACGCCGGACAGCTGAAAAATAGTCGAAAAAAGTTGGCCGCGTCCATGCAGAGGAGTTGAAGGGGAGCTGAAGGCGAGACGGCGTCACTCCAGTCATTGTTGATCACGTAAAAGCAAAGCAGTAGTGATGTTACGTTCGTGAACGAATCGTTCTTTTTGAACTAATCTTTTAGGTGAACGAATCGTTCTCGTTCAAGTGGTCCACTGACTCATATTTCTCGTTCACTGAAATTCCTCCCTCCACAGCAGCGGGGCACTTTTAGCAGCGAGGAGCGAGCGCATGCGCAGCTCTGTGAACTGTTTCATCCTGTCAATGACAAAACTTCCAGCCAATAGCGTTCGAGTATAAGATGTGACGGAGCATGTGATTTGTTGAATTCAGTGAACGAATACGCCTAAAATTGTGACCCTGCAATAAACAATCACGATCCTACTTTTCCGTGTCATAAATAAGACTATACGCTTATTATTGATAGATGTCATTCATATTTTTGAGATAGCGCTTGCAGAATCTGACTCCTGTGATTGGTAGTCTACAGTCACGATCCGCAATTGGATTGGTGGTCTACAGTCAGAAGCCCCAATCAGAGAGCTGAATTGACTCAATTTGACCGTGCAGCATCTCTCGTCTCCGATTGGTAGTCTACAGTCAATTTGGCCTCTGATTGGTAGTCTACAGTCGACACAGACCATATGATTGGTAGTCTACAGTCGCAGTCTACGGTGACTGTAGACTCTCGTCCAATCAGATGGCGTTAAAGTCTACAGTGACTGTAGACTTTGCACAACGGTAGAAACAACACCTGCGGGAGAAAGTCAAACTGTAATGCATCGAATGTTATTGATTAATGTTCTATAGTTATTCATATAGTTCTGATGTATGTTCACTTATTAGATTCTCATGGCGTTTCCGGCCATTGACATCATCAATTCAGACTGGACTGCTGGACATCATCCATTCATGCAGCTTGAATTAATGAATGTCAACTGAGCATGTATTTGAACATTGGAAAATGTAAATGATAACTATTATTAATATACTTTGCTGGTAATATGTTCATACTCCATCTGCAGGTAGTCAGGTGGAGGGAGGACAGTGTGTAGTGTGCAGTTAGTAATGATCAGTGTGTTGTGTGCAGTTAGTAGTGTACAGTGTGTAGTGTGTAGTTAGTAGTGTACAGTGTGTAGTGTGCAGTTAGTAGTGTACAGTGTGTAGTGTGTAGTTAGTAGTGTACAGTGTGTAGTGTGCAGTTAGTAATGATCAGTGTGTTGTGTGCAGTTAGTAGTGTACAGTGTGTAGTGTGTAGTTAGTAATGATCAGTGTGTAGTGTGCAGTTAGTAGTGTACAGTGTGTAGTGTGCAGTTAGTAATGATCAGTGTGTAGTGTGCAGTTAGTAGTGTACAGTGTGTAGTGTGCAGTTAGTAGTGTACAGTGTGTAGTGTGCAGTTAATAGTGTACAGTGTGTAGTGTGTAGTTTACAGTGTGTAGTGTGCAGTTAGTAGTGTACAGTGTGTAGTGTGCAGTTAGTAGTGTACAGTGTGTAGTGTGCAGGTAGTAATGATCAGTGTGTAGTGTGCAGTTAGTAGTGTACAGTGTGTAGTGTGCAGTTAGTAATGATCAGTGTGTAGTGTGCAGTTAGTAGTGTACAGTGTGTAGTGTGCAGTTAGTAGTGTACAGTGTGTAGTGTGCAGTTAATAGTGTACAGTGTGTAGTGTGTAGTTTACAGTGTGTAGTGTGCAGTTAGTAGTGTACAGTGTGTAGTGTGCAGGTAGTAATGATCAGTGTGTAGTGTACAGTTAGTAGTGTACAGTGTGTAGTGTACAGTGTGTAGTGTGCAGTTAGTAGTGTACAGTGTGTAGTGTGCAGTTAGTAGTGTACAGTTTGTAGTGTGCAGTTAGTAGTGTACAGTGTGTACTGTGCAGTTAGTAGTGTACAGTGTGTAGTGTGCAGTTAGTAGTGTGCAGTGTGTAGTGTGCAGTTAATAGTGTACAGTGTGTAGTGTGCAGTTAGTAGTGTACAGTGTGTAGTGTACAGTGTGTAGTGTGCAGTTAATAGTGTACAGTGTGTAGTGTGCAGTTAGTAGTGTACAGTGTGTAGTGTACAGTGTGTAGTGTGCATTTAATAGTGCACAGTGTGTAGTGTGCAGTTAGTATTGTACAGTGTGTAGTGTGCAGTTAATAGTGTACAGTGTGTTGTGTACAGCGTGTAGTGTGCAGTTAATAGTGTACAGTGTGTAGTGTGCAGTTAGTATTGTTCAGTGTGTAGTGTAGAGTGTGTAGTGTGCAGTTAATAGTGTACAGTGTGTAGTGTGCAGTTAGTATTGTACAGTGTGTAGTGTACAGTGTGTAGTGTGCAGTTAATAGTGTACAGTGTGTAGTGTGCAGTTAGTATTGTACAGTGTGTAGTGCGCCATGTGCAGTTAATAGTATACAGTGTGTAGTGTACAATTAGTAGTGTGCAGTGTGTTGTGTACAGTTAACAGTGTATCGTATACAGTTAGTAACATACAGTGTGTAGAGTAACTAACATGTTTGGCATATGATGTTCAAATTTTAATGTGTAGAGAACTGTATGGGTGGAGTTTAAATAAACTATCATAATCTTTACTCAGGATCTGAATTGGCAACATTAACTCCAGTTAAGTTTCTTGTAAACCTTGCTCAGGGATATGATTCTTTGCCACGTCTGTTTCAACAACGGTAAGTGAATATGAGGTTTCCCATAATGCACTTCTTTTCCTTGTTTTTCATAGTTTTGTGTAATTTTAATATAAAAAACATTATTTAAATTGTTTTTTTGTTAATTAAAATTTGTATTTAATATTTTTGCGAAAATGTCGATCAAATGTGTAAGTATATACCTGTTGGTAAGGGGTGAAAAGGTTGGAAAAGTTTAAATTAACATTTTAAATGTTTTTTTAAAGTTACCATAATCGTAACAAGCGTCTATTTTAGTTGGGTCTGTGCAGTACTGCAATATATTAAACTATTTATTCTCATATTCTGTGTGTAAAAGGTTATATTGATGAAACCCAATAGATCCAGATGTATTGATGAACTATATAATCATATATTTATATTTGTTAACTTTGTTAGTCTATTTGATAGAGGTGTGCAATACCGCTAGATTTGGTATCGATCCGATACCAAGTAAATACAGGGCCAGTATCGCCGATACCGATACCAATATCGATACTTTTTAATAATTAAGGTGGATGCGTCTTCAACCTAAATCTAAATGAATTTTCATGAGTTTTAATTTGTTTTTGTGATTTGCATTTTGGGTTATTAATCAGTACTACAAAAGCTTTTGTTCAGAAACAACTTTTGGTTACTTCTGTTTTATTTAAATAAACAAAGTTACAAAATGATTACTTCACAAATATAAAAAATGTAAAAATAAAATCTCTTTTCAAGTAGCATGTTAACAAAAAATGTTTCTCCTCTTTAGTGCACTTCTTTTCAGGATTTTTTTCTTAAATAAACAAAGTCACAAAGTTTTACATACAACGCTCCTCTTTCTCTCTGCTGCCATTCTCCGCCTCTGACTGACTGCTGTTAGAAATGCGCGGCTGAGCGGCGCGCGCGCCTGACTGCTGGTGGTAGCGCTAGTGGTGAGTCACGTGACGGTACAACACAGGAGAGGGGGAGGAGAGCAGTGTCGAACACGAGCAGCACTCTTGAGAGCTTGCTCTGCTCTGTGACAGCAGCAGCATTTTGACAAACACGGCCAGGTCGCAAAACGAGAGAAACTGAAACTTAAGTATCGATATTTTCACGTTGGTATCGATCAATACCGATACCAACGTTGGTATCGATATTATCGATATTAGTATCGATCTGCCCACCTCTACTATTTGAACTATGTTTGATATGATGAATGATAATGGAGACAATAGTATAGTTGTTTCATTCTTGTTAGCATAATCAATTACAATCATCATATGCTAAATATTTCAACACATTTAGTTATTTTTGGAATTTAAATAAACCATAAGCTAGTGCAGTCATGGTAAAAGATTGAGAAAAGAGAGGATTAATTAATTGCTTAAGTTATATGAGGTTAAAATTAAAGATAAAGATGATAAAACATGTTGCAAAGATATATAAATCTTGATTAACCAAGTTTTAAATGAAAAAGATATAATAAATATGTTCTTGCTCTTCTCACTTTTGCAAAACTCTGATGATGATGCCGCCACAAAATTAGTGGCTAAAAACCCAGGTGATAACGTGAGCTCCACTACCAAAGGAGTAGTATAGTACTGATAATATTTACACAATATTTACACTATAGTAGGTCTACTGATAATATTTACAATAATGTATTGAATTTTATTGGTGTCTCTCACATTGTCCCACAGCAACATTAATGTACAATGTTTTATAATTTATAATTATCAATTAATTCATTTAAAGATGATTTCATTCATGAAGATGAAGATAAAGATGAATTCATAAAAATGAATTCATTCATTCGAGATCTCCACCCGGAACCGCTTCTCCCCTCTTCGCGAGACGGAACGCGACGCTGTGGTCATCGGTACTTCCATCGTCCGGCATGTCCACGCTACCTCAGGTAAAGGCAAGGTTATCACTCACTGCTTTCCTGGTGCTCGAGTTCTCGATGTCGCTGCGCAGGTTCCCGAGATCCTGAACGGTGACGAGCGCATCGGAGCTGTCGTGCTGCACGCGGGAACGAACGACACCAGGCTGCGGCAGACGGAGGTTCTGAAGAGGGACTACAGGAGTCTGGTCGAGACGGTGCGCAGAACATCGCCTGAAGCAACGATCGTCGTTTCTGGACCGCTTCCCACGTACCGACTAGGACATGAAAAGTTCAGTAGATTATTTGCTCTAAATGAATGGTTAATGTCATGGTGTAATGAACAGAAGCTGCTCTTTGTAAATAATTGGAATCTGTTTTGGGAGCGACCTAGGCTCTTCCGTCCTGATGGCCTTCACCCCAGCAGAATCGGAGCGGCTCTTCTGTCGGACAACATCTCCAGAGCGCTGCACACCATCATATGAGTAGTAAGTCAAAGTCCAAATCACAGTATTTGCTGTCCTAACTTAATTGACATAAGTACCAATGTAGAACATTATATAGAAACTGTGTTTATACCTCGTTTAGTGAGGTCGAACATTAAATCTACTGTAGGATCTAGGAAAAATCTAATTGTGATTAAACCAGAAAATCTCAATATTAGTGAACAAAACCAATTTTGTCCTAACTTAATTGACATAAGTACCAATGTAGAACATTATATAGAAACTGTCTATTCCTCGTTTAGTGAGGTCAAACATTAAATCTACTGTAGGATCTAGGAAAAATCTAATTGTGATTAAACCAGAAAATCGCAATATTAGTGAACAAAAACAATTTCTAAAACTAGGTCTTCTAAACATTAGATCGCTCACACCTAAGGCGGTTATTGTAAATGAAATGGTCACAGATAATAGTTCCGATATACTTTGCCTTACTGAAACCTGGCTTAAACCAAATGATTATTTCAGTCTTAATGAGTCTACTCCACCAGGATACTGTTATAAGCATGAGCCCCGTCTGATTGGTCGTGGCGGCGGTGTTGCAACAATCTATAGAGATATTCTTAATGTTACTCAGAAAACAGGTCACAGGTTTAATTCATTTGAAGTACTAGTGCTAAATGTTACGCTGTTAGATGTAAGAAAGAAATCCGTATTATCTCTAGCCCTGGCTACTGTATATAGAACTCCAGGGCCCTATGCTGATTTCCTAAAAGAGTTTGCAGACTTTCTCTCAGATTTATTGGTCAATGTCGATAAAGCATTAATTGTTGGAGATTTTAACATACACGTAGATAACACAAATGATGCGTTAGGGGCTGCGTTTACAGATCTATTAAATTCCTTTGGGGTCAAGCAAAACGTCACTGGTCCCACTCATCGTCTTAATCACACACTAGATTTAATTATATCACATGGAACGAACCCAACCGATATAGATATTATACCGCAAAGTGATGATGTCACTGACCATTACATGGTAACTTGCATACTGCGTACTGCTGAAATCTGTCATGTTGCGCCACGTTATCGACCAGGCAGAACAATCCTTCCAACCACTATAGATAGATTCTCAAATAGCTTACCTGATCTGTCTCAGCTGCTAAGTGAACCCAAACAAACAGATGAACTAGAGGAAATGACTAGCAGTATGAGCACCATTTTCTCTAGTACATTAGAAATTGTTGCACCAATTAGATTAAAAAAGGTTAGAGAGAAAACTAAAGCACCATGGTACAACAGTGCTACACATGTTATCAAGAGAGAAACTCGTAACTTAGAGCGTAAATGGAAACAAACTAATTTAGAGGTCTTTAGAATCGCGTGGAAAGATAGTATGTCACGTTATAAAAAGGCCCTAAAAGCAGCCAGGGCTGAGCATCTCCGCAAACTAATAGAAAATAACCAAAATAATCCAAGGTTTTTATTTAACACTGTGGCTAGACTAACAAATAAACAAGCATCGCCTGAACAAAATATTCCATTACAGTTTAGTAGTAATGATTTTATGAACTTCTTCGCTGACAAAATAGAAAGAATCAGAAACAAAATTGTAAATGTACAATCATTAATGATGTCTTATGATTCAACCGCAATTATCGCCCCTCAAGAACTACTACACCGCTTTACAACTATAGGACAGGAAGAGCTAAATAAACTTATCATTGCATCTAAACCAACAACATGTTTATTAGATCCAATACCCACTAAACTACTGAAAGAGTTGTTACCTGTAGTGGAAGAGCCTCTTCTCAATATTATTAACTCGTCTTTATCTTTAGGTCATGTTCCAAGAATATTCAAGTTGACAGTCATAAAACCTCTCATTAAGAAGCCACAATTAGATCATAATAACCTAGCAAATTACAGACCAATTTCAAATCTTCCATTCATGTCTAAAATACTAGAAAAAGTTGTGTCCACTCAATTGTGCTCTTTCTTGCAAGAAAATGATATCTATGAAAAATTTCAATCAGGATTCAGGCCGCATCACAGCACAGAAACCGCGCTCGTTAAAATCACAAATGATTTACTTCTAGCTTCTGACCAAGGCTGTATCTCAATACTAGTTCTACTCGATCTTAGTGCTGCGTTCGATACTATAGATCATAAAATACTATTAGATCGACTTCAAAATTACACTGGTGTTCAGGGACAGGCATTAAACTGGTTTAGATCGTATTTATCAGACCGCTACCATTTTGTCTGTCTAAATGGGGAAAAATCAAAGATAACATCAGTAGACTATGGGGTGCCGCAAGGATCCGTGCTAGGCCCTCTGCTATTCTCTATATATATGCTGCCACTTGGTAATATTATAAGAAAAAATGGAATTAATTTCCACTGTTATGCTGATGACACTCAATTATATATTTCATCACGACCAGATGAAAACGCAAAATTATCTAAACTGACAGCGTGTGTTGAAGATATTAAATACTGGATGACGTGTAATTTTCTGCTATTGAATTCAGATAAAACGGAGGTATTACTTATTGGTCCAAAAAACTGCCCACAAAACCTCTCACAATACAACTTTAACTTGGAAGGATATCCTGTCACTTTATCCACTACAGTAAAAGAACTGGATGTTATATTAGACCGCAACCTGACATTCGAAAATCATACTTCATATGTTACAAGAACGGCATTTTTCCACCTTAGAAACATTGCTAAGCTACGTAACATGCTATCTATCTCTGATGCAGAAAAGTTAGTTCATGCATTCATGACCTCGAGACTAGATTACTGTAATGCTTTATTAGCTGGTTGTCCTGCATCATCAATAAACAAACTACAGTTAGTCCAAAACGCAGCTGCTAGAGTTCTTACTAGATCAAGAAAATATGATCATATAACACCAATTTTATCATCTCTACACTGGTTACCTATTAAGTTCCGTATCAATTACAAAGTATTGCTACTGACCTATAAAGCCCTAAATGGTTTAGCTCCAGTGTATTTAACGGATCTTTTATCGCCCTACAATCCATCGCGCTCTTTAAAATCACTAAACTCGAGGCTTCTGGTCATTCCTAGGATATCTAAGTCCACTAAAGGAGGGAGGGCATTTTCACATTTAGCTCCTAAACTCTGGAATAGTCTTCCTGATATTGTTCGAGGTTCAGACTCGCTGTCCCAGTTTAAAACTAGATTAAAGACGCATCTCTTTAGCCAAGCATTCACATTATAAATACGTTTTATACTACAGTTAAATCGCACCAACAGCATTAATATTCTGAACAGCAGCTATGCTAATTATTTCCCATCTGCTTTTCTGTTGTTATCTCGGGACACTAGTCCCGAGGTAACTAGTTCGTCAGCTCCAGTTTGTATCCAGCCTCTCATGGAGACTTCAGATGCCCCAACACCTGTGATGAGACGACTCGACGCCTGTGAAGAGACGACTCAACGCCAGCGTTGTTATGGCCTAAAATAATACATGATTAATTAACTTATCCTAACATTTTTCTTTAACATTCTCTTTCTAACATTTTTCAATGTACATTTATGAAATGCACTTTCTGTGAAGCTGCTTTGAAACAATGTGTATTGTGAAAAGCGCTATACAAATAAATTTGAATTGAATTGAATTGAATATTACTATAACAGAATTTACAGGTGAATATGTACAGTGAAAAATATACAGATGGTTATTACTATAAACAGAATTTACAGGTGAATATGTACAATGAATAAATATACAGATGGCTGTTACTATAAACAGAATTTACAGGTGAATATGTACAATGAATAAATATACAGATGGCTGTTACTATAAACAGAATTTGCAGGTGGATATGTACTATGAATATAATATAATATACAGATGGCAATTACTATAAACAGAA
Organism: Gobio gobio; assembly: GCF_949357685.1. Lineage (NCBI taxonomy): Eukaryota > Metazoa > Chordata > Actinopteri > Cypriniformes > Gobionidae > Gobio > Gobio gobio. The sequence goes on from NC_137114.1 coordinate 1,106,284, forward strand.
TTTTACAGATAGAGGTATACAATGATATGTTAGGCTAAAAGGAGGAATATGGCAGTGGATTAAGGTAGTGCAATAATTGATGGACAGAAGCTATCCGAAAAAAAAAAAAGTGTAAAAGTGCAGTGGAAAGTGATTGCATATTACAGTTAGAAGTACGGTGCAAAATGCAAATGTAAACAGTAGGTACTGTAAATAACAGTCGGCAGTGCAAATGAGCATAATACAGTTAAGGTATGGTAGTGCAAAATGAATAAGTAAACAGTTGTTACTGTAATAAACAGTCGGTAGTGCAAATAACAAAGTGAAGGTGGATGTGAGGTAGGAGAGTTAGCAGTATATGAGGGAAGTGGATCAGCGGGGATTAGAGTTCAGTAAAGAGACAGCTCTGGGGAAAAAACTGTTCTTTAGTCTGCTGGTCCTGGTCCGGTGGATCCTGAAACGCCTGCCGGAGGACAGGAGAGAAAACAGTCTGTGGGCTGGGTGAGAGGAGTCCTTGAGGATGCTGCGAGCTCGATGCAGACAGCGTTTCCTCTGGATGTGCTCGATGGCAGGCAGTGGAGTCCCTGTGATGCGCTGGGCAGTTTTCACCATGATGAAACCATGAGATGTGGATCCCCAGGAACTTGAAACTGGAGACACGTTCAACAGCCATTCCATTGATGTGGATGGTGTCGTGTGTGCCTCTTGACTCCTTCCTGAAGTCCACGATGAGCTCCTTCGTTTTGGTGGTGTTGAGGAGCAGGTTATTTTCGGTGCACCATGTGGCCAGGTGCTGGATCTCCTCCCTATAGGCAGTCTCATCGTTGTTGCTGATGAGACCAATCACCGTAGTGTCGTCCGCAAACTTGACGATAGAATTAGATCCATAAACAGGCTTGCAGTCGGAGATGAAGAGGGAGTAGAGAAACGGGCTTAGCACACAGCCCTGTGGTACACCAGTGTTAAGAGTGATGGATGTGGAGCAGGTGAATCCTGAACGAACATTCTGGGGTCTGTCAGTTATGAAGTCCAAAATCCAGTTACACATTGAAGTGTTGATGCCCAGGTCTCCAAGTTTAGCTATTAGCTTGGTTGGGATGACAGTGTTGACAGCTGAAGTCGACAAACAGCATGCGTGCATAAGTGTTCTTATTGTCCAGGTGAGTGAGCACAGAGTGCAGTGCCATGGAAACGGCATCCTCTGTGCTCCTATTGCTGCGGTAGGCAAACTGGTGTGAGTTTAATGTGGATGGTAGAGAGTCTTTTAGGTGTTCCAGGACCAGCCGCTCAAAGCACTTCATGACGATGGGTGTGAGTGCTACAGGGCGGTAGTCATTAGGGCACCTCGGGCTAGAGTGTTTTGGCACTGGCACAATGGAAGTGATTTAAAGCATGAAGGTACAGCTGCTTGGGCAAGAGACAGGTTGAAAATGTTTGTAAAAACCCCAGCGAGCTGCTCCGCACATGCCCTGAGAACAGGACCAGGGATGTTGTCTGGTCCAGCAGCCTTGTGCGCGCTGATCCGGCTCAGTGCCTTGCAGACATCTGTGGAGGAGAGTGTGATTGGTGGGTCAGCTGAGGGTTTGAGCTTGGTGGCAGTTTCTCTGTTGTCCATTATGTTTACCAATTATGTGGTAAACGAGAACACACTCATGAAACCAATGAATGCATGAACTCGTGATTCTACCAAATGTCTTTAAAACTTCATACCCGGTCATAAAGCAAAACTCTGGAGAATAATTTCAGTGCTAAATACTCACCAACGTCTTTGTGAGATGAATATCTCCCTATTCTCTTGGGAATGTCTGTTTCGGTCTTCAGCACCTGCTGGTTCGGCTCCGCTTGCGCTGCCGCTCTCGCGCTCCGCAATTGAAATCTCCACATGAACGGTTTTCTTCAAGTGCATTTTGCGCATGCGTATACCGTTTTTCGGACGTAGGACTTGTTCAGCCAACATGGATTTTTCACTTCGACTTCATAGATTGACTGAGCACAATTAAATATGTTCGGTGAATATACAATTTTAATTTTGAGTGAAGACCTTAAGCTATGATTAGTACAATGCATCTTTTTGCATGGCGATAATTATTTGGAAGTCATTTATTGGGCCAATATGTAATGATCAATTTGCACAATTCCCCCCCCCCATTTTTTTTTTACAGTGTACATATCTTTATTAATTCATGATCATACTGTCGGTTACTTACAGATCTTTATTAATTCATGATCATATTGTCATTTACTTACAGATCTTTATTAATTCATGATCATACTGTCGTTTACTTACAGAACTTTATTAATTCATGATCATATTGTCATTTTCTTACAGATCTTTATTAATTCATGATCATACTGTCGTTTACTTACAGAACTTTATTAATTCATGATCATATTGTCATTTACTTACAGATCTTTATTAATTCATGATCATATTGTCATTTACTTACAGATCTTTATTAATTCATGATCATATTGTCATTTTCTTAAAGATCTTTATTAATTCATGATCATACTGTCGTTTACTTACAGATCTTTATTAATTCATGATCATACTGTTGTTTCCTTACAGATCTTTATTAATTCATGATTACAATGTCATTTTATTACATATCTTTATTAATTCATGATCATACTGTCGTTTACTTACAGATCTTTATTAATTCATGATCATACTGTCATTTTCTTACAGATCTTTATTGATTCATGATCATATTGTCATTTTCTTACAAATCTTTATTAATTCATGATCATACTGTCATTTTCTTACAGATCTTTATTAATTCATGATCATATTGTCATTTTCTCACAAATCTTTATTAATTCATGATCATACTGTCATTTTCTTACAGATCTTTATTAATTCATGATCATATTGTCATTTTCTTACAAATCTTTATTAATTCATGATCATACTGTCATTTTCTTACAGATCTTTATTGATTCATGATCATATTGTCATTTTCTTACAAATCTTTATTAATTCATGATCATACTGTCGTTTACTTACAGATCTTTATTAATTCATGATCATATTGTCATTTTCTTACAAATCTTTATTAATTCATGATCATACTGTCATTTTCTTACAGATCTTTATTAATTCATGATTACAATGTCATTTTATTACAGATCTTTATTGATTCATGATCATATTGTCATTTACTTACAGATCTTTATTAATTCATGATCATTCATAGAGCTCTGTGATGCCCTTAGATGTCCGGGGCTGAACGCGCGTCACAATGCTCCTAATCCTAACCTAACCTAAACCTTTGAAACAACACCAATGTTTGGGATTTTTCAGCCGCAATTGACTTGTTTCTGCATAATAACTTATGAATGTTGTGAATGAACTATAACATCTGGATCTGGATCTCTATTTGCAGACTTTGATAAAAACATACATACAGTTGTACTAACATAAAAGCATTGAAAACCTTGAGTAGAGGCTGAAGCAAAATAGCATCGAAAAACTATCGAAAAACGTCAATCCTATTGACCGGCAACAGCCTATGATGTCATCAAGGCGCGACCAGGAAGTATATAAGGGCGCCTTGCCAACATGACAGTATCTAATCGTCTGAAGGGACTGTTTTCGGCAGGTAGGCCCTGCGGCATGGCACAGCGACGCAGCGTCTCGTTCCCTGTTCTCAGGGAACAATGGTTACATTCGTAACCTGAGACGTTCCCTTTCGAAAGGGAACTCGCGCTGCGTCAGCTTGACGCTACGGGGAACGAAATACCCACGCCGCCATGCCGACGGGAGTGCATGCCCACTGGCAGTGACAACTGTCAAGACAAGCAAATTCTAATGAAATGCCTGAACCACTCCCCTTCTGGTCACATTAGGCTGTCAGTGACAGCGCTCCCTACGGTCATAGCCCAAGCTATCGCCCAAGAAGGAACCTTCACACACATGAGGTCCTTCCCAGGCCCTGCTCGAAGGCCTGGAACCAGCCCATTCGACTTAGAAGGGGTTCCTTTAAGGGAACGTGGCAAGGGAACTACGAGGGAACCCTATGCCAGTCACTATTCGGGAGGTTCTCACCGAATGCCACCAGGGAGACCTGACCAGGTGACCCAGTCTGTTATGGGACACGTAATACGGTCAACCCTGTCTGTACAGTACAGAGCCTCTGGTACTCGCCTCCGAAGAGGCATCCCGCTAGGGTGCTGCAAGAAAGGCAGTGACATCCACTAGCCGGATCTCAGAGACGGGTTATCCCGGAGAGCAGCTCTCAGCGAAGTGCTATATAACCCTTGCTAGCGAGGGGAGTTTAGCCGCTCGATCCTCGGATCTACCAAGCACCTACTTTAAAACGTGCTTAGGAGGCCAGAGGCCTTACAGGCTGATTATGCCAGGGAGGCCTCATTCGAGAGGAGCTCATAAGCCTGTCTGGTAGGTAACCATGCAGTAGGCAAACTATGAAAGTCCCCTCCCGTGGGGACCGCATAGCAGCAGTAAGTTTCGTCGTGCTAGGGTAAGAACACCGCCTCCAGGTCTCGCGAACGGCCAGAGACCGGCGCCTGATAGCGGGTGACCACTAGCTGTCAGCGTAAAGCCAGTTGTGCGTTCCCGCCAAGGGAACTCGTTCCCCATGGAGGCCGAGAGGAGCCTCCACCTGGTAACCCTTGCCGACTGCTCGCGTGTCCAACAGCGGAGCTCGCCCTCAGGAAGGCCAAACGGGCCTGAAACCTGATCACAGTCGTGCTAGCCCTCGAGGTAGCAGGGAAGATAGGGACTCGCATCATCAGGGAGGCCTAACGGGCCTACCACCTGCAACAATGCCGGGCATTTCTCCATCACAGCCCTCTGCTCAGTGACTGGACCTATCCAGAGACCACGAGACAGGAGCGTGCCCTCAGAGGAGGCCACGTGGGGCCTACTACTCCAAGCGAATCCCACAGGGAAGCCCCGTGCAGCTTTGCCTGATAGCATCCCGTGCTACGATCCGTTACCAAACCTGGGGACCGGGGAACGATTTCAGGGAGGCGCAATGCCTCCACCTGATAGCAGAGCGAGCCGCCCAAGCCAGAATGTGCTACTCATGGCACTTCATGGTCACCGCCCCAGCGGCTGCATTAGGGGAGGCCGGTTGAGGCCTACTACCTACTAGTGCTAGCCATACAGCGCCTACTAGCAGCTTATACCAGCCATCGAGGGACTCAATGCCAGTCGTGCCCCCTCGGGGGAGACCAGGCAGCGCCTGCTGACCACAGCAGGCCCTCAGGGAGGCCAATCGGGCCTACCATCTGAGTGAAGGTAAACCAAACCTGGAGCCTACCCCTCAGGGCGGCCTTAAGAAGGCTGGCTGCTGCGCCTGGGCTGGCGGCAGCTGTCTGCTGCTGACAAAGCCTGGAAATCCAGTTCACACCTGGGAACTCAACCCCAAGGAAGTAGCTGACGAGGTTACTGCTGACGTCGACACCAGTGGAGAAGAGCCTCCAGGGCCCACTCGTGGGCCACGGCGTCGAGACTTCCTTGCAGGGAGGCCGGTTGATGCCTACTACCTGTTCTGAAGTCCAACTGCCCAGACTGCCGAAGCTGGTTACTAACAACCAGCTGGCTCCTATGCCCGCACCTGGGGCTGGCTCGATCCCAGAGGCAGCTAGGGACAACTTGCATCGCCGTGTCCTAGGGCCCCTAGGACGGCGCAGTCTCTCGGGCAGCGCCTACAAACATGGACCTAATCACATTGCCAACAGCAGTGTACTCAGCGAAAGTGCTTAAACAAAGACCCTCTAAAGCAAGTGGAGTACAACTTACGTCACCTGCCTCGGGGCGGCTGTCTTACTTTCCATGCAGCGGCCAACCATAAGTGCGAGGGCGTCAGCCATTGGTAATGCTCGGGCCTCAGGGGAGCATCCGACCAGAACCTTCACAGAGGTTTATCCGATGTTCAGTTCAACCCGAGCCCTAAAAGAGGTGGAGCAGAGACATAGAGCAAGGGTGAAACAATACCTTTTCTTTTAGAAAATATAGAACCCACCGGCCGAACATCCTCCAGGAAGAGGCCGGGGGCCGCCAAAGATGGCGGCCACCAAGCTCTGAAAGGCGGAAACGGCAGATAAAGTCTGATCGCAAAACCAGCGAAAGACGCTTCACTCCGCCCCACGACCACTGGCAAAGTCGCTGTCTGCTGCAACACCCCGACTGCGTTACTCGTAACCCCAGAACGCAGAGAAGGGGGCGGGCTTTGGCCGGACGACTCTGTAACAAGAGGAGGCTGAAACAAGGATGCATAAACCACGCCATGTTCTATATCAAAGGACAGGCCAGGGGCGAACACCTTCATTAAAAGGGAACGCCCCTATCCTTGACAAAGCCTAGGCCAAGTGGTGCGGCATACCGCACTAGATCTACTCAGGGTTCGGGAAGAAATATTATTACCTCTAATATAACACACTGAGGCCCCGAAACCCCTTTTCCCAAAGCCCCGCAGAGCTGGGCGCAGATCTCACTACAGCTCGCGCATTAGCGCGTACCCGGTCTTCAGCTACTTACCACTTTTACGCTAGGAAAACACAGCTAGCCCTCTACACTACAAGCCCTCGGGCGAGAGCGCAAATTAATAACCCACATAGTGGGAAAATATAACACGGAGAGGCAGCAAGACTCTACTAGCAAAAGTGAGGCATACACACACAACCACGTAATGTTGCAAAGAAGATCGTTCTTAGCCTACTCACGGGGAGCTGCAGCCCTGCGACATCCCGCGATGATCCAAAATCTCCCCAAGCAACCCCTCAGGGGAGCGACGGTCAAAAAGTCCTGAAAAACATAGTTTTGAAATTGTTTCACCCTCGTAGAGGGGGACTCACCAATCGCTCCTCGCGGTGCATCAATCCAGCCACCGAGCTAGTATCCGCCCGCCGACCTGAGGGGGGCGCTTCGACAACCAAGCCAGGCGGGCCGTCAGAATCTTACATTTCCTGCTCATCATAGGCCCACCGGCCTGATGTAAAGCGCCCGGGGAGAACGAGAGAGGAAGGGAAAAGCAGCATTTATCAGTCTGCCGCCTATGCTGGTCCCGGTTGCCAGCCCCGGCTTCCTTCCTCTTCCGGTTGCGGTTGTCCCGCCTCTTCTGCGTCCCGCTCCTCCACGGCGGGGGCGCTCGAGAGGCAACGCTGGCTCGCTGCCCCTGTCTCCAGCCCTCAGACTGAGACTCCCGACTGCCTGGGCGCTATCCCGGACCTCCGCGGTATGCAAGTCCTAAACCCTGCCGAGCGCGCCCTCGCCTCCCTGATCTTACCCACCACCGCCTCTACGGAGGTGCCAAAAAGTTCAGAGGGCGATAACGGGGCATCGAGGAGAAAGGTTCTCTCTTTCCCCCCGATGTCCGCCAGGTTGAGCCACAGATGTCTCTCCGTGGCCTCCATCGCCGCCATCGAACGACCGATGGCAAAAGCGGTTTGCTTGGTGGCCCGGAGAGACAGATCTGTGGACCGGCGCAACTCGGCTACCGCCTCAGGGGTCAGACCCACCCCCTGATCGAGGTCCCCCAGCAGGTCTGCCTGGTAAGCCTGTAACACCGCCATTGTGTGTAAGGCTACCCCGGCATGACCCGCCGACATGTATGCCCTGCCGTTCAGGCGCGCAGACGTCCTGAGAGGTTCAGATGGCAGGGTGGGAGCCCTTAATGTCGATAGCCGCCCGGAGGTGAGGTAGTTCGCAAACGCCTCGTCTACGGGCGGCAACGCCACGTATCCCGCCTCGGGCAATCCCTCGACATCAGCGAAATTAGCCCGCTGATGTCGATGGATCCGGGCTGAATAAGGTTTCTTCCATCCTCTCACGATCTCTTGGTGGAGATCGGGAAAGAATGGAAGGCTCCCGAGAGCTGGTTGGTCATGGGCGGAGAGAAAACGGTCGTCCAGCCTACCCGGACGCACGTCCTCTCTCCTAGCGCGCTGCCAGGGCAGCTGCAGTCTACCTGCAGCGCGCTCCATCACCTCCAACAGCTCCCCATACATGGGACAGGGTGGTTGAGAAGCCTCAGCCTCAGGCACTTCATTCGCCTCCTCAACCATCCTCTGCTCAAATGGAAAAGCAGCGGACGAGGAGGAGGAGCCCAGATCCTGCTCCTCCTCCGAGGTCCGCCCCTCGCGATCTGGCTCGTTGTCTGCCAACACTACACCGGTCTCCAGACGACGAGCCAGATCTAGCTGGGAACCCCAAGTCTGTAACCGCCGCTCAGCCTCAGCACGAGCAGGGCCGTTCCCAGCTGCTGAGCTCTCTCCCCTCGAGAAGAGAGCCAAACGAGAGCGGAGCGTTCTCATGGGAAAACGCTCACAGTTCGCACAGGATGCTCCCTCGAGAACATCCCGTGCATGCTCTTCCCCCAGGCAGTACACGCAGAGTGTGTGTGTGTCATCAGGTGTAAGGTACCTGTTGCACGGATCCACACACTTGCGGAAGTGTCGCTGCTTCTTCGCACACTTCATTCTTTTCTTCTCTGTTGATGCTTCCCGATAGCGAAACAGGCAAAACAGTCACTGAAGACGAAGAGATACTGTCATGTTGACAAGGCGCCCTTATATACTTCCTGGTCGCGCCTTGATGACATCATAGGCTGTTGCCGGTCAATAGGATTGACGTTTTTCGATAGTAATTTCAGGCACCTGTCACGCCGGAGGCGTTCCCCGTAGCGTCAAGCTGACGCAGCGCGAGTTCCCTTTCGAAAGGGAAAAGTAAATGTTGCACCTGAATTACCGGAATACCAATCAGTTTTGATGTTCAAAGCTTTACAATGGTCAAATGACATCAATAACGGTAGCAACTCTTATCATTATGTTCTTTACATTGTGTTTCCTGTGCACTTTACTGTTGCTTTTGCCTAATAAAACACTGTAATTAGAAAATATGACCTCATTGTGTGCAATCACAGAAGGGTTCAGATTAACATTTTCCATACTTTCATCAGACAGATCTTTAGTGTAAAATATTTTTTTTAATTTTGAAATTTACTGATATATTACGTAATTTACTTTAAAGTTGTATAAACTGATTGCATTGCTTTTCTTTTTAAGGTTTTAAGGTTGCGTTTTTATTAGTGGAAAAACAAACAGTGGCTGCAAAATTATGCATTTCCTCCAGGTGGCGCTCTGGGTCTAAAATTCTTACAGGAATAAACCAGAATTTCACCAAGAGCTGTACATAAAGCTAAAAAAAATAGCTAAATAAATAATAGCTCAAAAAAGACAAAAAAAACATACCTTTTTGGAGCTCCAACTCGGCTAAACTCCCGAGAATCACACTGTTATACATCCGGTCACCCTCTGCCAGCCCCGGAGTGGAGAAGGGGGATGAGGAAACTGCCGCTTCGGTAAGTCCATCATTCTCACGGGGGGCTTGTTTAACCGTTTGAGGGCGTGTTTGCTGACTCTTTTTTTTCTCTTTCTCGTTCTTTTCAGATGGGACCTAGCCCACCAAAGACCCGGAGGGTCCTGACCCCCAGAAAGGGCTCCCCTTTCGTGGTTTTGTCACCAATAAAGACAAAGACCCTCCGGATCTTGGCGAAGTGGCAGAGGAAAGCCACCCAGTTCTTTTCATTTCAAATCCGTTTCCTGTGTTCATTATGTTCATAATAAATGTTTGAAAGTTCATACTGTCATGTTTTTTTTTTGTTGCTTCAAAACAAATGTCTTATACACATTTAATTTGAAAAAAATAAAAAAATAAAAAAGAATATTAAAAAAGAATTATAAAAAAGAAATTAATCTGAATTCTCTGAAACCTTTTTATGATTTCTGTACACCGATCTTCTCTGGATTCTGATAGGGGGCGCTGAGACATAGAGAAGAGAGCTAGTCTGGTGGCCCTAGAGCTGGGGTGTCCAACCCTGGTCCTGGAGAGCTACCACCCTGCAGATTTTAGCTCCAACCTGAATCAAACACACCTGAACCAGCTAATCATGGTTTTCAGGGTGCTAGATAATTACAGACAGGTGTGTTGGAGCAGGGTTGGAACTGAAATCTGCAGGACGGTAGCTCTCCAGGAACAGGGTTGGACACCCCTGCCCTAGAGCCTTCCAGAGCTGAACGGGAGCCAAAAACACAAAGACGTACCAGTTCCTTATTATGGTGTGGCCCCCAAATAATTGAAAGTTACATGAACGTGTACGGTTGAGTGTGCCCAGTACAGCAGAAATGTTTTAATGTGTAAAAATTGACATCAAACGTGAAATATCATCTAAAAACACTGTGTCCAACAATATTTCACCTCTCTGCTTCAGTTGTGGTGCAGAAGAAGGAAAATGTTTGCATTCTACCTGGTTGTGCCCTAAAGTGAAGTTTTTATGGGTGCAAGTATGTGATAGTATATCACAGATTCATAGAATTGATTTCCCAATGGATCCAGAGGTGTGTTAATTGGGTAATTTGGCCAACTCTAATCTCCGAAACAGTCAAGCTATTAAGCTTACTCAAATGTTGTTAATAATAGCTAAAAAATGTTTTGCTTTGAAATGGAAAGGGAGACACTGATTTGTCAATTGGATTGTGGTTGTCGGAGGTCTGCAGCTGTGTACCTTTAGAGAAGATCACATATTCAATGAGGAGCAGGGGTGAATTATTTTATAAGATCTGGAAACCCTTTTTGAATTATATAAATATAGTACCACTTGGCTTGATTTGATAAAGTGGATTTAACCATTTTACATTCTATCTCCATTTTCCTCTTTTTATTTATTTATTTTTTGTAAGTTGTTCTTTTTCTTTATGTTTTGTATTTGTTGTGGTTGTTATATGTGGGAAAAAAAGTACAAAAAACCCCCCCACTGTGTCCAGGAGTCAGTTATCTGGCGGCCACTACATAAATGGGAAATGGTACATCTTTGTGATTCCGGTTCCGTTCGTAGCAGAAGGCCCTGAATCGCTTGAAAGTTGGATGAATGTGTTCGGTTGAGTGTGCTTAGTACAGTAGAGGTGCTTTAATCCATGAAAATGTATATTAAATGTGAAATATCATCTATAAACACTGTGTCCTAGAGTCAGTTATTTGACAGCCACTGCATTAATGGGAAGTGATACATATTTGTGTTTCTGGCTCCTGTTCAGCTCAGGAAGGCTCTAGGGCCACCAGACTTGCGCTCCTGTCTACGTCTCGATGCTCTTTAATGGAATCCAGACTTTCAAGAAGATCGGAGAAAAATTATTAATAAAAAAATGTATTCTAAAAAATTGTATCTGAAATCTCTGCCCCCGGGGCTCGCGGCTGTCACATTCAGGTCGTGGGGGAGAGGGGAGTTTGTGACATAAATTTGAGCCTGATTGGGCTTTGCGTTGCCGAGTTCTGAGCAAAAGTTGGCCGAGAATCGAACGTTCTATGGGGGCCGCCATTTTGAAACGCGCTATATCGTTTTTTGTTAAATATCTCTGCGGAGACGCGGCGTATCGTCCTGAAACTCGGAACGTGTGTAGAACTCGAATAGATGGTTCCAACGAGATGAGCAAGTGCTGCCAGGATAGACCTGCCTCGCCTCCTGCCCTGGCTCTTGCCTTGCCTCCTGCCCCGTCATCTGCCCCGCCACCTGCTCCGCCACCTGCCTCGCCTCCTGCCCTGGCTCCTGCCTTGCCTCCTGCCCAGGCTCCTGCCTTGCCTCCTGCCCCGCCACCTGCTCCGCCACCTGCCTCGCCTCCTGCCCTGGCTCCTGCCTTGCCTCCTGCCCCGGCTCCTGCCTTGCCTCCTGCCCCGCCACCTGCTCCGCCACCTGCCTCGCCTCCTGCCCTGGCTCCTGCCTTGCCTCCTGCCCAGGCTCCTGCCTTGCCTCCTGCCCAGGCTCCTGCCTTGCCACCTGCCCTGGCTCCTGCCTTGCCTCCTGTCCCGGCTCCTGCCTTGCCTCCTGCCCCGCCACCTGCTCCGCCACCTGCCTCGCCTCCTGCCCTGGCTCCTGCCTTGCCTCCTGCCCCGGCTCCTGCCTTGCCTCCTGCCCCGCCACCTGCTCCGCCACCTGCCTCGCCTCCTGCCCTGGCTCCTGCCTTGCCTCCTGCCCAGGCTCCTGCCTTGCCTCCTGCCCAGGCTCCTGCCTTGCCACCTGCCCTGGCTCCTGCCTTGCCTCCTGTCCCGGCTCCTGCCTTGCCTCCTGCCCCGCCACCTGCTCCGCCACCTGCCTCGCCTCCTGCCCTGGCTCCTGCCTTGCCTCCTGCCCCGGCTCCTGCCTTGCCTCCTGCCCAGCCACCTGCTCCGCCACCTGCCTCGCCTCCTGCCCTGGCTCCTGCCTTGCCTCCTGCCCCGGCTCCTGCCTTGCCTCCTGCCCCGCCACCTGCTCCGCCACCTGCCTCGCCTCCTGCCCTGGCTCCTGCCTTGCCTCCTGTCCCGGCTCCTGCCTTGCCTCCTGCCCCGCCACCTGCTCCGCCACCTGCCTCGCCTCCTGCCCTGGCTCCTGCCTTGCCTCCTGCCCCAGCTCCTGCCTTGCCTCCTGCCCAGCCACCTGCTTCGCCACCTGCTCCGCCACCTGCCTCGCCTCCTGCCCTGGCTCCTGCCTTGCCTCCTGCCCCGGCTCCTGCCTTGCCTCCTGCCCCGCCACCTGCTCCGCCACCTGCCTCGCCTCCTGCCCTGGCTCCTGCCAAAAAGACGTCCCACTTCCCAATTATGTAGTGGCCGCCAAATAAGTGTTCCTTGGACATAGTGTTTATAGATGCCATGTCTCATTTAATATCAATTTTCATGGATAAAAACACCTCTGCTGTACTGGGCACACTCAACCGAACACATTCATCTAACTTTCAAGTGACTTGCCGCCTTCTGCTCCGAACGGGAGCTGGAAACGCAAAGGTGTCCCACTTCCCAATTATGTAGTGGCCGCCAAATAAGTGGTCCACGGACACAGTGTTTATGGATGATATTTAACATTTAATATCAATTTTCATGGATAAAAACACCCCTACTGTACTTGGCACAGTCAACAGAACACGTTCATGTAACTTTCGAGCCGTTTGAGTGCTTAATTTGCATAGAAATGGCAGTGTCCGTGGACCAGTCATTTGGCGACCACTACATAATTGGGAAGTGGGACGTCTTTGTGTTTTGGGCTCCCGTTGAGCTCTGGAAGGCTCTAGGGCCACCAAACCAGTGCTCGTGTCTACGTCTCAGCGCCCCCCTATCAGATCGGTGTACTTTACCATATGTGATTCCCAGAAACCATGCAACAGTTTCCGAGAATTCTGATTATTTGTTATTATTTTTTTACAATTCATTTGTTAACATTATTTTCTTTAAATGAAATGTGTATGAGACATTTGTTTTGCAGCCAAAAAAAGACATGACAGTAGTGAACTTTTCAACATTTTATTTGGAACACACTGAACGGAAACAGGGGGAACAAATTAAAAGAACTGGGCTGGTTTTCTCTGCCGCTTGGCCAAGATCCGGAGGTTCTTTGTCTTTATCGGTGACAGCATGACAAAAGGCGAAACCTTTCTGGGAGTCAGGACCCTCCGTTTCTTTAGTGTGCTGGGTACCTTCTGAAAAGAATGAGAAATAGAAAAAAAGAGTCAGCAAACACACCAACAAACAGATAAACAACCAATGAGAATGACAGACTTACGGAAGCGGCAGTTCCCACATCCTCCTCCGCTCCCGGGCTGGCGGAGGGTGACGGGCTGGCGGAGGGCAACGGGCTGGCGGAGGGCAACGGGCTGTCGGAGGACGATGGGCTGGAGGGGTTTGGCCTGGCCGGCCTGGTGGGCTTGGTGGGCCTCTTTCTTTTTCTAGGCTTGAGGGCCCACAGGGACCTCGGGGTGGTGTCCTCTCCCTCCAAGACCGTCTCAAACAGTCTTCGATGCTCGGCCGCCTGTTTGGACTCGTCGATAAGGCGGCCCTCCTTGGCCTGCTTTACTTTGACCTCGTGCATGACCACTCTTCGCCGGACGGAGCGGATCATATTTTTGATCTCCCGGTTCAGCCCCACCATTACTTTCTTGGAGAGCCTGCTGGTGGGCGGCGGGGTCTCGGTCACGTAGGCCAGGAACTGGGCCACATTTTTTAGATAGTGGTGAATCGTCGGCTCCGCGATCTTGGCCTGGTTGAGGTTGTTCAGCCAAGACCGCATCCTCGCCGTCTGATTAAGGAAGCCCAGGCTAGCCAGGTCCGTCTGCCCCGCCGCCATGTAGCCCACAAAATTCCGTATACGAAATACTTTGGAGGCTACATTATTCACCAGCCTCGGGCCCAGATCCGCTCCCTGCTGGTGGCCTCGGAACTCCTCAAGTAGGATATCTGCGGAAAAACAAACAAGAACGACAGGGTCAGTCAGAACAACGGCCACAGAGAAGGTGAGAAAGCGACAGAGAGTGCAAGAGGTACTCACTCAAAGCTGGCACGTAATCCGGGAAAGGGTAGGAGGAGGAGGAGGAGGAGGAGGAGGGGGAGGAGAAGGAGGTCGACGCGGTCGCCACAGCAACAGCAGTAGCAGTAGCAGCAGTAGCAGTAGCAGTAGCCACTGGCTCAGGGTCCTGGCAGGGTTCTTCTAACGGCTGGGCCAGGGGCTTGTCGTTGTCCTCCTCCTCCTCCTCTGCTGCCGCCTCTCCCATCCTGGGGGAGCGACAGGAGGCGAGGAGCTTGCCGGTCACCCGTGCCAGCTGGCTGGATGGGGCGCCCCGGGACCTCCTCTTGAACAGGCGGAAGCGCCGAGACATCTTGCAGAGTGAGTCGGTCAGGATCTCTACCTGCTTCCGGAGGTCTTCCTGGACTGCCCGGTCCTTCCGGCAGCGGGGGTCGTCGCAAGGGGGGGTGGCGGCTGCTGCTGCTCCTGCTCCTCGTCTCCCAGAGCGCAGACGGGGTCGTCCCCGACGTCCCCGGCCTCCTTGAGGTCCAACATAGAGGACATGGGAACTGTCGGGTTACTGGCCCGCAGCTTGGCCAGGTCTGCGAGGACCTTCGACCTCTTGAGGGAGTCCATGGCCTGCTGCTGGGCCACGGCCGTCAGTTCCGTGTGGGCCTTGAGGTGCCGGTCCATCCGGGCGGTCGGCTTGCCGCAGCCTAGCACAGGGCAGGTACCTTTGCGGACGTCTACCCTCCCGGATGGGATGGAGAGGAGTAGTTTCCGCACCTCCTGGTTTTTGACACCATGACTCACTCTTAGGTGCTGGCTGAGCTGGCTGTACGCTCTAAAACAAATCGGGCAATCTACAATCATTTTTGAAATAAATGTAAGCAAAATAAAAGTGCGGAACGCGTCAAGAACCGTGAGGTGCAATGAATGTGTGAAAGTGTGAGTTGGTGATGAGAACGTGTTGTGCAAAAAAGATGTGTGAAATGTAAGTGAGTGACAAAGATTGTCGGGGCAGGGGCCTTTTATAGCCTACGGGTTCCAACTTCATGTCCAACGAGTGCGAAATCGGATCGAGGAAAAGGCCGACCAATCGGCGGGCGGCACATCGGATAAAGATGGATGGGGGAATTTGAACGAAACGCAGTTACAAGTGGATGGGGGAATTTGAACGAAACGCGGTTACACATGGGTGGGGAAATTTGAACGAAACGCGGTTACACGTGGGTGGGGGAATTTGAACAAAACGCGGTTACACATGGGTGGGGAAATTTGAACGAGACGCGTTTACACGTGGGTGGGGGAATTTGAACGTAACGCGGTTACACGTGGGTGGGGAAATTTGAAAGAAACGCGGTTACACGTGGGTGGGGAAATTTGAACGAAACGCGGTTACACGTGGGTGGGGGAATTTGAACGAAACGCGGTTACACGTGGGTGGGGAAATTTGAACGAAACGCGGTTACACGTGGGTGGGGAAATTTGAACGAGACGCGTTTACACGTGGGTGGGGGAATTTGAACGTAACGCGGTTACACGTGGGTGGGGAAATTTGAACGAAACGCGGTTACACGTGGGTGGGGAAATTTGAACGAAACGCGGTTACACGTGGGTGGGGGAATTTGAACGAAACGCGGTTACACGTGGGTGGGGAAATTTGAACTAAACGCGATTCCACGTGGATGGGGAAATTTGAACGAAACGCAAAGACGTCCCACTTCCCAATTATGTAGTGGCCGCCAAATAAGTGGTCCACGGACACAGTGTTTATAGATGCCATAACACATTTGATATCAATTTTCATGGATAAAAACACCTCTGCTGTACTGGGCACACTCAACCGAACACATTCATCTAACTTTCAAGTGACTTGCCGACTTCTGCTCCGAACGGGAGCTGGAAACGCAAAGGCGTCCCACTTCCCAATTATGTAGTGGCCGCCAAATAAGTGGTCCACAGACACAGTGTTTATGGATGATATTTAACATTTAATATCAATTTTCATGGATAAAAACACCCCTACTGTACTTGGCACAGTCAACAGAACACGTTCATGTAACTTTCGAGCCGTTTGAGTGCTTAATTTGCATAGAAATGGCAGTGTCCGTGGACCAGTCATTTGGCGACCACTACATAATTGGGAAGTGGGACGTCTTTGTGTTTTGGGCTCCCGTTGAGCTCTGGAAGGCTCTAGGGCCACCAAACCAGTGCTCGTGTCTACGTCTCAGCGCCCCCCTATCAGATCGGTGTACTTTACCATATGTGATTCCCAGAAACCATGCAACAGTTTCCGAGAATTCTGATTATTATTATTATTTTTTTACAATTCATTTGTTAACATTATTTTCTTTAAATGAAATGTGTATGAGACATTTGTTTTGCAGCCAAAAAAAGACATGACAGTAGTGAACTTTTCAACATTTTATTTGGAACACACTGAACGGAAACAGGGGGAACAAATTAAAAGAACTGGGCTGGTTTTCTCTGCCGCTTGGCCAAGATCCGGAGGTTCTTTGTCTTTATCGGTGACAGCATGACAAAAGGCGAAACCTTTCTGGGAGTCAGGACCCTCCGTTTCTTTAGTGTGCTGGGTACCTTCTGAAAAGAATGAGAAATAGAAAAAAAGAGTCAGCAAACACACCAACAAACAGATAAACAACCAATGAGAATGACAGACTTACGGAAGCGGCAGTTCCCACATCCTCCTCCGCTCCCGGGCTGTCGGAGGGTGACGGGCTGGCGGAGGGCAACGGGCTGTCGGAGGACGATGGGCTGGAGGGGTTTGGCCTGGCCGGCCTGGTGGGCCTGGTGGGCTTGGTGGGCCTCTTTCTTTTTCTAGGCTTGAGGGCCCACAGGGACCCCGGGGTGGTGTCCTCTCCCTCCAAGACCGTCTCAAACAGTCTTCGATGCTCGGCCGCCTGTTTGGACTCGTCGATAAGGCGGCCCTCCTTGGCCTGCTTTACTTTGACCTCGTGCATGACCACTCTTCGCCGGACGGAGCGAATCATATTTTTGATCTCCCGGTTCAGCCCCACCATTACTTTCTTGGAGAGCCTGCTGGTGGGCGGCGGGGTCTCGGTCACGTAGGCCAGGAACTGGGCCACATTTTTTAGATAGTGGTGAATCGTCGGCTCCGCGATCTTGGCCTGGTTGAGGTTGTTCAGCCAAGACCGCATCCTCGCCGTCTGATTAAGGAAGCCCAGGCTAGCCAGGTCCGTCTGCCCCGCCGCCATGTAGCCCACAAAATTCCGTATACGAAATACTTTGGAGGCTACATTATTCACCAGCCTCGGGCCCAGATCCGCTCCCTGCTGGTGGCCTCGGAACTCCTCAAGTAGGATATCTGCGGAAAAACAAACAAGAACGACAGGGTCAGTCAGAACAACGGCCACAGAGAAGGTGAGAAAGCGACAGAGAGTGCAAGAGGTACTCACTCAAAGCTGGCACGTAATCCGGGAAAGGGTAGGAGGAGGAGGAGGAGGAGGAGGAGGGGGAGGAGAAGGAGGTCGACGCGGTCGCCACAGCAACAGCAGTAGCAGTAGCAGCAGTAGCAGTAGCAGTAGCAGTAGCAGTAGCCACTGGCTCAGGGTCCTGGCAGGGTTCTTCTAACGGCTGGGCCAGGGGCTTGTCGTTGTCCTCCTCCTCCTCCTTCTCTGCTGCCGCCTCTCCCATCCTGGGGGAGCGACAGGAGGCGAGGAGCTTGCCGGTCACCCGTGCCAGCTGGCTGGATGGGGCGCCCCGGGACCTCCTCTTGAACAGGCGGAAGCGCCGAGACATCTTGCAGAGTGAGTCGGTCAGGATCTCTACCTGCTTCCAGAGGTCTTCCTGGACTGCCCGGTCCTTCCGGCAGCGGGGGTCGTCGCAAGGGGGGGTGGCGGCTGCTGCTGCTCCTGCTCCTCGTCTCCCAGAGCGCAGACGGGATCGTCCCCGACGTCCCCGGCCTCCTTGAGGTCCAACATAGAGGACATGGGAACTGTCGGGTTACTGGCCCGCAGCTTGGCCAGGTCTGCGAGGACCTTCGACCTCTTGAGGGAGTCCATGGCCTGCTGCTGGGCCACGGCCGTCAGTTCCGTGTGGGCCTTGAGGTGCCGGTCCATCCGGGCGGTCGGCTTGCCGCAGCCTAGCACAGGGCAGGTACCTTTGCGGACGTCTACCCTCCCGGATGGGATGGAGAGGAGTAGTTTCCGCTCCTCCTGGTTTTTGACACCAAGACTCACTCTTAGGTGCTGGCTGAGCTGGCTGTACGCTCTAAAACAAATCGGGCAATCTACAATCATTTTTGAAATAAATGTAAGCAAAATAAAAGTGCGGAACGCGGCAAGAACCGTGAGGTGCAATGAATGTGTGAAAGTGTGAGTTGGTGATGAGAACGTGTTGTGCAAAAAAGATGTGTGAAATGTAAGTGAGTGACAAAGATTGTCGGGGCAGGGGCCTTTTATAGCCTACGGGTTCCAACTTCATGTCCAACGAGTGCGAAATCGGATCGAGGAAAAGGCCGACCAATCGGCGGGCAGCACATCGGATAAAGATGGATGGGGGAATTTGAACGAAACGCAGTTACAAGTGGATGGGGAAATTTGAACGAAACGCGGTTACACGTGGGTGGGGGAATTTGAACAAAACGCAGTTACACATGGGTGGGGAAATTTGAACGAGACGCGTGTACACGTGGGTGGGGGAATTTGAACGTAACGCGGTTACACGTGGGTGGGGAAATTTGAAAGAAACGCAGTTACACGTGGGTGGGGAAATTTGAACGAAACGCGGTTACACGTGGGTGGGGGAATTTGAACGAAACGCGGTTACACGTGGGTGGGGAAATTTGAACGAAACGCGGTTACACGTGGGTGGGGAAATTTGAACGAGACGCGTTTACACGTGGGTGGGGGAATTTGAACGTAACGCGGTTACACGTGGGTGGGGAAATTTTAACGAAACGCGGTTACACGTGGGTGGGGAAATTTGAACGAAACGCGGTTACACGTGGGTGGGGGAATTTGAACGAAACGCGGTTACACGTGGGTGGGGAAATTTGAACTAAACGCGATTCCACGTGGATGGGGAAATTTGAACGAAACGCAAAGACGTCCCACTTCCCAATTATGTAGTGGCCGCCAAATAAGTGGTCCACGGACACAGTGTTTATAGATGCCATAACACATTTGATATCAATTTTCATGGATAAAAACACCTCTGCTGTACTGGGCACACTCAACCGAACACATTCATCTAACTTTCAAGTGACTTGCCGCCTTCTGCTCCGAACGGGAGCTGGAAACGCAAAGGCGTCCCACTTCCCAATTATGTAATGGCCGCCTAATAAGTGGTCCACGGACACAGTGTTTATGGATGATATTTAACATTTAATAACAATTTTTACACATTAAAACACCTCTACTGTACTGGGCACACTCAACCTAACACGTTCATGTAACTTTCAAGTCATTTGAGTGCTTCATTTGCATAGAAATGGCAGTGTCCGTGGACCAGTTATTTGGCGACCACTACATAATTGGGAAGTGGGACGTCTTTGTGTTTTGGGCTCCCGTTGAGCTCTGGAAGGCTCTAGGGCCACCATAGTTGCGCACATGTCTAAGTCTCAGCGCCCCCTATCGGAATCCAGAGTTTGGAGAAGATCGGAGAAACTTTATTTTCAGACCCAAAAAACCTATAACTCTTTGGGTTTTTTGGGGGGGAAATTTTCGAGTTTCTCCGATCTTCTCCAAACTCTGGATTCTGGTAGAGGGCATCGAGACGTAGGCAGGAGCGCAAGTTTGGTGGCCCTAGTACCTTCCAGCACACGAACGGGAGCTGGAAATGCAAAAAAGACGACCCACTTCCCAATTATGTAGTGGCCGCCAAATAACTGGTCCACGGACACAGTGTTTATAGATGCCATATCACATTGAATACCAATTTTCATGGATAAAACACCTCTGCTGTACTGGGCAGACTCAACCGAACACGTTCATCTAACTTTCAAGTGACTTGCCGCCTTCTGCTCCGAACGGGAGCTGGAAATGCAAAGACGACCCACTTCCCAATTATGTAGTGGCCACCAAATAACTGGTCCACGGACACAGTGTTTATGAATGCCATATCACATTGAATACCAATTTTCATGGATAAAAACACCTCTGCTGTACTGGGCACACTCAACCGAACACATTCATTTAACTTTCAAATGACTTGCCGCCTTCTGCTCCGAACGGGAGCTGGAAATGCAAAGATGACCCACTTCCCAATTATGTAGTGGCCACCAAATAACTGGTCCACGGACACAGTGTTTATGAATGCCATATCACATTGAATATCAATTTTCATGGATAAAAACACTTCTGCTGTACTGGGCAGACTCAACCGAACACGTTCATGTAACTTTTAAGTCATTTGAGTGCTTAATTTGCACAGAAATGGCAGTGTCCGTGGACCAGTTATTTGGCGACCACTACATAATTGGGAAGAGGGACATCTTTGTGTTTTGGGCTCCCGTTGAGCTCTGGAAGGCTCTAGGGCCACCAAACCAGTGCTCGTGTCTACGTCTCAGCGCCCCCCTATCAGATCGGTGTACTTTACCATATGTGATTCCCAGAAACCATGCAACAGTTTCCGAGAATTCTGATTATTATTATTTTTTTTTTTACAATTAATTTGTTAACATTCTTTTATTCAAATGAAATGTGTAAAAGACATTTGTTTTGCAGCCAAGAAAAAAGACATGAGCGTATGAACCTTTCAAACATTTATTAGGAACACATGGAACAACAAAATAATGAACAGTGAACAGATTGAAAACGAAAAGAACTGGGTGGCTTTCCTCTGCCGCTTTTCCAGATACAGAGGGATTGGCCGACAGCACCACGAAAGGGGGATCAGGAACATCCTCTTCCTCGGGCTGGGCCCCTTCTGAAAAGAAGGAGAAACAGAACAAAAGGGTCAGCAAACACGCACACAAACGGTTAAACAAGCCATGAGAATCAGCAGCCAGCTTTGCATCCAAATTAATGGCCTAGAAGTGGTCAGCCGTGGAGATGTCGTGGATTGGAATACCTTGTGCCATTCCGTTGGGATTGCTGGCTCCTCCACAGCAGGGTGTAGCGTGCATTCATGATGGGGCGCCCCGGGACCTCCTCTTGAACAGGCGAAAGCGCCGAGACATCTTGCAGAGTGAGTCGGTCAGGATCTCTACCTGCTTCCGGAGGTCTTCCTGGACTGCCCGGTCCTTCCGGCAGCGGGGGTCGTCGCAAGGGGGGGGTGGCGGCTGCTGCTGCTCCTGCTCCTCGTCTCCCAGAGCGCAGACGGGGTCGTCCCCGACGTCCCCGGCCTCCTTGAGGTCCAACATAGAGGACATGGGAACTGTGGGGTTACTGGCCCGCAGCTTGGCCAGGTCTGCGAGGACCTTCGACCTCTTGAGGGAGTCCATGGCCTGCTGCTGGGCCACGGCCGTCAGTTCCGTGTGGGCCTTGAGGTGCCGGTCCATCCGGGCGGTCGGCTTGCCGCAGCCTAGCACAGGGCAGGTACCTTTGCGGACGTCTACCCTCCCGGATGGGATGGAGAGGAGTAGTTTCCGCTCCTCCTGGTTTTTGACACCATGACTCACTCTTAGGTGCTGGCTGAGCTGGCTGTACGCTCTAAAACAAATCGGGCAATCTACAATCATTTTTGAAATAAATGTAAGCAAAATAAAAGTGCGGAACGCGTCAAGAACCGTGAGGTGCAATGAATGTGTGAAAGTGTGAGTTGGTGATGAGAACGTGTTGTGCAAAAAAGATGTGTGAAATGTAAGTGAGTGACAAAGATTGTCGGGGCAGGGGCCTTTTATAGCCTACGGGTTCCAACTTCATGTCCAACGAGTGCGAAATCGGATCGAGGAAAAGGCCGACCAATCGGCGGGCGGCACATCGGATAAAGATGGATGGGGGAATTTGAACGAAACGCAGTTACAAGTGGATGGGGGAATTTGAACGAAACGCGGTTACACATGGGTGGGGAAATTTGAACGAAACGCGGTTACACGTGGGTGGGGGAATTTGAACAAAACGCGGTTACACATGGGTGGGGAAATTTGAACGAGACGCGTTTACACGTGGGTGGGGGAATTTGAACGTAACGCGGTTACACGTGGGTGGGGAAATTTGAACGAAACGCGGTTACACGTGGGTGGGGAAATTTGAACGAAACGCGGTTACACGTGGGTGGGGGAATTTGAACGAAACGCGGTTACACGTGGGTGGGGAAATTTGAACGAAACGCGGTTACACGTGGGTGGGGAAATTTGAACGAGACGCGTTTACACGTGGGTGGGGGAATTTGAACGTAACGCGGTTACACGTGGGTGGGGAAATTTGAACGAAACGCGGTTACACGTGGGTGGGGAAATTTGAACGAAACGCGGTTACACGTGGGTGGGGGAATTTGAACGAAACGCGGTTACACGTGGGTGGGGAAATTTGAACTAAACGCGATTCCACGTGGATGGGGAAATTTGAACGAAACGCAAAGACGTCCCACTTCCCAATTATGTAGTGGCCGCCAAATAAGTGGTCCACGGACACAGTGTTTATAGATGCCATAACACATTTGATATCAATTTTCATGGATAAAAACACCTCTGCTGTACTGGGCACACTCAACCGAACACATTCATCTAACTTTCAAGTGACTTGCCGCCTTCTGCTCCGAACGGGAGCTGGAAACGCAAAGGCGTCCCACTTCCCAATTATGTAGTGGCCGCCAAATAAGTGGTCCACAGACACAGTGTTTATGGATGATATTTAACATTTAATATCAATTTTCATGGATAAAAACACCCCTACTGTACTTGGCACAGTCAACAGAACACGTTCATGTAACTTTCGAGCCGTTTGAGTGCTTAATTTGCATAGAAATGGCAGTGTCCGTGGACCAGTCATTTGGCGACCACTACATAATTGGGAAGTGGGACGTCTTTGTGTTTTGGGCTCCCGTTGAGCTCTGGAAGGCTCTAGGGCCACCAAACCAGTGATCGTGTCTACGTCTCAGCGCCCCCCTATCAGATCGGTGTACTTTACCATATGTGATTCCCAGAAACCATGCAACAGTTTCCGAGAAATCTGATTATTATTATTTTTTTACAATTCATTTGTTAACATTATTTTCTTTAAATGAAATGTGTATGAGACATTTGTTTTGCAGCCAAAAAAAGACATGACAGTAGTGAACTTTTCAACATTTTATTTGGAACACACTGAACGGAAACAGGGGGAACAAATTAAAAGAACTGGGCTGGTTTTCTCTGCCGCTTGGCCAAGATCCGGAGGTTCTTTGTCTTTATCGGTGACAGCATGACAAAAGGCGAAACCTTTCTGGGAGTCAGGACCCTCCGTTTCTTTAGTATGCTGGGTAATAATGAACAGTGAACAGATTGAAAACGAAAAGAACTGGGTGGCTTTCCTCTGCCGCTTTTCCAGATACAGAGGGATTGGCCGACAGCACCACGAAAGGGGGATCAGGAACATCCTCTTCCTCGGGCTGGGCCCCTTCTGAAAAGAAGGAGAAACAGAACAAAAGGGTCAGCAAACACGCACACAAACGGTTAAACAAGCCATGAGAATCAGCAGCCAGCTTTGCATCCAAATTAATGGCCTAGAAGCGGTCAGCCGTGGAGATGTCGTGGATTGGAATACCTTGTGCCGTTCCGTTGGGATTGCTGGCTCCTCCACAGCAGGGTGTAGCGTGCATTCATGATGGGGCGCCCCGGGACCTCCTCTTGAACAGGCGAAAGCGCCGAGACATCTTGCAGAGTGAGTCGGTCAGGATCTCTACCTGCTTCCGGAGGTCTTCCTGGACTGCCCGGTCCTTCCGGCAGCGGGGGTCGTCGCAAGGGGGGGTTGGCGGCTGCTGCTGCTCCTGCTCCTCGTCTCCCAGAGCGCAGACGGGGTCGTCCCCGACGTCCCCGGCCTCCTTGAGGTCCAACATAGAGGACATGGGAACTGTGGGGTTACTGGCCCGCAGCTTGGCCAGGTCTGCGAGGACCTTCGACCTCTTGAGGGAGTCCATGGCCTGCTGCTGGGCCACGGCCGTCAGTTCCGTGTGGGCCTTGAGGTGCCGGTCCATCCGGGCGGTCGGCTTGCCGCAGCCTAGCACAGGGCAGGTACCGTTGCGGACGTCTACCCTCCCGGATGGGATGGAGAGGAGTAGTTTCCGCTCCTCCTGGTTTTTGACACCATGACTCACTCTTAGGTGCTGGCTGAGCTGGCTGTACGCTCTAAAACAAATCGGGCAATCTACAATCATTTTTGAAATAAATGTAAGCAAAATAAAAGTGCGGAACGCGTCAAGAACCGTGAGGTGCAATGAATGTGTGAAAGTGTGAGTTGGTGATGAGAACGTGTTGTGCAAAAAAGATGTGTGAAATGTAAGTGAGTGACAAAGATTGTCGGGGCAGGGGCCTTTTATAGCCTACGGGTTCCAACTTCATGTCCAACGAGTGCGAAATCGGATCGAGGAAAAGGCCGACCAATCGGCGGGCGGCACATCGGATAAAGATGGATGGGGGAATTTGAACGAAACGCAGTTACAAGTGGATGGGGGAATTTGAACGAAACGCGGTTACACATGGGTGGGGAAATTTGAACGAAACGCGGTTACACGTGGGTGGGGGAATTTGAACAAAACGCGGTTACACATGGGTGGGGAAATTTGAACGAGACGCGTTTACACGTGGGTGGGGGAATTTGAACGTAACGCGGTTACACGTGGGTGGGGAAATTTGAACGAAACGCGGTTACACGTGGGTGGGGAAATTTGAACGAAACGCGGTTACACGTGGGTGGGGGAATTTGAACGAAACGCGGTTACACGTGGGTGGGGAAATTTGAACGAAACGCGGTTACACGTGGGTGGGGAAATTTGAACGAGACGCGTTTACACGTGGGTGGGGGAATTTGAACGTAACGCGGTTACACGTGGGTGGGGAAATTTGAACGAAACGCGGTTACACGTGGGTGGGGAAATTTGAACGAAACGCGGTTACACGTGGGTGGGGGAATTTGAACGAAACGCGGTTACACGTGGGTGGGGAAATTTGAACTAAACGCGATTCCACGTGGATGGGGAAATTTGAACGAAACGCAAAGACGTCCCACTTCCCAATTATGTAGTGGCCGCCAAATAAGTGGTCCACGGACACAGTGTTTATAGATGCCATAACACATTTGATATCAATTTTCATGGATAAAAACACCTCTGCTGTACTGGGCACACTCAACCGAACACATTCATCTAACTTTCAAGTGACTTGCCGCCTTCTGCTCCGAACGGGAGCTGGAAACGCAAAGGCGTCCCACTTCCCAATTATGTAATGGCCGCCTAATAAGTGGTCCACGGACACAGTGTTTATGGATGATATTTAACATTTAATAACAATTTTTACACATTAAAACACCTCTACTGTACTGGGCACACTCAACCTAACACGTTCATGTAACTTTCAAGTCATTTGAGTGCTTCATTTGCATAGAAATGGCAGTGTCCGTGGACCAGTTATTTGGCGACCACTACATAATTGGGAAGTGGGACGTCTTTGTGTTTTGGGCTCCCGTTGAGCTCTGGAAGGCTCTAGGGCCACCATAGTTGCGCATATGTCTAAGTCTCAGCGCCCCCTATCGGAATCCAGAGTTTGGAGAAGATCGGAGAAACTTTATTTTCAGACCCAAAAAACCTATAACTCTTTGGGTTTTTTGGGGGGGAAATTTTCGAGTTTCTCCGATCTTCTCCAAACTCTGGATTCTGGTAGAGGGCATCGAGACGTAGGCAGGAGCGCAAGTTTGGTGGCCCTAGTACCTTCCAGCACACGAACGGGAGCTGGAAATGCAAAAAAGACGACCCACTTCCCAATTATGTAGTGGCCGCCAAATAACTGGTCCACGGACACAGTGTTTATAGATGCCATATCACATTGAATACCAATTTTCATGGATAAAAACACCTCTGCTGTACTGGGCAGACTCAACCGAACACGTTCATCTAACTTTCAAGTGACTTGCCGCCTTCTGCTCCGAACGGGAGCTGGAAATGCAAAGACGACCCACTTCCCAATTATGTAGTGGCCACCAAATAACTGGTCCACGGACACAGTGTTTATGAATGCCATATCACATTGAATACCAATTTTCATGGATAAAAACACCTCTGCTGTACTGGGCACACTCAACCGAACACATTCATTTAACTTTCAAATGACTTGCCGCCTTCTGCTCCGAACGGGAGCTGGAAATGCAAAGATGACCCACTTCCCAATTATGTAGTGGCCACCAAATAACTGGTCCACGGACACAGTGTTTATGAATGCCATATCACATTGAATATCAATTTTCATGGATAAAAACACTTCTGCTGTACTGGGCAGACTCAACCGAACACGTTCATGTAACTTTTAAGTCATTTGAGTGCTTAATTTGCACAGAAATGGCAGTGTCCGTGGACCAGTTATTTGGCGACCACTACATAATTGGGAAGAGGGACATCTTTGTGTTTTGGGCTCCCGTTGAGCTCTGGAAGGCTCTAGGGCCACCAAACCAGTGCTCGTGTCTACGTCTCAGCGCCCCCCTATCAGATCGGTGTACTTTACCATATGTGATTCCCAGAAACCATGCAACAGTTTCCGAGAATTCTGATTATTATTATTTTTTTTTTTACAATTAATTTGTTAACATTCTTTTATTCAAATGAAATGTGTAAAAGACATTTGTTTTGCAGCCAAGAAAAAAGACATGAGCGTATGAACCTTACAAACATTTATTAGGAACACATGGAACAACAAAATAATGAACAGTGAACAGATTGAAAACGAAAAGAACTGGGTGGCTTTTCTCTGCCGCTTTTCCAGATACAGAGGGATTGGCCGACAGCACCACGAAAGGGGGATCAGGAACATCCTCTTCCTCGGGCTGGGCCCCTTCTGAAAAGAAGGAGAAACAGAACAAAAGGGTCAGCAAACACGCACACAAACGGTTAAACAAGCCATGAGAATCAGCAGCCAGCTTTGCATCCAAATTAATGGCCTAGAAGCGGTCAGCCGTGGAGATGTCGTGGATTGGAATACCTTGTGCCGTTCCGTTGGGATTGCTGGCTCCTCCACAGCAGGGTGTAGCGTGCATTCATAACATTTAAAGTCTCCAAAAGACTGTCCACCAGCTGGCGGAGATCCTGCAACTCTGCCTGGCAGGTGGGGTTATCACAGACGGGTTGCACCTCCTGCCTTCTCTTCCTGCTCCTCCTCCTGCTCCAGCTCCTGCCCCGCACCCAGCTCCGCTGGCTGCTCTGCCTCCTGCCCCGGCTCCTCTGCCTCCTGCCCTGCCTCCTGCCCCTCCTCCACCGTAGATTGACTGTCTCTATTCATCTTTTAAATGATGAAAACCAAAGTGCAGAACGTGAAAAATGTAAGTGAGTGAAATAGATTGTCAGGACAGGGGTCTTTTATAGCCTTCGGGTTCAAACTTCATGTCCAACGAGAGCGAAATCGGATCGAGGAAAAGGCCGACCAATCGGCGGGCGGCACATCGGATAAAGATGGATGGGGGAATTTGAACGAAACGTGGTTACACGTGGATGGGGGAATTTGAACGAAACGCGGTTACACGTGGATAGGGGAATTTGAACGAAACGCAGTTACAAGTGGATGGGGGAATTTGAACGAAACGCGGTTACAAGTGGATGGGGGAATTTGAACGAAACACAGTTACAAGTGGATGGGGGAATTTGAACGAAACGCGGTTACACGTGGATGGGGGAATTTGAACGAAACGCGGTTCCACGTGGATGGGGAAATTTGAACGAAACGCGGTTACACGTGGATGGGGGAATTTGAACGGAACGCGGTTCCAAGTGGATGGGAGAATTTGAACGAAACGCGGTTACACGTGGATGGGGGAATTTGAACGAAACGCGGTTCCACGTGGATGGGGAAATTTGAACGAAACGCGGTTACACGTGGATGGGGGAATTTGAACGAAACGCGGTTCCAAGTGGATGACAGTGTTTATGGATGATATTTCACATTTAATATAAATTTTCTATAGATGAACACACCTCTACTGTACTAAGAACACCTAACCGAACACATTAATCCAACTTTCAAGTGATTAGGGGCCTCCCGCTACGAACGGGAGCTGGAAACGCAAAGACGTCCCACTTCCCAATTATGTAGTGGCCGCCAAATAAGTGGCCCACGGACACAGTGTTTATAGATATCATATCACATTTAATATAAATTTTCATGGATAAAAACACCTCTGCTGTACTGGGCACACTCAACCGAACACATTCATCTAACTTTCAAGTGACTTGCCGCCTTCTGCTCCGAACGGGAGCTGGAAACGCAAAGGCGTCCCACTTCCCAATTATGTAGTGGCCGCCAAATAAGTGTTCCTCGGTCACAGTGTTTATAGATGCCATATCACATTTAATATCAATTTTCATGGATAAAAACACCTCTGCTGTACTGGGCACACTCAACCGAACACATTCATCTAACTTTCAAGTGACTTGCCGCCTTCTGCTCCGAACGGGAGCTGGAAACGCAAAGGCGTCCCACTTCCCAATTATATAGTGGCCGCTAAATAAGTTTTCCTCGGACACAGTGTTTATAGATGCCATTTCATATTTAATATCAATTTTCATGGATAAAAACACCTCTGCTGTACTGGGCACACTCAACCGAACACATTCATCTAACTTTCAAGTGACTTGCCGCCTTCTGCTCCGAACGGGAGCTGGAAACGCAAAGGCGTCCCACTTCCCAATTATGTAGTGGCCGCCAAATAAGTGGTCCACGGACACAGTGTTTATGGATGATATTTAACATTTAATATCAATTTTCATGGATAACAACACCCCTACTGTACTTGGCACACTCAACCGAACACGTTCATGTAACTTTCGAACCGTTTGAGTGCTTAATTTGCATAGAAATGGCAGTGTCCGTGGACCAGTTATTTGGCGACCACTACATAATTGGGAAGTGGGACGTCTTTGTGTTTTGGGCTCCCATTGAGCTCTGGAAGGCTCTAGGGCCACCAAACCAGTGCTCGTGTCTACGTCTCTGCGCCCCCCTATCAGATCGGTGTACTTTACCATATGTGATTCCCAGAAACCATGCAACAGTTTCTGAGAATTCTGATTATTATTATAATTTTTTTACAATTAATTTGTTAACATTCTTTTATTCAAATGAAATGTGTAAAAGACATTTGTTTTGCAGCCAAGAAAAAAGACATGAGAGTATGAACCTTTCAAACATTTATTAGGAACACATGGAACAACAAAATAATGAACAGTGAACAGATTGAGAACGAAAAGAACTGGGTGGCTTTCCTCTGCCGCTTTTCCAAGATCCAGAGGGATTGGCGACAGCACCACGAAAGGGGGATCAGGAACTTCCTCTTCCCTGGCCTGCGCCCCTTCTGAAAAGAAGGTGAAAGAGTCAGCAAACACGCACACAAATGGTTAAGCAAGCCCCCCCCCCAAAAGAAGGGCATAGAAGCGATCGGCCATGGAGATGTTGTGGATTGGGATACCTTGTGCAGGTCCCCTGGGAGAACTGGCTCCTCCTCAGCATGGTGTAGCGGTGATTAATTACTATTAAAGTCTCAATTAGGCATGCAACCATCTGGCGGAGTTCGTACACCTTTGCCCGGCAGCTGGGGTTATCGCAGTCGGGCTGCTGCTCCTGCCTTGCCTCCTGCCCCGGCTCCTGCCTTGCCTCCTGACCCGGCTCCTGCCTTGCCTCCTGCCTTGCCTCCTGCCTTGCCTCCTGCGCCGCCACCTGCCCCACCACCTGCCTCGCCTCCTGCCCTGGCTCCTGCTTTGCCTCCTGCCCCGGCTCCTGCCTTGCCTCCTGTCCCGCCACCTGCTCCGCCACCTGCTCCGCCACCTGCCTCGCCTCCTGCCCTGGCTCCTGCCTTGCCTCCTGCCCCGGCTCCTGCCTTGCCTCCTGCCCCGCCACCTGCTCCGCCACCTGCCTCGCCTCCTGGCCTGGCTCCTGCCCTGCCTCCTGCCCCTCCTCCACCATGAATTGACTGTCTCTATTCATCTTTGAAATGATGAAAACCAAAGTGCAGAATGTGAAAAATGTAAGTGAGTGAAAAAGATTGTCGGGACAGGGGTCTTTTATAGCCTACGGGTTCCAACTTCATGTCCAACGAGTGCGAAATCGGATCGAGGAAAAGGCCGACCAATCGGCAGGCGGCACATCGGATAAAGATGGATGGGGAAATTGAACGAAACGTGGTTACAAGTGGATGGGGGAATTTGAACGAAACGCGGTTACACGTGGGTGGGGGAATTTGAACGAAACGCGGTTACACGTGGGTGGGGGAATTTGAACGAAACGTGGTTACACGTGGGTGGGGGAATTTGAACGAAACACGGTTCCAGTTGCATGGGGAAATTTTAACGAAACGCAAAGACGACCCACTTCCCAATTATGTAGTGGCCGCCAAATAACTGGTCCACGGACACAGTGTTTATAGATGCCATATCACATTGAATATCAATTTTCATGGATAAAAACACCTCTGCTGTACTGGGCACACTCAACCGAACACATTCATCTAACTTTCAAGTGACTTGCCGCCTTCTGCTCCGAACGGGAGCTGGAAATGCAAAGACGACCCACTTCCCAATTATGTAGTGGCCACCAAATAACTGGTCCACGGACACAGTGTTTATGAATGCCATATCACATTGAATATCAATTTTCATGGATAAAAACACCTCTGCTGTACTGGGCAGACTCAACCGAACACGTTCATGTAACTTTCAAGTCATTTGAGTGCTTCATTTGCATAGAAATGGCAGTGTCCGTGGACCAGTTATTTGACGACCACTACATAATTGGGAAGTGGGACATCTTTGTGTTTTGGGCTCCCGTTGAGCTCTGGAAGGCTCTAGGGCCACCAAACCAGTGCTCGTGTCTACGTCTCAGCGCCCCCCTATCAGATCGGTGTACTTTACCATATGTGATTCCCAGAAACTATGCAACAGTTTCCGAAAATTCTGATTATTATTATTTTATTTTTTTTACAATTAATTTGTTAACATTCTTTTATTCAAATGAAATGTGTAAAAGACATTTGTTTTGCAGCCAAGAAAAAAGACATGAGAGTATGAACCTTTCAAACATTTATTAGGAACACATGGAACAACAAAATAATGAACAGTGAACAGATTGAAAACGAAAAGAACTGGGTGGCTTTCCTCTGCCGCTTTTCCAAGATCCAGAGGGATTGGCCGACAGCACCACGAAAGGGGGATCAGGAACTTCCTCCCCGGCCTGGGCCCAAAAGAAGGAGAAAGAGTCAGCAAACACGCACACAAATGGTTAAACAAGCCCCCCCCCAAAAGAAGGGCATAGAAGCGGTCGGCCGTGGAGATGTCGTGGATTGGGATACCTTGTGCCGGTCGACCGGGAGAGCTGCCTCGTCCACAGCAGGTGGTAGCGGTGAGTCAGTCTGTATAAAGTCTCTCTAAGACTGTCCAGAAGCTTGCGTAGGTCTTCCTCCTCTTCCCATAACATCTGGCAGTTGGGGTCATCACAGAGGGGCCAATCCTCCTGCCTCGGCTCCAGTCCAGGCTCCTGCCCAGGCTCCTGCCTTTCCTCCTGCCCCGCCGCCTGCTCCTCCACCTGCTCCAGCACCTGCCTCGCCTCCTGCACCGGCTCCGGTCCTGCCTCTTGCCCCGGCTCCGGCCCTGCTTCTTGCCCCTCCTCCACCATGGATTGACTGTCTCTATTCATCTTTGAAATGATGAAAACCAAAGTGCAGAATGTGAAAAATGTAAGTGAGTGAAAAAGATTGTCGGGACAGGGGTCTTTTATAGCCTACGGGTTCCAACTTCATGTCCAACGAGTGCGAAATCGGATCAAGGAAAAGGCCGACCAATCGGCAGGCGGCACATCGGATAAAGATGGATGGGGGAATTTGAACGAAAAGTGGTTACAAGTGGATGGGGGAATTTGAACGAAACGCGGTTACACATGGGTGGGGAAATTTGAACGAAACGCGGTTACACGTGGGTGGGGAAATTTGAACGAAACGCGGTTACACGTGGGACACAGTGTTTATAGATGCCATATCACATTTAATATCAATTTTCATGGATAAAAACACCTCTGCTGTACTGGGCACACTCAACCGAACACATTCATCTAACTTTCAAGTGACTTGCCGTCTTCTGCTCCGAACGGGAACTGGAAACGCAAAGGCGTCCCACTTCCCGATTATGTAATGGCCGCCAAATCAGTGGTCCACGGACACAGTGTTTAAGGAATGATATTTAACATTTAATATCAATTTTCATGGATAAAAACACCCCTACTGTACTTGGCAGACTCAACCGAACACGTTCATGTAACTTTCAAGTCTTGAGCACTTAATTTGCATAGAAAAGGCAGTATCCGTGGACCAGTATTGGGCGGCCACTGCATATTTGGGAAGAGGGACATCTTAGTGTTTTGGGCTCCTGTAGAGCTCTGGAAGGCCCTAGGGCCACCAAACTTGCGCTCCTATCTACGTCTCAGCGGCCCCTGTCGGAATCCAGAGTTTCGAGCTTCCAACGCCCCCACAGGCCGAGACACGGGGCCCGACAGGAAAGGGTGCACTTTGGAAGGAAGGGTCCCAGAGGCTCGGGACACCGGGATTTGAGAGGGCCCCTAGGGACCCCTCATCACCCCGAAGGACGAGCCGCTGGGACCCGCCCTTCCCGAGATATAGACCATTATGTCCAAAAGTCCCATATGTATAACTGGGTTTTTCTCAGAAGTCCAGCCGAGTTGGAGCTTCAAACTCCGGGAACTGAAAGGGGCCCTTGGGCCCCTTCAAAACCCCACCGTCCCCAGCTCCTGGGTCCTTGGGTTTCCGAGATGGCCACTTTCGGTCCAGCTTTGAGGCGCCGTTTCTTGGAAACCAAAGCGAGTTGGAGCTCCAAATTTCTGCTGCTCGGATATGCCCTAGGGGCCCTTCCAACCCCACCGTCCCCAGCCCCTGGGACTTCCCAGTTCCGAGATATTAATTGTTAAAGTTTCGACAGAAAAAGGGCCCTAACTATGGGCCCCATAAAGCTATCCGAGCAAAACGATACAGCGCGTTTCAAAATGGCGGCGCCCATTGGAATGTCAATTCTCGGCCAACTTTTGCTCATTACTCAGGAACGCGAAGCCCGATCGGGCTCAAATTCATGTCAAAAACTCCCCTCTACCCCACGACCTGAACGTGACAGTCGCGGGGCCCCAAGGCGCCCCCTGACGGATGGCGACTTTCGAACTTCCGAGGGCTCTAGCTCCCGAACCGAGAGGGCCTCAACCTCGGGGGTGGGCTCATTCGACGGGGGAGGGCGAGACCTTTCCAACGAGACCTCACACGAGCCCCTGCGTTCCCGAGTTATACGGCCAAAAATCCAAAACTTTAACCGCCCGTTACTCTCGAACCACGGGGCCCAGGGCCTCGGGGCATGGTGCGTTCGTTAGAGGCCCTCGAGACCTCGCTTCCACCCAAGTGAGAATCAGAATTTTTCCTCACGGCATTCCCGAGATATGAGCCCATATGTGAAACACACAAAAGCACGAGTAGGGGCCTTGTATTTCTTTTTGTGCATCCTGCACAGTTAGTTTCCATTTAAAAAATGTCCAAAAAATCCTTCATTTGCATAGGTGGACCGTTATTTGACCACCGCTACGTAAATGGGAAGCAGTACGTCTTTGCGTTTTCCGCTCCCGTTTGTACCAAAAGGCCCCGAATCGCTAGTGCCGTCGAATGCTAGTACGTGGGGCGCTCGGGTACCACGTGTCAAAGTGCCTAATTCCTCGGGTTTTGGGAAGCGCCTTTAAAAAAATCAGCAAAAACATTCACAGAAAACTCCAAAAACATGTGCTCGTTCCCTTTTTTGACCTCTTGACCCCTGAAAGAGGCCGAAGGCCCACCAAATTTTTCCGTCTGGCTCGGGGGGCCGCGGCGAGAAGAAAAACGGCGCCCCCTAGCCGATCGACCCTTTCCAAGTGCCGTCCACGAGTCCTCTACGGCAAACCCATTCAAATAATAGCCGAGGTGGATCCTGCTACAAAGGTCCCGCGGGCCCCAAATTTCACACAGTGGCTCCTGGGGGCCCCCCAAGCGACATACTGATGCCGCCTGGCTGTGGGGCCCAGAGGAAAAATTTTGAGCCTTTGACTCCAATTTCTCACACGATCCTCTGTCGCTCTTGCACCCACAGAGGATTCGGAGTGGTTTTTGATTTTTTAGACCAACTTTTTCCCAGAAGGTCCTGGCGTTTCACGCTTCGGGGCCGTGAGTCGGGGGCCCCAAGGGAGTCTTGACGTCAAATCTCGAGATGCCGCGACCTTCCGTCTCTGAACGGGGGCCGTTCCACTTCACAATTACGCGAGTACCGGTTTCGAGGGATAGGGTTAGGGTTAAGGTTGACGGTCCGGAAGGTCCTGGCGTTTCACGCTTCGGGGCCATGCGTCAGGGGCCCCCAGAGAGTCTTGACGTCAAATCTCGAGACGCCACGGTCTTCCGTCCCCGTACGGGGGCCGTCCGACTTCAGATTTACGTCCATACCGCCCCGGCGGGATCGCTGTCCCTTTTTTGACCTTTCGACCCCTGAAAGAGGTCGCAGGGCCACCAAACTTCTCCGTCCGTTTCGTGGGGTACTGGCGAGAAGATAAACGCCGCCCGTTAGCAGATCAACCCTTG
This sequence comes from Gobio gobio, assembly GCF_949357685.1. Lineage (NCBI taxonomy): Eukaryota > Metazoa > Chordata > Actinopteri > Cypriniformes > Gobionidae > Gobio > Gobio gobio. The sequence goes on from NC_137114.1 coordinate 1,141,262, forward strand.
GGAACCTACTTTTTTTCTGCACTTCCCATTCCCCTATTAAATAACAGGCGAGTTGGATTTCCCCGTCAAGGTCCCCGTGACCCCGAATTTTGCACGGTGGCTCACGGGGGCCGCCCGAGCGATGTGCCGAAACCGCCGGGCCCTAGTGCAAAGGCAAGACGTTTTCAACCTCCAGAACAGATATCTTTACCTCAAGGCTCTTTCACTGATACACAGACAGAGAGGCCTGTGAATGATCAAGGGGCGGGGGATGGGTGTTTTTTCGGGAAGGTCCTAGAGTCTCATGCTTCGGGGCCGTGCGAGGGGGGCCCCTAGAGAGTCTTGACGTCAAATCTTGAGATGCCACGCCCTTCCGTCTCCGAACGGGGGGGCAGACCACCCTGACGGGATCGCGGCCCCTTTTTTGACCTTTCGACCCCTGAAAAAGGCAGCAGGGCCACCAAACTTCTCCGCCTGTCTCGTGGGGTACTGGCGAGAAGATAAACGCCGCCCGTTAGCCGATCGACCCTTGGGAACCTACTTTTTTTCTGCACTTCCCATTCCCCTATTAAATAACAGGCGAGTTGGATTTCCCCGCCAAGGTCCCCGCGACCCCGAATTTTGCACGGCGGCTCACGGGGGCGGCCCGAGCGACGTGCCGAAACCGCCGGGCCCTAGTGCAAAGGCGAGACGTTTTCAACCTCCAGAATCTACCAGCTCTACCTCAAGGCTCTTTCACTGATACAAAGACAGAGAGGCCTGTGAATGATCACGGGCGGGGGATGGGCGGTTTTTCGGGTAGGTCCTAGAGTTTCACGCTTCGGAGCCGTGCGAGGGGGGCCCCTAGAGAGTCTTGACGTCAAATCTCGAGATGCCACGCCCTTCCGTGCCCGTACGGGGGCCGTCCTACACCTGATTTACGCCGTACCGGCCTGGTGGGACCGGGGCCCCTTTTTTGACCCTTCGAACCCTGAAAGGGGCCGAGGGGCCAACCAACTTTTCCGTCTGACCCGGGGGGTCGGGGCGAGAAGAAAAACTGCACCCCCTAGCCGATCGGCCCTTTCCAAGAGGCGTCCGCGGACCCGCTACGGCAAACCCATTCAAATAATAGCCAAGTTGGAACCTGCTACGAAGGTCCCGCGGGCTCCAAATTTTGCACGGTGGGTCACGGGGGCCCTCCGAGCGACACACCTAAAGGGCGTGGCCCTAGGATCTAGAGAAAAAATTTGCGACGTCGCAGAGCCAGACGCTTCGGGGGGCCTGGTCGGTGGCCCCCCGGGCCTCGGGATCTCAAATCGTTCCGCTTCCGAACGGGGGCGAATTGAAAATTTAGTGGGTAATTGGACAAATAATGGTTCCGTGTGATGGGGGGCGTGACCATCCCGCCCACCTGAGGGTTAGACCAATGGAAATACGGGGAAATGCCAAAATAGTAGGTAATCGGGCAAATATTATGTTGGTGGGACGCTGGCCACACCCACACTGACCCCTCCACAAGACCGATAGCTGAACGGACTAATAGCGGGCTGACGGGCAGCGGTCAATGAGAGGACCGTTCCCTAATGTTGAATCGGGCAAATAGCAGGTTTTTGGGACCGACTCTGCCCCCTACCCCCTTTGACCAGTGTAACGATGGGAAACGGGCATTTAAGTGTTTTGTGGACTGGGGGGGGGCACCCGTTAGCCCTTGGTCACCCCCTATATGCGTCCAAACGGCCGTTATCCCGGGGGAATCGAGCTGCGGTCAGCGGGAGGGGGGGTTAGTACAAAAGGTCCGATGGCGAATTAAATAACTAGCATAAGAGATCCGAATCCACCCTACGGTCCCTCCGGGTGTTATTGCGCCAATTGGACAATTAAACGCATTGGATTTTTCCCGCGAACCCGCTATTTGTACCTCCTCCTGTATGTGTACGGCGCGTGATTCCGCCTGTATGTGTACGGCGTGTGATTCCTCCTGTATGTGTACGGCGTGTGATTCCGCCTGTATGTGTACGGCGTGTGATTCCTCCTGTATGTGTTCGGCGTGTGATTCCGCCTGTATGTGTTCGCCGTGTGATTCCGCCTGTATGTGTACGGCGTGTGATTCCTCCTGTATGTGTACGCCGTGTGATTCCTCCTGTATGTGTACGCCTTGTGATTCCGCCTGTATGTGTACGCCGTGTGATTCCTCCTGTATGTGTACGGCGTGTGATTCCTCCTGTATGTATTCGGCATGTGATTCCGCCTGTATGTGTACGCCGTGTGATTCCTCCTGTATGTGTACGGCGTGTGATTCCGCCTGTATGTGTTCGCCGTGTGATTCCGCCTGTATGTGTACGGCGTGTGATTCCTCCTGTATGTGTACGGCGTGTGATTCCGCCTGTATGTGAATGCCGTGTGATTCCGCCTGTATGTGTATGCCGTGTGATTCCGCCTGTATGTGTATGCCGTGTGATTCCGCCTGTTTGTGTACGCCGTGTGATTCCGCCTGTATGTGTACGGCGTGTGATTCCTCCTGTATGTGTACGGCGTGTGATTCCGCCTGTATGTGAATGCCGTGTGATTCCGCCTGTATGTGTATGCCGTGTGATTCCGCCTGTATGTGTATGCCGTGTGATTCCGCCTGTATGTGTACGCCGTGTGATTCCGCCTGTATGTGTACGCTGTGTGATTCCGCCTGTATGTGTATGCCGTGTGATTCCGGCTGTATGTGTACGGCGTGTGATTCCGCCTGTATGTCTACGCTGTGTGATTCCGCCTGTATGTGTACGGCATGTGATTCCTCCTGTATGTGTATGCCTTGTGATTCCGCCTGTATGTGTACGCCGTGTGATTCCTCCTGTATGTGTACGGCGTGTGATTCCTCCTGTATGTATTCGCCATGTGATTCCGCCTGTATGTGTACGCCGTGTGATTCCTCCTGTATGTGTATACCAGGCTGGTATACCACATACCAGCCATCCCTCTATGTGTCCCTGGCCGCCTCGACCTCCCGGATCGTCATGTTTTGGAACACCCCACCGCGACCCGTAAATGCAGGCAAAGTATGCGGTGAGGTGTCCGTACAACGACCACTGGTCGGTCCTTTCCGGCGACTGGCGGAGGCGGGCTGCGTGAAAAGAGGGAGAAGTTTCAAGAGTGTGTGTGTGTGTGTGTGTTTGTGTATTGGAGGTCAGAGTCAAAACTTACCCAGGTTCTCAGGGATGGCAACCTTTGCCTTGGCCAGGCACTGGCGGATAGTGGACTTGCGGATAAGGCGGCCCTCCTTGGCCTGCTTTACTTTGACCTCGTGCATGACCACTCTTCGCCGGACAGAGCGGATCATATTTTTGATCTCCCGGTTCAGCCCCACCATTACTTTCTTGGAGAGCCTGCTGGTGGGCGGCGGGGTCTCGGTCACGTAGGCCAGGAACTGGGCCACATTTTTAAAATAGTGGTGAATCGTCGGCTTCGCGATCTTGGCCTGGTTGAGGTTGTTCAGCCAAGACCACATCCTCGCCGTCTGATTTAGGAAGCCCAGGCTAGCCAGGTCCGTCTGCCCCGCCGCCATGTAGCCCACAAAATTCCGTATACGAAATACTTTGGAGGCTACATTATTCACCAGCCTCGGGCCCGGATCCGCTCCCTGCTGGTGGCCTCGGAACTCCTCAAGTAGGACATCTGCGGAAAAAACACACAAGAACGACATGGTCAGTCAGAACAACGGCCACAGAGAAGGTGAGAAAGCGACAGAGAGCGCAAGAGGTACTCACTCAAAGCTGGCACGTAATCCGGGAAAGGGTATGAGGAGGAGGAGGAGGAGGGAGAGGAGAAGGAGGTGGACGCGGTCGCCACAGCAACAGCAAGTGGATGGGGGAATTTTAATGAAACACGATTACAAGTGGATGGGGGAATTTGAATGAAACGCGGTTACACGTGGATGGGGGAATTTGAATGAAACGTGGTTACAAGTGGATGGGGGAATTTGAATGAAACGCAGTTGAGAGTGGATGGAGGAATTTGAACGAAACACGGTTACAAGTGGATGGGGGAATTTTAATGAAACACGGTTACAAGTGGATGGGGGAATTTGAATGAAACGAGGTTACACGTGGATGGGGGAATTTGAACGAAACGCGGTTACAAGTGAATGGGGAATTTGAACGAAACACGATTACAAGTGGATGGGGAAATTGGAACGAAACGCGGTTCCACGTGGATGGGGGAATTTGAACGAAACGCGGTTACAAGTGGATGGGGGGATTTGAACGAAACGCGGTTACAAGTGGATGGGGAAATTGGAACGAAACATGGTTACAAGTGGATAGGGAAATTGGAACGAAACGCGGTTCCAAGTGGATGGGGAAATTGGACGAAACGTGGTTCCAAGTGGATGGCAGTGTTTATCGATGATATTTCACATTTAATATAAATTTTCTATAGATGAAAACACCTCTACTGTACTAAGCACACCCAACCGAACACATTCATCCAACTTTCAAGTGATTAGGGGCCTCCCGCTACGAACGGGAGACCGAAACACAAAGACGTCCCACTTCCCAATTATGTAACGTCCGGCAGATAACCGACTCCAGGACACAGTGTTGTTTAGATGATATTTCACCTTTAATATTATTTTTTGCACATAAAACACCTCTACTGTACTAAGCACACTCAACCGAACACGTTCATGTGACTTTCAAGTCTTGAGCGCTTATTTTGCATAGAAAAGGCAGTATCCGTGGACCAGTTATTGGGCGGCCACTGCATATTTGGGAAGTGGGACGTCTTAGTGTTTTGGGCTCCCGTTGAGCTCTGGAAGGCCCTAGGGCCATCAAACTTGCACTCGCACAATCTACGTCTCAGCGGCCCCTGTCGGAATCCAGAGTTTCGAGCTTCCAGCGCCCCCACAGGCCGAGATACGGGGCCCGACAGGAAAGGGTGCACTTTGGAAGGAAGGGTCCCAGAGGCTCGGGACACCGGGGTCTGAGAGGGCCCCTAGGGACCCCTCATCACCCCGAAGGACGAGCCTCTGGGACCCACCCTTCCCGAGATATAGACCACTATGTCCAAAAGTCCCATATGTATAACTGGGTTTTTCTCGGAAGTCCAGCCGAGTTGGAGCTTCAAACTCCGGACACTGAGAGGGGCCCTTGGGCCCCTTCATACCCCACCGTCCCCAGCTCCTGGGTTCTTGGGTTTCCGAGATACGGCCACTTCCGGTCCAGCTTTGAGGCGCCGTTTCTCGGAAACCAAAGCGAGTTGGAGCTCCAGATTTCTGCTGCTGGGATCTGCCCTAGGGGCCCTTCCAACCCCACCGACCCCAGTCCCTGGGACCTCCCAGTTCCGAGATATTAATTGTTAAAATTTCGACAGAAAAAGGGCCTTAACTCTGGGCCCCATGAATCTATCCTGGCAGCATTTGTGTCGTTGGAACTGTCTAGTCGAGCTCTACACACTTTACGAGTTTCAAGGCGATCCGGAGAAATCCGACCAAAACAATACAGCACGTTTCAAAATGGCGGCGCCCATTGGAATGTCAAATGTCGGCCAACTTTTGCTCATTACTCGGGAACGCGAAGCCCGATCGGGCTCAAATTCATGTCAAAAACTCCCCTCTGCCCCACGACCTGAACGCGGCAGTCGCGGGGCCCCAAGGCGCCCCCCGGCGGATGGCGACTTTCGAAATTCCGAGGGCTCTAGCTCCCGAACCGAGAGGGCCCCAACCTTTCCAATGAGACCACCCTTGAGCCTGGGTGCCCCTTCGTTACCGAGATATTCTTATTATTAATTTTAATTTTAACTAGAATTTGCCCCCTACCACAGTGTTTATAGTATTAAAAATAATATTATTAAAAAATATTATTTTTTTAAATATGTTTTTTATAATATTTTTTAATAAATTTTTTAAAATTATTTTTTATAATACATATTTTTTAATAATACATTTTTTACAATTCATTTTTTATTAATATATATATATATATATATATATATATATATATATATATTTTTTTTTTTTTTTTTCGACATGTGCCGGTATACAGTAATACGATATACCACAATAATGAACATGTGTGGTGACCCACAAGTGAAATAGAGAGACATTCACCCAGAGACTGTACCTTTAAGGGAGCGGGGTTTTGAGTTAAGCACTTCCGGTTTAACGTTGTGTGACTGTTGTTTACATTTCGCTGTAAAGTAATGTATGTTTGAAGTGGATATTAAAGCCGACTCGACGCATCTCTGTCTCCAGTCTCCTCACTTATAACACTCCACATTGGTGACCCCGACGCAAGTTGAATTATGTCACACAACGGCGGTGGTGAAAATGATGCGGCCGCGGTGCCGGCCGCTGTTAGCGGCGCGGCTAATGTCGGCGCGATCTACTCTGCCACCATCAAGTTGCCGGACTTTTGGCAGAACAATCCACGGCCGTGGTTTCAGCACATCGAGGCTCAGTTTCAGTTGAGAGGGATAACACAGGATGTTACAAAATATTTCCATGTAGTAGCGGCTTTGGATGCCTCGACGACAGCCAGGGCTATGGCGCTATTAGAGGCTCCTCCGGCTGACGGCAAGTACAACGCGCTTAAAACATTCCTACTGAACCTCTTTGAGCTGTCAGAGCTGGAGAAAGCAGACCGCCTGCTTTCCCTGAATGGCCTGGGCGATAGCAAGCCATCTGAGATAATGGAGAGGATGCTGGCTGTGCTGGGTTCGGCGGATCCATCATTCCTCTTCGCCCACATTTTCCTGCGGAAGCTTCCAGCACCCGTGCGCACCGCACTGGCCAGTTCCCCCCTCCTTTCCTCCAGAGACTACCGGGCGATGGCTGTGGAGGCAGACAGGATTTTCCTCGCCAACCGGCAGCAGTTTGTCCATGCGCTGTTGCCTCCCCAACACCAGTCTGCCCCATTTCCACCCCCGGTGGACGACACGGACACCGCAGCTGCTGTGACAGCCCGAGGACGGGTGGTGTTACTACCACTCCAGGTTTGGGGCCAAGGCCAAGCAGTGTCGCCAGCCTTGCAGTTTTGGAGCCCAGAGAAAAGCCCGGGCCGGCGCTCATTAGCAGCTATGGGCGTTGGCCGCGACTGCAAGCTGTTATTTATCACTGACGCTTTGTCTGGCCGGCGGCTGCTGGTTGATTCTGGGGCTCAGCGCAGCATCCTGCCAGCGAAGGCCCCCCGATGGATGCCGCTAACGGCACACCCATTCGTACTTATGGCACGAGGTATGTGGATGTGTGTTTCGGCGGGCGGCGTTTCGGCTGGGATTTCGTCATGGCCGCTGTGTCTACGTCTCTCCTGGGGGCGGATTTCCTCTGCGCTTACAGGCTGTTGGTGGATGTAACGAACTGCCGCCTGATCGACGCCCTTTCTTTTGCTTCATACCCCTGCACGCTTGGAGGGGCGGGGGCGCTTTGTCTGTCAAACACGCTTGCCACTGGAGACCGGTATCAACGCCTACTGGCTGAGTTCCCTGACATCACCACGCCCACGTTCTCATCGGCGGTGGCTAAGCATGGCGTGGAGCACTACATTACCATAGTGGGCCCCCCGGTTTATGCACGGGCCCGGCGCCTCGACTCTGGCAAGCTCGCGATCGCCAGGGAGGAGTTCACCACCATGGAGCACCTCGGCATCGTGCAACGCTCCAACAGCCCGTGGGCTTCCCCCCTACACATGGTGACCAAAGCTGATGGCGGTTGGCGTCCCTGTGGTGATTTCCGTCGCCTGAACAATGCCACCACCCCCGATCGGTACCCAGTGCCGCATATACAGGATTTCTCCGCCCACCTAACCGGCGCCACCATCTTTTCGAAGGTGGACCTGGTTCGCGGTTACCACCAGGTGCCTGTCCACCCGCAGGATGTCCCCAAGACAGCAGTCATCACACTCTTTGGCCTTTTTGAGTTTCTACGGATGCCTTTTGGCCTCAAGGGGGCAGCGCAGACGTTTCAGCGCCTCATGGACTCTGTGCTGCGGGACATGCCTTTCCTCTTTGTTTATTTGGACGACATTCTCGTGGCCAGCGCGTCCGCCGACGACCACCTGGCGCATCTCCGGCAGTTGTTTGGCCGGCTTAGTGAGCATGGTCTCATCATTAACCCGGCCAAGTGCGAGTTTGGCCAGTCGTCCATCAGCTTCGTCGGCCACCACGTCATCCCGCAGGGGGCTGTTCCCCTCCCGGCCAAGGTGGACGCCGTAGCCAGTTTTCCACGCCCACACACCGTGAAGTCCCTGCAGGAGTTTCTGGGCATGGTAAATTTCTACAACCGTTTCCTCCCCCATGCGGCCCAACCCATGCGACCCTTGTACGACGCCTTGCGGGGTGGAAAACCGGCGGACGTGTTGGATTGGTCCCCGGAGATGAATGGGGCCCTGGAGGCTGCCAAATCCACGCTGGCCAATGCTGCTCTGCTGGCGCACCCGTCTCCGACCGCCCCAGTTGCTCTTACCACGGACGCCTTTGATTATGCCGTGGGAGCTGTGTGTGAGCAGTGGGTGGGAGGAGCCTGGCAGCCGCTGGCCTTTTTCAGCAGGAAGCTCCGTGACAATGAGAGGAAATACAGCACCTTCGACCGGGAGCTTCTGGGTCTTTTCCTCGCTACCCGTCATTTCCGTTTCCTGTTGGAGGGCCGGCGGTTCACGGCTTTCGTTGACCACAAGCCGCTGACATTCGCCATGGCCAAGTCTTCGGAGCCATGGTCTGGTCGACAGCAGCGCCAGCTCTCTGCCATCTCAGAGTACACCACTGACATTCAGCATGTGGCCGGCAAAGATAATTTAGTCGCCGACTGCCTCTCCCGGGCAGTCACTGGATCCGTCCACTTGGGTCTCGACTACACAGCCATGGCTGAGGATCAGTCTGCGGACTCGGAGGTACAAGCCTACAGGACGGCCCCCACGGCGCTGCTCATGAAAGATGTGGCGTTTGACACAGCCAACACTACACTCCTCTGCGATGTCTCCACTGGCCAACCGCGCCCCATGGTACCTGCTGGCTGGAGGCGAAGGTTTTTGACGCCATCCACGGCCTTTCCCACCCCGGGGTGAAGGCCTCTACCAAGCTGGTGGGGGCCAAGTTCGTCTGGCCAGGCCTGCGGAGGGACGTTAGGGCCTGGGCTGCTGCCTGTGTGGCGTGCCAGCGCGCAAAGGTGACTCGTCATACCAAGGCACCTTTGGCACCCTTCAAAGTGCCAGAGAGACGTTTTGATCACGTGAATGTGGACCTGGTGGGCCCACTGCCCCCCTCCCGTGGTTATACTTACCTCCTCACTATGGTGGACAGGACAACTAGGTGGCCAGAAGTGGTTCCCCTGTCCTCCATTACATCAGCCGAAGTAGCCCGGGCATTCATTATGGCTTGGGTGGCCCGTTTCGGAACACCGTCCGACCTCTCTTCGGACCGGGGTCCGCAGTTCACATCAGAGCTTTGGACGGCGGTCGCCGAGGTTCTGGGGGTGAAGCTCCACCATACCACAGCCTACAACCAACAAAGCAACGGACTTTGCGAGTGGTTTCATCGGGACATGAAGGCTGTGCTCAGGGCTAGCCTTACGGACAACAACTGGGTTGACCGCCTCCCATGGGTTATGCTTGGCCTTCGCTCCGCCCCCAAGGAAGATCTTCAAGCTTCATCAGCCGAGCTGGTGTACGGCCAGCCCCTGCGCGTTCTGGGGGAGTTTCTTCCAGGTGCCACGGCCCCTTGGTCGGTTGCCGCCCATCGTGCTGTGTCCAGGAACATTGCCAACGCTTTTGTTCCCATTCCAACGTCTCACCATGGCCTCCCCCAGTCCTACGTGCCCAAGGATTTACCGTCAGCCAAGTACGTTTTTATCCGCCACGATGGCCATCGTACCCCGCTGCAGCCCCCCTACGATGGGCCCTTCCGTGTCCCGGCCGGAGGGTCTAAGAACTTTGTTGTGGATATGGGGGGCAGGCCTGAGCGGGTGGCTATAGACCGTCTCAAGCCTGCTCATGTGGACATTGGCGAACCGCTTCAGCTGGCCCAGCCCCCACGGAGAGGGCGACCTCCAGCAGCAGCCTCGGCCCCTGCCCTCTCCCCTGGCACGGTCCCTGCCCCGCCCCTTTCCTGTTAAGCGCAGCCGGTACGGCCGCCTGGTCCGCCCCCCTATACGTTGACTCTTAGGGACTGTTATGAGCTGGACTGTTCTGTTTCGCACTAGTGAAGAGGGTTCTTGTTCTATTTTGAGTACCCGTTCGGTATGGGCCTGTTATTATGGGTGAATTCTGGGGGGGCCTGTGTGGTGACCCACAAGTTAAATAGAGAGACATTCACCCAGAGACTGTCCCTTTAAGGGAGCGGGGTTTTGAGTTAAGCACTTCCGGGATAACGTTGTGTGACTGTTGTTTACATTTCGCTGTAAAGTAATGTATGTTTGAAGTGGATAGTAAAGCCGACTTGACGCATCTCTGTCTCCAGTCTCCTCACTTATAACACTCCACACATGCACAATATTGTTATCGTGGGCACTTCAAAATACCGTGAATAGTTATTTAATACGAATTAATCAGATTTTTAGAATGCATTTTAAGAATACTTTACCCATCAACCGTTTAAAATGAACAACACGTCAAAGAGGAACGCGCACTGATGTAAACAAACGAAGAAAAACTTCTGTAAAAATGTAGCTATTCATTCTTTGTTAATGTTAATGCATTAACTGGTGAGACATTATTGTAAAGTGTTAACTATTGTTCTTTATAATTCTTTTGCACTTAATCTGTTTTAAAAATTTGTTTAGTTTATACATTTTTGAGTATTGCTTTACTGTATTTAAATGTTTAGTTCTTTTGTTATAAGAAAGTTATTAAACCTGTTATAGTATGACAACACTTTTTTTGCAACTTATTTCAATATCGTGATAATACCGTATACCGTGATAAAAGCTTCAGCAATTAATCGCAACATGAAAATTTGATACCGGCACATGCCTAATATATATACATTTTATAATATTCTTTTTTAAAAATTTGACGTGTGTAAGACATTTGTCTTGGAGCCAAAAAAAGACAGTGGGAACTTTTAAAATATTTATTTAATTAAATTGGTGGGTGCTCTTCAGGCCAAATGGTCATCAAACACACCCACAAACGGTTCAATAGCCCCCTGTGAGAAGATGGACTTACCCAGACAAAGGAGAGTGGTATGACCGGTTGAGTTTTTTCCCCCAGGGCCTCGGTCAGCTCCTCTACCTGCCTCCTCAGGTGGCCTAGCTGCTTGAGGCACCTGGGGTCTGTGCAGGGGGTCCGCTCCTCCTGCCCTGCCCTGCCCCGCCTCCACCGTCAACGTGTTTTGGACAAGCGGCAACCTCCCGCAGTTTTTCTTGAAGCCACTACGGAAGAGACATATGCTGCAATTCATCGACTGGCCACTAGAGACAGGCTCCAGAAGGAGCAGAATGTTAAAATGCCCAACTTTAAAGCAGATTAAAACCTGTTTTCAGTCTGGAACAAATTGTGGTTTTGGTCTATAAATCTAATTTTGCCCTTCATGACGACTGTGAGGGGGTGACATTTTTTTCATAAATCGTTCATTTACATTATATAAAGCATTAAAGTTCTGCATAATTAAGGGTGTGGCCACTTCGAGTGACAGGTGGATAGCCATTAGCTGCTGTCTGTTAGTCATCGCGTCACTTAAGCTCCGCCCACGTCCCGCCTTTTTGCCCATTTTCTGTTATCCGGGAGTGATGCGCGATGCCAAGATGGCGACGGCCAGCTCGTCCATACTTTGCACTTCAAAACTGCTCTTCAGAATCCTATGGGTGACATCACGGACACTACGTCCATATTTTTTTTACAGTCTATGGTTTTGTATCAGTTGAGCCATTTCAATGAAAGTCAGATGTAAGTGAGTGACAAAGATTGGCGTGGCAGGGGCTTTTATAGCATTCAGGGTCAAACCTCATGTCAAACGGGGGAGAAATTGGATTGAGAAAAAGGCTGACCAATCAGCGGACGGGACATCAGGTCAAACTTGGTTTCAAAGGGATGGTGAATTGGAACCAAATATCAAATGGTGTTTATGGATTATTATTTTTTTAACGTTTAATGTCATTTTTCATGGATGAAAACACTGTACTAAGCACACCCAACCGAACGCGCACATCTAACTTTTGAGGCGTTTGAGTGATTCATTTGCATAAAAAGCTCTAGCTCCCCTCGGGGTGTGCTACTTTGATGGGGGGGCCCGAGACCTTTCCAAAGAGACCCCACACGAGCCAAGGGGCCCCTGCATTACTGAGATACCGCACTCAGGCTCGTTGGAACCGCCTAGTCGAGCTCTACACACGTTCCGAGTTTCAGGACGATCCGCCGTGTCCCCGCGGAGAAATCCGACAAAAACGATACGGCGCGTTTCAAAATGGCGGTGCTCATTGGAATGTCAATTTTCGGCCAACTTTTGCTCATTACTCGGGAACGCGAAGCCCATTCGGGGTCAAAAACTCCCCTCTGCCCCCGACCTGAACGCGGCAGCCCCCGACTTTTATAAAAAAAATAATATTTTTAAATTGTAGTTTAATTTTTTTTGTAATTTATTTTAAAAGCAAGACAAAATAGTAAAAAAGCTAATTTATGCAATGGTGAAAAAATTGACAAAATAAATGAAAAAAAAAAATAGAAAAACCGTGTTCGGTATTCGGCTTCGGCCAAGAATTTTCATTTCGGTGCATCCCTAGATGAATTATTGTAAAGATGAATAATAAGACATTTCATTAAGTCAAGTCAAGTCAACTTTATTTATATAGCGCTTTTAACAATGTAGATTGTTTCAAAGCAGCTTTACAGTGTTAAACAGGAAAATAATGCAGCATAATTCCAATCAGCTGTATAGCCATTCTGGAAACATTTCAAGTATCATACAGTGACAGTGTGGGCGTTAGATCAATAATTCGATCAGTAATTTAGTTTAAATGGTTAATTTAGTTTAAATTTTTCAACTAAAAATCGAAATAAATCTAAATAATAATGTCCCCCAACTGAGCACGCCAAGCCAGAGGCAACAGTGGCAAGGAAACCAAAACCCCATTAGGTGACCTAATGGAGAAAAATAAACCTTGGGAGAAACCAGGCTCAGTCGGGGTGCCAGTTCTCCTCTGGCCAATTAACAAACAGCGTATTATTATTATTATTATTATTCTGGCAGCTTTACAGCTCAGAGGTCATAATAGATCAGAATATTCGAGGGACCGGGGGCAACATGCTGGAGACGGGTTTATTGAGGATGATGTTGAATAAATAATTATTAAAGTGCAATATTCGAAGGATCGGAGGCAACACGCTGGAGACGGGTTTATTGAGGATGACATATCGATTTAAGTATTATTTAATTGTAATATTCGAACAATCCGAGTCAACACGCCGGAGACGGGTTTATTGAGATGCCGTGTCGATGAGGCAGTTGCAGGGGGAGTCTAATCACGGTCTCTGCAGACACTTCAGGGTCATGTGTTGGTCTTCTCTGGGCGCAGGTCCACCATCTGAACTGGATACGGCCCGGATCCGGCTGACTGCAGTAAACCTCGGGATAAAACAGAGAGACTATCATTAGCGTAGATGCCATTCTTCTGATGATGTAACGAGTACATCAGGTGTTATGGGAAGTGTTCCCGGTTCCGGCTGACCTAGTTAATGCAGCCTAACAATCATTTCATTGAAAAAGTGATTTTATGTGTATGCCACAGTAAAGAGATGTGTTTTTAGTCTAGATTTAAACTGACAGAGTGTGTCTGCTTCCCGAACAATGCTAGGAAGACTGTTCCAGAGTTTAGGTGCTAAATAGGAAAAGGATCGACCGCCTGCAGTTGATTTGGATATTCTCGGTATGATCAACTGGCCAGAGTTTTGAGACCGCAGTAGACGTGATGGAGTATAATATGTTAAGAGCTCGCTCAAGTATTGGGGAGCTAAACCATTTAGTGCTTTGTAAGTAATAAGTAAGATTTTAAAATGTATGCGATGTTTAATAGGCAGCCAGTGCAGTGTTGACAGAACTGGGCTAATATGGTCATACTTTCTGGTTCTAGTAAGAACTCGAGCTGCTGCGTTTTGGACCAGCTGGAGTTTATTTATTAAGCGAGCAGGGCAACCACCCAGTAGAGCATTACAATAATCTAACCTTGAGGTCATGAACGCATGAACTAACTGTTTAGCATTTTGCATTGAGAGCATGTGCCGTAATTTAGATATATTTTTAAGATGGTAGAAAGCAGTTTTACAGATGCTAGAAACGTGGCTTTCAAACGAAAGATTGGTATCAAAGAGCACACCCAGGTTCCTCACTGACGACGAGGACTTGACAGAACAGCCATCAAGTGTTAGACAGTATTCTAGGCTACTACTTGTGGAGCTTTTTTGTCCAATAATTAAAAATTCAGTTTTTTCTGAATTGAGTTGCAAGAAATTACCAGCCATCCAATGTTTTATATCAGCTATGCATTCCGTTAATCTTGTGAATTGGTAAGTTTCTTCAGGGCGTGAAGAAATATAGAGCTGAGTATCGTCAGCATAACAATGATAAGTAACGCCATGCTTCCTAATGATATCTCCCAGTGGTAGCATGTACAGAGTGAAGAGTAGCGGTCCTAGCACTGAGCCTTGTGGTACTCCATACTGAACTTGCGATCGGTGTGACATATCTTCATTTACTACTACAAACTGATAACGGTCGCATAGGTATGATTTAAACCATGATAATGCAATTCCACTAATACCTACATAATTTTCGAGTCTATTCAAAAGAATGTTGTGGTCGATAGTATCAAATGCAGCGCTAAGATCGAGTAACACTAATAAAGAGATACAGCCACGATCGGATGATAAGAGTAAATCATTTGTAACTCTGATGAGAGCAGTCTCAGTACTATGATACGGTCTAAATCCTGACTGGAAATCCTCACAGATACCATTTCTTTCTAAAAAGGAACATAATTGCAATGGCAAAAGTTTGTTTAACAAAAACGCCAATATAGCCAATATACTTGTCACAGGACTCGAACTGCGTCAAAAGCAGTCAACTTAAAGGGTTAATTCACCCAAAAATGAAAATACTGTCATGTATTCCTCACCCTCATGCCGTTCCACACCCGTAAGACCTCTGTTCATCTTCAGACACAAATGTGTTGAAATCTGAAGGTTCAGTGAGGCCTGCATAGGCATCAATGCAATTTACACTCTCAAGATCCAGTAATGCACTAAAAACATATTTAAATCAGTCCATCTGAGTACAGTGGTTCAATATTAATATTATAAAGCCACGAGAATATGTTTGGTGCGCCAAAATAAACGAAATAACGGCTTATATAGTGATAACTGATTTCAAAACACTGCCTCATGAAGCTTCGAAGTGTATCGAATCAGTGAGTCGATTCATGATTCGGATCGCGTGTCAAACCACCAAACTGCTGAAATCACGTGACTTTGGCGCCACTGAATCGACTCGCTGATTCGATACACTCCGTATGAGAATCACTATTGTGTGTAAAATGATTCTGAGCAGCGACACATACACATCTACACACACGCATGCACACACACACACACACACAGGCGTAATAGACACAGCAGAACCGCTGTCATTTATGAATGAGATCACGTGTGTGTGTTTGAATCGAGATCGCGATCTTTTAATGATTAATCGTGCAGCTCTAGCATCCGTCGACAGAAATATTTAGATACTGAGATACTCACCATCACTGACCCATCCTCAGTCTTCACTTCATAAACCCGTTTATCACATTCCTCGTCTGTTTCCTTCTGTTGTCTGACAGCACCAGCACTTTCAGCTCAAGATGAGGACAGGTTGCAGGTCTGTGTGTCCCTTGATTACATGCACACAAAATAAAACATTCAATAATAAAGTTAAATCAATAAATATGGTTCCTGCCTAGGGTCAATACACCTGCTGTGATGTCATCAGAGCAATGGTGACAAGTCCTCAAAGCTCAACATGCTCAAGGAAATGATGTCATCATCATCAACAGCCACAGCAAAACTCAATCAGTCATAAATAAATCAATAAACTCAATCAGTCAGAAATAAATCAATAAACTCAATCAGTCAGAAATAAATCAATAAACTCAATCAGTCAGAAATAAATCAATAAACTCAAACAGTCAGAAATAAATCAATAAACTCAATCAGTCAGAAATAAATCAATAAACTCAATCAGTCAGAAATAAATCAATAAACTCAATCAGTCAGAAATAAATCAATAAACTAAAACAGTCAGAAATAAATCAATAAACTCAAACAGTCAGAAATAAATCAATAAACTCAAACAGTTTGTTGAGAACGAGGAAACATGAGGAAGATCTAGACTTACCTGAAGTGAGAAGATGATGAGAAAATAAAAACTATTTCTTCTTCTGAACTGCTCAAACTAATTCTTGCGGTCAAAGATCCATATGGTGAACTACAGAGAGAAAACAACATAAAGAGTGTGTGAGATTTCACTATCAGAGCAGGAGAACAATGCTTTAAGACATCGCTCAGCCTTATAAACGCTCTGATAATGGTCATATTTGGGCTTTTACAGAAGTCCTGAGGGAAACTCAGCCGAGGATGGTCGCCCTGTAATAGAGGAAACACTTCACATCTGAGAACGCAAGCCAAGTGAACTTTAACCTCAATAACCTCTGACAAAGAAAATCTTGGTCGACTGAAGTCCTGAAATTTTCGACTAAAAATCGACTAAAATGACGTTAGGAAAAAAAATGTTAACTGAATAAGCTGCGCACTGTGCACAGTACTTGGTAGCCTTGTTGTCTGCCTAAATTAATTATAAATAAACATAAAAAACTAGTAGGCTATTTGCAGAATATTAAATCGTTTTTGAGCTGATTATTTTGCACTAAAATGAATCTGAGACACGAGTCTGACAGTGTTGAATCACGTGCACCTGCGAAATATCATAGCCTATGACTTCCGAAAATATAGTACTATGTGTTGTCAACTAGATATCATCACAAGAACTTTTGAGGAATATGCAACATAATTTAGACAATTGTTTTTGTCATATGTATTATAATAACTGACAGACACAATCATTTCAGCCGCTCTGTGAACACAGGATCAGCTCAGCTTCGCGGCTGAGACACGAATAGACTATTAACTTAAAGCTTTTACTCTTAAACACAAAAGGCATGTCCACTTTAATAAAAAAGGAATATTTATTAAACAAGCCAGATCAAGAGCAGAAAAAACGCTCTCACAATTAAATAAATAATATACAAGAAAACTAGCCTTCTTCAATCTGTCTCTCTTCTCCAGTGGGTTGGGCTAATCCAAAAGTGGAAACAATGGGGGTGTTCTGAAGGCAGACTGTTACCTGTGAAACAGGGGTGCTCTGAAAACACCCCCATTAGCAATTAGTGCTTTCAACCTGATGAAATGAACGCGGCGCGGCAAAACTCGGCAAAACTGATGAAATGAACGCGGCAAAACTGACAGTACAGATCCACTTAGCGCGTTGTTGTGACGCTTCCCCTCGTGTGTGTTGATGGGCGTTCCTCAAGTTTACCGCTATGGGCGTGCGTTTGAGCCAGCGGGGAATGAAAAACAAAGGACCCGCGAGAGACTTCTCTTCTCCAGTGGGTTGGGCTAATCCAAAAGAAGTGAAAACAATGGGGGTGTTCTGAAGGCAGACTGTTACCTGTGAAACAGGGGTGCTCTGAAAACACCCTCATTAGCAGTTAGTGCTTTCCACCTGATGAAATGAACGCGGCGCGGCAAAACTGATTAAATGAACGCAGCAAAACTAATGAAATGAACGCGGCAAAAAATCGACCAATCAGAATTTTGGTCGAGCCAGAACGTATCGACTAATAATCGACTAATCGACTGGGAGATTACAGCCCTAGAAATAATAACGTGAAGCTTGAGCCAAAGACGAATGAACACGTTCAAACAAGACTAGGGTGACATTACGTTAGGGCTGAGCGATATGGCCAAAATTGATTTCGATAAAATATTTTCATATCAGTCGATATCGATAATTATAATGATATAATTTATTTCTTTCAAATTTAAAGGCAGATTTTTGCTCCTAAGTGAAGTTTGTACAAACCAGACTGTTAATTGTGGTTTTAAACTACTCTTTATTGTCAGAATATGACAAACACTTCACGTTTTTGAATTACTTACATTTTTCCAGTCATTTTTCCTTAACAAAATACATTTCTTAATAGAAAAAATTAATGTTTTCGTTTCTGCATGTTCTAACAGGTGATATTGTTTCTAGTCATGAAACAGGTTTGTGTCGCCTAAAATTTGGCATATATCTTCAGCTGCAGTATTAATAATATTACATGTTTTGTAATATGCACATTTGACAGTGAGTTGACAGTAGTAGTTGCTTGAGTTAAGAGGATGCAGATGTAAATTTATGTGCATTAACAAAAACACGGACATCTGTAAAAATTGTAACAACCTCATTTTTATATGGTAAAATACATTATGACTGATTTTTATTAAAATGAAGCATTGGTCTTCCAAGCACTTCCGGAAATCCAGTGGCCACTATGGAAACCAAAACTTGCGAGTTTGGAACCGATGATCGGAATCGAAAACAAATTTTCTCTAAACGATTCCAATGGCATCGTTATTTTTTAAACGTTTCCATGTTGGAACCGGTTCTCGATGCCCAACCCTACACACCATTCTCATCTCCGAGCAGGGTTTTTCCTACATTGAACACTGTTGTCCCGCCAAAGCCTTATTTGATGAGTATTTGTGATTTATGAGTGATGTAGAATAGATGCTGCACTTGCGTTAACTGAGTGACAGAGAGAACGATCAGAGCTCCTCCCCCGCTCTCTGTCTTCAAAATAAGCATTCTTAGCTTTCTAATATTTCACATATTACGTTAATCAAAATGAAAAGGTTGGAAGACCGAATCCATGTTGCACGTGGCGCTATCAGACGATGTTTTCCTTTCATTACCGCTGGCTGTGAATTGCGCTCAAAAAACGTTGACTCTTCTCTGACCAGCTGACATAAACCATACTTTCAATAAACAGGAAACAAATCCTATCCGGTTATGAAGTGTTTTCTGGGTGTTGACAAATCTTTCGCGATGTTCTAACAGACGGGATTCACACACAACGCGTCTGCTAATGTCCGATTCAGACCTAATGACTCCTTTAAACCGAATCATTTTAACGACTGGTTAGAACGACTGATCTGTCCAACACTGAACTCACGGATCAGTTTAATAATTTACTCAGAACATCTGAAATGAGAACACAAGTGTGCTTACCCAATTTAGCAAGAGTGGGTGTAAGAGTTAGTTTTAATTATCCACAGTCTTTCAGCTTATTTATGTTCACAATGTGTAGTAAAATAAATAGATAAATCATTTAGTTTAGACTGGAGTGAGTTGAACCCAGAACAAAGTTGTTATTAGCTAGCTGATAATTGTATGAAATTGTATATGGCAGAAAATTAGCCTATTTGTTCATTTTTTTTAATACTACTTTTTAATATTGATATGATTATATACCAAAACAATTATCTGTAAAAAGTGTAAAAATTAGGAACAAAAACAAACATCAAGGTATCAAAATAAGATAAGCAAAAATTTTAAACTTTCTTTGAACTTATTTAAAATGTATTGTCAGTATTGCGCTTGCAGATCACGTGGGTAGGGTACTTTTTACTGTGTGTGTGTGTGTGTGTGTGTATGGATGACCATGTCTGTCAGCCACCACCGAAGAGCATTTTTGACCCAGGAAAAACCCTGCCGAGCGTGCCATAACTCTGTCTGACGCACACACCGCTTGCCTAGCTTAGCACAAAGACTGGAGGTAAATGGCTCCAGCTAGCCTTCTGCTCAATAAGAGACAAAACAACGGCAACATTTTCCTATTTACATGTTGTGATGTAGGGTTGTGCCGATGGACGATGATGCCACGCCCCCGTTGCGAGTCTGTTGTGAGTGCGACACACACTAATCCTCTTCTATAGTATTAGTTAAACTAAAAACTTATTTTAACTGTAAATTAAATTTAGAATGTAACTAATACATATACACTCACCTAAATGATTATTAGGAACACCTGTTCAATTTCTCATTAATGCAATTATCTAATCAACCAATCACATGGCAGTTGCTTCAATCAGGCATGAAAACGGGTCAGGGGTGAAAAAGGTGAGAAGGATATTAGCCCTCTAGGAGGGTCCGTGGGCATGCTCCCCCGGAAGAACATTTGAAATATTCCATGTTTTAAAGCATCAATCTGATGCATTTTGAGATACTTTTTTTGCCAACCTGGGGAGAGGTTGCATATAATGTGTGCTGGTCAACTAGTCTAAAATTAAGAAACCCCTAGAAAGCAGTAAAAAACAAAAACAAAGGAACATTGTGTGTACATTTAAGATAGGCTACTTAATTTATTATTCCAATATCCTAAAAAGACACTAAATACCACAGGGAAAAGTGCCTCTATTTGTGACGTGCTGTCTTTGCATTTGAACATTGTAGGCCTACATTTTAAAAAGGACACGCATTAGCTGAATAAATGTTAGCCAGTACAAACATATTTATAGAAAACAGTTGACAATGAATAGACAGGAGTCCAATAATAGCAAAACTTCTTCTAAAAAGAATATCAAGTATAATTTAGACGAATCCGACATGTAATGAGGGCTGTGTTAACAGTAAAACATCCGTCATTTAACTAATTACACGGATGGATAATACAAAATGCTTTCTGACATTTTGACAGAAAAAAACACAAGCAAGAACAAAATTTAAACTTAGTCCGTCAATTTTCATTTTACAATTATCTTATATCTGTGTGCACGCGCGTCTGTGTTTGTGAGAGACAGCTCGCGCAGCACTAATCCATAAGTAACTAACGCGCTAGTTTTCATACAAAATAAATATGTAACATAATTGGGTACTTTAGTTATTATTAACACAATAACGTAACACATGCAGGCTACGTTGCTCAACACTGAGAATGAATAAATGTACGCCTGTTTCTCCAGACTCGCGCTTATATTATATAGTTCATTGAATCGCAGTTCACTGAATCTTGCGCTCCCTTCTGGCACGCGCACCTCTTCGCAGTTCACTGAATATGAACCCCCTCCCCCCCAAAAATGTTTTCTCATCGAATCTACACAATTCACGTAGGTCACCTATTCTGGTTTCAAAACGGCGAATTTCGCCGAAAGGTGAGGGATTTTCATGTATGTTCAATGCATTTAGGGGTGTGGTCCTGGTCAAGACAATCTCCTGAACTCCACACTGAATGTCGGAATGGGAAAGAAAGGGGATTTAAGCAATTTTGAGCGTGGCATGGTTGTTGGTGCCAGACGGGCCGGTCTGAGTATTTCACAATCTGCTCAGTTACTGGGATTTTCACGCACAACCATTTCTAGGGTTTACAAAGAATGGTGTGAAAAGGGAAAAACATCCAGTATGCGGCAGTCCTGTGGGCCAAATTACCTTGTTACCACTGTGCAGGCTGGTGGTGGTGGTGTAATGGTGTGGGGGATGTTTTTTTGGCACACTTTAGGCCCCTTAGTGCCAATTGGGCATGGTTTAAATACCACGGCCTACCTGAGCATTGTTTCACATTAGGGATGCACCGAATATTCGGCCACCGAAAATTTTCGGCCGAAAATGCCCCAAAAGTGCATTTTCGGTTTTCGGCCGAAAAACTTTTATCACCGAAACAACATGGCCGAAATGTTGTGATGACGCAAACAGAAACCGCGACCTGCACGTGCTTGTCTGAAGCAACATGTCAGCGGTGTGGACGTGTTTCAGTATATCTGAGAAACACCCACGTCTGCTTCATGCACAAGCACTGACAGCAGAGCTCAGAGCTGTTCATGTTCTCGATGAGAAGAGGACCAGACTTCACTGTGAAACCGAACGCAATCTTTAACAGTGGGCATGTTTTAAGCGAGGAACACACTTCAATCTGGCGGCAGCGCGCGCGCGTGAACGCGATCATCTGTGAGCGCGATCGATCATCTCTTCCTAAAGAATAAACATGAATGAACATCTAAGGTGTGTTGAGGATACATTACAACTTACTGTCATGTGTATATATGTGGTGTAATCGCTCAATCAGTGTTTCAACGGCGGAAAGACCTCAATATAACTGCTGTAAACTAAACAGTCATGTAGCATCATTTACCTTAGGCACCTCAGTGTCCACAGCTGTTAGTTCACTTGAGAAATCAACTCTTTCACTAAATATATGACCTATATTAGCCGTTATATTCATTATATTCTACTTAACCTGTTAATGATATCTTGATTATTTCATGTATGTTTAAATAAAATGACAGACACTGTGTATAAATGATTATATTTCAACAACGAATTGGATAAAAAACTATTTTATAATTAGATTTAGAAGTTATTGCAAAAACTGCCTTATGTGAAGTGTACATGTTTGTTTACGATGTTATTTGAGTGTTGATTATTAGACCTAAAAATACATAGCAACTGAATTTAGGCTAATAGTTTGGGCTCTGTTTTTAACCTTTAATATTAATGTGCAAGTAAGGGCTCCCTATATAGTTTAGAGCAATATATTCAATAAACTTTTAGTTATAATTTAATTCATTTAAGGACAGACTTTTTTTTTCAGTTAACCAATAAAAATAAATAAAAAGCCATTTTGTAAAACTGCTGTACCGAACCGTCAGTTTTGTGTACCGCTACACCCCTATTCTACAGTTAACATATGGGCTATGGCAGTCTTTGATTTGATACACTATTATGTTAAAGGCCTACAGAGAAAATAAATGTATCTTTATTAAATTAAGCAGTTGCACTTGTTCTGAATGCACTTTCTTGTAGTAGTCCTACAGAGAACAATTTTAAATGCACTAGACCTAAATGCACTTTGTTTTTATGAGAGAACATTTAATTTAAAAACCTTTCTGTAGGCCTGTACATTATTATTTAATGTACAAATGAGTGGGGTCAAGTTAAACATTTTAGTTTGAATTTTATTTTATACTGTGCATTGTTGCAATGTGCTAAATAAATATTGGCATAACTTGTAATTGATTTATTCTTTGAAACTTTAATATTAATGTATGCAATTGCAATGCCTTGATTTTAGTAAAGTTAGTACACAGTCATAGCCATAAATGCAATGGTACTAATAATTGGCATAATTTCTTTCGGTGTTTCGGTTTTCGGCTTTCGGCCTTGGTTTCCTCTTTTTCGGTTTTCGGTTTCGGCCAAGAATTTTCATTTCGGTGCATCCCTATTTCACATGTCACAAAGCTCCAATCCATTTCAAATTGGTTTCTTGAACATGACAATGAGTTCACTGTACTAAAATGGCCCCCACAGTCACCAGATCTCTAATCTGATGTTAGTAAAAAAACGAAATTATATTTTTAAGTAGAAAATAGTATTTATGTAAAGAGATATATCAAAATAAAAAGAGCTCAACTCTTAAGTGGAAGGAAGCAATTTTTTCCCCCTCACGTGCAACCTAGCGGATGAGTCATTATTTGGGTTAGTAAAAATAACTAAATGATAGTTTTCGGTAGAAAATAGTATTTATGTAAAAAGATATAGTAAATTATCTACCTATTTACCTAATTACCCCCCCCCCCCCCCAAACGACGATATCATCGACCATCACAATGTTTTACTGTAAACATCGTCAGCTGCCAATTTAGGGGACATCACCCAACGCTATTGTGATGTGTGTAGTTACTAGTGATGCACCGATCATGATTTTACATGGCAGATTCCGATACCGATTTTTTTCAAGAAAACTGGCCGATTCCGATACCGATCTCGGATTTATTTTTTTACACAACAAAAGAATGAAAGTATACATGAACAGGATGTTTATTTGGTATTTAACAGGCTAAATTGGCTTTTGGCTAATGAAAACAAGTCCGCAATCTGAAATTAACAGGAAATTGAATTGGAAATTAAAGGCTGAAAGGTGAAATTAAAGGCAACAACTGCATATTCTGCAATCCAAACAAAGATGTTACTTAAATCAGCATTTGTTTTTAAATGCAGTGTAAATAAAAAAAAGTCTTTACCAGTGAAATTAAATAAAACCAAAGTATATAATTGTTCCAAAATGTTAAATCAAATAATGTTTAGTGCAACGGAAAAAACTAAGATGCTACAGCAGGTGCTTTTTAAATCAAATTAAGTCAATGATATTTTAAGGTAAAATAAAAATTATCATCCTATAGGCTACAGAACTGATAGTATTTCATTTCTAAAGTGCATGCATGTTCTTCTTTAGGCTACAAAAAGAAGTATTTCGGCTTTATCACAAGTTAGTCTGTTCCCTTTCAAAAGCTACACTCAATGCTGCATAAGCTTATGCAAATGGGAAATGTCTTTGACATAACCAGCTGTGAAAATAGTGTGAAAACACGTCAATGAAATTGACCCGGAGGTATTTATAGCCTCGGCCGGTGACGTCATAGGCGCACCTGCTGCACGAGGCTATAAATAGATGAGCTTCCGCTGGAGCAAACCAGGTCTTTTTGTTTTCAGACCAACTCTGTGTTATGGTGTGTTACAAAGTCTCTGAAAAAAAAATTCTCTCTCTCTTTCAAGACTCAACTCGAGATCTTTGTTAGGAGTTAGTTTTCAACATGGCAGTGTGCAGATTTCTCTCTCTTTCTCATCTCTGTTACAAAGAAACATAAGTGGAAAGAGTTCTAGTTAAATCTGATCAGTTGGAAACGAGTCAGCAGAGTAAAACGCTGTATATCCATGTTCTCTTTCAAAAAACAGAACTGGATGCACACGTGTATTGCTGTGTGTGTTTGGGGAAGAGCATGCGGTTGCTGCATTGAGTCAGACGAGTGCGAGCATTGCAAGCCTTTACAGTTAGAATGCTTTATGCTCGTCTGGGCTACTTTCAGTCCGCACCAGTTTTCGGAGCTCTCGAATGGGTTTGTTGACGAGCAAGAGACGGGTCCGTCCCTTTCGCTTGCTCGCTCAACAAATGCATGTTTCCCCGCGTGATCCCGAAGCGCGCTCCAGCGTTTCTTCGGCTCGCGCGGGGAATGATGATGAATCTCTGGGTCCGCGGACCTCGAGCAGCCACCTGCGATCGTTCCTCACATGATGGTGAATCCATACGAGGAATTTATCGAGGTGGTTGTTCGCGCGGTGGCCAGGGCAGTTTGTCTGGTACCGTGAATGAGAGATCCCCGAACGCAGTGAGCTTGAGGTTTCTGTCTAGAAAAAAAAAAAACATTTACTTCACGTGTTTTTGTACCCTTGACGTCGACATTTTCGACTATCATGGGTGCGAAATCGCGTGGATATGTGAGAATACCCCAGGTGGGAGACGCTCACGAGCTATCTCTCGCCTGGGTCTGCATTTTCATTAAAGAGACATACCTCCCCATAAAGCCATGTAGAAAATAAACATCGGCTGTCATGGGCAAAGCTTATATATATGAATTATATATTGTATATTATTTTATATGGAATATATATATATATATATATATATATATATATATATATAATATATTATTTTATATCAATATATATTGTATATGATTTATATAAGAATAATAAATATAAAGGGACAGGCTGGTGCTGCGCTGCACACTATGGCTGTCTTGCAAGCATATCAGGCTGACCTTCTGAAGGATTTGAGTGGTTCATTTGGTGACTCAGTTAACTCTGTAGTGGCCAGATTTAAAGGAGTGGAAGAAACATGAAGTGTTCACTCAGTTTCTTCCTCAATGCACTCAAGGGGAGGGGCTATCAGCCACACAACCTCTCTTCAGTCCTTCAAGATGTAGGGGGGTAATAAGCAGAGTGTGGCGAGTCGCGCTCTCCCTCGTAAAGATTGGAGACCGGCTCGTCATCCTCAACAACCTCCCAGGGCAGACCTCGGGACTGTCATCAATATAAGAAGTCCGGTGGTCTGGTGCCCAGTCTGCCCCCACGGGACAGGGCGTGTCAAACATTTGCTCGCCCCACCCCGTTATCCTCAAAACTACTCCATCCCCGCCGCCTCTGGTGATTCGGGGGGGCAGTGGTTTCCAGTGAAATGTTAGACGTTCAGTGTTTAAATCCTGCTATCATCCAGGACATAGAACGTCTAACATCCCCTCAACAGGAAGTGTTAAAATTGTCACTCTCAGAGTCTCAGGCAGCGTGTTAACTTCTGCCAGGCGTTTCTGCATTGGTGTTAAGCACAGTAAAAATTAGTAAACTAATTTATTTGTCATCCTCCTTGTTTGAACGGCGTGGTCTCCACTTCCGTGAAGGCGGAGTTGGCGTTCGTACTGTCACAAGTGACAGCAGTTACTTCCTGGTCCCCAGTAGGGTGGGGGGGGTGTCTAATCTCAGATCTTCGAGTCTTAAACCGTGAAGCAGTTAAAGTACTCAAGGTCAAGATGTTACAGTGAAGGCGGTCGTGTCGCATATTCAACATTGTGATTGGATTCGGCACGATTGATCCGAAGGACGCATGTATTCGCATATAAAGTCTGCCACAACACAGGAAGTTCCTGAGGTTCGCTCTTGGGGGCAAAAGCTTACCAATTTCGGGTCTTCCATTTGGCTAGCCTTGTAACCGCACATAAACAAAATGTATGGATGTATTACTGGCTCCATTGGGATTCCGGGACATTCAAATTTTGAATTACAAAGGCGATTGCTAAAATTAGCACAATCACATGAGATGGTGCTTCAACACAGTGTGTTGGCTCATCTAGTTTCTCTAGGGTTGAGACTCAACACCAAGAAAAGTGTTCTTTCTCCTGCCCAGAGAACGACTTATCTAGGGTTTGTTCGGTTTTTGGTCACAAGGTGGGCACAATGGTTTCCCGCTTGAATCAAGACCATTCAGTATTCCCTGAGCAAAGTCAGGCTAGACCAAGATCTTACTGATCATCAGCACCAGAGTGTTAGGTCTAATGGCATCAGCATCCACGGGTTTCCCTTTGGGGTTGTTGCACATAAGACCGTTTCAGTTGTGGCTCAAAGCCAGAGGACTTAGGGCCAATCCTCAGGCAAATAAAGTGGCGCGCCATGTGGCTTCGTACACTAACTATGTGGTTCAGACCCCGGTTTTTGCCTTGGGTCCCACTCTAGGCGTACCTTGTCGTCGCAAGTTGCTAACGACGGACGCTTCCCTGACGGGCTGGGGTGCGGCCTTAAGTGGTCGTCCAGCCCAACGGGAATGGGAGGGTCATCAACTCAGTTGGCACATCAACTGCCTCGAGTTGACGGCTGTATTTCTGGCCCTGAAATACTTTCTCCCCCAATTGAGGGGCTGTCATGTCCTAGTGCGGGTGGACAGTACAGCTAAATATCTTGTATATAATCACCAGGGGGGTCTGTGCTCACGCTATCAGAATAGCGAGACAGATTTTTCTCTGGGCTCAGAACAAGTTCCTGTCACTCGAGCAGTGTACATTCAAGGGCAGGAGCAGATTTACTGTCCAGATAGAGTTACAGATGGGGGGGTGGAAACTCCACCCAGAAGTAGTCAAGCAGATCTGGATCAGATTTTACAGAGCTGACCACAGGGAGTGGACCTCTTCGCCTCTTCTCAGACAGCGCAATGTCCCTGCTTCTCTCTGTCACCCAGCCCCGCTGGGTCTGGGTGTGATGGTTCATACATGGCCCAAAATGTGTCTGTATGCCCTCCTTCCAGTCGCTCTGCTCCTGGGAGTTCTAGCCGGGGTTCGCCAACAAGGGTCTTGCTTCTTATCAATAGCGCTGCGTTGGTCGAACAGGGTTTGGTTCTCGGAGATAGTGTCTCTCCTCAACGGCTCGCCTTGGGCGATTCCGGCGAGGAGGGACCTTCTGTCTCAGGCAGAGAGCACGATATTCCATTCCAGGCCCGACCTGTGGAACCTTCATGTTTGGCCCCTGAAGGGCACCAACTGAGGGACACGGGGCTTTCGCCTGCAGTTATTGAGACCATTCTAAGTGCTAGAGCTTCCTCCACTCGGAAGTTTATGCTAATAAATGGGGTGTCTTTGAAAGGTGGTGTACGACACAATGTAGATTCAGTCAACTGCCAGGTAACTTCAGTTCTGGATTTTCTGCAAGAAAAGTTGTCATCAGGCACCTGCCCCTCCACTCTCAGGGTTCATGTGGCCGCTCTTTCGGCTTGCCACGCCTTGGTGGATGGGGTGCCGCTCGGGAGACATCCTCTACTCGCTCGCTTCATTCGTGGGGTAGGCGGTTGAGGCCACCTGTTAGAACCAAGATCCCTTCATGGGACTTAGCTTTAGTCTTCGAGGGTCTGGTTGAGACCCCCTTTGAAACATTAGCTTGCCCCTCCACTCTCAGGGTTCATGTGGCCGCTCTTTTGGCTTGCCACGCCCTGGTGGATGGGGTGCCGCTTGGGAGGCATCTTCTGCCTGCTCACTTTGTTGTGCCAGGCAGTTGTGGCCTCCATTAAGAGCCAAGATCCCTTCATGGGACTTAGTTTTAGCCCTCGAGGGTCTGGTTGAGACCCCCTTTGAACCTCTAGAATCAGCGTATGACGAACTTCTGACTCTAAAGATGGTTTTTCTTATGGCTATAACTTCTCTGAAAAGAATTGGGGACATGCAGGCTCTGTCAATATCGCCATCCTGCTTAGACTTTGCCCCAGGTTTGGTGAAAGTGATTTTGCATCCCCACCCTGACTACCTGCCTAAGGTTCCTTTGTCGACTGTACATCCTGTCACTCTTGAAACCTTCTGCCCTCTGCCGTTCACAACGCCGGATCAGGAGAAACTTCATAGACTGTGTCCAGTCCATGCTCTTCAGGCCTACGTCCACCGCACTAGCCAGTGGCGTAAGTCAGAGCAACTGTTTGTTTGCCATGGGGGCCGTAACAGAGGTTCTGCCACCATCAAACAATGTCACATTGGGTCAGGGATGCTACTGCTCTTGCCTATGAGGTGCGCGGTCAAGCTTCGCCTATAGGATTAAGGGCTCACTCCACCAGGGGAGTCGCCTCTTCTACTGCGTTAGCAAGGGGTGCTCCCTTACAAAGTGTTTGTGATGCGGCAGGTTGGTCCTCTCCGCACACATTCTTAAGACTTTATAGCTTGGATGCTCATGCCACTCTGGGCTCTCATGTCCTTGAGTCGACATCACAGGCTAATGCCTGAGGCTTCTTGCGTTCTTGTGCACACCTACACAACCGTAAGGGGTCCAGGCACCATCAAGCACGGCGGCGTGGGTATTCTCGTTCCCATTTGCATAAGCTTATGCAGCATTGAGTGTAGCTTTTGAAAGGGAACACTTGGGGTTACTTGACTGTAACCCTGTTCCCTGATAAAGCGGAACGAGATGCTGCATTGCTAGGCCGTGCTGATGATGCTTCAGGACTGGTCTTCAAACAAAGAAGATCTGGTTTGCTCCAGCGGAAGCTCATCTATTTATAGCCTCGTGCAGCAGGTGCGCCTATGACGTCACCGGCCGAGGCTATAAATACCTCCGGGTCAATTTCATTGACGTGTTTTCACACTATTTTCACAGCTGGTTATGTCAAAGACATTTCCCATTTGCATAAGCTTATGCAGCATCTCGTTCCGCTTTATCAGGGAACAGGGTTACAGTCAAGTAACCCCAAGTGTTTCGTTCTCATCCGATCCAACACGTGAGAAGCTGAGCAAACGCTCACGATCTACACTTGAGCAGGTGGAGAGGTAAACTCGCGCAACTTCAGCTCGAGCAGGAAAGCGGCTTATCATTCCCTTCAGCGTATCTCGTCTCTTCCCTCAGTTCTCCATTTTCCGTTTGTAACACACAAGTGACATGTTCGCGAATGATTGCAATATAGGCGTATGTGCACGCAGGCGCACTTCTGGAAAAATCAGCAGAAAAATACAAAGAAAACCGGTTCCATCCCTAGTAGTTACATCGTCAAGATGTCGAGATACACACCATCACTGACCCATCCTCAGTCTTCACTTCATAAACCCGTTTATCACATTCCTCGTCTGTTTCCTTTTGCAATAATAAAGTTAAATCAATAAATATGGTTCCTGCCTAGGGTCAATACACCTGCTGTGATGTCATCAGAGCAATGGTGACAAGTCCTCAAAGCTCAACATGCTCAAGGAAATGATGTCATCATCATCAACAGCCACAGCAAAACTCAATCAGTCAGAAATAAATCAATAAACTCAATCAGTCAGAAATAAATCAATAAACTCAATCAGTCAGAAATAAATCAATAAACGCAATCAGTCAGAAATAAATCAATAAACTCAATCAGTTAGAAATAAATCAATAAACTCAATCAGTTTGTTGAGAACGAGGAAACATGAGGAAGATCTAGACTTACCTGAAGTAAGAAGATGATGAGAAAATAAAAACTATTTCTTCTTCTGAACTGCTCAAACTAATTCTTGCGGTCAAAGATCCATATGGTGAACTACAGAGAGAAAACAACATAAAGAGTGTGTGAGATTTCACTATCAGAGCAGGAAAACACACTGTGTAGCTTTGCATCTGTAGACTAGAGGTCTGCTACCCGAGGGGTTTCGGGTCGGGTTCGGGCTAATGTTTAATGAAATCCCAGAGCTCTCTGACCCTCCATAGACAGCAACACAACGACCACTTTCAAGGTCCAGAAAGGCAGTAAAGACATCTTTAAAATAGTCCATGTGACTCCAGTGGTTCAACCTTAAAGGAACACGCCGACTTTTTGGGTCTTTATCTTCCCCATATCCCCAGAGTTAGATAAGTCCATACTAGAGGTCGACCGATAGTGGATTTTACCGATACCGATAACTGGGTTGGGCCGCACTTGCCGATAGCCGATTAATCGGCCGATCGTTTTTTAATGGATTAAAAAAACATAAGTAAAACGGTGCTGAACTTTATTACAAGAAAGAAAAGAACAGAACTGATCCATGAAAATATGCTAAATTAAAAACATATGAATATTAAAATTAGACATTCTAACGGAACAAATTCTTCAGAAAATCATTTAAACATTAAATTATTACAGGTCAAATTTGTTTCTTTAGCTATAATTTATGAATAAATTCACATTTATATGAGCACTGGGAGCAGGGAGACAGGAGCAATAGTGCAGACATCAACAAAAAATAATGCAATAACATTTTATTAGGATTTTTATAAATAGATACTGTCATAATGTAGTTTATTATTGAATACATTTTGACATTTAGACTATTTAGAAAATGATGGGTGTGTCTCAATCATCTCCCTAGTTCAGGAGTCAGGACACTGATCAGGGAATCAGCCCGTGTGATGACTACTGAACTAGGGAGCTGATTGAGACGCACCCTATGTCGGCCCATTTGTGAGGTTTAACCCCCCCCCCCCCTTTCTTAATCAAATGAAGGTGGAGATAATAAACCTATCACTCGCTGTGGTGCAGTGATCACACATCAGGTTCAGCCAGGCAGGGAGTAGAAGCAAAATAAGAAACTTTTTCTTTTTTTACATATTGTATGAAATATAGTGTTACTAAATTTTGGATATTTAAGTCATTTTAACATAAAAACAACATTTTGTCTTAAATATAATACTTAGATTTTTACTAAAATATATGTAGATTCTGGCCAAACAAATTACAATGAGGTGGTTGATTTGCACCAAGGTGGAGACAGATCTGTTTGAAACATGAGGCTAGAAAAAGTGACAGGTGAAGAAGAGACAAGTATGAGAAAAATACACACACGTTATGCATGCATACATATATATTAATATATATTAGGGGTGTAACGGTACACGTATTCGTACCGAACCGTTTCGGTGCAGGGCTTTCGGTTCAGTGCACGAGTGTACCGAACAGTTTCTGAATGCAATCTTTAACAGTTCACAGTCGGCTTGTTTTAAGCGCAGAACACACTTCAATCCGAGTTCCCACACAAACATATTAAGTATTCAGTCCATTTTATCACAAAATTCAAACGCTAAATGCCGTTTTGACGCTCTTTAATGTGGCGTGACTGATCACTGATCGCAGTTCAAGCGGCCGCGTGAAACCCCATCATCTGTGAACGCGATCGATCATCTCTTCCCAAAGAATAAACATGAATGAACATCTGAAGGTGTGTTGAGGATACATTACAACTTACTGTCACGTATCATATGTGGTGTAATCGCTAAATCAGTGTCATCAACGGCGGAAAGACCTCAATATAACAGCTGTAAACTAAACAATGTCATGTAGCAACACATTTACCTCAGGCAGTCATTCAGTGTCCACAGAATTATATTCACTAGATAAATCAACTCTTTCACTAAATATATGCTCTATATTAGCTTATTCATTATATTCTACTGAACCTGTTAGTGATGTCTTGATTATTTAATGTATGTTTAAATAAACCTGTCATGAAAATGACAGCCACTGTGAATAAATGATTATATTTCAACAACGAATTGGAGAAAATACTATTTTATAATAAGATTTAGAAGTTATTGCAAAAACTGCTTCATGTGAAGTTTACATGTTCACTATGTTATTTGAGTGTTGATTATTATACCTAAAAATAAATAGCAACTGAATTTAGGCTAATAGTTTGGGCTCTGTTGTCAACCTTTAATATTAATGTGCAAGTAAGGGCTCCCTATATAGTTTACAGCAATATCTTCAATAAACTTTTAGCTATAATTTAAGTAATTTAAGGACAGACACTTTTATTTCAGTAAACCACATTTTAATAAAAATAAATAAAAAGCAATTTTGTAAAACTGCTGTACCGAACCGTGACTTCAAAACCGAGGTACCGAGCCGTCAGTTTTGTGTACCGTTACACCCCTAATATATATTAATGTTTTAGTTTAAATTTCCAATAACACTCTTTACTTAGTGTATGAGGCTGATGATCCTGGTGGAAGGGAGAGACAGAGAGATATTAGGGAAAGGTATATTAAGAATATTAAGAAAAGGAAAAGGGAAGTGAGGGTACCGTTCAAGATAAAGCCTTTAATTATTTAGGGAAAAAACAGGGTTGTCCGTGTTTCTAAGTTTAGTTTGGGTGCATAGGATGGCCTGGATGGGTGTAGGATTTCCCGGCCTGAAATTGTGTCCCAGTCCGGCCCTGATTGTATGTATTAATATGAGCAATACAATTGTACCTTGATCATTCATGTTAGTTCATAATGCATTAACCAAGGTTAACAGATACAAATTCAAACTCAATTTAATGTTGAAATTAACACACTAACAATGAACAATACTCTCACAGCATTTATTAACCTTAGTTAATGTTACAAATGGAATCTTATTGTAGTGTTACCTTTTCATATAAACCCAAACAGTCTGCTTTATCTAATAAAAAGCGAATGTGCTTCTGCTGTGTTTATGTTTCTGTCTGCAGCATGACGATACAGTTTGCTTTCTCACATCACTGATTTTATATGTGCAACATTTGGGTCGGACTTGCATGTGTTTTTATCACATTGATTGAACTGCTTGAGGTAGTGCTAATGTTAGCGTCCTCTCAGCCTTGACAACAAACATACACAGTGCTGTTCTTTACCTGCTAATGCAGCATCTAGTCAACAAATTAATGACTTTATAATGATTTGGCAACAAGTATTGTAGTGTTCTGTATTCATATCGTTTCGCTGTCATGACCATTTTTGACCCAGGAAAAACCCTGAATATTACCAAATAAAGCACAAAAAACTGAACTAAGTCCCCCGACTCTTCCCGGTCCGCCGCATCATCCCCCCCCAGCCGAGCTTGAAGTGCACCAGAAACAGAAGCGAGATCAGTTTGACGTTGGGGATTTGTGGTGTCGTGCCGCCTCTCAACGCAGCGCAGACAGGACTGCTTTCATTTTTTAGGGTGCTTGGCCGCTCGCTCAGGTGTAGACTCAGTGAAAGTTGCCTGATTATTTATGACTGAGGGCCGAATTGTAGTGTCAAAAAATATGCAGGAAAGATAAGGGATTAATACTCATGTACACCATACACTGATTCACCAGCTCGGGAGCGGATTGAGACGCACCCCAGGTTTGTGTGTATTCTAGAGAGACACATCGCACCTGTGACATCATCAGCCGTCACTCCATCAGCACCAGTTCCCCAGCTCCACCCACTGGTTCCCTCTCGCCCCAGTTGACCTGTAACACCTCTGATCAGCTCACAGTATATCAGCAGCTCTCTCACCTCACTTCAGTGTCTGCTCTCGTCTCTACAACACAAGCTATCCACTCCCTTCTGTCTTTACCTCCTGAGATCTGACCTGATCATCCGTCATCAGTGATCGTCTGCCTGTGTCATCGCTCCTGCCCACCTGACCGCTCATCATCTGCCTACAAGAGAAACATCTATTCATCACCAGATAAGATGTGGTGTTCACTCGTCTGCTGCTGAGATACTCACCATCACTGACCCATCCTCAGTCTTCACTTCATAAACCCGTTTATCACATTCCTCGTCTGTTTCCTTCTGTTGTCTGACAGCACCAGCACTTTCAGCTCAAGATGAGGACAGGTTGCAGGTCTGTGTGTCCCTTGATTACATGCACACAAAATAAAACATTCAATAATAAAGTTAAATCAATAAATATGGTTCCTGCCTAGGGTCAATACACCTGCTGTGATGTCATCAGACCGGCGATCAAAGTCCTCAAAGCTCAACATGCTCAAGGAAATGATGTCATCATCATCAACAGCCACAGCAAAACTCAATCAGTCAGAAATAAATCAATAAACTCAATCAGTCAGAAATAAATCAATAAACTCAATCAGTCAGAAATAAATCAATAAACTCGAACAGTTTGTTGAGAACGAGGAAACATTACCTGAAGTAAGAAGATGATGAGAAAATAAAAACGATTTCTTCTTCTGAACTGCTCAAACTAATTATTGCGGTCAAAGATCCATATGGTGAACTACAGAGAGAAAACAACATAAAGAGTGTGTGAGATTTCACTATCAGAGCAGGAAAACACACTGTGTAGCTTTGCATCTGTAGACTAGAGGTCTGCTACCCGCAGACTAACACTTTAGTCCAGAAGACCAGAGAAAACTGGAATGAAGACCATCTCCCAGAAATGTGTCTTTCTCTCCTATGCTGACATATAAAATAATAAAAAAGAAAATCTCTTGGCAAAATAACTGGTGTCTGGTCCTGTGAATTAAACTACACTGGGGAAAGAGCTTAATTTCAAGTCTACATTTGGCGTCACGGAACAGGATTGCATCTTCAGCCATTTGTCTCAATCGATCGGGTAAGACTTTGTTTCTTTTCTAAATAATTCTAAGTCTCCCTGATGATTAGAGACATTGACTGAAACTGCTGAAAAGAACTGTGTTATTATAAATACCAGTTGTGTTGCCAATGGATATGTGTTAGACATAGTAAAAGTAAAAGAATAATAATTTAATTTGATTGGGTTTATTTAAGTTGCTCAGATCAGTGGACCTTCAAAAAAAATATTTGAATGAAGCTTGGGTAAAAGTGGATCTTTGGTAGAAAGAAGACCATTTAGTCAAATTTTCGGGAGAATAAGCCATAAGGCGATATAGCTATTAACTTGACATGACTGCGAGGTGGTGAAATGTGATGAGTCTGCGGTGGTAGAAAACTCTAAATATTTCACACACTGAAGATCCGTGCTGTTACGGATATACGGGGAAGGTGTTTCAAGTGGTGTTTGGATTAAAGCGGTTTAAAGTGGCGGATCTGGATTCTAAGGGGAATCCTGTATATAAAGAATCCTAAAACGTTTAAACACGTTTAAACACGCTGAAGTAGCTGAAATCGTGGGCATTCTGATTTTGACAGTGAAGCTGTTCAATATTTGAGAAGGAGAAATTAATCTGAGTTCAACTGAATAAAGAAACTAAAAAAGGGAAAGAAATTGTTCAGAGTTAAACTGAAAACAAATTTTTTTTTTAATTTAAGAGTTAACTTTTCTTTTAATTTTTCCCCTTTCTTTGTTCCTTGAGGTATTGGGAACTCCCTTCAGAATCCTCAGCTTATAGAAGAGAGAGAGAGAGAGAGAGAGAGAGAGAGAGAGAGAGAGAGAGAGAGAGAGAGAGGAGCAAGGTAGCCCCCTCCCTTGGAAATCCACACACACAGACATACCACAACGCTGCTGTTCTGAGCGGACAGACACAGAGTGACCAATAATTAGCAAAATGGCAGAAAATAACAGCAGGTTAATATCTGCGTGATATCTGGAAAAGAAGAACAAGAAGCAAACTAAGTTTTTGAAAAAAGGACTTGATATTAATGCATCTATGGATGAGCAGTTAAACTGGTTCGCCACCCAAAAAGACTCTAACAAGTTAAAAGTATTTCCAATAATGGCAACTATTTGGATCATGAAACAAGGTGGAATTTTTTGCAGCAATGATGGTTGTCCAGTTCCACTTGCTGAAGCCTCAAGTTGAAGCATATAACAAGTTGAGCAAAATCATGTCCATCACATGTTCAGAAAAATAAATCACCACCAGTGATGATTCATTTGATCCAGATTGTCCACTGAAGAGACAAGATCCAAACACAGAGTTTTGGAGAGAGTTAGATTCCTTGATTGAAGCACATCAAATGTCACAAAGAGACATACACACCATTGTGAAAGCTAAAATCCCAAGAGACAGGTGGGACCGCTTGCCAGCGTCGATAACAACAGCCCAATGGGTAAAAGAAAAAACAGAGACAGATGAAGAGAAAGAACAGTGGATAAAAGCAGGAGCGAAAGTAGATGATCAGGGTATCTGGAGAATTCCAACAGGACAGGTGGTGATGCCTGTTGGTACAAGAAGATAACTAATGCAGCTGTATCATGGAAAAGTGCATGCTGGAGCAAAAGCAATGAAAGCTCAAATCAGCGAGACATGGTGGTGGCCGCGGATGATGAGAGACATTGATGATTACTGTAGGAGATGCTTGATCTGTATGAAAGCAAATGTGTCACACGCACCCAGACCCACAGGGCCATGGACAAATCTCCAAATCGATTTCACAGGACCTTTGTCGCCCAGTGGAGGGTACAAATACATTCTAGTAATCATAGACAGATTTACTAGGAGGGTGTAAGCATTCTCTACGAAAACTTGCACTGCTGAAGCAACAGCACGAGTAATGGTGGAAGAAGTTTTCCTCGCTGGGGTCTTCCATATGAAATTGATTCGGACAATGGAACTCACTTTAATTGATGGGGATTAAACTGAAGTTCCATATCCCCTATCGTCCAGAAAGTTTGGGATTCGTAGAACGGAATCGTTAAAAACGGCTCTTACCAAGGCCATTCTGCAGACTGGCCAAGGTTGGCACAAGTTATTGCCTGCCATCTTGTGGAACTTAAGAGCGACTCCAAACAGAGTAACAGGACTGACCCCTTTTGAACTGATGACTGGAAGAGCAATGGTTCTACCTCCTGATGCTCCGCCTCCCACGGGAACAGGAGGAGATTCCACTTTGTTCCAAGAGAAGCTACGACGCTATCTCACAATGCTGGACAAAGCTACCAAAGACAATAACAAGAAAGTGCGAGAGGCTCAGCAGCAATGGGATGAAAAACACACCACTACTGATATTCCACACATTCCCGAGTTAGGCAGTTTTGTTATGGTCAAACGAATTGCTAGGAAAGGTTTAGAGCCTAGATGGGAGGGACCATATGAGATACTCTTAACAACAGATACAAGTGTTTGCCTTAAAGGGAAGGGTGTAGGGACAGATAGATAGCATCATTGGTTACAAGTTAAACCTTGTTTAGTAAATTAACAAAATAGCGATAACTTATGGCCTGAAATTGAACAATGTTCATCCATTAGCTTTAAAGACTGGGTAATAAAGGAGTGATGTTTAATTTATTTTTCTGCTTCCATTTCAGGGATCATTCCCATTGACATTGATTTGAGATGGTTGCAAGTTATTCTCGATACACAACGATAATGGTATGCTTGTTTTCACTTTTTACTTGGCATTTACCAAGAAAGCCAAGCTCTATGGACTCCTCGAGTTAAAGGAATCACTCGGAATGCAACTCTGAAATCTGGCCAACATTTTACTCTACCCTTTATTTCCAGATGGGGATTATGGGATTGGGTGCCAAGTAATGATAAGGATCTTGCTAAATATCGTGAGGGCATCTATGGTGGATGTAACTATTACCATCAATGTTACAAAAGCAGAGTAGTCTGGCCAGTGAAAGATGGGGGATATTCCAGTAGTGGTCAAAGACGAGAAATTTGTTCAAGAGAACAATGTGAAATTGTGGGGTTAGATCTCCTAAATTCCAAATGTGGAACTTAACTTTGTTTTGAATCGTACTCACATGCTTACAATATGGGATTCATTGGCCCTAGGGTGTATTTATCCTATAGTGTTGCCATGCGAAGGATTCCTAAGGGATACTGCCTCAAGAACGACAAGATTCAAAGGAAATTATGTTAGAGTATGGCATTCAGAAGATGAGAATGAATATTGTGAGACTGAACTAGAAACTGGGGAAATTGGACGGTGTTTCTATCTTTCTACTGAAAAGACAAACAAAGCTAAAACATGCCCAAATACAACTATTGCGCCAGCCTATGGTATCTTGTTAGCAAAAGAAACCAAAACCTTGATAAATGAAGCCCATATGGTGCGACAACGTATCAATTATAATTTGATATCCCTTCTTACTGTTTTTGATCAGTCATATTGTGGAAATTTCACACAAATAAGGAAATGGTTGGAAAAAGAAGTAAAATATTATACCTCTAAAGAGCCATTGAATAGTCGAAGTCGTAAACCTCAGAGTTTATGGGGAGACATAGCGGGGGTATTTGGTTCTGTCAGTTCAATAAGTAATACTGCTCAAATTAATCAATTAAGGGAATACACTCAGTGGGTGGGAAAAATGACAGGGAAAGAATTCACTGAGGATCTTAAAGGTTCTTTACATATTATAGCAGCAGGTCAGCATCTTAATGAAGCAAAGGAATTGGCAGATGCATTAGTACAATCATCTAATTTTGAGACTGTTGTGAATTTCCTTTTCCTCATTTGAAGAAGAGACCAGGAGACTTGGATAGTTTCTTAAGCAGGATTCTTTAATGAGAAAACGTGCTGTCTTTCGGCTGAGGTTCCAACAAGTCTGACTTCACAGTACAAAACAATGCAATTTATCTACATTTCAGGGGGAGGGATTATACAGCAGGGGAGGAGACATTCAAACAAAATAATGCAAATGTTGTGTAGGTAAAGGACACACCTCAGACGTAACGGTGTGACCCGTCCTAATTCAATCAGCATAACAGTGTCATTCAAATGCATAGATGCTAATCCAATCAGTCAGGCAGTATTGCTCTAAACTTGTCATGGTAAATAGTCAGGAAGTGCATAAAGACAAAATACTTAATGTCTCAAACACTTACACGGCCTGACATAATCTCCTTAGAATTTCCTCAAGTTTACTTCAAAATGTAAAACACAAATATAGATAATGTTTTCAGTTATATTCTATTACATTGGAACCTATATATAACAATGTATAAATTTGTAATCTTACATTCCCCCCTTTGGGAGTTCTAATAACTCTCACATAATACAAATTTAAACCTTCATCATTCTATAGCTTATGTTTGTTAACATAAGCCCCATCTTCTAGTCATGTAACTTGGAAAAAGTTGTGTGACAAATGACATGCTGACACAGAAACACACATGCCACTAGGGTCCGTGTAGTTCATCACGGGTAATATTCTTTTGTGGTTGGACCCGTCCTTGTGAGTCATCTGTTGACCTTACAGGTTTCTGAATCATGAAGAATTATCTTCAGTCATCTGATGTAATTTTGCTGAAAGATCAAGAATGTCTTGTTGGATTTTGTTCAAGAGTACTTGACCACCATGTTTGTGCATAAGTGAGTCCTTGAATGCAGCCATCTTCTTTGTTGGTGGTAGGAGCTGAATTATGTAGCTGTGGAGAGCTTGGGGTTGAGAGAACATAAAACCAGGGTGCACCTGCCATTGAATTGGCTGGGTAGGATGCTGTAGACAGAAGTTCCTCCCATCATGTGCCACCCATGGGATTCCTGCTCCTACTGAAGGCAGGTGTGGCATGCAAACGTTCTCTCCAGCAAACATGGCGTTTCTTGACATATTCATCAGCTCTAAGAATATGTTGTTTCTGGAGTCTACACTTTGTGCGATGTCCATGATGATTAGTAGCAAAGCAATCTTGATCATGTTGATGGAAGACTGAAGTTCCCGTAGGTGATCCTCTGCGTTGTGTATTTTTTTTCTTCTTCTTCATTTCTTTTGTTACAGTCGGCTCTGTAGTGGGTCTAGTTGTCCTTCAGAGGTTGTGGCTTCATACGCAGGTGAAAAAGTCTGTGTGTATGGGTCTGGGGACAGCCTTCAAGTGGTATCTGACCTGATTTTTCACAGTAGTTACATTTGCCTTCTCTCAAATCACCTTTACTGGCATGTTGTAGTTCAGAAGTAACAGCAGACTCAAAACTTTTGAATTCAGATTCAGTTAGAATCTGTGACATTAGCTGTCTGACTTAGACTTAACGACATGTCGTAGAGACGCATTTTGCATAACAATGTCCTTCTAAATTCAGAAAAATGTGTACATGCTGAGGGCAAGCTCTGGGATAATTTTTCTATATCTCTTGGTCCTAGCAATTTGGCAGTTTGAACTTGGACAACAGAATTAGCAGGAATACTTTCAATTACCTCAATTCCTGACCTTCTCCTAGCACCACATACTTTCACTGAATCAACAGGCACATCAGATACTGATTGAATGACTACATCTGTTTCAAAGAAAGCTTGCAAGTCAGGATAAACATTATCAGGCTGACTAGCTTCATTCACATCAGTTTTCTCTGCAGCTTTGTTGCGGTTAAATTTCTTAGTCAAAGATGCTACTCTAGCACAGAGTTCTTTGTTCTGTTTCTCTAGCTCTGAGATATGATGAGACTGTTGTCTAGCTAGCGCTAAACCAAATTCTCTGTGACAACAAATAATGCCTTTCACATTGTTCTTGCGAATACATGCTCCTAAAACTTTTTTACATTCATCAATCGACCAAGTCTTGTCTGGATGGATCTCATATTTCTGCGTTAGTTCTTGCGTAACTTTCTCTGTGACAATTAAATCCATCTGCACTCCTAACTGTGATTTGAAATCACTTTCTGACCAAAAAGGAGTAGCAATTCCATCTTTTTCAGTTGTGGGGATTAGTCTAGCACTTTTCCTAAACATTTTATGAATTTCTTTGTTACCACACACTCACAAACACTGACTTCTCTGATCAACAGACTTGTTAACACAGCTCAACTATTGTTAACTTTCTTTGGCAAAACAGAGGACAACACAACTATTAACTAAATGCTAATCTTCCCTGCCTAAAATAGAGGCAAAACAATTAT
Organism: Gobio gobio; assembly: GCF_949357685.1. Lineage (NCBI taxonomy): Eukaryota > Metazoa > Chordata > Actinopteri > Cypriniformes > Gobionidae > Gobio > Gobio gobio. The sequence goes on from NC_137114.1 coordinate 1,182,545, forward strand.
TAGCACGTGATGCTAACCTTCTCTATGAAGAGGCAAACAACTTCCCTGCTTGAAAACAGAGGGTAACTCATCTCTAAAACAAACTTTTTTAGAGGGTTACTTAGTGAACCAAACCCTACAGCTGTCCGTTAACTCTTCCCAGGCAGTGCAGAGAAAAACAAATTTGTACTGGTCTTTAAGGTTCTTTTGGATAGAGCAGCACTCACCACAACCCTTGGTTGAGAGAAAGATTCAGTCTGGAAATCTTTGTTCAGCTGGAAGTTTCACTCTGGATTCCACAAGATGCAGTCTGGAAAGTAGGCAGATCTTTATCTTTGAGCTTGAAGTTTCAATCTGGATTTCAGGTGAGGAAGCTGGAACTCTATCCGGGTCACAGCACCAAACCTGTTGTGAAATTCCTTTTCTTTGTTTGAAGAAGAGACCAGGAGACTTGTTTCTTCAGCTGGATTCTTTAATGAGAAAACGTGCTGTCTTTCGGCTGAAACCCTTGGTAGGAAGTGCATAAAGACAAAAGACTTAATGTCTCAAACACTTACACGGCCTGACGTAATCTCCTTAGAATTTCCTCAAGTTTACTTCAAAATGTAAAACAAAAATATAGATAATGTTTTCAGTTATATTCTATTACATTGGAACCTATATATAACAATGTATAAATTTGTAATCTTACAAGACGCATCATGCGGCATGTTTATTTTTAGCTCAGAATTTAAAGGATCAAATGGTAGAGGATATTGAAGTTATTCGAATGGGTCAAATTCCTGAACGAATTGAGGAATCTTTGTTAGTGGTTTTCGGTAAACAACTTAATTTGACTTCTGCTAAACATATTCCATTAGTCAAAATTGCCATTGGTGAAGATTCTTTGTCAGGTTCTGGAACATTACCTTTATTTATGGTATGGCCTCAATATGGAAAGCGTTATATAATGACAGTTAGACAATTCTAATCAAAAGGAGATTCGGTGATCAGATTAGGGAGAAATTGATATTGGGCTGAAGGTGAAACACCAATGATTTCTACTAAAGACTGTTGTGTTGAAGAATATGAGTGGGTAATTTGGTCGTGTTCTACAATGTTTAGTCTATCCCTTAATGGATCTGCAGTCTGGGAGGTAGTTCCTTTAGATCAAATCACAGGTGCATGGCAGGTGTCAGAACCACAGTGGTGTATATTACATGATGGAATAAGTGAGAATATGATATACGGAGGAAAGTTGTGTCCAATTCCTCCTGATCCATTTTGCGTTAAGATTCTATATCCTCTTCAATTGGGTGGAATTCATGTTCCACATGTGCAATTGTTGCACTTAGATCCACAATGGTGGAATACTGATTTAGTAGAGGAAAGGAATTATGAACTCTTTGAAATGGATAAAAGAGTTAAGGAAAGTGTTAAAGCAGCTCAAGAGGAGAGAATCCAAGCAACAGGTCATGTTATCGTAGCAAATGGAGTAGCTAAATTGATGTCTGAGAGAAAATTAGCACAAATTCCAGGGAACTTATCATGGTTGGAAAGGATAGTTCTGATTATGGTTGGAGTTGTTGTGTTTCTGTTAGTAATACAACTTATAAAATGTGTTACTAGAAGGAAAGGTACCAAACCTGTCAGATTGGTTATTTCTAACCATTTGGATAAAACCGAGAATAGGACATACTGAGTGAAATAGGAGATTTTACAACCTACACTATTTACAGAACACAACTTCACAAACAATCAACACCTGCTTACTTATTCACAACCCCAAGGGATAGGAATTCTTTAACATCAACGTTTATGTTAGTTTTTTATTTTGGCCAGGAACTGGAGGAGTTAATCATGTGCCCAGGCAGTGAACAAGTCCAGGCGCTGGTGAAGATTTATTAGCTTTTGATTTCTTAGAAGATTGGGGTTCATAATAAATGCATACATATAGACGTTAAATTACACATAGTATGCGGGGACACAACATGGGTTGGGGTTCTTTGTTTTGTTTGTTTTTGTTCCTTTCTGTTTTTATTCTTCTATCTTTTGTGTTTGTTTTTTTGTCTGCTATTCTTCCCTCTCACTATCACTTCAATAGGTTGGCCACCTGAGGATGATGGTGTGTAACTGTATGAAACTGTAAGTTTCGATGCATATGTGGACTTAGTGTTTTGTTATACATACCATGCTAATGTGTACTCAACGGTTTGTTATACATTTTATGCATTTGTAGACTTAACGGTTTGTTATACATTCCAGTTTAATGGATATCACATGTTCCTCTGGTACTGTAGTTTTCCAGCATATAAAACCCAACACTTTAGTCCAGAAGACCAGAGAAAATTGGAACGAAGACCATCTCCCAGAAATTTGTCTTTCTCTCCTATACTGACATAAAATAATAAAAAAGAAAATCTCTTGGCAAAATAACTGGTGTCCGGTCCTGTGAATTAAACTACAACGGGGAAAGAGCTTAATTTCAAGTCTACAACGATTAATCGTGCAGCTCTAGCATCCATGGACAGAAATATTTAGATACTGAGATACTCACCATCACTGACCCATCCTCAGTCTTCACTTCATAAACCCGTTCATCACATTCCTCGTCTGTTTCCTTCTGTTGTCTGACAGCACCAGCACTTTCAGCTCAAGATGAGGACAGGTTGCAGGTCTGTGTGTCCCTTGATAACATACACACAAAATAAAACATTCAATAATAAAGTTAAATCAATAAATAAATATGATTCCTGCCTAGGGTCAATACACCTGCTGGGATGTCATCAGACCGCTGAGCAAAGTCCTCAAAGCTCAACATGCTCAAGGAAATGATGTCATCATCATCATCAACAGCCACAGCAAAACTCAATCAGTCAGAAATACATCAATAAACTCAATCAGTCAGAAATAAATCAATAAACTCAGAAATAAATCAATAAACTCAATCAGTCAGAAATAAATCAATAAACTCAGAAATAAATCAATTAACTCAAACAGTTTGTTGAGAACGAGGAAACATGAGGAAGATCTAGACTTACCTGAAGTAAGAAGATGATGAGAAAATAAAAACTATTTCTTCTTCTGAACTGCTCAAACTAATTCTTGCGGTCAAAGATCCATATGGTGAACTACAGAGAGAAAACAACATAAAGAGTGTGTGAGATTTCACTATCAGAGCAGGAAAACACACTGTGTAGCTTTGCATCTGTAGACTAGAGCTCTGCTACCCGAGGGGTTTCGGGTCGGGTTCGGGCTAATGTTTAATGAAATCCCAGAGCTCTCTGACCCTCCATAGACAGCAACACAATGACCACTTTCAAGGTCCAGAAAAGCAGTAAAGACATCTTTAAAATAGTCCATGTGACTCTAGTGGTTCAACCTTAACCCCCTCGAGTCGGCTCTCTTTTTTTCTTATCAGTGCCAAAGAGACTCAAATAACTCTGTCGTTTTTTTATCATTCAGGCAAGTGTTATACATCATTATAATCTGTTAAGTTTCAAAAAATTTTGAGTACAGTCACAATAAAAACAAACTGTTGTGCTTTTTGCAAAATAAAGAAATCAAACATGATGCGTGATCTGCAGCCTCTCTCTCAAAGACGTTCATTCAGATAGTCTTCAGAAAATGACCTCTAGCTTAGTGAATACTTGTCTCACAAACATGAGACATATGTCTAAAGAAACGCTGAAATGTCAGGTTTTAAACATTGTAAACCAAATAAAAAACAAATATTCTGTGTTTATGTAATCTGGTTGAAAAGCAATTTCAGTCTTTCGCGAGCCACTTCATTATCCGCTAATGCGACCACGCCCACGGATCGCGCGCTCTTTCAGATTCAAATACTGACGATCCAGAGTCGACGCCCACACATCAACTCATACAAACACATCTAGTGAAGCGCTGTAACGTTACTTCAGCTACATCGTTTTGAGACGCGTTGAGCAGTAATCCTGGATTTATTCTCCTCATGAAAAGCTGTTCATTTCTGAAAGCAACGGTTTCAGGGCTGAGTGTAAGGTAGGCTTTATTCTGTTAAATTTATTCTGTTAGCAACTGTGAATATTAAACGCACAAAGACCGTTTAAATATGAAACCTGCTGCATGTCATACACACAAGATTTATTTGGCCTGTTTTGGACAGATTATAACGTGTTTATTGTAAAAGAGCCTAGTGACACATCAATAAAGCTTTTATTCACATATGTCTGCTTAGAATGTAAGATTACAAATGTATTAATGTTTGAAATATATTGTGGTACAGTTTAAGGTAAAGATTGACTACATTCTAACATGATCAAGTTAATCAGCCCATGGGTTGGAGATATTAAGTATTTTGTCTTTATGCACCTCCTGACCATTAAGCATAAGATCAGAGCACAATATCGTTTGGCTGATTGGGATTAGGATTGGTGATACTCTGTCTGGGCGGGTTTCCCAAAACCTGTATCTTCCCGGCCAGTTCCTGTTCTCTTTATTGTAAGTAAAATGAGCACCATTTGTCTTTAATGGCTCTTGGAGCCCCCGAGTGATTGGATTTGCATCTATGCATTTGAATGACACTGTTATGATGATTGAATTAGGACAGGTGACACCGTTATGTCTGAGGTGTGTCCTTTACCTACACAACATATGCATTCCTTTGTTTGAATGTCTCCTCCCCTGCTGTATAATCCCTCCCCCTGAAATGTAGATAAATTGCATTGTTTTGTACTGTTAAGTTAGAGTGTTTTCGGACGACCTGCAGCACAGAGAGTTCTCATTAAAGGAATAACTTCTGTTTGAACGCGATCCCGAAGTCTCCTGGTCTTCACTTCTGAGTTTCCTACACTTTAGAAGATAAAAGTTCACAAGAGATGCTATAAATATAGTACGAGTCAAACGTATTTTTCTTCATATTGATGTTTAAATATTATAGCCTAATGTTTTTTTTTTATTATTTAATATCAAAGTTTGTTTTATCGAGTTAACCCTTTGGAGTCTGAGCTGTTTTGGGGCCCTTTGTAAGTTTTGACATGCTCTGACATTTGTGTTTTTTTCAGTTGCTTATAAACACATTAATGGCAAAAGTGTAATTACATTGTATTCAGCACAAACTGGGCTACCATAATATGTGAGCAACATGTATGTGCATGCTTGTATTTTTGAGAAAAATGTTTATGCACAGTTTTTGAAAAAACTACACAAATTTTTTTTTAAATTAAGGCCTCAGAACACACAATAGATATGTGTCCACAAGACTTTTGACTCCTGTGTGTATTTTCATAGAGTTTTTTCTTTAAACTGATGTGAGAATCATTGAGCCTACTCATTCACATAAAACAATATATTCATTTACAATTTGTAAGACAGTTTCTCTTCACAAAGCCAATATGCGAGGAGGCGTGATATCTAATGAATAATGATGAGATACCATCTGAGATGACAAAAGAACATAATAGCCGCATTAATGAGCTGCATAATGAATGAGCTTCAGGTAGGCCTATGTGACAGAGAGCAACAGAGCAAAGGAAATATATTTTTTTGTAGTTTATTTTATTTGGAATGTAATCAACAAAGACCTATTATATTTTAAATGATCAAAAGATTTGACTACACTGCAAAAAATGCTCTTCTTATTTGGTATTTTGTCTTGTTTTCAGTCCAAATATTAAAAATTCTTAAATCAAGATTAATTTACTAGATAAGTAAAAATGTCTGGGGGGGAAATCTAAATGAAGTGAGTTTTTGCTTAGTTAGTTAGTTAACTGTATTGTCCCCAAGGGGAAATTCTGCTTGGGCACAGTGCAGAGTTGCTTCATAAAGGTAGACCAGATAACTTAAAACAATCTATATTATCTGCCACAACAATTTATGATTTATTAAACTATAATTTATTATTTATTACACCAATTTATTAAAACACAACAATTTGCTAATGAGATTAAAACCATGTTTTTACTCCAAACTTACTTTATATCACAAGTCAAATGTTTTAAATTTGACAGGAGAAGCGCGCAGAGAGTGAAGGAGCGCATTGAAGCAGTGTGTAAGTGTTTTTTCTAATTACTCAGTTTGCTGGATTTGCTCAGCGTATTACACGCTATCAAGTGGATACATTTCGATTCTGTAGTTGATCTTGGATTTATAATTTTAGGGGTTAAGATAATTGTATTTGAATTATAACCAGTGCTGTTTTTGCTGGCCGCACTCAATTTTTATTGCGGGATATTCGCACTAGTGAGTGATAGTTTCGCTTTTGAGCTGAGCCATTGACAGGCTGTTACCTTGATTGTTTGGGCGAATTACAAAGGTGGACAGAACATATATAAGCTCAGGTCGGTCAGTTAGTTGCTAGGAGAAGCGCTCAGTCTGCCTTTATTTATATAGCGCTTTTAACAATGTAAATTGTTTCAAAGCAGCTTTACAGTGTTAAACAGGAAAATAATGCAGCATAATTTTATTCAGCTGTATAGCCATTCTGGAAAAAACGCTGATGTCATCAGTTCATTTCAATTATCATACAGTGACAGTGTGGGCTTTAGATCAATAATTAGATCAGTAATTTAGTTTAAATGGTTAATTTAGTTTATTAATTAGATTTATTTCGATGTTTAGTTGAAAAATTTAGTGTCCCCAACTGAGCATGCCAAGCCAGAGGCAATAGTGGCAAGGAAACCAAAACCCCATTAGGTGACCTAATGGAGAAAAATAAACCTTGGGAGAAACCAGGCTCAGTCGGGGTGCCAGTTCTCCTCTGGCCAATTACCAAACAGCGTATTTATTATTATTATTATTATTATTATTATTATTATTATTATTATTATTATTATTATTATTCTGGCAGCTTTACAGCTCAGAGGTCATAATAGATCGGAATATTCGAGGGATCGGGGGCAACATGCTGGAGACAGGTTTATTGAGGATGATGTTGATTAAATAATTATTAAAGTGCAATATTCGAATGATCGGAGGCAACATGCTGGAGACGGGTTTATTGAGGATGACATATCGATTTAAGTATTATTAAATTGTAATATTCGAACAATCGGAGTCATCACGCCGGAGACGGGTTTATTGAGATGCCGTGTAGATGAGGCAGTTGCAGGGGGAGTCTAATCACGGTCTCTCAGACACTTCGGGGTCCTGTGTTGGTCTTCTCTGGGCGCAGGTCCACCATCTGAACTGGATACGGCCCGGATCCGGCTGACTGCAGTAAACCTCGGGATAAAACAGAGAGACTATCATTAGCGTAGATGCCATTCTTCTGATGATGTCACGAGTACATCAGGTGTTATGGGAAGTGTTCCCGGTTCCGGCTGACCCAGTTAATGCAGCCTAACAATCATTTCATTGAAAAAGTGTTTTATGTGTATGCCACAGTAAAGAGATGTGTTTTTAGTCTAGATTTAAACTGACAGAAGTGTGTCTGCTTCCCGAACAATGTTAGGAAGACTGTTCCAGAGTTCAGAGCTAAATAGGAAAAGGATCGACCGCCTGCAGTTGATTTGGATATTCTCGGTATTATCAACTGGCCAGAATTTTGAGACCGCAGTAGACGTGATGGAGTATAATATGTTAAGAGCTCGCTCAAGTATTGGGGAGCTAAACCATTTAGTGCTTTGTAAGTAATAAGCAAGATTTTAAAATGTATGCAATGTTTAATAGGCAGCCAGTGCAGTGTTGACAGAACTGGGCTAATATGGTCATACTTCCTGGTTCTAGTAAGAACTCGAGCTGCTGTGTTTTGGACCAGCTGGAGTTTATTTATTAAGCGAGCAGGGCAACCACCCAGTAGAGCATTACAATAATCTAACCTTGAGGTCATGAACGCATGAACTAACTGTTCAGCATTTTGCATTGAGAGCATGTGCCGTAATTTAGATATATTTTTAAGATGGTAGAATGCAGTTTTACAGATGCTAGAAACGTGGCTTTCAAACGAAATATTGGTATCAAAGAGCACACCCAGGTTCTTTTTTCTGAATTGAGTTGCAGGAAATTACCGGTCATCCAATGTTTTATATCAGCTATGCATTCCGTTAATCTTGTGAATTGGTAAGTTTCTTCAGGGCGTGAAGAAATATAGAGCTGAGTATCGTCAGCATAACAATGATAAGTAACGCCATGCTTCCTAATGATATCTCCCAGTGGTAGCATGTACAGGGTGAAGAGTAGCGGTCCTAGCACTGAGCCTTGTGGTACTCCATACTGAACTTGCGATCGGTGTGACATCTCTTCATTTACTGCTACAAACTGATAACGGTCGCATAGGTATGATTTAAACCATGATAAAGCAATTCCACTAATACCTACATAATTTTCGAGTCTATTCAAAAGAATGTTGTGGTCGATAGTATCAAATGCAGGACTAAGATCGAGTAACACTAATAGAGAGATACAGCCACGATCGGATGATAAGAGTAAATCATTTGTAACTCTGATGAGAGCAGTCTCAGTGCTATGATACGGTCTAAATCCTGACTGGAAATCTTCAGAGATACCATTTCTTTCTAAAAAGGAACATAATTGTGAAGACACTGCCTTTTCAAGTATTTTTGACAGAAAGGGTAGATTTGAGATTGGTCTATAATTGACAAATTCTGTAGGATCAAGTTGCGTTTTTTTTAATAAGTGGTTTAATAATAGCCAACTTAAAAGTTTTCGGTACATATCCTAATGACAAAGATGAATTAATGATATTAAGAAGAGGATCTATGACCTCTGGTAGCATCTCTTTTAATAGCCTAGTCGGTACAGGGTCGAGCATACATGTTGTTGATTTTGATGATTTAACGAGTTTAGCCAATTCTTCTTCTCCTATAGCAGTGAATGAGTGTAATTTTTCCTCAGTGACACTACAATACTCTGTCTGATGTGATACTGTAGTAGACGGCTGCATGGTTAAAAAAATGTTCCTAATATTATCAGTCTTACATGTGAAGAAGTTCATAAAGTCATTACTGCTGTGCTGTTTACAATCATCAGAAGTTGAAGCTTTATTTTTGGTTAATTTAGCCACTGTATCGAATAAATACCTTGGGTTGTGTTTGTTTTCTTCCAAGAGAGTTGAGAAATAAGCAGATCTATCAGTTTTTACGGCCTTTCTGTATGTGATCATATGCTCTTTCCACGAATTACGAAATACCTCTAATTTTGTTTTCTTCCAGCTGCGCTCCATTTTTCTGGCTGCTGTTTTAAGGGCCCGGGTGTGCTCGTTGTACCACGGCGTTGGACATTTTTCTTTGTCTATCCACTATGATTTCATCCTCACTCCCTCCACCTGCTCAGTTCTCAGCACTAGACACTAACAGTGCTACTGACACTCTTTGCTCCACTCTAACATCTTGCTTAGACAACCTCTGTCCCCTTTCATCCAGGCCAGCCCGCACCACCCCCTCTGCCCCCTGGCTGTCCGATGTTCTCCGTGAACATCGCTCTGGACTCCGGGCGGCAGAGAGGAAGTGGCGCAAAACTAAAAACGCTACTGACCTAACCCTGTATCAGTCTCTTATCGCTTCTTTCTCTACTAATGTCTCCACTGCTAAAACTACATACTACCACAACAAAATCAACAACTGCTCCAACTCTCGTGCACTTTTCAAAACATTCTCTTCGCTCCTTTGCCCCCCCCCCTCCTTCTTCAACTCTTACAGCTGATGACTTTGCATCATTTTTCACAAACAAAACCTCTTCCATCAGCAGCCAATTCTCCACACCACAAAGCGACACACACTTCTCAACAACCATCACACACACGCTCCCCTCCTTCTCTCTGCTCTCCGAAGCAGAAGTCTCGAAACTCATCCTTTCATCCACTCACCTCCTTCAGGCCATTTCTTCTTCTGTTACTCCTGCACTCACTCACATTGTCAACACCTCTCTTCACACCGGGACCTTCCCCACAGCATTTAAGCTGGCTCGGGTAACCCCACTGAAGAAACCCTCTCTGAACCCAGCACTTTTAGAAAACTACAGGCCGGTATCCCTTCTGCCTTTCATTGCAAAGACACTTGAGCGGGTTGTGTTTAATCAGCTCTCTAATTTCTTGAACAGAACAACCTCCTGGACAACAACCAATCCGGTTTCAAAAGCGGCCACTCAACTGAGACTGCCCTGCTCTCGGTTACGGAGGCACTGAGACAGGCAAGAGCAGCCTCCAAATCCATAGTACTTATCTTACTGGATTTGTCTGCTGCTTTTGACACAGTTAATCACCAGATCCTCCTGTCAACTCTCATGAAGATGGACATCTCAGGAACCGCTCTCCAGTGGTTCAAGTCTTACCTCTCAGGTAGGTCCTTCAGGGTGTCATGGAGTGGTGAAGTGTCTGAGTCACATCATCTAGCCACTGGCTTTACCCAGGGCTCAGTGCTTGGACCACTTCTCTTCTCCATCTACATGTCATCATTGGGATCGGTCATTCAGAAACATGGCTTTTCCTATCACTGCTATGCCGACGACACTTAACTTTACTTCTCATTTCAACCTGATGATCCATCGGTTGGTGTTCGTATCGCTGCCTGCCTAACAGACATTTCAGCCTGGATGAAGGAACATCACCTGCAACTCAACCTTGCAAAGACAGAACTGCTTGTGTTCTCAGCCAACCCAGCACTTCGCCACAACCTCTCCATTCAGCTAGAATCATCAACCATAACTCCATCCAGGACAGCCAGGATCCTTGGAGTTGTGATCGATGATCAGCTAAAATTCACTGACCACATTACTGCAACAACCCGGTCCTGCAGATTTGCACTATTCAACATTAGGAAGATTAGTCCCTTCCTATCAGATCATGCCACACAACTACTGGTACAAGCTCTTGTTCTCTCCAGACTGGACTACTGTAATGCTCTTTTAGCGGGCCTTCCGGCATGCACTATCAAACCCTTGCAACTGATCCAGCATGCAGCGGCGAGGTTGGTCTTTAGTGAGCCGAAGAGAGCGCACGTCACGCCTCTCTTCATCAGTCTGCACTGGCAACCAATAGCTGCTCGCATTAAATTCAAGGCACTGGTGCTCGCCTTCAAAACATCCACTGGCTCTGCACCAATATACCTAGACTCGCTTGTTCAGACTTACACACCCTCCAGGAACTTGCGTTCTGCCAGTGAACGACGCCTTGTGGTGCCATACCAGAGAGGCATGAAATCGCTCTCACAGACCTTTTCCTGGACCGTTCCCACCTGGTGGAATGACCTGCCTATCTCAATTCGTGCGGCCGAGTCTGTAGCCATTTTCAAAAAACGTCTAAAGATACATCTTTTCCAGCAACACCTGACCGATCGAGAATAGCACTTATCATTCTATTCATTGTCTGTCTGTCTAATTTATTTATTTATTTAAAAAAAAAAAAAAAAAAATATATATATATATATATATATATATATATATATATATATATATATATATTCTGTTCTGTGCCAGATTAACTGAGACTTGTTACAGCACTTGCATATTGTTGATATTGTTGCCCTTGACTGCTCTAGTTGCTTCTATTGCCCTCATTTGTAAGTCGCCTTGGATAAAAGCGTCTGCTAAATGACTAAATGTAAATGTAGATGTTAAATACAGAAATTTCATTTATGTATAGAAATTTGACACAGACATATGAGAATCTATCAATATTTCTCCTCATCTGCACACTTTTGAACTAAAAGCCCTGAGGGATGTTGTTTTGTCGCGAGACTTCATGACGAACATAGAGGACTTTTTTATGAATGAGATCAGCTGACGCTCATATTACAATCAAAGGTACCAAATGCGGTTTTCATATTCATAACTTCTGACACATATTAACAAATTACGGTCACTATATGACTTTGAGAATAAAACAGAGGTCAAAAATGGAAGCTTGAGTCTTAGATCTTTTAAATGATATATAGTTTGTCAAGGTAATTACTTACATCTGACAGTAATTTTGAGCTAATTTAAACAAAGAAAGCTTCAGTGCGTCCTCGCACAGGTTTTTGTGTTTAATACTCACAGATGCTTACAGAGTAAACTTAGCCTACTTACACACAGTGGGGGATTCGTTTCTTTCATAAATTAACAGCTTTTCATGGAGAATTATTCCAGGATTATTAAATGCGTCTCAAAACGATGTAGTTGAAGTAGGAATGCAGTACTTGATGTGTTTGTTTGAGATGATGTGTGTGTGGGCGTCGACTCCGGAGCCTCAGTATTTGAATCTCAATAGAGCGCGCGCTTTATGGGCGTGGTCACATTAGTGTATAATGAGCCGCTCAGGAACGACTAACATCTCTCTGCTTTCAAACAAATTACATAAACGCAGAATATTTGTTTTTGATTTGGTTTACAGTGTTTAAAACCTGACATTTCAGCGTTTCTTTAGACATGTCTCATGTTTGTGAGACAAGTATTCACTAAGCTAGAGGTCATTTTCTTAAGACTATCTGAATGAACGTCTTTGAGAGAGAGGCTGCAGATTACGCAAGTTGTTTTTATTGTGACTGTACTAAAAAAAAATAGAAACTTAACAGATTATAATGATGTATAACACTTGGCTGAATGATAAAAAACGACAGAGTTATTTGAGTCTCTTTGGCACTGTTAAGAAAAAAAGCGAGCCGGTCGCGCCGCCTCGAGGGGGTTAATGCAAAGGTGGATGGAGTTTCACACCGAGTCTCCACCGGTTTAGCAATAGCATTAGCAGCAGTTATATTAGGACTGCTACTAGCGTGGGCAATTTGCGTAAAGCTACATTTATCTACGAGGGGGAAAAAAATTATTTCAGTAACGTTGTTGTTCACCACAATTAGCAATTTGGTCAAGGGCTTTGTTATTACACTACAATCAAAGGGATAACGTTTGTTCACCCTGAAATGAAAATAAAGCCATCTTTTACTCACCCTGCTGCTGTTCAAATGGAAACCAAAACATGCGCGTTTGGAACCGATGTTCGGAATCGAAAACAAAATTTCTAAACGATTCCAATGGCATTGTTATTTTTTAAACGTTTCCATGTTGGAACCGGTTCTCGATGCCCAACCCTACACACCATTCTCCCCTCCGAGCGTGCCATAACTCTGACTGACACACACACCGCTAGCCTAGCTTAGCACAAAGACTGGAGGTAAATGGCTCCAGCTAGCCTTCTGCTCAATAACTGACAAAACAACACCAACATTTTCCTATTTACATGTTGTGATGTGTGTAGTTACATCGTCAAGATAAGATGTTGTGTTCACTCATCTGCTGCTGAGATACTCACCATCACTGACCCATCCTCAGTCTTCACTTCATAAACCCGTTTATCACATTCCTCGTCTGTTTCCTTCTGTTGTCTGACAGCACCAGCACTTTCAGCTCAAGATGAGGACAGGTTGCAGGTCTGTGTGTCCCTTGATTACATGCACACAAAATAAAACATTCAATAATAAAGTTAAATCAATAAATATGGTTCCTGCCTAGGGTCAATACACCTGCTGTGATGTCATCAGAGCAATGGTGACAAGTCCTCAAAGCTCAACATGCTCAAGGAAATGATGTCATCATCATCAACAGCCACAGCAAAACTCAATCAGTCAGAAATAAATCAATAAACTCAATCAGTCAGAAATAAATCAATAAACTCAATCAGTCAGAAATAAATCAATAAACTCAATCAGTCAGAAATAAATCAATAAACTCAATCAGTCAGAAATAAATCAATAAACTCAATCAGTCAGAAATAAATCAATAAACTCAATCAGTCAGAAATAAATCAATAAACTCAATCAGTCAGAAATAAATCAATAAACTCAATCAGTCAGAAATAAATCAATAAACTCAATCAGTCAGAAATAAATCAATAAACTCAATCAGTCAGAAATAAATCAATAAACTCAATCAGTCAGAAATAAATCAATAAACTCAATCAGTCAGAAATAAATCAATAAACGCAATCAGTCAGAAATAAATCAATAAACTCAATCAGTTAGAAATAAATCAATAAACTCAATCAGTTTGTTGAGAACGAGGAAACATGAGGAAGATCTAGACTTACCTGAAGTAAGAAGATGATGAGAAAATAAAAACTATTTCTTCTTCTGAACTGCTCAAAGTAATTCTTGCGGTCAAAGATCCATATGGTGAACTACAGAGAGAAAACAACATAAAGAGTGTGTGAGATTTCACTATCAGAGCAGGAGAACACACTGTGTAGCTTTGCATCTGTAGACTAGAGGTCTGCTACCCGAGGGGTTTCGGGTCGGGTTCAGGCTAATGTTTAATGAAATCCCAGAGCTCTCTGACCCTCCATAGACAGCAACACAACGACCACTTTCAAGGTTCAGAAAGGCAGTAAAGACATCTTTAAAATAGTCCATGTGACTCCAGTGGTTCAACCTTAAAGGAACATGCCGACTTTTTGGGTCTTTATCTTCCCCATATCCCCAGAGTTAGATAAGTCCATACTAGAGGTCGACCGATAGTGGATTTTACCGATACCGATAACTGGGTTGGGCCGCACTTGCTGATAGCCGATTAATCGACCGATAGTTTTTTAATGGATTAAAAAAACATAAGTAAAACGGTGCTGAACTTTATTACAAGAAATAAAAGAACATAACTGATCCATGAAAATATGCTAAATTAAAAACATATGAATATTAAAATGAGACAAAAAAATCAGAAAATCATTTAAACATTAAAATATTACAGGTCAAATTTGTTTCTTTAGCTATAATTTATGAATAAATTCACATTTATATGAGCACTGGGAGCAGGGAGACAGGAGCAATAGTGCAGACATCAACAAAAAATAATGCAATAACATTTTATCAGGATATTTATAAATAGAAACTGTCATAATGTAGTTTATTATTGAATACATTTTGACATTTAGACTAATTATAAAATGATGGGTGTGTCTCAATCATCTCCCTAGTTCAGGAGTCAGGACACTGATCAGGGAATCAGCCCGTGTGATGACTACTGAACTAGGGAGCTGATTGAGACGCACCCTATGTCGGCCCATTTGTGAGGTTTAACCCCCCCCCCCCTTTCTTAATCAAATGAAGGTGGAGATAATAAACCTAGCACTCATACAGAACGCTGAGCAGAACCAGAACATATGACCATATCACACCAGTCCTCAGGTCTTTACACTGGCTTCCAGTTACATTTAGAATAGATTTTAAAGTATTATTACTGGTATATAAATCACTTAATGGCCTAGGACCTCAATACACTGCAGATATGCTGATAAAGTAGAAACCCAACAGATCACTCAGATCATCAGGATCAAGTCAATTAGAAATACCAAGGGTTCACTCAAAGCAAGGAGAGTCTGCTTTTAGCTATTATGCCAGCCGTAGCTGAACCAGCTTCCTGAACAGATCAGATGTGCTCCAACAGTAGCCACTTTCAGATCCAGACTCAAAACACATCTGTGCAGCTGTGCATTTACTGAATGAGCTGTGCTTTGTCCGAACTGCTTGCACTTTATTTTATGTTTCAGTTTAACCCTGTTTCATCTTTGCATCGTTTTACCCTTTTCATTTTTTTATACCTGTATCGTTTTTATTTTTATTTTATTCTCATTCTATATATTTTTTTATTATATTCACTTACGAATATTTTAATTCCATCTCTGTGTAAAGCACTTTGAATTGCCACTTTGTATGAAATGTGCTATGTAGCGACTATGAGTCAGATCAAATAATAACTCAACAGGGAATTTGAATTCAAATGCAAGAGACTTGAATTACACTATAATTTATAAAAAATTCAGAATTAATGTTTACACCTTAACTTATTCGTCCACCGATATGTAAGAACTTAGAGGGGACTCTGTTAAAGGAAAACAGGTCTATTTAGCTCAAATGAATGAATTAATGAATTCATAGGGAATTTTGAGAGTCTATTTTACAGCCGAGCAAATGACTCTTCCAGCGTTCATTTGAACGGGCCGTAAATATCAACTCTGCAGCGGATATTAATATCCGAACAATAGTGAAACACTATTTAACAGCCAGTTAACTTAGACCGGCAGTTCAAGACATTAAATTCATAAGCACATAACACAAGAACAGTTATCTTTGAATACAAACGGAACTTTATTGATTACTCTAACACATCAAACTAATATCTAACATAAACACACGCACTCGCACATTCACACGTTGCAGAAAGGAAGAGAATGAGGAAAGAATGAGTTTTAAGAGAGAGAAAATATGAAATCCCAAGCAATATATGCATTTATGACACATGACCTGAAGAAACCATTGATCAGTAATTTAACCTCCTATCGTTTATTAGGCAGGGTTATTACATTTGATCTAATGCACCAGTTCAGCTGGGAATCTAGAGGTATTACTTGTGTTTGTGTGTCGTCTCAGACAGGGGATTCTCTTTCCCCGCTGGAGAGGGGTTTTGCCGGGTCTTTGATTCGCTGAAGGTCTGGTCGTGTCTTTTGATCGACGTCTTGGGAAGCCAATCACGTGGCGTGTTGGTGGCTGGATGGAAGTCTTGTGGGCGTTGTTTGAAGTTGAAACGCACTTTTGGAGACTCGTCGTTGAGAAACTTTTGCGGCAGAACTTAACAGAACCCGAGACTTAACGGAAAGAAAATAAACTTTAAGTAAAAGAAAGGAAAGTGAGAGAAGAGCAGATGGCCTGAATGAAATCATTGTTTAACCCATTTTCTCTGATGTTGGTCTGCCACGATCGTCAGATCGTCTCCTGGGAGCTCTCCGTTCAGAACTCAACTCTGGTCAAACTGCTAGGACTCAACTCATCTCTGAACGAACAGGCCTTGAACCGGCTCGAACTGCTGTGAACAGACTGAACAGAACGGTGAACCGGATTCTTCGTTCGTGTTCTGAGATTAAACTCAAATATTTGCCCATCCCCTGGATGGGTTCTGGCCAATAAGGGTTCAGGGGTGACTGTGTCTCCACCCCTCCCATTAAATTGGGTTATCTATAGCAATTTAGTTTCCTTTTCTTAAGCAGAGAGTAAATTTAGACCTAATTTCTTACTATAAGAACATAATCAATTCTACAAAGATTTCATTCAGCTCATCTGTTGGATTATACCCATACGAACAAAGTAGGGCTGCAACGACGCGTCAACGTCATCAAATGCGTCGACGCGTCGGCGGCACATTATTTACGTTCTACAATAGAACAGAAGATCTAGAATAATGGCAGCTTCTGCTCCCGGACATAGTGAAAATGATCATTTATCATATAAAGCCAGACCGCGACATTCAAAAGTGTGGGAGTACTTTAAACAGAAGCCGAATAAAACTGTGTTTTGTTCGCTCTGTAACGCCGGTTTCACACTGCGCGCGGTGGCAACCCCCAGAACCCGATGTGTACCAGAGAACCTCCCCGAAACGCGATTGGGCTTGTTTTGGGCTAGTTTTGAGTAACGAATGGGTGGGTTTTGTTGTGAAAACCTGGCAACCCTGGTGCCAGTGTTCGTCTCGCGCAGCTGAACCGTGGCGCGTGTATTGCAACAGACGGTCACATTTTCCGGTGTTCTTCTCCGACCCCACGTCTCCTGCTTTTATTTATTATGGGCTGCATATATCTGCTGTAAATGCGAACTGGTTCCCCATATGTAGAATAACATGCTGTATATAGGTAGTTTACATGATTAAAGTAACATTAAAGTTAAGATATGCCTCTAGCTTTAATCATTTAAATATGTCTTTGAAATTTGGGCAAAAACTTCTGGCAGCTTTAGTCGTTGTTTATGCACATGTATATCTTCAAAATAGACGACTAGTTATACATTAAAACTATGCTGAAAGCTCCTGTATGTGAACCTTTTGCAGATAAATACAAGTGCATTTTTGTTTACTATTGACACAAATCAATAAGTAAATCATACTCAACTACTATAGTAAACAACTTTTCCTAATTAGGCCTATTCTGTATACATTTTATGATGAATAGTATCATTATACATGATGTTTAAATGCTTCTTGTGTCCATATATTTCATTATAAAATGGCATAACATGTACACTACCCTTCCTGATATACAATTAATATTGTCATCATTCATTGATTTCATGTTAAAATAATATACAAATTCACTACCCTCTTTGAAAGACAATAATCAGTCAAAAAGAATCATAAAAATTAATCCGGAAAAATAATCGTTAGATTAGTCGACTAATCGAAAAAATAATCGTTAGATTAGTCAACAGAAAAAATAATCGTTAGTTGCAGCTCTAGAACAAAAGTATCAAACACGGTGCCTTTTCATCCACTCATTCAATAGCTACATAATTGCAAGCATTGGGAGTGATACACATGCATAATATAGTCACGTGTATCAGTTGTAAACACACTAACAAGCTATGTCAAAGGCTATTTGAATGAAAGTCCAATAATCAGTGATTTGATGCACTCCATATGTAACAGTTTCTGTGAGTTTGCTTGGAGTTTTAGCTGTGTCACGTGGAGTTCATTTACCGGTCATTGAAAAGACAGAGATCTGGTTTGTTTCTTTGTCTTGTGATCACAACGAGTCCTCTGTCCTCTTTGTCTAAGTTTTGGTCAAAAGTCCATAGGAAATCGAGTAATTTATTATCTAAAACTAGTAGCTCCGGGCAGAATGGAACCTCCGTGATAGATGGTCGATTTCCTGGGGTCTGGAGCTGACTTGGGCTTTGTAAGTGGGATGTTCATTTGATCGAATCATTTGGAAGATTCATTCATCTATATGTCTGCGCCCACGATCACTACAGCTATACAAATAAACTTGCCTTGCCTAACGACAGCGCACCCGTCTCAGCCGCTCCAGCAACGGACGCAACCCGGAAAAACTATCGGTGTGGATTTTTGCAGATAACTGATTGTTCCACTAATCAGCTATTGGTGCCGTTTAATCGGCAAAACCGATGAATCAGTCGACCTCTAGTCCATACACACCATTCTCCTCCCCGTGCGTGCCATAACTCTGTCTGACACACACACCGCTAGCCTAGCTTAGCAAAGACTGGAGGTAAATGGCTCCAGCTAGCCTTCTGCTCAATAAGAGACATAACAACACCAACGTTTTCCTATTTACATGTTGTGATGTGTGTAGTTACATCACCCGATAAGATGTGGTGTTCACTCGTCTGCTGCTGAGATACTCACCATCACTGACCCATCCTCAGTCTTCACTTCATACACCCGTTTATCACATTCCTCGTCTGTTTCCTTCTGTTGTCTGACAGCACCAGCACTTTCAGCTCAAGATGAGGACAGGTTGCAGGTCTGTGTGTCCCTTGATTACATGCACACAAAATAAAACATTCAATAATAAAGTTAGATGAATAAATATGGTTCCTGCCTAGGGTCAATACACCTGCTGTGATGTCATCAGAGAGTCAATCCAAAGTCCTCAAAGCTCAACATGCTCAAGGAAATGATGTCATCATCATCAACAGCCACAGCAAAACTCAATCAGTCAGAAATGAATCAATAAACTCAATCAGTCAGAAATAAATCAATAAACTCAATCAGTTAGAAATAAATCAATAAACTCAAACAGTCAGAAATAAATCAATAAACTCAATCAGTCAGAAATAAATCAATAAACTCAATCAGTCAGAAATAAATCAATAAACAGAAAACAGTCAGAAATAAATCAATAAACTCAATCAGTCAGAAATAAATCAATAAACGCAATCAGTTAGAAATAAATCAATAAACTCAAACAGTCAGAAATAAATCAATAAACTCAATCAGTCAGAAATAAATCAATAAACAGAAAACAGTCAGAAATAAATCAATAAACTCAATCAGTCAGAAATAAATCAATAAACGCAATCAGTCAGAAATAAATCAATAAACTCAATCAGTCAGAAATAAATCAATAAACTCAATCAGTCAGAAATAAATCAATAAACTCAATCAGTCAGAAATAAATCAATAAACTCAAACAGTCAGAAATAAATCAATAAACTCAAACAGTCAGAAATAAATCAATAAACTCAATCAGTCAGAAATAAATCAATAAACGCAATCAGTCAGAAATAAATCAATAAACTCAATCAGTCAGAAATAAATCAATAAACTCAAACAGTCAGAAATAAATCAATAAACTCAATCAGTCAGAAATAAATCAATAAACAGAAAACAGTCAGAAATAAATCAATAAACTCAATCAGTCAGAAATAAATCAATAAACTCAATCAGTCAGAAATAAATCAATAAACAGAAAACAGTCAGAAATAAATCAATAAACTCAATCAGTCAGAAATAAATCAATAAACTCAATCAGTCAGAAATAAATCAATAAACTCAATCAGTCAGAAATAAATCAATAAACTCAAACAGTCAGAAATAAATCAATAAACTCAATCAGTCAGAAATAAATCAATAAACTCAAACAGTCAGAAATAAATCAATAAACTCAAACAGTCAGAAATAAATCAATAAACTCAATCAGTCAGAAATAAATCAATAAACTCAATCAGTCAGAAATAAATCAATAAACTCAATCAGTTTGTTGAGAACGAGGAAACATGAGGAAGATCTAGACTTACCTGAAGTAAGAAGATGATGAGAAAATAAAAACAATTTCTTCTTCTGAACTGCTCAAACTAATTGTTGCGGTCAAAGATCCATATGGTGAACTACAGAGAGAAAACAACATAAAGAGTGTGTGAGATTTCACTATCAGAGCAGGAGAACACACTGTGTAGCTTTGCATCTGTAGACTAGAGCTCTGCTACCCGAGGGGTTTCGGGTCGGGTTCGGGCTAATGTTTAATGAAATCCCAGAGCTCTCTGACCCTCCATAGACAGCAACACAACGACCACTTTCAAGGTCCAGAAAGGCAGTAAAGACATCTTTAAAATAGTCCATGTGACTCCAGTGGTTCAACCTACTATCATCTCAAAAATATATCAAGAATTAGATGCTTTGTTTCCGGACAAGACCTAGAGAAATTCGTTCATGCTTTCATCACCAGTAGGGTGGACTATTGTATTGGTGCCGTTTAATCTAGTCGCCCTCTAGTCCACACACACCATTAGAGTTGGGCATTGCTTGGATTTGAACAATTCTGATTCTGATTCTTGCTTTCGATTTCGGTTCTTATCGATTCTCGATTGCGATTCTTTGAGGGGTGGAGTCAAAACATGTCACAGGCTCATTTCACAGAAGACATTTTTATTTTTCAGTTTTGGCACTTTCTCCGCTGGCATTTTCCCCTGCTTTAATGCAAAGGTGGATGGAGTTTCACACCGAGTCTCCACCGGTTTAGCAATAGCATTAGCAGCAGTCATATTAGGACTGCTACTAGCGTGGGCAATTTGCGTAAAGCTACATTTATCTACGAGGGGGGAAAAAATTATTTCAGTTGTTGTTCACCACAATTAGCAATTTGGTCAAGGGCTTTGTTTAGGGATGCACCGATACCACTTTTTTTCAGACCAAGTACAAGTACTTATATTTGGGTACTTGCCAATACCGTGTACTGATACGAGTACTTAATACCATTACAGTTCTTCTAACAATGTTTTATTTTCATCAGATGTTTTCACTTTCTGACTGTAACAGTAAATACACAAATTGATGCTGTTGCTGACATTTTAACATTCAACTTGGTGTTTTCCTAAACAAACATGGCACTGCTGCCCATTTCACATAAACGTAACCTGTAACATTCAGTGGATTCCAGTACCACAAAACATAGTAGCAGAACAACTGAATACTGAAAACGGTATGGAAATTTAACATCACGATTATAGTGACCCAAATTATCACGGTTATCAATATTATCACGGTTTTGTTCAAATGAGATGAAAGTGTTCAAAAACAACAGATGCACACACTTAAAACATTTCAACAAGCTTTATATTTGAAAATCAACAAACAACAAATAAATCAAGCAGCTCTATGCACTTTTTTAAGCTAGATTCTGTGGGATTTCCTTCCTTATAATGGCCGTCATCAATAGCAACGCATAACGCATGAATAATAATAATTTGTCGTAAATATAATCTCTAATATTATCTCTGTAAATATATTCTCAAGCAATATTCTCATCAGGACATTGACTCATTCACTTCCTCTGTATTGGATCATATCAATACCACCATCGACAGTGATACAACCCAGAAACAGATCACCACATACCCAAATCAGAAGCCATGGATGAACAGGGAAGTTCGACTCCTGCTGAAGTCACGCAATACTGCCTTCAGATCAGGTGATGCACAAGCCTACACCACATCCAGAGCTAACCTGAAGAGGGGCATCAAAAAGGCCAAGCACTGCTACAAGCTAAAGATAGAGGGTCACTTTTCCAACTCTGACCCTCGACGCATGTGGCAGGGCATCCAGGCCATCAGTGACTGCAAACCCCCCCACTCCACCCCCGCAGCCACTGATGTCAACTTCCTGAACGAGCTAAATTACTTTTATGCTCGTTTTGAAAGAGACAACAGAGAAACTGCCACCAAGCTCAAACCCTCAGCTGACCCACCAATCACACTCTCCTCCACAGATGTCTGCAAGGCACTGAGCTGGATCAGCGCACACAAGGCTGCTGGACCAGACAACATCCCTGGACGTGTGCTCAGGGCATGTGCGGAGCAGCTCGCTGGGGTTTTTACAGACATTTTCAACCTGTCTCTTGCCCAAGCAGCTGTACCGACATGCTTTAAACGCACTTCCATTGTGCCAGTGCCGAAACACTCTAACCCGAGGTGCCCTAATGACTACCGCCCTGTAGCACTCACACCCATCGTCATGAAGTGCTTTGAGCGGCTGGTCCTGGAACACCTAAAACACTCTATACCATCCACATTGGACTCACACCAGTTTGCCTACCGCAGCAATAGGAGCACAGAGGATGCCGTTTCCATGGCACTGCACTCTGTGCTCACCCATCTGGACCATAAGAACACGTATGCACGCATGCTGTTTGTTGACTTCAGCTCAGCATTCAACACTGTCATCCCATCCAAGTTAATAGCCAAACTTGGAGACCTGGGCATCAACACTTCAATGTGTAACTGGATTTTGGACTTCCTAACTGACAGACCCCAGAATGTTCGTTCAGGATTCACCTGCTCCACATCCATCACTCTTAACACTGGTGTACCACAGGGCTGTGTGCTAAGCCCGTTTCTCTACTCCCTCTTCACCGCCGACTGCAAGCCTGTGTATGGATCTAATTCCATGGTCAAGTTTGCGGACGACACTACGGTGATTGGGCTCATCAGTAACAACGATGAGACTGCCTATAGGGAGGAGATCCAGCACCTGGCCACATGGTGCGCTGATAATAACCTGCTCCTCAACACCACCAAAACGAAGGAGCTCATCGTGGACTTCAGGAAGGAGTCAAGAGGCACACACGACACCATCCACATCAATGGAATGGCTGTTGAACGTGTCTCCAGTTTCAAGTTCCTGGGGATCCACATCTCGGCGGACATGTCGTGGACGACCAACACCTCCAGCCTGGTCAAGAAGGCTCACCAGCGCCTCTTCTTCCTGAGGACACTGAGGAAGAATCAGCTCTCCTCGGCTATCCTGATGAACTTCTATCGCTGCGCAATAGAAAGCATCCTGACCAACTGTGTGGCAGTGTGGTATGGGAGCTGCTCTGTTGCGGAGCGCAAGGCACTGCAGCGGGTGGTGAAAACTGCCCAGCGCATCACAGGGACTCCACTGCCTGCCATCGAGCACATCCAGAGGAAACGCTGTCTGCATCGAGCTCGCAGCATCCTCAAGGACTCCTCTCACCCAGCCCACAGACTGTTTTCTCTCCTGCCCTCCGGCAGGCGTTTCAGGATCCACCGGACCAGGACCAGCAGACTAAAGAACAGTTTTTTCCCCAGAGCTGTCTCTTTATTGAACTCAAACCCCCGTTGATCCACTTCCCTCATAAACTGATAACTCTCCTACCTCACATCTTCCTTCACTTTGTTATTTGCACTACCGACTGTTTATCACAGTAACAACTGTTTACATATGCATCTTGCACTGCCATATCTTAACTGGATTATGCTCATTTGCACTGCCGACTGTATTTATAGTACCAATGTTTACATTTGCATTTTGCACTGTACTTCTAACTGTAATATGCAACCACTTTCCACTGCACTTTCCACTTTTTTTTTGTTTTTGTTTTTTTTGTTTTTTCCGGATAGCTCTGTCCATAATTTATTGCACTACCCTAATCCACTGCTATTCCTCATATTAGCCTAGCATATTATTGTATACCTCTATCTGTAAAATTTTGTTTATAGTAATAGCCATCTGTATATTGTATTCATAGTACATATTCACCTGTAAATTCTGTTTATAGTAATAGCCATCTGTATATTTATTCACTGTACATATTCACCTGTAAATTCAGTTCTGTTTATAGTAATAACCATCTCTCTATTTATACATATTTATACATATTCAGTACATATCCATGTCCTGCACTTACGCATCCATTGTATATCCTGCACTTGCTGCTATTGCACTTCTGGTTAGACCTAAACTGCATTTCGTTGCCTTGTACTTGTACTTGTGTAATGACAATAAAGTTGAATCTAATCTAATCAGTGTTCAGCAATGATGCATTTAAATCAGCTTATTTTGTGTAAGTGCCCAAACAGTCTCCTAGTGAAATAATGCATATCCATATTTCCATATGATTTGACAGTTTATTTTATTAAATATCAACAGGTGTGCATCATACCTGACACCTAGATGAACACTTTACAGTCAGTTTTAGGACTGTCATTCTCTTCAAATGCTATTGAAGTCAGAAATGTGTATAATGTTACCAATGTTGTGTGTAACTTTAGAGACGGTCCCTAAATTCGCCAGTGTTATGCCAGTTATATCAGATGCGCTGTGGTTCTGCTGTGGTTCTGCTGTGGTTCTGCTGTGTTTGTTTGAAACTATTTTCGCTGCTGAAATAGAACAAAAACAGTCAACCACTGTATGATGAGTGAATCTCCTGCATACATCGCACGTTTATCTCCGCTTTGAGTGCAGATTTCAGCGAGTGAGAGCGGCGCGCGCTCTGAACAAAACTCTGGCTAATCTGAACGCCTCTGATTATGAGATTGATTTCATTCATAAACTCAATAGAAACACGTGTGAGTGGTTATAATGCGCAACGTGATTATAACAGATGGCTTTTGAGAAGACTATAATAAGTTCAACAGCCAGAGTGGCTAGTGTGCAGCCGAAATAACGTTACACCCGCAAATGGTGGTTGTTAATGTCAAGCCCTGATTATTATCCCTTAAATGTCACCCTAGTCTTGCCTGAATTTGTTCGTTCGCTTCACGTTATTATATATACGTAGTTTTGGTATTGAGGTCGAAGTCCACTTGCCTTGCGTTCGTAGTTTTGAAGTGTTTCCTCTATTACAGCGACTCTCTTCTGGCATGTTTGCAGACAGGGTGACCATCTCCGATTAAGTTTCCCTCAGGACTTTTGTAAAAGCCAAAATTTGACAGAATTTATTTGTGCTTTTGCTCGTAATTTGATTATTTTTTCTTATTTTATTACTGACTGACTTTAACAATATAAAAAAATTATATGAGTTAGGATATTAGTTTTTAGAGTCATAACCTTATTTATTAAGCTTACATGGCTTAAAAACAATACTAGGCCTATTTTATTTTATTTATCAGTTTTTTTGTGGTGGGGCCAGTGAAAATTCTGGCAGGGCAAGTAAAAAATGTAACCCCTTAAAAAAATCCGTAGCATTGAGCCCTGTAATATCCCCCCCCCCCCCCCCCCCGAAAAAAAAAAAAAACACGGATTTGCGTATCGTAACTTTAGTGGTAAAAATTCAATGGAGAAGGTGACGAACCTAAACAGGCAACAATTTTGGTTTTTTTTCTTAAAAGCAACTAAATCCAGAGAAACAACTCAAGCAAAGCCAACCTCTTTTGTGTTGTTAATAGTTGTGTGATGTATAAATAAATGTTGTTTATATTTATTTACCAAATTAATTTATTTATTGTCTATGGCAACACCACGTATCCGTAACTCTCCCGCTACGCGACACTAGTAGTTTTTATTTAGCCATAATAATAATCATAATTATTATTAGTAATATTAATCAAAACAAAATGTTATATACACACTTTTCATATGTAAAATAAATAAATAATAATAATTGCATTTTAAATATTAATCGCAATTTTAACCAGAATAATCGCGATTAGATATTTTCCCCAAATCGTGCAGCCCTAATTACATGTGTTACAAAGTTAGTAGAATAATGATGAGGACGGGCTTGGCGTGACTGGGACTCGTGTTTATTCAGAACTCTCAGATACAAACACAATAAACTCACAACGCGGACAGAGCTCTCACAACTCAGCACAATATCACTATAGTTAGCAATCGTTCCATCTCTGGTGATGTCCGGTTCGCGAACAAATTGTTCTTTTGAACCGTTATTTTTTTTGTGAACCGATTCTTTTTAGTGAACCGGTCGAACCAGTTCACCAAATTGGTGAATCGTTCGCGTCTCGAGTCAGTGCTGATCCATCATTTACTAGAGTTGCTAACTTTCTTACATGAGTGACAGTCCCTCCGACTAGAAATAAACTAATAACCTGAAGTATATTCTAGTAACTACAACAGTTCACTGAACTGAGACGTGCTGAGAGAACTGATGAGAAGTGAACTCAGGTCCATCCGTCTCTCTGACGTGCCTGGTAGACCTCGTTAAACCACGCCCCCTCCGCTACAAGATCTGATACTCATTTCAAATGCAAAGATGTCAGCCAATCACAACAGTGGGCGTTTTTACTGAAGTCTCACAGCAGACACGCCTCTAGAAACAGGGCATTCAGCTAGAGGGCAAGCATAAGTATAGAAAAAATGCCTTTTATTTCTAAATTATGACGTTTTATGATGTAAAAATCATACTAACAATATAAGTACACCTCAGGATACATTATAAAATAAAAAAAAAAAAACAAGACATGGGACCTTTAAGGTTTTGCTTTAAATATATATTTTTTACAAAGGCTATGTTTAAATTACTGTCGTGTTAATGTTATATCTTGAAATTAATATATTATTTTGAAAAGTGTATAAAAACAAAATCATTTAATTTTACCTCAGGTTTTGCATGCGTTGGTTTTCTCTGGCGCTCGCGGAGGCTTCAGATAAACAAGATAAACTTACACAAAACTTTCCATTTTCTTCCACTCCAGGAGGTTTTATTATTAGCATTATTTCTAATCATATACGTTGATTTCTCAAAATGGTGTGTGTGTGTGCTTATCCTGGGTGCCATGACAACAGTGCGAGTTATAGTAGGCATGAGCGCCGGCGCCTGCTGACGGCTCTGAGTGAGCACACACAGGAACGGCAGAGCTCAGTGTTTTGACTGAATAATACGGTTTCTTCCTCGCAAAACCCTTATAGTATGACTCTGAACACTTTCCATATATGGCGCACGTCTCCCTGTATCATTGCGTGACACATTTGAATATTTTTGTAATGTTTTAGCCTTGTCGCTATTCACTGCCATAATAGGAAGAAGCGCGTGCAGGACTTTTTTTGTTTTAATTTCTGCTTTTGAGGTCCGAAAAAGATAGAAGGGCATAGGACACTGGGACAACAGCAGAGTAAAAGATGGCTTTATTTTCCTTTCAGGTTGAAGTATCACATTGGTTAGCGCAGGGTTGCCCGAGGAGGACAGTGGAGCTGCGCAGCATGTCAAACACGCTACACTCGTTCATTTGTACACCACATATTTGTAGTGCATCCTCCCGTGCAAGAAATAAGTTTGTCACATGTGTTGCACTGTGCCGACCCAGGCTTTTTTAAAAGTGAGATAAAGCCACACTTTTGAGCGCCGCTTACCGTGCTCCATGGCTGCAACAGAACAAACGGGCGCAGCAAGCACTTCCGGAAATCCAGTGGCCGCTATGCTTAAACCTAAAACTTGCGTGTTTGGAACCGATGATCGGAATCGAAAACAAAATTTCTAAACGATTCCAGTTCTCGATGCCCAACCCTACACACCATTCTCCTCTCCGAGCGTGCCATAACTCTGTCTGACACACACACCGCTAGCCTAGCTTAGCAAAGACTGGAGGTAAATGGCTCCAGCTAGCCTTCTGCTCAATAAGAGACAAAACAACACCAACGTTTTCCTATTTACATGTTGTGATGTGTGTAGTTACATCACCAGATAAGATGTGGTGTTCACTCGTCTGCTGCTGAGATACTCACCATCACTGACCCATCCTCGTCTTCACTTCATAAACCCGTTTATCACATTCCTCGTCTGTTTCCTTCTGTTGTCTGACAGCACCAGCACTTTCAGCTCAAGATGAGGACAGGTTGCAGGTCTGTGTGTCCCTTGATTACATGCACACAAAATAAAACATTCAATAATAAAGTTAAATCAATAAATATGGTTCCTGCCTAGGGTCAATACACCTGCTGTGATGTCATCAGAGCAATGGTGACAAGTCCTCAAAGCTCAACATGCTCAAGGAAATGATGTCATCATCATCAACAGCCACAGCAAAACTCAATCAGTCAGAAATAAATCAATAAACTCAATCAGTCAAAAATAAATCAATAAACTCAATCAGTCAGAAATAAATCAATAAACTCAAACAGTCAGAAATAAATCAATAAACTCAATCAGTCAGAAATAAATCAATAAACTCAATCAGTCAGAAATAAATCAATAAACTCAATCAGTCAGAAATAAATCAATAAACTCAATCAGTCAGAAATAAATCAATAAACTCAATCAGTCAGAAATAAATCAATAAACTCAAACAGTCAGAAATAAATCAATAAACTCAAACAGTCAGAAATAAATCAATAAACTCAGTCAGAAATAAATCAATAAACTCAATCAGTCAGAAATAAATCAATAAACTCAATCAGTCAGAAATAAATCAATAAACTCAATCAGTCAGAAATAAATCAATAAACTCAATCAGTCAGAAATAAATCAATAAACTCAATCAGCAGTCAGAAATAAATCAATAAACTCAGTCAGAAATAAATCAATAAACTCAATCAGTCAGAAATAAATCAATAAACTCAATCAGTCAGAAATAAATCAATAAACTCAATCAGTCAGAAATAAATCAATAAACTCAATCAGTCAGAAATAAATCAATAAACTCAAACAGTCAGAAATAAATCAATAAACTCAATCAGTCAGAAATAAATCAATAAACTCAATCAGTCAGAAATAAATCAATAAACTCAATCAGTCAGAAATAAATCAATAAACTAAAACAGTCAGAAATAAATCAATAAACTCAATCAGTCAGAAATAAATCAATAAACTCAATCAGTCAGAAATAAATCAATAAACTCAATCAGTTAGAAATAAATCAATAAACTCAATCAGTTTGTTGAGAACGAGGAAACATGAGGAAGATCTAGACTTACCTGAAGTAAGAAGATGATGAGAAAATAAAAACTATTTCTTCTTCTGAACTGCTCAAACTAATTCTTGCGGTCAAAGATCCATATGGTGAACTACAGAGAGAAAACAACATAAAGAGTGTGTGAGATTTCACTATCAGAGCAGGAGAACAATGCTTTAAGACATCGCTCAGCCTTATAAACGCTCTGATAATGGTCATATTTGGGCTTTTACAGAAGTCCTGAGGGAAACTCAGCCGAGGATGGTCGCCCTGTCTGCAGAACCTGCCAGAAGAAAGTCCCTGCAATAGAGGAAACACTTCACATCTGAGAACACAAGCCAAGTGAACTTTGACCTCAATACCAAAACTATATCTGGGAAATAATAACCTGAAGCTTGAGCCAAAGACGAATGAACACGTTCAGACAAGACTAGGGTGACATTACGGGATCATCATCAGGCCATTAGCGGGTATGTGTGTGTGTGTGTGTGTGTGGTGTGTGTGTGTGTGTGTGTGTGGTGTGTAACAGTCGCTCAAACGAGCCGGTTGAACTTCTTACAGTCTTCTCAAAAGCATCCGTTATAATCGCATTATAACCAATCAAAAGTGTTTCTGTTGAGCTTATGAACGTCTAATAATCAGAGGCCTTCAGATTAGCCGGAGTTGTGTTCAGACGGCTCTCACTCACTGAAACCTGCACTCAGAGCAGAGATGTGTGTGTGATGTGAGCAGAGATGTGTGTGTGATGTGCGCAGAGATGTGTGTGATGTGAGCAGAGATGTGTGTGTGATGTGCGCAGAGATGTGTGTGTGATGTGAGCAGAGATGTGTGTGTGATGTGCGCAGAGATGTGTGTGTGATGTGAGCAGAGATGTGTGTGTGATGTGATCAGAGATGTGTGTGTGATGTGATCAGAGATGTGTGTGTGATGTGAGCAAAGATGTGTGTGTGATGTGAGCAGAGATGTGTGTGTGATGTGATCAGAGATGTGTGTGTGATGTGATCAGAGATGTGTGTGTGATGTGAGCAGAGATGTGTGTGTGATGTGCACAGAGATGTGTGTGATGTGATCAGAGATGTGTGTGTGATGTGAGCAGAGATGTGTGTGTGATGTGAGCAGAGATGTGTGTGTGGGATGTGCACGGAAATGTGTGTGTGATGTGCGCAGAGATGTGTGTGTGATGTGCACAGAGATGTGTGTGATGTGAGCAGAGATGTGTGTGAGATGTGAGCAGAGATGTGTGTGTGATGTGCGCAGAGATGTGTGTGTGATGTGCGCAGAGATGTGTGAGATGTGAGCAGAGATGTGTGTGTGATGTGTGCAGAGATGTGTGTGTGATGTGCGCAGAGATGTGTGAGATGTGAGCAGAGATGTGTGTGTGATGTGCACAGAGATGTGTGTGTGATGTGCGCAGAGATGTGTGAGATGTGAGCAGAGATGTGTGTGATGTGCACAGAGATGTGTGTGTGATGTGCGCAGAGATGTGTGTGTGATGTGCACAGAGATGTGTGTGTGATGAGCACAGAGATGTGTGTGTGTGATGTGCGCAGAGATGTGTGTGTGTGATGTGCACAGAGATGTGTGTGTGTGATGTGCGCAGAGATGTGTGTGTGTGATGAGCACAGAGATGTGTGTGTGTGATGTGAGCAGAGATGTGTGTGTGATGAGCACAGAGATGTGTGTGTGTGATGTGCGCAGAGATGTGTGTGATGTGAGCAGAGATGTGTGTGAGATGTGAGCAGAGATGTGTGTGTGATGTGCGCAGAGATGTGTGTGTGATGTGAGCAGAGATGTGTGTGTGATGTGCGCATAGATGTGTGTGATGTGCGCAGAGATGTGTGTGTGATGAGCACAGAGATGTGTGTGTGATGAGCACAGAGGTGTGTGTGTGTGATGTGAGCAGAGATGTGTGTGTGTGTGATGTGCGCAGAGATGTGTGTGTGTGATGTGATCAGAGATGTGTGTGTGTGATGTGATCAGAGATGTGTGTGTGATGTGATCAGAGATGTGTGTGTGATGTGAGCAGAGATGTGTGTGTGTGATGTGAGCAGATATGTGTGTGATGTGTGCAGAGATGTGTGTGTGATGTGAGCAGATATGTGTGTGATGTGCGCAGAGATGTGTGAGATGTGAGCAGAGATGTGTGTGTGATGTGCGCAGAGATGTGTGTGAGATGTGAGCAGAGATGTGTGTGTGATGTGCGCAGAGATGTGTGTGAGATGTGAGCAGAGATGTGTGTGAGATGTGAGCAGAGATGTGTGTGAGATGTGAGCAGAGATGTGTGTGAGATGTGAGCAGAGATGTGTGAGATGTGAGCAGAGATGTGTGTGATGTGCGCAGAGATGTGTGTGAGATGTGAGCAGAGATGTGTGTGAGATGTGAGCAGAGATGTGTGTGAGATGTGAGCAGAGATGTGTGTGATGTGCGCAGAGATGTGTGAGATGTGAGCAGAGATGTGTGTGTGATGTGCGCAGAGATGTGTGTGAGATGTGAGCAGAGATGTGTGTGTGATGTGCGCAGAGATGTGTGTGTGATGTGAGCAGAGATGTGTGTGTGATGTGAGCAGAGATGTGTGTGAGATGTGAGCAGAGATGTGTGTGTGATGTGCGCAGAGATGTGTGTGAGATGTGAGCAGAGATGTGTGTGAGATGTGAGCAGAGATGTGTGTGAGATGTGAGCAGAGATGTGTGTGATGTGCGCAGAGATGTGTGTGTGATGTGCGCAGAGATGTGTGTGAGATGTGAGCAGAGATGTGTGTGTGATGTGCGCAGAGATGTGTGTGTGATGTGCGCAGAGATGTGTGTGTGATGTGCGCAGAGATGTGTGTGTGATGTGCGCAGAGATGTGTGTGTGATGAGTGCAGAGATGTGTGTGTGATGTGCACAGAGATGTGTGTGTGATGTGCGCAGAGATGTGTGTGTGATGTGCGCAGAGATGTGTGTGATGTGCGCAGAGATGTGTGTGTGATGTGCACAGAGATGTGTGTGTGATGTGAGCAGAGATGTGTGTGAGATGTGAGCAGAGATGTGTGTGTGATGTGCGCAGAGATGTGTGTGTGATGTGCGCAGAGATGTGTGTGTGATGTGCGCAGAGATGTGTGTGTGATGTGCGCAGAGATGTGTGTGTGATGAGTGCAGAGATGTGTGTGTGATGTGAGCAGAGATGTGTGTGTGATGTGCGCAGAGATGTGTGTGTGATGTGCGCAGAGATGTGTGTGTGATGTGCACAGAGATGTGTGTGTGATGTGAGCAGAGATGTGTGTGAGATGTGAGCAGAGATGTGTGTGAGATGTGAGCAGAGATGTGTGTGTGATGTGAGCAGAGATGTGTGTGAGATGTGAGCAGAGATGTGTGTGTGATGTGCGCAGAGATGTGTGTGAGATGTGAGCAGAGATGTGTGTGTGATGTGCGCAGAGATGTGTGTGTGATGTGAGCAGAGATGTGTGTGAGATGTGAGCAGAGATGTGTGTGTGATGTGCGCAGAGATGTGTGTGTGATGTGAGCAGAGATGTGTGTGTGATGTGAGCAGAGATGTGTGTGTGATGTGAGCAGAGATGTGTGTGTGATGTGAGCAGAGATGTGTGTGTGATGTGAGCAGAGATGTGTGTGAGATGTGAGCAGAGATGTGTGTGTGATGTGCGCAGAGATGTGTGTGTGATGTGTGCAGAGATGTGTGTGAGATGTGAGCAGAGATGTGTGTGTGATGTGTGCAGAGATGTGTGTGTGATGTGCGCAGAGATGTGTGTGTGATGTGTGCAGAGATGTGTGTGTGATGTGAGCAGAGATGTGTGTGTGATGTGAGCAGAGATGTGTGTGATGTGCGCAGAGATGTGTGTGTGATGTGCGCAGAGATGTGTGTGTGATGAGAGCAGAGATGTGTGTGTGATGTGCGCAGAGATGTGTGTGTTTTTATATTCACAAATGCAAGTTCTTAAAGGTGAAACCTAGGTTTTATTCATTTCAGTTTGACTTGTATTCAAAAGCCCTCAAAATTATGAAAAAGAAAAATGCAATCAATCTTTATTCCATTATAGAAGAATATGATCTACAAACAAAACCCTAGCCCCATTTATTTTATTTTAATTATTTTCTTCTTAATTTTTTTATGGATGTATTTTATTTCTTTTAAGCACCTGATCTGTATTTTCCATGCTGTTTGTACACGATTTCTGTTCATTAAAAAAAATATATATATATTTCCGCGGCGCCATTTTGTGTGTTCTAGGTTGATGAGGTAAAATGGCGGCACTGGGCAATCACTGGCTCTACCTGTAGC
Organism: Gobio gobio; assembly: GCF_949357685.1. NCBI lineage: Eukaryota > Metazoa > Chordata > Actinopteri > Cypriniformes > Gobionidae > Gobio > Gobio gobio. The sequence goes on from NC_137114.1 coordinate 1,216,102, forward strand.
TGTTCTTACCACAACACAACTCCAAACTAAACCAATCAATTGCTTTGTAATTGAATTTATTATTTATTGATTACTGTACTTGAGTATTATTTTTGTGGATTTTTACTTTACTTGAGTACAATTAAAAACCCTGAACACATAAAGTGTGCGTGTTCCTTTAAAGTCGAGCCCTGTGTGTCAGTAAAGTCAAGAGTTAATCTCAAGTGTCCACTGACTGGACTAAAGAGAGAACAGAGCAATGAGAAGCGTTTTCAGTGTTTATCACCTCAACAAATCACACACCACAGAATACATCGGTTAAAAACACACACACACACACACACACACACACACACACACACACACACACACACACACACACACACACACACACTCACTCAAACCGCTGTACTCGATAATTAAACTATTACATCCTATCCATCCATTCACTAAACACTTTCTAGGACATTAATAACACTCTGAGCAACAATATTACTGCATATTGTGCGCTTCATCAAACTTGTGAGAAGTTTATATTGAAGGAGCACCGCGAGTCTTACCTCTCCTCAGCGCGAGCTCCCGCAGACTGAGCTGAAGAGGAGGACGCGGCGGCCGCGCGGGCGCAACACATGACGTCATGACGCCAGCGCGATCGATCATTAACAACAACACTGATAAAGCTCACAACTAAATCACAACATTTCCTTACATACAATAATATAAAGGGGAGTTTAGCATCCAAGTGTGAATATAGAAACATTAGGATTTGTGCAGAATGAGAGAGGAGCAACTCTGCTTTCAGTTTCACTTTAATTATAGGCTGGCATAATTCCTTTAGGCTTTAAATAAATACAGTTTCAAGGCTAATGAATGGCATTATGTTTGTTTTACATTTATATTTCAACTATCCAACTCCGACTTGGTGTGAAAGGGATGGTAAAAATGAATCCAATGTGGTTTCAAATGGATGACAGTGTTTATAGATGATATTTCACATTTAATATACATTTTAAAACACCTCTACTGTACTTAGCACACTCAACCGAACACATTCATCTAACTTTAAGATCATTTGAGCTTCATTTGCATAGAAATGGCAGTGTCCTCTGTCTACGTCTCAGCGCCCCCTATCATGTGTGGAATACTTTGCATTTCTTTCCTAGAAATCATGCCAAAGTTTCAGAGAATTGGAGTAGCATCTGCCTGTAACCGGAGGCTGCATTTTCAGGAACACAGTCCTAGGACCGCATTTCTAGGACCCTAGGCTTTTATTGACAACGCCACCTATCGAATTAGAGGACCAGCAAAGATGGATGACGATCAGAGTGTGAGTATCACATGTGAATCAGTTTTTATTTTAACATTAAAACAATCGTGATGCATTTCATTGGAAAGTTAACGTAGCCGAAGTGATCGTGATTTGCTAAATAGTCTGTAATGCATCTATCTAATCATCCGGATATTAGATAGTGCTGTAAATGAATTGTTAGCACATTCGTTTAACTAAACTTGCATGAAAGCTTGTGTTGACTTAGTGACAGCACAATTGTGTCTTAAGACAACTGTATTACGTTCGTTGTGAAAGCTTGTTAGTTACTCGTTGTTTTTTTCTTCATTTTAAGAGTAAGTTAAAATAAAAGTAATGTTTTAGCTGTCACGTGCTCACAGTCAGCCTGTTTAACGTTACCACACAATACATGTGTAACGTACTGCTCCGAGACAGAGGTTGAGAATCCAAATGCAGCTTTATTTGTAAGGGGTAATCCACAATCGTAGTCAAAAACAGGCAACAGGTCATACACAGGCAAGCAGTCCAAACAGGCAAACAAGGCAGGAGAGACAGGCAAACGGGTAATCCACGGAACAGGCAAGAAATCCAAAACCACAGACATGAAACCAGGAAAACGCTCAGAAATCCAGTTTACAACAAAACAAGACTTTGCAGTTAAAGACAGTGTGAACATGGTTTATATAGGCTGGGCTAATGGGGTAATGAGGTGATGAGACACAGGTGCAAACAATGAGTGCTGATGAGTCCGGGCAAAGGATTATGGGTAATGTAGTTTATGATGAAGTCACAAGTCCGGGGTGGAGTGACAGTGCCCTCAGGTGGTTCTCATGGGCACTCACACTGGTGAATTGTGACAACATGACATGTTAAGGGTACGTCTCTTCATTTTGGCATGGTTTTATAATGTTGATTGAGACATATGACGTTTTTAAAGTCAGGCATAACAGTCAATCATAATAATTGACTGTTAAAATAGCACGTGTTAGATTGTGTCATGTATTGTGTGCTGTACTCTATATGAAGTGCTTTCAAGGACACAGCTCAGGGCAGGCAGAAGTATAACAAAAGATGAATTAATTGGTCAAGTCCTAGACTTAGCCCTAATTTATGTCTATTTATTTATATAAAATGAACTTGTTGAAAAGAGGGAGAGCATCCAGTTGGTAGGTAGTGCTGCTGCATACTTCACAATGTGTGCTTTAAATATTTAAAGGACAGGAAAAGTCATATTATTGTAGAAATACAAGTTATTTCTATTCAGATTTCTTGCATCTTTCTCTATAAATTTATTTTTCTTGGTTCAGGTGCGCTTTATTGACATGAATGTTTCAAGAACCTGTTCACCCAAATCTTTGAACAGTATGCAATAACAGTAATATGAACATTATTTGGTATGAAGATTGATATTATTTTGTATTGTAAATAATTTGTGCGCTTAAATTTGAAATTAAAAATTAGAGAGTTGAACAAGTTCAACTCAATGTTCTTATTTCATTCACTTCTCTATCTTTCTCTCTCTTAGGAGTCAGTGAAGACGTTGTCCATGAAGTTCTTCCTATGTGGTTCACGTCATGAACAAATTTGTTTTTGTGTGTGTTCAAATTAAACTGTTGCAATATATTATTTTATAAAATATACACAATCTTAAATCTACCCCCAGAGTCATCCTTGTGTATTCCCTCTGTACTCGAAAATGTGATTGACTGAAAAGGCTAAACCATTCCTTGTTTATTTTACTTGATGAGTTATTCAATTATGCAACTTGGACCCAATAATTACTACTCAACATTCCTAGAAACCAGATTAAATTGCAATAAAGAAAGCAGTATTTGGGTGTAATAAACCTTTAAAAATCTCAACAAAAAATGGTTTAAAATACTGCCTTGGTGGCACTTGTTTCGGATCTCCAAAACTAGGGTCCTGGAAATGCGTTCCTGGGATTGCGGTTCTCCGATTCGGTAGGCGGCGGATCCTAGAAATGCGGTCCTGAAAGTGCAGCCTCCGGTATTGCAGCCGGATAATGTTGGAGAATTCAGATTAATTTTTGTTTAATTCTTTAATTATTTTCTATTTATTTTAAATGTGTATGAGACATATGTTTTGCAGCCAAAAAAGACATGAGAGTGGGAACTTTTCAAACATTTATTTTCAACACAGAGAACAGAATGTGTATTTCCTCGGCTCCTTCAGTGGGGATTGATTGGAGGAACGGGCACGACCCGAGGCACGACTCTGCAGACAGGAGGACAGACTCTGATGACCCGAGGACAGACTCTGATGACCCGAGGACAGACTCTGATGACCCGAGGACAGACTCTGCAGACAGGAGGACGGACTCTGATGACCCGAGGACAGACTCTGATGACCCGAGGACAGACTCTGATGACCCGAGGACAGACTCTGATGACCCGAGGACAGACTCTGATGACCCGAGGACAGACTCTGATGACCCGAGGCACGACTCTGCAGACAGGAGGACAGACTCTGATGACCCGAGGACAGACTCTGATGACCCGAGGACAGACTCTGATGACCCGAGGACAGACTCTGATGACCCGAGCACAGACTCTGATGACCCGAGGCACGACTCTGATGACCCGAGGCACGACTCTGCAGACAGGAGGACAGACTCTGCAGACAGGAGGACGGACTCTCCTGCGCTCCCACACGCTGGGCCGACAGCAAACACACCCACGACCCTCGGCCTGAAGACAACAAGAGATGCACATAGTCAGCAAACACACCCACAAACGGTTCAACGAGCCCCAGTGAGAAGACGGACTCACCCAAGTGAAAGAGGTCGGGCCGAGGGCCTGGGTCAGGGCTTGGAGCTGCTTCTTCAAGTCGTCCATCTCCTTAAGGCACCTGGGGTCCTCGCAGGGGGGCCGCTCCTCCTGCCCTGCCTCCACCATCAATGCCATTTCAGTCATGAACAGCAAACGCTTTCAAATTAGCAGAATAAAAGTGCGGAACGTGTCAGGAACCGTGAGGTGCAAGTGAATGTGTGAGAGGGTGAGCTGGTGATGAGTGTGGTGCGCAAAAAAGATGTTAAATGTAAGTGAGTGACCAAGATTGTCGGGGCAGGGGCCTTTTATAGCCTTCGGGATCCAACTTCGTGTCAAATGAGTGCGAAATTGGATCAAGGAAAAGGCCGACCAATCAGCGGACGGCACATCGGATCCAACTTGGTGTGAAAGGGATGGGGAAATTGAATCCAATAGTTTCAAATGGATGACAGTGTTAATAGATGATATTTCACATTTAATATAAATTTTAAAGGTCCCATGGCATAAAAAATTCATTTTAAGAGGTTTTTTAACATTAATATGAGTTCCCCTAGCCTGTATATGGTCCCCAAGTGGCTAGCAATTTGGAAGGGTGTAAACCGAGTTCTGGCTGTCTTTCTTTCTTATAATGAATGCCGCTGTTATGCTGCAGAAGCTCTTACTGTATTCATGTCCATGTGTGTTTGCTGTTAGTTGTGGTGAAAGCATTTTGTGAGAGAAAACGCGCTGCAATGACAGAGTCGACGTGACTGGGACTGTTTATTCAGAAACTCTCAGATACAAATAAGCTCGCGTTAACAGCAACAACTCAGTACAATAACTGTAGAGGACCCCGTCCGAATGATGGCTAGACTTTACTGATGTTTCAGGAGTTTATTGAAACCGTTTATCTCCAAAAATCACCGTAAGAGCTGAACAAAAAACAACTCTTACACACACTCTCTCTCCATAGCATTCTCAATAACAATACAGCGAAATACACAAACATACTCATTACAAATGACAGTAAACAAGCACATACACACCCATTGTCTTTTCGGGGGATGCTAAACAAACTGTAAACTTTAAATCTGCTTAAACCCACTGAATGATGAACCGCGAGCTCTCACGAGCGCTCCCTCTCCGTAGACTGCAACACCCGTCAAAATAAAAGTCCCTACTTATTTACACAGATAACACAGACCTAAAACCTATTTAAAGGGTAACTAAACCCCTGCTCAGAGCTTAACTCCACCCACTGGCAATTTTCAAAAAATGCTGGAAAAGTGGGCAGAGCCCGGCGGACACAGAGGGGACGAACCGAGGGCGGGGCTGAGCGGAGGGTGTGCACCTGAGACACGCAGGGACGGGTTGATTGACAGCTGTCAGACTCGCGAGTCGCAAAGATGGAGAATGACTGGAGTGACGCCAGCTTTGCAACAGAGCGGTCATTTCTCCTACCTTCACCTGAAGTGGAGGAGGGTGGATTGTCTGTAGACATAAAACCCGGAGCCTTATCAATGCGAGCCGCTGCTCAGACTGCGTTAACTCCCGATGCCGACGATGCTAGTGAAGCAGCAGCGCAAGAGAACTGACCTAATCTATCTGCGTCCGCGGCAAACACTTGCGTGTCAGGGTTTGAAAGCGCGTCTCATGTATGAAAATTATCTGTACACATGACGGGCGGCAATAAAATCGCAAGAAAAGCCTGACGTGTACTGACAACTTCATTATTTAACCGTATTTTCTTCAATACAATGTTAAAGCATGTGTCAAGTGAGTTTCATTCATAATGTTTCCACTTCATGTAATATGACAGTTCATACTGGAGTGAAGCCGTTCTCCTCATGTGATTGGGGGAAACATTTCTGAGGGCGTGGTGAGCTCGTGCCAGGGGCGCAGATAGTGAGCCGTTGGAGGTACCATCCTACGTCACGATGTACCACAACGTCCAATAGGAAAATTCAACTGCAGTAGCCACCGTTCAACCTTAAGAGGGCAGCACTTTGGCCGTTTTACACCATATTTTATAGAATTAAAACACTTTATACTCAAATGTCAAAACATTTACTCGAATCAATGAACAGCATTAATAAAGCCCCAGTATTACAGATCATTAACTAAAAAAAGTTGGTTTAGGGTTTAGTTACCCTTTAAATGCACAGTAATGTGCAAAATGTACACACAAACTAATTATAAGATACATTACAATGAAGTCTGTTACAATAACACTTCCTCCAGCCAGGGCCGGATTAACAATTTCCTGTGCCCTGGGCAACAAGACTCAAGGGCCCCCCCTGCCCCTGCCCCTGCCCCTGCCCCAAAGCAACAATCGCAAAGTCGCTATTACCAAGAGCATATAGCCTATACTTCTATACTAACAAATCAGGCTTCTGCAATGCTCAGTGGAGATGTATGTAATAGCCTCAGCATAAAGTGCATTCAAGAGACAGAACACTAATGATGCACTAATGTTTTAACATAACATTTTACAATGAATCTTTCACAGAACTTGGTGGCTGCTACAGAGTAATTATTAAATGTTTCAATATAGCCAATCAATTATATTTTGACTGCAACAGTGAAATAAAGCAGACCGCTAGTGAAGCCTTAACTTAAAACCAGAGATTTTTTATTTCTAAAATGCTACAATGTGAAATTGTGGCTATTTTTGGAATATATTTCACAATGTTGACTAATTTCAATTCATTTTCTCTTTTAAATTTTCTTTTAGCACTCCTGTTTAAATTTCAGACAGTGTTGACTGATTGGGTCGACGATTTCAAGCCAAAAAGCTCACTAAAACCCACTCAATTCAAGAAAAAGACGCCCAAAATTTTAACTGCCAAAATAATGTTATATAATTTGATTGCCATGTCAATCAAGGCTGATTAGCACCATAGTATCTCCTTAAAACCAAATAATGTCAAAATAAAATTAAAATAAAAAACATTTCTCAGGAAAATGGATCAAAACAGGGCATTCAAAAACAGTCATGCATGACTAAAATGTCCAAGTGGAAACTGTCAAAATCACGAAATTAACCGATGATTTTAACCCATGGAAAAACACATGCATCATTTAAGTGCAAAAAGTGCCCAATATAATCGGAATAAACAATGTAATTAGCAGGCATTACGCACACTTTACTGCACACAACACAGCCAAAACGTGTCATTCACTGATACTGTACAATAAAAAATTTACAACAATAATGCGTTTACCTTTGTGTTTAACTTGATAGAACTACAGTAACGTTATGTCTTTCGTGAAGTACAATATTTATAGAACATAACGCAGAACTTAACACAGTCAAAATGGATTAATCGTTTATTCAAACCTCTTTCAGCAGCTGTTGGGACGAGTACAGCGCAGTCTGGACGCTTTAAAAGGTGCAGATGTCCTGATCAGGCCAGTGTGCTCATGATGCTCAGGAGTCATATACTATTTCAATTCAATCATTCAACCGTGCTCTTTGAGTTAGTTATATGTAAGAGTCTTTGAGTCACAGGTGTAATCCACGTTTTGAGAGTTGGGTCACTCTCCCACTCATTACTGTAGATAACTTACATATTTATCCCACTTTGGCATAGCGATCATTTGATATCCAGCTACAATTTCGCGCTGAAAACCTGTCATGAATGAGCGCGAGTCGCGACTCCCTGCTGATCGCTGATTGGCTGAAAGTGCGTGCTCGTCGGCGATGTCAACACTAATGCCAGCTGACTCTACGTCATAGAGAAGGGGGATGTGGGCCGGTGTGTGTCATGATGCACACTTGAGTTTATTATTAACCAATTAGACTATAAAATGTAGATGTTTGAAAACAACGAAACTGACCCCAAACCAGGCCAAATTTTGTCCATCTGCCTCAACAGCTGATTTCAGAGCTTCAAGTCACGTGATTCGGCGTGACAGCTCGTCCTCTCGCTGCGCAGCAGCGCAAGAAGCTACAGACACTATTTTTGACATTTAACATAATATTTTGATCGAACGGGTTGTAAAAATCTGCATATTATTAGGAAAGTGAGGATTGCGTTACATAATATTTGACAGTGCCCAGGGCCCCTTAGATGTCCTGTGCCCCTGGGCAAGTGACCAGTTGCCCTAATGGTTAATCCGGCCCTGCCTCCAGCTCTCCATGGTTCAAGAGTGCACAGTCAGTTTCTCTCTCTCATGCATGCATCAGTGCCTCGCTAAACCACGCCCCCTCCACAACATAATGCTGCGTTCTATTATTTATCCGTGTCGGAGCTCCGACTAGGAAGACAGACGTTACCCAGCAACACGCACCAACACGCCCCCTTTCCTCGGATTTTGCCGCTCGGAAGTTTGGACAACCGCGAGGACACCGAGCAAGAATTCCGAATCGGAATACAAGATGGCTGCGACCTGTGTGACTTGTAAGTATGAATTGTTTTCATTGTTTTTGGACCGATTTAGTTGGTTAAATGTTCATTTGGCAAAGATGTTCAGATATCTCTATGCCTAGTAGACCTACAACAAACGTTCATTAAAAAGGGTCCTGTACCCGCCTTTTTCAAACTGGCGCAGCGCTGACTCGCGGTAGGTAACTTTAGAAAATGCATGATTTGATTTGATAACGTTAAACTAGATTATTGTTAGCTATTATTAGACGCATAACCAAGTGTGTGTGTGGAGCGCGCACTGCATGACGAGGCGCCGTCCATGTTTTTCTCCGACTCGGACACGCAAAACATACCAGAACGCTTGAAGTGTGGAAGTGACGTCATATCCGAGGGCCGAGTCGGATCGTTGACCATAATGGAACGCACCATAAGATGTGTTGGACATCGGCTGCGACTGAAGCAACTGATCGGCGAGAGTAGCAAAGGGTAACAGGCTGGGAGGAGCTGCAAACACAGACGTGAAGTCGGACACTTTCTACTTTCTGCTTCCCGCAGTGACGCTCGCGCTGTGTTTGCACACTTTATCAGCTGAAGTGAAATAAATGCAATATTTGGCAATACACAGATGTTTCAGAGACATTATTGTCATGTAATACTTTATGCACTGCTTAATACAGCGTGTGTTTGTACAAGGATAAAGTTCAACATATGAGCCTACACTATCAATGAAGTGGGGTCTATGTTTTTAATCAGTTATATTTTGATAAACATGACAATATAACATCGCGACTACATGAAAGGAGGTTTTACTGTTATAAAAAACAGATTTGTGCGCATTAGTGGAGCTGAAGGTTTTAGAATAAACACGAAACACACGTGATCGCTGTCATGCGGTGAATCTGGCCAATCGTGGAACGGCTGTGTCGTCATCAGAGCCCCTGCAGCCTCCAGCAGCTGCTTTGGAGAAACTGCACCGGCTGTAATCGCCGGCTGCTCTTGAATCGCTCTCGCGGCACTTTGTTGACATACGTCACTGTCACGTGGCGTCGGCGCTGCCTCAAGTCGGACAAAATTTCTAACCGGCATGCACTGCTTCAAGTCAGCCGCCGATCGGTCTGCGCATCGCTGGGTGAAGTCGAACAAGCCTAAAATCTAACACTCATTTCAAATGCAAAGATGTCAGCCAATCACAACAGTGGGCGTTTTCACTGAAGTCTCACAGCAGACACGCCCCTTGAAACATTCAGCCACAGGGCAAACATCAGTATAGAAAAAAATGATGTAAAAAAATGAATTTTTTTTATGTAAAAATCATACTAACAATATAAGTACATTTTTATTATAAAATAATAGAAAAATTCCATGCCATGGGACCTTTAATATAACAGCATCATAATTGTTCCTTTACAATGATGCTGAAAAGTTTGATTTGATGTAATTACTTAAAAGTTGCCTTTTTCAAGGTGTATACACATAAATAATAGGACACGTTAACGATAAAACAAATGATCACTTTATTTAGTTTACATAGAATAGAACATATTAAAGGGTTAGTTCACCCAAAAAATGAACATGGTGTCATTTACTCACCCTCATGTTGTTCTGAACCTCTTTGAGTTTCTTTCTTCTGCTGAACACAAAGGAATATATTTGGATGGGGCTTCCTCTGTTTGAACTGTAACAGAGCCTTTGGGACAGGGATCAAAGTGTCTGTTCGTTCTTTTAAAATCTTGGTCCCTGCTTTGCTGGGAATATGTTCATACTCCATCTGCAGGTGGTCAGGTGGAGGGAGGACAGTGTGTAGTGTGCAGTTAGTAGTGTACAGTGTGTAGTGTGCAGTTAGTAATGTACAGTGTGAAGTGTAAAGTGTCTAGTGTACAGTGTGTAGTGTGCAGTTAGTAATGTACAGTGTGTAGTGTACAGTGTGCAGTTAGTAGTGTACAGTGTGTAGTGTGCAGTTAGTAATGTACAGTGTGTAGTGTAAAATGTCTAGTGTACAGTGTGTAGTGTGCAGTTAGTAATGTACAGTGTGTAGTGTATAGTGTGCAGTTAGTAGTGTACAGTGTGTAGTGTACAGTGTGTACAGTGTGCAGTTAGTAGAGTACAGTGTGTAGTGTGCAGTGTATAGTGTACAGTGTGTAGTGTACAGTGTATAGTGTACAGTTAGTAATGTACAGTGTCTAGTGTGCAGTTAGTAATGTACAGTGTGAAGTGTAAAGTGTCTAGTGTACAGTGTGTAGTGTACAGTGTGTACAGTGTGCAGTTAGTAGAGTACAGTGTGTAGTGTGCAGTGTATAGTGTGCAGTGTGTAGTGTACAGTGTATAGTGTACAGTTAGTAGTGTACAGTGTGTAGTGTGCAGTTAGTAATGTACAGTGTGAAGTGTAAAGTGTCTAGTGTACAGTGTGTAGTTAGTAATGTACAGTGTGTAGTGTACAGTGTGCAGTTAGTAGTGTACAGTGTGTAGTGTGCAGTTAGTAATGTACAGTGTGTAGTGTAAAGTGTCTAGTGTACAGTGTGTAGTGTACAGTGTATAGTGTACAGTTAGTAGTGTACAGTGTGTAGTTTGCAGTTAGTAGTGTACAGTGTGTAGTGTGCAGTTAGTAGTGTACAGTGTGTAGTGTACAGTTAGTAGTGTGCAGTATGTAGAGTTTACAGTTAGTAGTGTACAGTGTGTAGTGTGCAGTTAGTAGTGTACAATTAGTAGTGTAGAGTTAGTAGTGTACAGTGTGTAGTGTGCAGCTAGTAGTGTACAGTGTGTGGTGTGCAGTTAGTAGTGTACAGTGTGTAGTGTACTGTTAGTAGTGTATTGTGTGTAGTGTGAAGTTAGTAGTGTACAGTGTGTAGTGTGCAGTTAGTAGTGTACAGTGTGTAGTGTGCAGTTAGTAGTGTACAGTGTGTAGTGTGCAGTTAGTAGTTTACAGTGTGCAGTTAGTAGTGTACAGTGTGTAGTGTGCAGTTAGTAGTGTACAGTGTGTAGTGTACAGCGTGTTGTATACAGTTAGTAGTTTACAGTGTGTAGTGTGCAGTTAGTAGTGTACAGCGTGTAGTGTGCAGTTAGTAGTGTACAGCGTGTAGTGTGCAATTAGTAGTGTACAGTGTGTAGAGTGCAGTTAGTAGTATACAGTGTGTAGTGTGCAGATAGTAGTGTACAGTATGTAGTGTGCAGTTAGTAGTTTACAGTGTGCAGTTAGTAGTGTACAGTGTGTAGTGTGCAGTTAGTAGTGTACAGTGTGTAGTGTACAGCGTGTTGTATACAGTTAGTAGTTTACAGTGTGTACTGTGCAGTTAGTAATGTACAGTGTGAAGTGTGCAGTTAGTAGTCTACAGCGTGTAGTGTGCAATTAGTAGTGTACAGTGTGTAGAGTGCAGTTAGTAGTGTACAGTGTGCAGTTAGTAGTGTACAGTGTGTAGTGTACAGTGTGTACTGTGCAGTTAGTAATGTACAGTGTGTAGTGTACAGTGTGTAGTGTGCAGTTAGTAGTGTACAGTGTGTAGTGTGCAGTTAGTAGTGTACAGCGTGTAGTGTGCAGTTAGTAGTGTACAGTGTGTAGTGTACAGTTAGTAGTGTACAGTATGTAGAGTTTACAGTTAGTAGTGCACAGTGTGTAGTGTGCAGTTAGTAGTGTACAGTGTGTGGTGTGCAGTTAGTAGTGTACAGTGTGTAGTGTACTGTTAGTAGTGTACAGTGTGTTGTGTGCAGTTAGTAGTGTACAGTGTGTAGTATACAGTTAGTAGTGTACAGTGTGTAGTGTGCAGTTAGTAGTGTACAGTGTGTAGTGTGCAGTTAGTAGTGTACAGCGTGTAGTGTGCAGTTAATAGTGTACAGCGTGTAGTGTGCAATTAGTAGTGTGCAGTGTGTAGAGTGCAGTTAGTAGTATACAGTGTGTAGTGTGCAGATAGTAGTGTACAGTATGTAGTGTGCAGTTAGTAGTTTACAGTGTGCAGTTAGTAGTGTACAGTGTGTAGTGTGCAGTTAGTAGTGTACAGTGTGTAGTGTACAGCGTGTTGTATACAGTTAGTAGTTTACAGTGTGTACTGTGCAGTTAGTAATGTACAGTGTGAAGTGTGCAGTTAGTAGTGTACAGCGTGTAGTGTGCAATTAGTAGTGTACAGTGTGTAGAGTGCAGTTAGTAGTGTGCAGTTAGTAGTGTACAGTGTGTAGTGTACAGTGTGTACTGTGCAGTTAGTAATGTACAGTGTGTAGTGTACAGTGTGTAGTGTGCACTTAGTAGTGTACAGTGTGTAGTGTGCAGTTAGTAGTGTACAGCGTGTAGTGTGCAGTTAGTAGTGTACAGCGTGTAGTGTGCAATTAGTAGTGTACAGTGTGTAGAGTGCAGTTAGTAGTATACAGTGTGTAGTGTGCAGATAGTAGTGTACAGTGTGTAGTGTGCAGTTAGTAGTGTACAATGTGTAGTGTGCAGTTAGTAGTGTGCAGTTAGTAGTGTACAGTGTGTAGAGTGCAGTTAGTAGTATACAGTGTGTAGTGTGCAGATAGTAGTGTACAGTGTGTAGTGTGCAGTTAGGAGTATACAGCGTGTAGTGTGCTGTTAGTAGTGTGCAGTTAGTAGTGTACAGTGTGCAGTTAGTAGTGTACAGTGTGTAGTGTACAGTGTGTACTGTGCAGTTAGTAATGTACAGTGTGTAGTGTACAGTGTGTAGTGTGCAGTTAGTAGTGTACAGTGTGTAGTGTGCAGTTAGTAGTGTACAGCGTGTAGTGTGCAGTTAGTAGTGTACAGCGTGTAGTGTGCAATTAGTAGTGTACAGTGTGTAGAGTGCAGTTAGTAGTATACAGTGTGTAGTGTGCAGATAGTAGTGTACAGTATGTAGTGTGCAGTTAGTAGTTTACAGTGTGCAGTGTACAGTGTGTAGTGTACAGTGTTTAGTGTGCAGTTAGTAATGTACAGTGTGAAGTGTACAGTTAGTAGTGTACAGTGTGTAGTGTGCAGTTAGTAGTGTACAGTGTGTATTGTACAGCGTGTTGTATGCAGTTAGTAGTTTACAGTGTGTAGTGTGCAGTTAGTAGTGTACAGCGTGTAGTGTGCAGTTAGTAGTGTACAGCGTGTAGTGTGCAATTAGTAGTGTACAGTGTGTAGAGTGCAGTTAGTAGTATACAGTGTGTAGTGTGCAGATAGTAGTGTACAGTATGTAGTGTGCAGTTAGTAGTTTACAGTGTGCAGTTAGTAGTGTACAGTGTGTAGTGTGCAGTTAGTAGTGTACAGTGTGTAGTGTACAGCGTGTTGTATACAGTTAGTAGTTTACAGTGTGTACTGTGCAGTTAGTAATGTACAGTGTGAAGTGTGCAGTTAGTAGTGTACAGCGTGTAGTGTGCAATTAGTAGTGTACAGTGTGTAGAGTGCAGTTAGTAGTGTACAGTGTGCAGTTAGTAGTGTACAGTGTGTAGTGTACAGTGTGTACTGTGCAGTTAGTAATGTACAGTGTTTAGTGTACAGTGTGTAGTGTGCAGTTAGTAGTGTACAGTGTGTAGTGTGCAGTTAGTAGTGTACAGCGTGTAGTGTGCAGTTAGTAGTGTACAGCGTGTAGTGTGCAATTAGTAGTGTACAGTGTGTAGAGTGAAGTTAGTAGTATACAGTGTGTAGTGTGCAGAAAGTAGTGTACAGTGTGTAGTGTGCAGTTAGTAGTGTACAATGTGTAGTGTGCAGTTAGTAGTGTACAGTGTGTAGAGTGCAGTTAGTAGTATACAGTGTGTAGTGTGCAGATAGTAGTGTACCGTGTGTAGTGTGCAGTTAGTAGTATACAGCGTGTAGTGTGCTGTTAGTAGTGTGCAGTTAGTAGTGTACAGTGTGCAGTTAGTAGTGTACAGTGTGTAGTGTACAGTTTGTAGTGTACAGTGTGTAGTGTGCAGTTAGTAGTGTACAGCGTGTAGTGTGCAGTTAGTAGTGTACAGAGTGTAGTGTGCAATTAGTAGTGTACAGTGTGTAGAGTGCAGTTAGTAGTGTACAGTGTGCAGTGTGTACTGTGCAGTTAGTAATGTACAGTGTGAAGTGTACAGTGTGTAGTGTACAGTGTTTAGTGTGCAGTTAGTAATGTACAGTGTGAAGTGTACAGTGTGTAGTGTACAGTGTTTAGTGTGCTGTTAGTAGTGTACAGTGTGCAGTTAGTAGTGTACAGTGTGTAGTGTACAGTGTGTAGTATGCAGTTAGTAGTGTGCAGTGTGTAGTGTGCAGTTAGTAGTGTACAGCGTGTAGTGTGCAGTTAGTAGTGTACAGCGTGTAGTGTGCAATTAGTAGTGTACAGTGTGTATTGTGCAGATAGTAGTGTACAGTGTGTAGTGTGCAGTTAGTAGTTTACAGTGTACAGTGTGTACTGTGCAGTTAGTAATGTACAGTGTGAAGTGTACAGTGTGTAGTGTACAGTGTTTAGTGTGCTGTTAGTAGTGTACAGTGTGCAGTTAGTAGTGTACAGTGTGTAGTGTACAGTGTGTAGTATGCAGTTAGTAGTGTACAGTGTGTAGTGTGCAGTTAGTAGTGTACAGCGTGTAGTGTACAGCGTGTAGTGTGCAATTAGTAGTGTACAGTGTGTATTGTGCAGATAGTAGTGTACAGTGTGTAGTGTGCAGTTAGTAGTTTACAGTGTGCAGTGTGTACTGTGCAGTTAGTAATGTACAGTGTGAAGTGTACAGTGTGTAGTGTACAGTGTTTAGTGTGCAGTCAGTAATGTACAGTGTGAAGTGTACAGTGTGTAGTGTACAGTGTTTAGTGTGCTGTTAGTAGTGTACAGTGTGCAGTTAGTAGTGTACAGTGTGTAGTGTACAGTGTGTAGTATGCAGTTAGTAGTGTACAGTGTGTAGTGTGCAGTTAGTAGTGTACAGCGTGTAGTGTGCAGTTAGTAGTGTACAGCGTGTAGTGTGCAATTAGTAGTGTACAGTGTGTATTGTGCAGATAGTAGTGTACAGTGTGTAGTGTGCAGTTAGTAGTGTACAATGTGTAGTGTGCAGTTAGTAGTGTACAGTGTGTAGAGTGCAGTTAGTAG